>NC_053041.3:146420916-147623184 GCF_002575655.3 Aegilops tauschii subsp. strangulata
CTACTGTGACAAACATGTATCACCAGAGAAGTGTATTTTTTGTAGTGAAGGGAAGGAACTTCGGTAACACATCCTCGTCTCCACCGGCTCCACTTTTGGTTATCTCTTACCTTTACTTGTGCTAGCTTAGTTTGTGTTGTATCCCTTGCTTGCTTGTGTGCTTGTTGGTTGTGCATCCTATAGGTTGCTCACCTAGTTTCATATCTAGACAACCTACTTTGTCGCAAAGTTTAAATTGGTAAAGAAAAGCTAAAAATTGTTAGTTGCCTATTCACCCCTCTCTAGTCAACTATATCGATCCTTTCAATTGGTATCAGAGCCTCGTCTCTTTATTAAGGACTTTGCCGTCTGAAGAGTATGGTTGACACCATAGACGGTGGGGAGGAACACCCCGGTGTGATTCCATCCTTGTCTATGGTCGATGGGGGATCCTCGGTCTCTCATGAGGAATTCAATGCAGCTTTGGACACATTGAAAACCTCCATGACGACCGAGGTTGAAGGCATGTTCAACAAGTTTTTAGAAGGCCTTAAATTATCCATTGCACCAATGAAAGTGGGTGATCCTGCTAACAAGGTGACAGATGCTAACTCCGACAAGGGGGAAGCTACTAGTGACAAAGTTCCTTTATCTAGTGGTAGAAGTGGAAATGGCATCTTTGCCCATGTTGAACCTCCACTTACTTATGGAGGGCCGGTTCCCTCCACTCATTTGAATCATGTTGGTCCCCCTCCTAAGTTTGTGAAAAATGAGGATTTTGCCTCTTGGGTCTATCGCTTTAAACATCATTTAAATCATAGTAATACTAATCTTTGGAGAATCATTGAGCAAGGCTTCTACCCGCATGACCCAAGCAACTTCACCCCTAGAGAAGCCACAAATAATCAATTCAACGAGTCCACTCTCTGCATCATCCAAGATGCAATTCCATCCAAAGATATTGCGCATCTCCGACCTTTCACCGTGGCCAAGGAAGCATGGCAACATGTTGTTTCCATTTACAAGGGAAGTGTAAGCATTCAACGCTCCAACTATGAAGTGGTGCAAGATGAAGCTGATGAGTTTGCAATGAATGAAGATGAAGAACCTCGTGAGCTTTACCGGAGATTAACAACTCTCGCGGTCTCACTCTGAGATCATGGGAGCAAGGATACGGATGACAATTGGATCAAGCGCAAGTTTCTCAAGGCCATGATGCCTTACCATAAGGCCATGTCCTCCGTCATCTGTCAAAGGCCGGACTTCTAGACCTTGTCCTCAAGTGAAGTGTTGGATGAGTTTGTGGCAATGAGGATCTTGCACAAGACCGCCGACAATGCGGTGTTGCGTTCTCAACGAGCAAAGAAGCCAACCTTGCCTTGAAGAGGAGAGTAACCCCGAAGATACAAAATATGCTTATCATGAGCACATGGCTCTCGCTTCAAGGCAATTTTGGAGCAAGAAGAACTCAAGGCCCAATTTCAACAAGAATAACTCAAGTGGTGCCAAGGGCAAGCAACATGTGAGGACATGCTACAATTGTGGCAATGTGAGCCACTTTGTTGCGGAGTGCCCATATGAGAAGAGGGAAGACGGTGGCAAGCTCATCCGAAAAGACAAGGCCAAGTCCTTCCCCAACAAGAACAACTTCACCAAGAAGACTCCTCCCAAGGGGTTGGTGGCACAATAAGAGTACAATGAGGATGATGATGATGAAGACGGTGAGACGGTTGCCATGGCCTCCATTGCCATTGCAACAACTCCACGGGTGTCCCTCTTCGACTCACCCAACGAGAACATCACCGCCAAGGGCCTCATGGCTAAAGCCACCAACAAGGTAACCCCCAACATCAAAACCACCATCACTACTAATCCCTCTTTGACGGATTGCATTGATGAAAGTGAGGGGTCTAATGAGGAAGAAAATGAATTTGAGTCTTTTATGAGTAAGCTCAAGGGAAAATCCAAGAATCACTTTGTTGCTCTCTTGGAACAACTTGGTGAAGCCAATGACATGATCGAGGCTCACGAAGACACCATCTCTAAGATGGAGGGGCATAGTCGTGACTATGCCGATGAGATATCGGATCTCTCTAATGCGCTTGAGGAAGAGCGTGGTCATCGTTTGGCTCTTAAGGAGTCACACAACGATGATCATGCTAAATTAAAGAAAGATCTTGATCATGCTCTTGTTGTATCTCGTGTGCTCAATTCCGAGAAGGCCAAACTTGGGGTTGATCTGGCTAGACTCAAGGAGGAGTTTGACATACTTGACAAGGCTCACAAGGCCTTGAAGGGTACTCATGCTAGCCTTAAAGAGTCTCATGATCAACTCCAAGTAAAGCTAACCAAGGAGAAAGCCACATTTCCTCATATGGTTTTAATTGATAATGCAAATGCTACTAACCCGTGTTGTGAGCATGTGCATCTTGTGGAGGTGAATGCAAATTTGAAGGAGAAACTTGAGAAAGGCCTTGTGTCTTGCATACAAGGTGAGAAGAACCTCAACGACCTTTTCAGCAATCAAAAGGAAGTTGCGGACAAGGAGGAAATTGGGTTTACGCCCAAGTCCAAGAACAAGAAGAAGAATGACAAGGCCAAATGACCTCCTCCTCTCAAGCTAAATTTTGTGAAGGAGGGAGAGGGTGCTCCTAAGGAAAAGAAGAACAATGTGAAGGGTGGTGGTGTCAAGAAGGGCAATGCCACCCATTCCAACAAAGCCGACGACTTTAACCCTTCTTATGTGTTATGTCGTGCTAGTGATGGGCATGTTTATGCCAAATTTGTTGGTTCTCCTTATGAGTATATTGAATGGTCTATTTTGGGTTCCTAAGGCCCTTGTTACTAACATCAAAGGACCCATTACAAAATGGGTACCTAAAACCAAGCATTGATCTCTTGTAGGTGTTTGCTTCCGGTGGGGGATCATGGTTGCTCGATAGTGGAGCCACAAATCATATGACCGGAAGCAAGGACTTGGTGGTGGATGTGCACAAGATTTAATCTATGCCCACCAATGTTGAGTGGGGTGACGCTGATACGTCTCCAACGTATCTATAATTTTTGATTGTTCCATGCTATATTATATTCTGTTTTGGACATTATTGGGCTTTATTATACACTTTCATATTATTTTTGGGACTAACCTATTAACCGGAGGCCCAGCCCAGAATTGCCGTTTTTTGCCTATTTCAGAGTTTCGCAGAAAAAGAATATCAAACGGAATGAAACCTTCGGGAACGTGATTTTCGGAACGAACGTGATCCAGAGGACTTGGACCCTAAGTCAAGACATCAACCAGGAGGGCACGAGGTAGGGGGGCGCGCCCTCCACCCTCGTGGGCCTCCTGTTGCTCCACCGACGTACTCCTTCCTCCTATATATACCTACGTACCCCCAAACTACCAGATATGGAGCCAAAAACCTAATTCCGCCGCCGCAACCTTCTGTACCCGTGAGATCCCATCTTGGGGCCTGTTCCCGAGCTCCGCCGGAAGGGGCATCGATCACAGAGGGCTTCTACATCAACACCATAGCCTCTCCGATGAAGTGTGAGTAGTTTACCTCAGACCTTCGGGTCCATAGTTATTAGCTAGATGGCTTCTTCTCTCTTTTTGGATCTCAATAAAATGTTCTCCCCCTCTCTCGTGGAGATCTATTCGATGTAATCTTATTTTGCGGTGTGTTTGTTGAGACCGATGAATTGTGGGTTTATGTTCAAGTTTATCTATGAACAATATTTGAATCTTCTCTGAATTCTTTTATGTATGATTGGTTATCTTTGCAAGTCTCTTTGAATTATCAGTGGTTTGGCCTACTAGATTGATCTTTCTTGCAATGGGAGAAGTGCTTAGCTTTGGGTTCAATCTTGCGGTGTCCTTTCCCAGTGACAGTAGGGGCAGCAAAACACGTATTGTATTGTTGCCATCGAGGATAACAAGATGGGGTTTATATCACATTGCATGAATTTATCCCTCTACATCATGTCATCTTGCTTAAAGCGTTACTCTGTTCTTATGAACTTAATACTCTAGATGCATGCTGGATAGCGGTCGATGTGTGGAGTAATAGTAGTAGATGCAGGCAGGAGTCGGTCTACTTGTCTCGGACGTGATGCCTATATACTTGATCATACCTAGATATTCTCATAACTATGCTCAATCCTGTCAATTGCTCAACAGTAATTTATTCACCCACCATAATACTTATGCTCATGAGAGAAGCCACTAGTGAAACCTATGGCCCCCGGGTCTATTTTCCATCATATTAATTTTTCGACAACAAGCTATTTCTGACGCCGCTTTTATTTTACTTTCTTTACTTTGCATCTTTATCATAAAAATACCAAAAATATTATCTTATCATATCTATCAGATCTCACTCTCGTAAGTGACCGTGTAGGGATTGACAACCCCTTATCGCGTTGGTTGCGAGGATTTATTTGTTTGTGTAGGTGCGAGGGACTCGTGCGTGGCCTCCTACTGGATTGATACCTTGGTTCTCAAAAACTGAGGGAAATACGTACGCTACTTTGCTGCATCACCCTTTCCTCTTCAAGGGAAAACCAACGTAGTGCTCAAGAGGTAGCAAGAAGGATTTCTGGCGCCGTTGCCGGGGAGTCTATGCAAAAGTCAACATACCAAGTACCCATCACAAACCCTTATCTCCCGCATTACATTATTTGCCATTTGCCTCTCGTTTCCCTCTCCCCCACTTCACCCTTGTCGTTTTATTCGCCCTCTCTTTCTCGCTCGCCTTCCTTCGCCATGTCGGAACCAAAAAGAGTTGGGGGTTCTCTCCCGATCCTTAGTGCTTTGGACAATCCTTCTATTCTATGTCAACTCATAAATAATACTATGGAAAATCCTACCGGAGTTGTTAATGAGAGTCCTAATAATTTTGATGAAGATGATTCTGGAATTTTTCATTATTTACTCAATGAATCTTTGAAAGATGCTTGGGATAGGCTGTTAAGGATCCGGGCTAGCTATGTACCCCAATATCAAATTGAGGTTTATCTAAAAAGCTTTTATGTTGGGTTGCCCGCTTTGTTCAAACAAGTTTTAGATTCTATTTTTATAGAGGGTTTTCTTGAAGGGGACCCCATAGACACCTATGAAAATATGAAAACTATATTTGGGCATTCCATGAATGAGAAAGTTGAATCCACGTCTCTTTTGCTCTCCTACCAAAACGAATCTATTAAAGAGAAAAAAGATAGCCTAGATGCAAATTTCCGCAACGTGCTTAATCTTTCTTCTACCATCAATAGCCACGTGCTTTATCAAGATAGGAAGATGAATTCCATAGATAACAAGTTTGCTCTTTTCTTCCCTAAAACCAAAGATGACAATACCTAGATCTATCGTTGCTTTTATGCCTAGCTAGGGGCGTTAAACGATAGCGCTTGTTGGGAGGCAACCCAATTTTATTTTTAGTTTTTTTTTGCTTTTTGCTTATGTTTAGGAATAAATCTTTGATCTAGCCTATGTTTAGATGTGTTTTTATGTTTTAATTAGTGTTTGTGCCAAGCTAAACCTATAGGATCTTCTTGGATGATAGTTATTTGATCTTGCTGAAAATTCCAGAAACTTTCTGTTCACGAAAAGAATTGTTAAAAATCACCAGAACGTGATAAAATATTGATTACAATTGCTGCTGATCAATAAACAAATTGTCTAGGTCTTCCTATTTTGGCTGAATTTTTGGAGTTCCAGAAGTTTGAGTTAGTTACAGATTACTACAGAATGTTCTGTTTTTGACAGATTCTTTTTTTCGTGTGTTGTTTGCTTATTTCGATGAATCCATGGCTAGTAAAATAGTTTATAAACCATAGAGAAGTTGGAATACAGTAGGTTTAACACCAATATAAATAAAGAATGAGTTCATTACAGTACCTTGAAGTGGTCTTTTGTTTCTTTCGCTAACGGAGCTCACGAGATTTTCTGTTAAGTTTTGTGTTGTGAAGTTTTCAAGTTTTGGGTAGAAGATTTGATGGATTATGAAACAAGGAGTGGCAAGAGCCTAAGCTTGGGGATGCCCATGGAACCCCAAGATAATCTAAGGACACCTAAAAGCCAAAGCTTGGGGATGCCCCGGAAGGCATCCCCTCTTTCGTCTACTTCCATCGGTAACTTTACTTGGAGCTATATTTTTATTCACCACATGATATGTGTTTTGCTTGGAGCGTCTTGTATGATTTGAGTCTTTGCTTTTTAGTTTACCACAATCATCTTTGCTGTACACACCTTTTGAGAGAGACACACATGATTCGGAAATTATTAGAATACTCTATGTGCTTCACTTATATCTTTTGAGTTATATAGTTTTTGCTCTAGTACTTCACTTATATCTTTTAGAGCACGGTGGTGGTTTTGTTTTATAGAAACTATTATTCTCTCATACTTCACTTAGATTATTTTGAGAGTCTTAAACAACATGGTAATTTGCTTAAATAATCCTAATATGCTAGGTATTCAAGAATAGTAAAAACTTTCTTATGAGTGTGTTGAATGCTAAGAGAAGTTTGATGCTTGATGATTGTTTTGAGATATGGAGGTAGTGATATCAAAGTTGTGCTAGTTGAGTAGTTGTGAATTTAAGAAATACTTGTGTTGAAGTTTGCAAGTCCCGTAGCATGCACGTATGGTAAACGTTATGTAACAAATTTGAAACATGAGGTGTTCTTTGATTGTCCTCCTTATGAGTGGCGGTCGGGGGCCAACGATGGTCTTTTCCTACCAATCTATCCCCCTAGGAGCATGCACGTAGTGCTTGGTTTTTGGTGACTTGTAGATTTTTGCAATAAGTATGTGAGTTCTTTATGACTAATGTTGAGTCCATGGATTATACGCACTCTCACCTTTCTATCATTGCTAGCCTCTTCGGTACCGTGCATTGCCCTTTCTCACATTGAGAGTTGGTGCAAACTTCACCGGTGCATCCAAACCCGTGATATGATACGCTCTTTCACACATAAACCTCCTTATATCTTCCTCAAAACAGCCACCATACCTACCTATTATGGCATTTCCATAGCCATTCCGAGATATATTGCCATGCAACTTTCCACCGTTCCGTTTATCATGACACGTTCATCATTGTCATATTGCTTTGCATGATCATGTAGTTGACATAGTATTTGTGGTAAATCCACCATTCATAATTCTTTCATACATGTCACTCTTGGTTCATTGCATATCCTGGCACACCGCCGGAGGCATTCATATAGAGTCATACTTTGTTCTAGTATCGAGTTGTAATCATTGAGTTGTAAATAAATAGAAGTGTGATGATCATCATTTTTTAGAGCATTGTCCCAAGTGAGGAATAAAAAAAAGAAAGGCCATAAAAAAGGAAGGCCCAAAAAAATGAGAGAAAAAGAGAGAAGGGACAATGTTACTATCCTTTTACCACACTTGTGCTTCAAAGTAGCACCATAATCTTCATGATAGAGAGTCTCTTATTTTGTCACTTTCATATACTAGTGGGAATTTTTCATTATAGAACTTGGCTTGTATATTCCAACAATGGTCTTCCTCAAATGCCCTAGGTATTCGTGAGCAAGCAAGTTGGATGCACACCCACTTAGTTTCTTTTGTTGAGCTTTCATATATTTATAGCTCTAGTGCATCCGTTGCATGGCAATCCCTACTCCTTGCATTAACATCAATCGATGGGCATCTCCATATCTCATTGATTAGCCTCGTTGATGTGAGACTTTGTCCTTTTTTGTCTTCTCCACATAACCCCCATCATTATATTCTATTCCACCCATAGTGCTATATCCATGGCTCACGCTCATGTATTGCGTGAAGGTTGAAAAAGTTTGAGATTACTAAAGTATGAAACAATTGCTTGGCTTGTCATCGGGGTTGTGCATGATGAGAGCATTCTTGTGTGACGAAAATGGAGCATGACTAAACTATATGATTTTGTAGGGATGAACTTTCTTTGGCCATGTTATTTTGAGAGGACATAATTGCTTAGTTAGTATGCTTGAAGTATTATTATTTTTATGGCGGTGTTTTGGCTCCTAGGTGCATATGCACCCATTGTCTAAATACCCATTTTGAAAAGTTGAAAAATTCGGAGCAAAAATCCCGCGGTATATCCGGATATTCTATGTGCATGTACAAATTTTGGGTGAAAAACGACGTTTTTTGTGGCTTGTGTAAAAAAGATAAAGAAATACAAAATGAATAGTTGTAATGAAGCATCAGAATTTGTCTTTTTTACACAAGCCACAAAAAACCTTGTTTTTCACCGAAAGCTTTGTGCACGCACATAGAATGTCCAGAAATACACACGGGATTTTTGTTCGGAATTTTTCAACTTTTCAAAATGTGTATTTAAACAATGGGTGCATATGCACCTAGGAGCCATTGCCAATTTACCATTTTTATGTCAATATTGAACTTTTATCTTGAATCTTTTGGATCTGAATATTCATACCACAATTAAGAAGAAATACATTGAAATTATGCCAAGTAGCATTCCACATCCAAAATTCTGTTTTTATCATTTACCTACTCGAGGACGAGCAGGAATTAAGCTTGGGGATGCTTGATACGTCTCCAAAAACAACAATTTTTGATTGGTCCATGCTATATTATATTCTGTTTTGGACATAATTGGGCTTTATTATACACTTTTATATTATTTTTGGGACTAACCTATTAATCGGAGGCCCAGCCCAGAATTGTTGTTTTTTGCCTATTTCAGAGTTTCGCAGAAAAAGAATATCAAACGGAGTCCAAACGGAATGAAACCTTCGGGAACGTGATTTTCAGAACGAACGTGATCCAGAGGACTTGGACCCTACGTCAAGACATCAACCAGGAGGGCACGAGGTAGGGGGCGCGCCTACCCCCCAGGGCGCGCCCTCCAGCCTCATGGGCCCCCTGTTGCTCCACCGACGTACTCCTTCCTCCTATATATACCTACGTACCCCCAAACTACCAGATATGGAGCCAAAAAACTAATTCCGCCACCGCAACCTTTTGTACCCGTGAGATCCCATCTTGGGGCCTGTTCCGGAGCTCCGCCGGAAGGGGCATCGATCATGGAGGGCTTCTACATCGACACCATAGCCTCTCCGATGAAGTGTGAGTAGTTTACCTCAGACCTTCGGGTCCATAGTTATTAGCTAGATGGCTTCTTCTCTCTTTTTGGATCCCAATACAATGTTCTCCCCCTCTCTCGTGGAGATCTATTCGATGTAATCTTCTTTTGCGGTGTGTTTGTTGAGACCGATGAATTGTGGGTTTATGATCAAGTTTATCTATGAACAATATTTGAATCTTCTCTGAATTCTTTTATGTATGATTGGTTATCTTTGCAAGTCTCTTCGAATTATCAGTTTGGTTTGGCCTACTAGATTGATCTTTCTTGCAATGGGAGAAGTGCTTAGCTTTGGGTTCAGTCTTGCGGTGTCCTTTCCCAGTGACAGTAGGGGCAGCAAGGCACGTATTGTATTGTTGCCATCGAGGATAACAAGATGGGGTTTATATCATATTGCATGAGTTTATCCCTCTACATCATGTCATCTTGCTTAAAGCGTTACTCTGTTTTTATGAACTTAATACTCTAGATGCATGCTGGATAGCGGTCGATGTGTGGAGTAATAGTAGTAGATGCAGGTAGGAGTCGGTCTACTTGTCTCGGACGTGATGCCTATATACATGATCATACCTAGATATTCTCATAACTATGCTCAATTCTGTCAATTGCTCAACAGTAATTTATTCACCCACCGTAATATTTATGCTCATGAGAGAAGCCACTAGTGAAACCTATGGCCCCCGGGTCTATTTTCCATCATATTAATTTTCCGACAACATGCTATTTCTGACGCCGTTTTTGTTTTACTTTCTTTACTTTGCATCTTTATCATAAAAATACCAAAAATATTATCTTATCATATCTATCAGATCTCACTGTCGTAAGTGACCGTGTAGGGATTGAAAACCCCTTATCGCGTTGGTTGCGAGGATTTATTTGTTTGTGTAGGTGCGAGGGACTCGTGCGTGGCCTCCTACTGGATTGATACCTTGGTTCTCAAAAACTGAGGGAAATACTTACGCTACTTTGCTGCATCACCCTTTCCTCTTCAAGGGAAAACCAACGCAGTGCTCAAGAGGTAGCAGACGCCTCATCTTCTAAGGTATTGATGCTTGGCAAGGTTGTCATTTTTCATGGTCTCACGATCGAGAAAGTCATGCTTGTTGAGTCCCTTGCATATAATTTACTTTCCGTTCGTCAACTTGCACTCATGGGATTTGCCACTTTCTTTGATATTGATACCGTGGCCCTCTTGTGGAGCAAGACTCTTAAAGTAGCCTTTGTTGGGCATGTCGAGAACGGTCTTTATGTGATTAACTTTTCAGAGTGACCCACTAAGACCGCGACTACAGTTGACGTGGGATGGCTTTGGCATCGCCGTTTAGCCCATGTCAATATGAGATCTTTGCAAAGTCTTCTCAAGGGGGACCATGTCTGTGGACTAACAAATGTTAGTTTTGCCAAAGATCGTGCTTGCAGTGCTTGTATCGAAGGAAAGCTACATGAGAAGGCTCACCCTCCCACGACTATCATCTACTCGAAGAGGCCCTTGGAGCTCCTTCACTTGGATATCTTTGGACCTCCATCCTTTGATAGTCTTGGGGGTATAAAGTATTGCTTGGTGATTGTGGATGATTATTCAAGATACACTTGGGTATATTTCTTCAAGAGGAAGAATGAGACCCAACAAATCGTCATCGACTTTGCAAATGAAGCTCAACGCCAACACAATGCAAAGATCTTGACGATAAGAAGTGACAACGGCACCGAGTTCAAGAACTACACCTTGGATGAGTTTCTTAGTGATGAGGGGATCAAGCATCAATATTCCGCACCTTACACCCCTCAACAAAATGGTGTAGCAGAGAGGAAGAACCGGACGTTGATGGATGCGGCAAGGACCATGATGACGGAGTTCAAGTCTCCATACAACTTTTGGGACGAAGCCAAATACCGCTTGTCATGCATCCAATCGGCTCTATCTCTGCAAAGGCTTGAACAAGACTCCATATGAGATACTCACCGGTAACAAGCCCAACCTCAAGTACTTCTGGGTGTTTGGGTGTAAGTGTTTAATTCTCAAGAAAGGTGTTTGTTTGTCTAAATTTGAGGCTAGAGCTCATGAGGGCATATTTATTGGTTATGCTACAAACTCTCATGCTTACCGTGTCCTCAATAAGTCCACGAGACTTATTGAGGAGACGTGTAACATGGAGTTTGATGAGAATAACGGCTCCCAAGTGGAGCAAAGTGGTACTTGTGATGTAGGTGATGAAATTCCTCCCCAAGCCATAAGAAGAATGGGTGTTGGTAATATCCTACCCATTGAGGAACCCCTTGTGGTCGAAGGAGAAGGATAATGTTCCACTCAAGTGGAACCATCACCAACCCAAGACCCACACACTTCCGAAGAACAAAGTGAAGGCCCTCAACCAAATGAACAAGATCAAGGGCAAGATCAACCTTAAGATGGTGGTGAACCACCAAGTGATGCCCAAGGTCAAGTTCTCACCACCGAGCAAGTTCAAGATCAAGAGCAAGCTCAAGATCAAGAACAAGCTCAAGACGTCGCTCAAGATGATCAAGTTACCGCTCCTCAACTCACTCCTGAGGAGGAATTGGAATGTCGTGCCGCTAAGATTGCATCCAAGCTCACTACCAAAGATCATCTCATGACGAATGTGCTTGGAAGCTTAAGAAAGGGGGTAAGCACTCGTAGTCAATTAGCAAACTATTGTGAATATCACGCATTTGTTTCTTGTGTTGAACCCCAAAAGGTTTATGAGGCGCTCGAGGATCCGGATTGGCTCAATGCAATGCATGAAGAACTCAACAACTTCGAGCATAACAAGGTGTGGGGATTGGTGCCAAGGACAATGGGGAACCATAATGTCATTGGAACCAAGTGGATATTCAAGAACAAGCAAGATGCTCATGGGATTATCGTTCGCAACAAGGCTCGTTTGATAGCACAAGGCTACTCCCAAGTCGAGGGTATCGACTACGGTGAAACCTTTGCTCCCGTTGCTCACCTTGAATCTATTTGTTTGTTCATTGCTTATGCTTCTCATCATAACTTCAAGTTGCAACAAATGGATGTGAAGAGTGATTTTCTTAATGGTCCTATTAATGAGTTGGTCTATGTCAAACAACCCCTGGGGTTTGAGGATCCCGAGTTCCCCAATCATGTGTACCAACTCGATAAGGCACTCTATGGCCTTAAACAAGCCCCACATGCATGGTATGAGCACCTTACCGAGTTGTTGCAAGATCGTGGGTTTCAAATTGGGAAAAATCGACCCCACTCTTTTTACTAAGAAGGTCAAAGGGGATGTTTGTATGGCAACTATATTTTGATGATATTATCTTTGGTTCCTGTCGTGGAATTATCACGGCAGATGTCCCCGTGCAAGGACTTAGTCGTGGAGCCATCGCAGCTAGGAAGCTTAAAGGGGTTAAGCGGGACAAAGGACACAAGGATTATACTAGTTCGGCCCCTTACAGTGAAGGTAAAAGCCTACGTCCAGTCGAGGTTGTATTGATTAGGGTTTCGACGACCAGGAGCTAAACCGCCCTGCCTGGTTATCGATTTGATCTTACTTTTTCCTGAACCGCCGCCGGGTCGTCCCTTTATATAGAGAGGATGACGCCCGGCGGCTCTCAGAGTCCCGGCCGGCTTATAACAGTGTCCGGCTTGGACTCTTAACTATTCTTGCCTTACACTACAAGTTTCACCATAACGGCGGTTTATCACTACGGGCCTTAAGCTATCTCCGGGTCTTAAGCCCATTACTGACCCGCCGTCCTCAAGCTTGGTACTGGGCTTCACGTGATGATCATTATGATGTAACCCGGCCCCTCCTGGGCAGGTGACTCTAATGGTTATATCCTCAACATTAGGCCCCAGATTGATTTGAACCGGTTCATGTCAATCTTCAATCCCTTTAAGAGAACATCGTCCGGCTTCTGCTTGTGCGAAGGTTATAACCCGCCATGACGTCATCTTCTGGATTCCTGGTAACCCGCCATCACGTCATCTTCCATTAAACTCATTTTTTTATTCTATCATATCCCAACGGATCTTATCTTAATAACCATCTCGAAAATCGAGGAGTTTCTGCGGCAAGATAATCATGTCTCCAGCCTCCTCATTTCTCGCGCCCATTTATGAGCCGTCCCTTATAAATAGGCCCGGCCCATAAGCCTTCGTCACTTCTCGATCCCTCGTCTTCCTCCTCTGACGCCCCAGAGCTCGAGCTCCGCCGGCGCCGCCGCTCCCCTCGTCTTCCTCAACCTCGGCCGCTGCATCACCCTGAACTGGTCCAGAGAAACGGCGGCAACCTCCGCAGCTCATCAGCGGCAGTAAGTTCTTGCCACTCCATACAGTAGATTCGCATTAGGGTTCTGTCATTCTCCCCTGTTCTTCATAGTTCATCTCGAGTTCTTCACAGTTCTTCCACCGCGGCCTCTTTTGATCCAGAAAGTAGGATAGAACTCCTGCGGTAGTGGTTTCGCACCCATTTCCCATACTAGCAGATCCCTCTTGCTTGCAAAAAGACCTCATTAGAACTTATGAACTTCTCTGTGCCAGTTTTTAGGTCTAGAAATTTTTCCTTTCTAAACGACCGTTTGATCCAAAATAATCCCTGCAATCTGTGAAACTTGTTTGTGCAATACTTAGACAAAAACTGCCTCTGTGAGCCATAGCGGCTCATATCGCCGGCTTAAAAGAGGCCATGCTCTGTGAAATTTCCGGCTTACTCATGATAGAGTTAAATAACTTAAATTGCTTATAATACCCACGGCGGCTTAAATAACCTGACACAATTAGTCATATATCATTAGGCCCCTTCATGAACCGCCGTCCTGAATACTGAACTGAAATTTTTCTCCGGCTTAAATTTGAACCGGAAATTTTCCTTTGTCATAGGCTTCCATTTTCCAGAATGCCGCCCAAGGCACCCAAGGCACCCATTACGTGCAACTGGGTGAGGTCCAACGTTACTGAAAGCACCTTAGATGACTTCGTAAAAACGGGTCACCTACCCAAAAAGGAGGTCATGTCCTACCATGCGCCTGACCCGTCCGAAGAGAGACCTCAACCAAAAGATGGAGAGGTCATTGTATTTGCTGACCACATGAGCCGGGGCTTTGGTCCTCCTGGCTCAAAATTCTTCAGAGATGTTCTGAACTTTTTCGATCTGCGACCTCAAGACATTGGACCCAATTCCATGTCAAACATTTGTAATTTTCAAGTGTTCTATGAGGTATACCTTGGAGAGGAACCCAGCCTGCTACTCTTTAGGGAGTTATTTTACCTGAACCGCCAGAACGAATGCGCCAACGGGCCTAGCTTGGAACATGGTGGGATATCAATTCAACGACGGAGGGATTGTCTCTTTCCTTATGCTGAGCCGCCAAGCCACCCAAAGGAATGGAATCATACATGGTTCTACAGCCAGGATACTTCTCCGGCTGATGAGAACCCTCTGCCCGGCTTTCGCGCCCTGCGTCTGGAGTCAAACCACCCCCTGCCAGACAAATTGTCTCAAGCTGAGCGTCAACAACTTATCCCCACCATCAACAAAATCAAAGCTCTTCTAGGAAACGGCCTTAACGGCGTTGATCTGGTCCGGGTCTGGATTGCTTGGCGGGTGATCCCTCTAAGCCGCCGCCCCGGCTTAATGTGTGATTACACCGGCCGGAAGGATGATCCTCTTCGGCACAGCCCCAACGACTTACCTGAAGACGTCATTGATGACATGACCAAATCCCTCCTGAACGAGAGCTTAGCAGATTGTGGGAGGACCGGCTTAAGTCCATTCTGCAAAGCTAACCCGGCTCCGGCGGTAAGCTACTGATCTGAGCACTTTACTTTTCATTTTAACAATTTTCGTCTTTAACTTCAAGAAACCTTTGTTGTATTTTTTAGGCTAATGATAAGTTCTGGAAGGTCAGGTATGACCATGAGGCTGCTAAAAAAGCCAGGAAGGCTAAAAAAGCCGCCAGGAGAGCCACTCCCCGCAAGAAGGGGACCAAGCCTAGCGCCTCAGACCTGCTTCAGCTGGATGATACCTCCGAGTCAGAGGTAGCCATTGATTCTTATGCTCTTCTTTGTTTTTTGTTTGTTCTTAACCACCTTATCGACACTGATTATCAGCAGGAGGACACCGGAGCGAGTAACCCGGTGACTGAAGAGGTAACTATACTTTCCTCTGACTCGGAGCCCTTGCCAAGGCTGAAAGTCCGAAGAGTAACCCAGAAAGTAAGATTTTCACATCCTTTAGCTTATCAAGATCCTCAATTTCTTTTGAAGCGACAGATTCTTGAGAGCCGGAGGCACACCCGGACCAACAAGGATGCAGACCTCTCCTCCGGCTTACCTGAAGCATCAAGGAAGCGCCGGACCGAGGTTATCTCCAACTTATATCCTTTTCATCCTTTGGCGGGCGTCACTCGTCAACCGCTCAATTCTTCTGATTCAAACTATCAGGAAACTTCACCTTCCTCCGGGGACTCCATGCAATCTAACTTGCCGGCTTTCAAGACCGCACCCGGGTAATGATGATCAGCTTATGTTGTGCTTATCTTACTCATGTTTTTGCACTAACCTTTTGACTTTTTAGTGCCCAAGCAAAGCTCAGCAAGAGGGCAAAGAAAAGTAACCCGGTCGAGGAGCCGGTCTTGACTGAACCCAACACCTCTGCCTCTGAGCCGCCGTCCGCACCCGCCCCAGAAACCACCGCTCCAACTGAAGAACAAGCCATGGGGGGTTCTGACAACCCGGAGATTCCCAGCCCAGCTCAACCGGCCGATGACCCGGATGTGGTGATTACCCGGACCGAATATGTTGAGCCAGGAAGACCCACTGTGCTGGCTAGATGCTCTGCTAAAGAAGAACTGCTAGAGCGCCGCAGGGCCAGACTGGATATCACAGACTATGCTAACTTGAGCATTGGAGATATTGTTGCTGGTTATATTGGTCAAGTGCACAACAGCCGGGACCTGGAAATTGACATGGTGAAGCAGATACAGCAAAAATCTGAGGTATAATTCCCTTGTTTACTCCATAGTCATCCTTACCATATTAGCCCCCAAGTCTATTACTTATGACAGAATATGTTGTAGACTTAATACCGGCTTACCTGTTAACACTCAAGGGCCAGGTTAAACAGCCTAGGTGAACCGGTCTTTTACCTTATGTTTTAATCAAGTAATGGAGCAACTTTGCCCATTAGCCCCCAAGTGCCAAGCACCTTTGCCTGCAGAGTGCTTGGGACTTATTTTCATGAACCGGCACTGTAAATAAAGCTTCTCAGCCTACATTAGCCCCCAAGTGCCAAGTGTCTTTGCTTGCAAAGTGCTTGGGATTTTAATATTGCATGATAATCACTCAAACTGTAACCCGGAACTTGTACAGGCTGCCTGCAAAAAACTTGAGTCGGAAATCTCTGATCTGAAGACCCGCCTGAAGACTTAGGAAAAGGAGACCCAGAAGGCCAATGCCAAGTTTGAGTTCAGTGTCTCTGCACAAGAAAAATTGAAGAAAAAATTTGAAACAGAAAGAAAAGCCTGGGCCGATGAGAAGACTGCCCTGCTCAGCCGGGCAGAACAAGCGGAAGCTGCTCTTACTGAAAGAACCGCCGAACTCTCCGGCTTAAAACGCCATGTATCGCAGATGGTCGCCGCAATCTTCGGTAAGTTACTCTGTAAGCTTTTAACAAGTTGACATCATTTACGTCTGATAAGTCCCTCCATTGCCATTAGCTCACCTGACTTTGTAATGCAGGTCCCAGGAGTTCCAACCTCAACCAGAACGTGTTGACCAAGCTGAAGGCGGTTTACACTTTGGTGGAGCAACTTTACACCAGGTCACAACGTGCTTTAGCCGTTGTGGCTCTGTCCAATGAAGTTCCCACTCACCTGGCAGACGTACTCAGGCGGCTTTCCGTACTTCCTCAACGCTTCCAAGAGCTGAGACGGGCTTCTACAAGAGCCGGAGCTATCGCTGCTCTGAGCCGGGCCAAGGCGTTCCTACCGGAGCTAGACCCGGCCGACATCGCTCTTGGATACCCCAGTCTGAAGGAAGACGGCACCCCCTTTGACCAAAAAGACTTCGCCGCCTGTGTGAAGAGCGTGCGCCCGGCGGCCACCTTGATTGGGAATGACACAGACCTTACCAAGTATCAGCTGGGCTATGACGCGGAGAATCAGAGGATCCCAACTCCACGCTATGAAGCAGTCAGCCTGATCCCTCCGACTCGTAAGCATACCTTCGCTCCAGAAGTTGACCCGGCCGGGTTAATTGATGATGAGGCTCAAGTTGAAGCTTTGAGCGGCATTGACTGGAAATCATCAACCTTCCAGGTCATGGAAACAGCCGGAGGAGCGGAGAGGGATGAACCGGGAGCTTCAACCCAACAAGCACCTTGATTTCTTAGGCGGCTCATGGTTACGCCTTAAAAACAATGCCTCACCTTTTGGACTCGGGGAGTCCTGTAATAGAGTAGGAGAAACACTTAATTTTGTCGTGCCATCGTGCACCTGTGGAGTGCTTAACTCCGTTGAAGCTGCTCTTTATATTCCTCCGGGTTATGTTTGATCACTTTCCTTAAGCTTGAAGAGCTGTCTTTAATTGTTCTGCATAGAAAAATAAATCACAAGTCTCTAGGCGGCTTACCGCATGGAGAGTCATATATCTTACATATAACCCAGAATATAAACCAAGGTCATAAAAGACCGGCTCTCAATCATATCTTCGGGATAACCACAATAGCATACCTGCAAGCCTTGCAAGTACACCTCCGGCTTATGTAACCCAAATAATGAGGTTGAGAACGCAACTCCGGTTCACCAGCACCTGTAATGCCTATTGTGTGCTATTAATCATTATTAATCAAAGTTAAGCCGGCGGAGTAAGAACCGCCTGTGCACACCTTTAATTTGAGCCAAAGAACTTGTTGCAAATCAAAGATTAAAAACTTAGGGGCTTCTGATTCGAATACGACCAGAGAACCGTCCCAAAGGGGTTAAGCTAAGATTCGAATGCGATCATATAGCCCCCAGTGGTTTTGGCGTTGCCGATCAAGAGGGTACCGACAGCTATGTTCTCTTTGGTTCGAATACGACCTATGTTTGAACAGGAAGCCCCCAAATGACCTTGAGAATTATTTAACGATGCTGATTCGAATACGATCCACGTCGGTTCCCAAAGGGGGTTGAGCTATGATTCAAGTATGATCAAGAAAACTCCCCAATGGGCTCGGCAATATGCCAATCAAGTGGGTATCGAAAGCTATGTTCTCTTTGGTTCGAATACGACCTATGTTTGAACAGGAAGCCCCCAAGTGATCATATTGTTAACGGCTAGATTCGAATACGATTGTAAGCCGGATCCACCTCCAAGTGACGATGTAATGTTGTAATGGAAATAACACATTTTACCTTTGGAGGAGAAAAGGATAGAGGTCCTGCTTTATTATTTATCATAATATATACATGGCTATAGAAATATGTACATTATGAGAGCCGGTGGCTCAAGTGTAATAAGGCCGAAGCTGAGCTATGTTCCATGGCCGACGGGTCTCTTCCTCCGACTTACGTGAATCTTTGTGCTCCCGAACATCGATAAGGTAGTATGACCCGTTGTACAAGTTCTTGCTGACCACAAAGGGCCCTTCCCAAGGCGGGGATAACTTGTGTGCATCAGTTTGATCTTGGATGAGCCGGAGCACCAGATCACCTTCCTGGAAGACCCTGGACTTAACCCGGCGGCTGTGATAGCGGCGCAGGTCTTGTTGGTAAATCACCGAGCGAGCGGCTGCCACATCACGCTGTTCGTCCAACAAGTCAAGAGAATCTTGGCGCGCCCGCTCATTATCCACCTCAACATAAGCCGCCACTCGAGGCGAATCATGACAGATGTCGCTAGGGAGGACCGCTTCCGCTCCAGAAACCATGAAGAAAGGCGTGTAACCCGTAGACCTGTTAGGGGTAGTATTGATGCTCCATAACACGGAGGGTAACTCCTCCACCCAACAACCCGACGTCCGTTGCAAAGGGACCAAAAGCCGGGGCTTGATGCCCTTCAAGATCTCCTGATTAGCTCTCTCAGCTTGACCATTGGATTGAGGGTGAGCCACTGATGAAACATCAAGTCGAATATGCTCTCGTTGACAAAACTCCTCCATGGCGCCTTTAGACAGATTGGTACCATTGTCAGTTATAATGCTGTGTGGAAAACCAAAGCGAAATATCACCCTTTTCATGAACTGAACCGCTGTGGCTGCGTCACACTTACTAACTAGCTCTTCTTCAACCCACTTTGTGAACTTGTCGACCGCCACCAAGAGGTGAGTCTTCTTATCTTTGGATCTTTTAAAAGGCCCAACCATATCAAGCCCACAGACCGCAAATGGCCAAGTAATTGGAATCATCCTCAATTCTTGAGCCGGCACATGAGCCCGTCGCGAGAACCTCTGGCGACCATCACATTTACTGACCAAATCCTCTGCATCAGCATGAGCCGTCAGCCAATAAAAACCATGGCGAAAAGCCTTGGCCACAAGGGATTTTGAGCCGGCATGACGGCCACAATCCCCGTCATGAATTTCACGTAAAATTTCTTGACCTTCCTCAGGGGAAACACAACGCTGGAAAGTTCTAGTGACACTGCGACGATGCAGCTCGCCATTGATAATTATCATTGACTTAGACCGCCGGGTTATTTGTCTGGCCAAAGTTTCATCCTCAGGCAATTCTCCCCGGGTCATGTAAGCCAAGTAAGGTACTGTCCAGTCTGGGGTAATGTGGAGAGCCGCCACCAACTGTGCCTCCGGGTCAGGAACAGCCAAGTCTTCCTCTGTAGGCAACTTCACAGAAGGGCTATGCAAAATGTCCAAGAAAGTATTAGGCGGCATCGGCTTTCGCTGAGAGCCCAGCCGGCTTAATGCATCAGCCGCCTCGTTCTTCCTGCGATCGATGTGCTCTACTTGGTAACCCTGAAAATGTCCAGCAATGGCATCAACTTCACGGCGATAAGCCGCCATGAGAGGGTCCTTGGAATCCCACTTGCCTGACACTTGTTGGGCCACTAAATCTGAGTCACCAAAGCACCTTACCCGGCTCAAGCTCATCTCCTTAGCCATCCGAAGACCATGGAGCAAGGCCTCGTACTCAACTGCATTGTTAGTACAGGGAAACATCAACCGTAGCACATAGCAAAACTTGTCACCTCGAGGGGAAGTTAATACAACTCCAGCCCCCGAGCCTTCTAATTGCCTAGACCCGTCAAAGTGAATAGTCCAGTATGTATTATCCGGTTTCTCTTCAGGCACCTGCAGCTCTGTCCAATCATTGATGAAATCCACTAATGCTTGAGATTTGATAGGAGTGCGCGGCATGTATTTTAGACCATGAGGCCCAAGCTCTATAGCCCACTTAACAACTCTTCCTGTGGCTTCTCTGTTTTGGATGATATCTCCTAGGGGAGCAGAACTAACCACAGTGATAGGGTGACCCTGGAAATAATGCTTAAGCTTCCGGCTTGCCATGAACACACCATAAACAAGCTTCTGCCAATGTGGATACCGTTGTTTGGACTCAATGAGTACTTCGCTAATGTAGTAAACCGTCCGCTGAACCGGATACTCCTTACCCTCTTCCTTACGCTCCACCACCACAGCCACACTGACGGCTCGTGTGTTAGCGGCTACATACAGCAATAAAGGCTCCTTGTCAACCGGAGCAGCAAGGACTGGGGGCTCAGCCAGCTGTCTCTTCAAATCCTCAAAAGCAGCATTAGCAGCATCATTCCAGATAAAGTCATCTGTTTTCTTCATCATCTGGTATAGTGGCATGGCCTTTTCACCCAAACGGCTTATAAACCGGCTCAAAGCGGCGATGCGACCCGCCAGACACTGGACGTCGTTTATGCACGCCGGCTTAGCCACGGTGGGCGCCAACTGTCGTGGAATTATCACGGCAGATGTCCCCGTGCAAGGACTTAGTCGTGGAGCCATCGCAGCTAGGAAGCTTAAAGGGGTTAAGCAGGACAAAGGACACGAGGATTATACTGGTTCGGCCCCTTACAGTGAAGGTAAAAGCCTACGTCCAGTCGAGGTTGTATTGATTAGGGTTTCGACGACCAAGAGCTAAACCGCCCTGCCTGGTTATCGATTTGATCTTACTTTTTCCTGAAGCGCCGCTGGGTCGTCCCTTTATATAGAGAGGTTGACGCCCGGCGGCTCTCAGAGTCCCGGCCGGCTTATAACAGTGTCCGGCTCGGACTCTTAACTATTCTTGCCTTAGACTACAAGTTTCACCATAACGGCGGTTTATCACTACGGGCCTTAAGCTATCTCCGGGTCTTAAGCCCATTACTAACCCGCCGTCCTCAAGCTTGGTACTGGGCTTCACGTGATGATCATTATGATGTAACCCGGCCCCTCCTGGGCGGGTGACTCTAATGGTTATATCCTCAACAGTTCCCCTAACAAAGCTTTGAATGAGGAATTTGCCGCTCTCATGACCTCAAAGTTCAAGATGTCCATGATGGGAGAGTTGAAGTTCTTTATCGGGTTCGAAATCAAGCAAAGACGAGAAGGAACCTTCATCAACCAAGCCAAATACACTCAAGACATGCTCAAGAGATTCAAGCTAAGTGATGTCAAGCCGGCTTCCACTCCAATGCCCGTCAAATACCAACTTGACATTGATCCCAATGGTAGAGTGGTGGATCAAAAGGTATATCGCTCCATGATTGGCTCCTTGCTTTACCTTTGTGCATCTAGACCGGATATCATGTTGAGTGTGGGAATTTGTGCACGGTTTCAAGCCGCACCTAAGGAAAGCCACTATGTGGCGGTCAAGCGAATCTTTCGATATTTGGCTCATACCCCAAACTTTGGCTTATGGTACCCAAGAGGAGAAAAGTTCAACCTTGTGGGCTTTTTGGACTCGGATTGGGCGGGAGACAAAGTGGACAGGAAGTCAACTTCTGGAGGGTGCCAATTTCTTGGTTGATCTTTGGTGAGTTGGTCTTCTAAGAAGCAAAGTTGTGTGTCTCTCTCGTTCACCGAAGCGGAGTATGTGGCTGCCGGTAGTTGTTGTGCTCAACTTCTATGGATGAGGCAAACTTTAAAGGATTACGGTGTCATTTGTGACAAAGTGCCTCTTTGGTGTGACAATGAAAGTGCCATCAAGATTTCTCTCAACCCGGTGCAACACTTCAAGACGAAGCATATTGAGATTCAGTATCACTTCATCCGGGATCACATTAGGCGAGGGGAGATCAAGCTCAACTATGTCAACACTCATGATAACCTTGCAGATACCTTCACGAAGCCCTTGGATGAAGCAAGATTTCGCGAGTTAAGGCATGAGCTAAATATCATTGATTCGAGCAATGTGGCTTGAACCCTTGCACACCCCACCATGCTTATCGTGTTGTCTTGTTTAGGTGTAGGCATGGATATAGGGGGAGTGTTGTTCTCTCAATAAACTCTCCCTTCCCCCATTATGCATAAATTGATCACGTCTTTCACATTAGCCATTTTTTTGATGGTACTTGTGCTTCAAAGATGAGTTTTGGTCATGGGCCCAAGGTTAAAATCTTCGCGGTGCCATACCACTTGACTCAAACATAGGTGGCCTCGGCCACCGCCCTCTCTTTGAGAGCTGTGTGTTTCTTGTCCTCCCATGGGTGTTGTTCTACATTTGTGTTTGCCCCTTCTCCTCGTCGTTTCGTTTTCTTGTTGCTTGAGCTAAGCCTGTTTCTGTCTTGTCTTCGAGTTTTGGCTGGGCGGTACTACCGCTGGAGGCGCGTGGTACTACTGCTTATGATCAACAAGCGGTACTACCGCCCGCCCGAGCGGTACTACCGCTGCAGGGCGGGACTAAGGGGTTATGTCGGGGCAGGGGGAGTTTCTTTCTCCCCCACACCCATTCGCACAACCCACTCGTCCTCTTCGTTTTGCCAGTGACAAACTCGCCGCGGGAGGGCGCCGGTGGGCCGCCACCTCCGGGCCGTCTTTCACCTTTTCCTCCGGTGGGATTGATCCCCACCTCTTCCTCTAGCCATGGATGCTGGTATTGCCCCCGATCCTTTTCTCTTTGCTTCTAGGTTTCGGATCTAGTCTTTAGGGGCAATAGGCTTTGCATTCATCGATTTTTGGCCAAATCGAAGCTTGAGTAGAATGGTGGAGGTTTCTAGACTGTTTGGATTGAAATTTGGTAGGCTTATGTTTGAATTTAGCATCCCGGTAGTGCCGGATTTGGCCACGGTAGTAGGGAACCGCCGTTCCCCTGCCTGGGGTGGTACTACCACTCTCTTGGAGCGGTACTACCGCTTCCAGATCGTTGTACTACCGCTTCCAGATCGTGGTACTACCGCTGGATGCCCAATTCCACCGTACTCATACCAAATATCAATCTGTGTTGCTTTCTATGGTGGCTTATGCTCGTTCTTTTGTGGTGTTTCTTGTGTCCGTGTGTTTGGTTCCAGGTGATGGCCCTTCTGAGCAACATGTCCGCCGTGTCAACCCCGGGCATTCTACTTCAAAGCGCTATCGCACCTCTGAGACAGCGGCTGCTTCCTCAAATGTTCCTCCGTCCAGTGTTCCATCTCTGCAACCTACTAAGAGTGCTGCAAAGAAGCCCAAGTTAGTGACTGAGATGAATGCCAAGGAGTTCTGGGAGAAGCGTCGGCGCAATCCCTATGAGCAAGATCAAGAGCCCAATCTTGTCAACTGTCCTTTCTGGAACCGTTTTTAGTGGGCAATCTACTTTGATGTGATCAAAGCAAAGAAGAATCTCTATGTTGATGTTCGCACCATCGACACTGACTATATGGAGAATGATCCTGCCTACTTTGGCGAAGCCCTACAGATGTGTACTCAACTGAACATTCTCAGAATCATGCAGTTCAACAAGGACTTTGATGCAGATTTGGTGGCTCAGTTTTATGCCACGGTCCATCTTGGAACGGATGAGGAAAGGACTCTGACTTGGATGACCAATGGCAAGCTTCTTTTTGTCAAATGGAAGGCATTCATGGAGTTACTTGGGGTTGAAGATCAAGGACTTGAGACTCCAGTTGGCTTTCGCCCTCACCGCAATGCAACTTCCACTCACAAGCAATCTCTCCGGCCCTACTGTACTTTGAAGATTCACCCCGAGACTCAGAAGGAGACCTATGAGCTGCCTGCTTTTCTGGACATACTTCATCGCATCTTCAGAGAGACTCTCTTCCCTTGCATTGGGAACTTGGATATGGTTCACTCCTTTCTCGTGGACATGCTTCTTTTCTGCCAGCATGAGAAGGAAGAAAACACTGGCGAATCCTTGGATATATCTCATGTCATGTGGTATGAGCTTGTCATCGCGATCTCTGAGTGCAAGTGCCCCATCTATGGGCCTTTTCTCATCTTGCTTATTGAGAAGGCTTGGATGCACACTTATCCTAATGTTGTGCTGGAGACTGGCGAGTTGATCTCTCATGAGATCAAGCATCCGAGGAAGAAGGAGAACTGGGGCACATCGGTTCCGAGGTCTGGGATTCCATCTGGAGCTGTTGACGTTGAGATAGAGGCTGATGCTGATGCTGATGATGATTATGAGCCCTCTGGAGCGGAGCCCTCATGGGCCAAGAAGCTCAACAGCAAAATGAAGAAACTTTTCTGCATGGAGTCTCATGGACAGTACATGGCTCATGTGTCTGAGAAGAAGGCCAGGAGCCGTCACAAGGAGCTCATGTATCAGTTAGGTTCAACAGTTGCCGACGGTTCTGAGGGCAAGATCACAGATGAGGAGGAGTGGGTTCAGTAGCACTGCACGTGGACAGACTCAGACACTGAGCAGCCCCCTACCGATGAGAGAGGAGCAGACAATCTTGCGGGGATGTGATGCTGGAGTTCTTCAATTTTGCTACCACCTGTGGCCGTAGCAGCACTCTTTGCCCCTTTTGGTGTCTCGATGCCAAAGGGGGAGAGAGTTTAGGGATTTGTCGTTGTCGAGTTGTGAGTGTCTTATTTGCTTGTCTTTCTCTCTCTCTCGCAAACTCTCTTATTTGCTTTGGTTTGGTTTGCGCTCGTGAGACCTGGTACCCTATCATATGGTGTGAGACATATGCTACCCTATCTTATTATTATCTTGTATGTCATTTACTTTAGTAGTCAGTACGTTTATGCTTATCTCATATGTCTACTTTGCTCTCTTGCCTCTCTATTGCATCCTAGCTCATATATGTCTCATCTTTGATGCAATTGGTTTCTAACTATAAAATATAGGGGGAGTGTTGATCCTAATGTGTGCACTTTGCAATCCAAAGGCACCTCTAATTGAGTGCATACATCTAGGGGGAGCCCGTCTATATTTTGTAGTTTTGGGATTCGCTTCATCTCATGTCATTACTTTGTGCAAATCTCGTGTTGTCATCAATCCACCAAAAAGGGGAAGATTCTTAGGGCATATCTCTCTCTAAGTAGTTTTGGTGATTGATGACAATGCTTTTGCGGACTAATCGTGTGCGTTGAGTTTTTCAGAGATTCATTCTTTGGCACGAGACGATTCCTTCCCCTCGGAGCTTTATGTGAAGACCATGCAGTCTCCTTCGTTTCAGTTTGGTGGACTTGAGTCGTAGGAGACACCATACTATCAAGAGGGGGTCCGCATTGGAAAGGCTAGGGTGGAATCGGCACGTACACGTCTTTGTTGCACCCCCAGCTCCTTTCCTCACCTTGGAGCTTGCTGTTCTAACAGAAGTGGAAACCGTGAGGAGAAAGCGGTAGTACCGCCAGAGTGGTAGTACCACCTATGGTCCTCAAGCGGCAGTACCGCTGTCCTTCAGCGGTAGTACCACTTTAGGGCATAGGCAGCAGTACCGTCCTGGTTCGGCAACGCTACCGCCTCGATTCGAGGATGCATTTTCTTGTGTCGGGTTTTGCAGCAATAGTAGCGGCAGTGGCAACGGTAGTACCGCCCATGAGCAGTAGTACCGCGGCTACCACCACTACTAGTGCCGCCCAGCCCACCTCTCTCCCTCTTGTTCTCCCTCTACTTCTACTACGCTCAGTCTATGCGGTAGTACCGCTGGTGGCCGCGGTAGTACCGCTGCGACCAGCGGTAGTACCGCTCTGTGCGGGCTGAAGAGGGGGGTAACGGTTGGATTGGTCCCCCACTATAAAAGGAGGTCTTCTTCTCCAAGTTGACCTACCTCTTTTCCCCCAAGCTCCATTGTTGCTCCAAAGCTCATTTTCGCCCGATCTCTCTCCCTAGCCAATCAAACTTGTTGATTCTTTAGGGATTGGTTGAGAAGGCCCGGATCTACACTTCCACCAAGAGAAATTTGTTTCTCCCCACTAATCCTTCACGGATCTTGTTACTCTTGGGTGTTTGAGCACCCTAGACGGTTGAGGTCACCTCGGAGCCACATTCCGTTGTGGTGAAGCTCCGTGGCTTCGTTGGGAGCCTCCAATTGATTTATGGAGATAGCCCCAACCCTGTTTGTAAAGGTTCGGTCGCCGCCTCCAAGGGCACCAATAGTGGAATCACGGCTTCTCGCCTTGTGTGAGGGCATGAGGATAATACGGTGGCCCTAGTGGCTTCTTGGGGAGCATTGTGCCTCCACACCGCTCCAACGGAGACGTACTTCCTCTCAAAGGGAAGGAACTTCGGTAACAAATCCTCGTCTCCACCGGCTCCACTTTTGGTTATCTCTTACCTTTACTTGTGCTAGCTTACTTTGTGTTGTATCCCTTGCTTGCTTGTGTGCTTGTTGGTTGTGCATCATATAGGTTGCTCACCTAGTTGCATATCTAGACAACCTACTTTGTTGCAAAGTTTAAATTGGTAAAGAAAAGCTAAAAAATGTTAGTTGCCTATTCACCCCTCCTCTAGTCAACTATATCGATCCTTTCACCATGCACCCAATATACCTATATACCATACTGCTGACCTCATTTTCCTTTACCCCGACTATCACCTAGCGTTTCGACTAGGGTTAATGATGGCTAGGGAGCCACTTTGGTGTTGTTAAGGTCGAGCCTGACCAATTAATCAACTCCAAAGTTTGAAGTCGCTTTTATCAATTTAGACCAAGAAAAAATGCACAATAGTCACCAATCTTATTACAGGATCGAAACAAATCATTGATATCATCAATTCCGCTTAACACCCTAAATTCAAAAGGAGTTTTATTTTTCTCTGAAAATTTGTACTCGAATACTAGCTTCCATGAACTTCATGTTGTAAGTAATTGCAAAAAGTTATGATCATACACATCCTCGTGAAAACAAATCGGTACATTTGAATATCTTACGATCCACTGTTTAAGTTGCACAAAAATTCAGGGATAGCTTGATGTACATTGATAACTTTTTCCTAATAAGTTTCCTCTAAAGTGAGAAGATAGTTTTTTGAATATAGGCTGCTAACGCAGTCAGCTGAACTCAACCATCTACTTTGGTGGCCCATTTGACATCTTCCTCAATCTTCTCCGTCGACGCAATTTGCACATTTGCTATTTTTGTGAACTCGATCCGAACATGTCATCATCTTATAGGTAAACTAAAATATATAGTTTGTTGAACTACATTGACGCCCTCCAACCTAACGTGGTGAAGCCCGACAACATACAAAAGGAAAGGCACCTAGAGGGCATGAGGACATTTTATCACTGCTTTTTTATAAGCGAGCACGGAGGAGTTGGTTTGGAGAATGTATGTGGATGGCGGCTGCTGGATGTGTGTTGGATCAAACTTATCCTTGATGTACCTTTTTTCTCTGCTACAGGTCAAGCTGTTGTGGATTTTATAGCTCATGATCATTTAGGGCATCTCCAACGGCGACCCACAAATTTTCTTCCGCATCCGTCCGCGGACAGGTGGGGACCAGTCAACGGACACGGATGTGGGACACCACCATCCAATGCTGCCCGTATACATCCGGCCAACAAGTTGAACTAATCGGATGAAATTCGTTCAAATACGGTCGGATTTCATTACATGTACATCAACTAAGTGGCTTTGGAGGTATAATTAATATCTAATCTAAATGGTTGCCAGCGCCCGTTCCCCGTGTCCGGTCATGAGCCCCGAGAACTGAAACTTCGCCTTCTCCAGCTCTGTCTCAGCGCTCTCCAACTTTGCCTCTACAACCTTCGCTTATGAAGCCTCGGGAAGTGAAGCTATCCGCCTCCATGTCGCCGCCAAACGGCTAATTGGTCGACGATATGCAGCCCACCAAGCTTGGCTTCAACGTGAGGGGAGGAGCGGTGGCCTTCTTGGGACCCGAGCGGCGACAACCTACTGTGCACTACTCTTCCTTGCTGCCGGTGGCGCCCGCGAACGTGTCGGCTTCATGGTCGTGGCGACAGAGGAGGGTGGCACGGAGGACGAGGAGGGTGGCGCTGGCTCATCGTCGGCCGCGTCCTCCATTGGGACGTCGTAGTCCTCACTCCTCCGGCTGCCTGCCAACCAGTCAGCTAGCAACAATGGCGGCCATCTCCTTTTGGTCCGGCGTCAGCCCGTCCTAGAGAGCTTCGGCGGGGAGGAATCCATGGTGGGAGTGGTGCGGGGAGGGATCAGAGGCAGATGGCTGCGGCTACGGCCAGGGCAGAGGTTTATATAGCAATGGCGGGTGGTAGAGGGACGGACGGGTGGCGCCGAAGGAGATGCCTCGGCAACCGCGTGCCATCAATATGGGCGGCAGACGGACGGACGGACGACCGTCATGTCGTTTGAACGCGCAGCAGTCGCCTGCACCGGAAAGCGGCACGGGTGGTGCTCTCTTGGCCGGCGCGCCGCTTTAATGCCGGCACTAGTGAGCGCTTGCGTCCGCTCTGACCGGCTATGAATGCGGCACTGACGCTCTGGAGCGGCGCTAACTGTTTCGAGCGGGAAGCGTGCAGGAGGGGGAGGGCCTCACAACGGCTAGATGAGGATGAGTGTCGATCTCTGGTGGCAAGATCTTTACGAATTCTAGCACATTACATTCATCGTGCAATTGTATCAAAGGCATGTGAACTACAAGGATGATAGATGAAAACAAATGATTCCTCCATAAAGGCGAAGATAACAAATTAGAATCGACTTTAGTAGTAGTTGTATTTTCTGAAATTGAAGAAGGGTGCTGCCAATCAAGCTAATAAATGCAGTGCACTTACTCATTTCACGGCAACAAATGTCCAACATATAAGCATATGCCATTCGAAGTCTCTCGGTTCCAGTGATGCTAATCTGGCAATGGTGAATACAGACCCTCCCACATACTTACAGTGTTGTGCGGGCTTGGGAGGCATCGGGAATCATTCTATAGCGAGGCAGCCAGCATCTGCAACCAGTTCTGTCCACTCAACATTATTAACTAGATCCAGACGGGCGGCATATCCAAACGTGCCATGGCAGACAGAGTGACCGTGTACCAAACTGAGGGTTGTGACTCCAGAATGGTAGCGGTGCCATGCCATCCACCTTGTTCCTGCTGTAAATGCATGATTACCTAGGTATTGAATGTCATCAACCAGCGTTGGCATACGGGAGATGAGCAGGAGGTTCATGAGTATCATTGTTAGCATGTCTCTCCTTCGTCATCAATTGCAAGAGAATCTTCAACAACTAGTCCATGTTAAGATAATCTTAAGTCGAACGGGCACAAAAGTAAACCCCAGGAGAGCACTCTATGGAGTGGCATATACATATGCTCAATATAACCTTGGATGTATTCTTGTGCTTCCATGTCGGAGATTCCACTAAAATCTGCTATCATCATGGATCCTAAAACTTCATATACAAAACTAAGACATGGAACAAAATCATTGAACTAGCGAGACTTCGCCCACGGTATGCTACATGTGCAAAACAAACAACCTGAGTAATACATAGAGCTGAAACCAGAGCTAACTCAATAGGAACATAATAGGTTGCCGATAAACAAAGCAAGTAAACGTTCAGTTTCAAACTAGACATGGACTAGCCAGCCGATGATCATATAACGAAGACTATTTTTACAACACCATAAGCTTTGGAAATATATATACGCGTACACAAATAAAGATTTATAGAATGCAGATTTGGTAGTTAACTTCAAAAGGTTTTTCTTTTGCATATTTACTGAGATGGTACAGACCATAATATCATGTTTTGGAAAATCAGGACTGAAGTATCCCCGACCTCGGATCTCTACAAGTGTAGGACATGACAGTCAGTGCGTAATCGACCTCAACTCTCTACAAGTTTACGACGCGACAATGAGCGTGCAAGCGTATCAAAGGCCAGTGAACCTATGACATAGGGGGAAATGGTTCTACAATAAAGACCCAAGATAGCAGATCATAACTGACTAGAACAGAGTACTACATGTGCTAAAACTGAAGAAGGGTCTGTTCATACAAGTAAATAAATGCAACACACGAAGCATCCTCACAGCAACAACGCCCAACAAACAAACATGTGTACAGTACGTTTCAAGCCTCTTAGTTCCAGTTACTCTAGCGATGATGCAGAAAGCTCGTCCATATATTCAGAGTGGAGATCAACATTTTATGTAAATGAGTTGTGTAGGCTTGAGAGGCACCGGGAAACGCTTTAGTGCAAGATTGCCCTCAGTTGGAATCATTTTACGGCTGGGTAGCCAACGTGTAAGAATATTTTGGTCTATTTAGAAACAAGGTACAATCAGCGTTGGATTAAACTGATGCTTTGTACTTCAGATTGCTAGTGATCCTATCACAACTTGATTTGTGGGAGCATAATCTATAAGGGAGGATTAGATTAGGATCAACATGGGATTACTTGAGAGCAGTGGAAGGGCAATTGTAGCTAGGGCTGGCCGCAGACTCAAAGGGCCTGCCAAATCCTGTTAGGCATACAACCAGCCAACAACAGTTGGAATGGGAGTGGTCCATAAGCTAAAAACAAATGACAAAGCTTAAAGAAGCAGCAGTGACTAGTCAGCGATGTAAACATCAGTCGAAACAAAAACAATACGAGCAGATACGTGAGAGAAAAGAAGCAGCTAATTTGTCAATACCCCAGTGATAAATCTGTAAAAGAACATTTGAATTTAAGCATAACCTTGAGACGTGTGGCAGGGATAAGTATTGGCTAGCAGGCATGGGCAATAAGGCAATAAGACAATCTAGTTCCATCGTACCACATATCCAAAATTTGAACATGGACTGTACTCGATTTCTCAAAAAAAAAAACATGAATTGCTTTTAGCAATCAGAAACCTAGTTGTTCAATTGCTGAGACTAACTAAAAGTACCCGCAAAAAAAAAAGAGACTAACTAAAAGTGTTTGTACAATGGACAGTAACTAATGAGCAAAAGCTTCAGTGTTACCATCTGCACATGTATACTACACCAAAGGATACAACAAATCTTCAATATCTTAAGATGCCAAGGCTGAACTTGGTAGGGCACCTCCTTGGCACAACCGCACAAGCTGTGCCATACATATCAGTGAGCCCAGAGACACTGTCCTTCTGACAATAATGAACTTTGATTTCATAGTCTCCTCAGAATGAGCAATTAATAGGTAAAACCTAAAGTTGTTCAACAATCCATTTGTCCGCAGGACCTTTCATGATGACGCCGGGAAACCAGACACAAGCCCTTTATCAATGCACAATGTACTCTGGCTCTGAACCGATATCACAGATCAAAATATCAGTCTTGCGGAGACAAGACTCCTCGGATACTTTCAAAAGAACAGATTCTCGCACACCACAGCTTCAGTGTCATGGGCGATCATCTCCTTTTGGTGGTTTCCCAAGACATGCTGAGGCATAATCATCAGCGTGGCCTGGGACAATATCCTTATAAGAATCCACAAGCTTATGTAGAAACTTCTTGGCCAGCAATGCTGTGGTATAGTGGTCCAACTCCACATCCAGTAACCCGTTCTGACTGAGAAGCTTGAACCGCTTCTCAAGGCTATACATGATTAACACTGGCCTTGGAGCAATGTACAATGCCTGCAAAGTGATATCCCTCATCAAGAACTCCAAAACTCGCTTAATCTTTTTGTCAGATAAAGCCAGGATAAGCGCCGCCTTCTTAGTGATCATGAACAAATCATCCTGTCAAAACCTCAGTTTATGTAAAAGTTGCATTTTCCTGGTGAGAACGTTCTTGCGCAAGCAGGCGAGTGTCAAGGTTGGAGGTGAGGGGGTATTTTCCCTGCGCGAGCCGCGGCATACACATCAGGGAGCTCAGGAACACTCTCCTTGTAATACTCAATAAATCTTGACCTGAAGTACCTCTCACTCGCAACAACCAATGAGCAATAGTCAGAACTCAGAAGTCCCTTGCCCTGCAGTATCTTCATGACAATATATCGAGGCTCAAGCCTCGCCTTCAGGCTGTAAGTGATCAGTGCGGGCCTGCGCACGATGTACTCTGGCTGTCGGAGTAAATGATCATGGGTAGCCTAACCGACTCCCCCTGGCTTTTTAAAAATTATCAGGCCGATCGAGCCTTCAAGCACCCAAAGCACGGGGCCGCCTTCCCCTAGCCGGCTGTCTCAGACTACTGGAAGGCGACCCGGCCCTAAAAAACCCTCCCGAAGAGAGCCACAGGATGGCCGACTCCAAAAAGCCGGTCACAGGAGGACCGACTCTAAGAAGCCGGCCACAAGAAGACCGGCTCCCGGCAAGCGGCCAAGATCGCACCCTCAAGGGCTGCACCCACATAACGGTGACGAGACGGGGCGTGGCTACATTGCAGCCTGCCACCCCCGAATCCCGGAGCACGCGTGGCCACAGTGCGCCATACGGGTCGGCCATCCCCCGTCCTGCACGGCACTGTTGCCATGTTGACCATGACGCCACCCACGACAGGCTGTCAGTACGGCCCGCGGGCGGCGGGCCCCTTCAGCCAGAGAGATGCTCGAAGACGGCCAAGCCTCCCCCAGACGGCCTGGGGTGTAGCCGGCTCCCGATGGCCGGCTACCTCACTCCCTCGAAGTATGTGCATCATTAAGGAGACAAGACGAGGTAAGGCTACAGTGAGAGCTGCAGTGTAGCCAAGCTTACCTCGGCAAGGCCCTCGTCATCAGGGGCGAGGCTAAAGCAACCAGCTGCCGGCAAGACCCCCAGGCGGTGGGGCCGGCCTGTCGGCCAAGAGGCCGGCAGCCGGCGGGCCCCAGCGGCCGGCGGAGAAGCCGGCGAATAAAGACACTGACGGCTAGGAACCGCGTCCAGCCAGATTACCATTGTACCCCTGGGGGGTAGGCCTATATAAACCCCCCGAGGCACCCATGCAAAGGGTTGATCTCTTAGAGTTTTAGACACCACATAGAGAGAAGAGGAGAGCTAGCCTTGCCCTTCTTCTTCCTCTAGCCAAACAGCTCAAGGAGCCACTTGTAGCCACTTGTGCTGATCTAGTGACCATGCGGAGACCCCGCAGAGCAGGACTAGGGGTGTTATCTCCATGGAGAGCCCCGAACCTGGGTAAGATCCGCCGGCGTGCATGTCTTCGCCTCATCCCGTTTCCAGGCATCGGCGATGTCTTACTGGCTCCCACAATGATAAGCCACCCATTGGCATATGTCGCACCTACCACCCGACATTTGGCGCCCACCGTGGGGCCAGGTGCAACGTCGTCCGGAGACCTGTTCTGGACGGGAACCCTTTTCCTTCCCAGCGAGCGTAGCCAGCCCGGCATGCCCGATGGCGCTTGCCCCAACGTGTTGCAAGGCGTCAACGACGCCTGCGCGGCGAGCTGCCTCACCGATCTTCTTGGCGAGGCTCGCATCTCCGATGAACCTGCGTCCGACGCGGGCACAGACTGCCCCGAGAGCCACCTCGTCAGCCTCCTCGACCAGCTTCACGTCTCTAGTGAGCCTGCTGTGGACTTGGAGTCGGTCGGCTCCACCGACCCGATGCTTGTCGACTCCGACACAGCATCGCTTGACGCCTTCCCCACCAACGTGGTGATCTTCGACGACCCTCTTCCTCAAGCTGACAGTGGCAGCAGCGCTCTCACCGAGGTGCTGGTCATCAGCCACGGCGCCGCCTCAGGCGAGAACGCCCACGACGCCCTACAAGCGGTGCTACACGACTTGTCCGCCCCCATCCCGGCCGACGCCTATGCCGAGACACTGGAGGCACGCCGCCTCACCCTCATCACGGAGGGCCAGAAGATAGCATCCATGAGATGCCTCACTGAGGCTCACCAGCGCGAAGTCGACCGCGCCGCCTTTGGTACGCCGCCTCCTGGCGGGCCGAGCCGAGCCGGCATCGTCAAGAAGCCCGGCGCAGCCATCGCCAGCATGCTGGGAGCAGACCGCCCAGTCTACGCCACGCCACTCAAGAACCTGCGTGCCGCTCGGGCGGCCGTAGACGAGCTGAACGGGCTGGGGGCCGACGAGCTCCCCTACATGACTAGACGCATCCAGCAGCTGATCGACGCGGCCGCAGAGCGGCATGAAGCCAGCTCCCGCACTGAAAGTCCTCCCCCACGCCGAGAGCACGGCGCGACATCCCGGACGCCGACTGCAGACGGCGCCCGCGCGAAGAAAGACAAGGAGCCGGCTGCTAGCCGCAGTCGGACTCGGCTCACCATCGAGCGCGACGCAGAAGGCCGCCCCCGAGCTGTGGAACGACGAGGCAATCCGCCTCCTCCCCCGCCTCGTGGGGAGAGATACCCCACCCCGCCGCCTATTACGCATCCGACTCTCGGCGGCCGACTAGGCCACCGCGAAGGAGTTGGCGAGAATGACGCCCGCCACCGGATCGACCGCCTAGCGCGATCCCTGGCGCTAGAAGAAGAAGTTGATGTCGGCCCGCCTTGCTTTGGCCCCCGCATCCGCGACGAACCCTTCCCCAAAGGGTTCTCGCTCCCAAGAGACACGCCAAAATACAACGTCTCCGTGAAGCCGGAAGACTGGTTGATCGATTACTCCACCGCAATCCGCATAGCGAACGGCAACAGGCGCGTTGCCGTGAAGTACGTCCCGCTCATGCTTCAAGGCATGGCACACACTTGGTTGAACAGCCTCAAGCCCTACAGCATCAACAGCTGGCTAGACTTCACGGAAGTCTTCATCCGCAATTTCACCAGCACGTACAAGCGGCCTCCCAAGCCCCGCCAGCTCTCCTTGTGCGTCCAAGGGCCCAGCGAATCAACTCACGACTACCTCACGCGTTGGACCGAGCTCCGCAACTCCTGCGAAGGGGTGCACGAGGTTCAAGCCATAGAGTACTTCACCGCCGGGTGCCGAGAGGGCACCCTCCTCAAGCACCGGCTCCTCTGCGACGAGCCGACTACCCTCGACGAGCTGCTGATCATAGCAGACAAGTACGCACAGCCGACTCTTCAATGAAGACCGAGCTTCGAGTCGATGCCTCTGGAAAGGTGCTCGCTCCGGCTCCCAAGACGCCGGCTGGTGACTCCAATCGACGCACTTACCAAAAAAACAACAAGCGCAAGGCCCCTATGCCGCCTTCCACCAGTCGGCAAGTAGCCACAGTCGAAGACGAACAACCTGAGGAGTGGCCAATGCCCAAGAAGCAGAAGGGCGGCAGGCCGGCTTGGCAGCCAGCTTTCTCCTATGAGCAAACCCTTGATGCCCCCTGCAAGTTCCACAGCGGCGCGAAGCCGTCCAACCACACGACTCGGAAGTGTCATTGGCTCACGCGGATCTCCAAAGGCGAAGGGCTGGTGCCGCCTCCACCTGCTGGCCCGCCACCTCCAGCCCCTCAGCAGCCGGCTGCTCGACCAGCAGTCAGAGCCATTCAAGACGATTTCCCGGACGAGCACGCCGCCTACGTCGTCTTTACAAGCCAAACTGAAGACAGGCGCAGTCGGCGCCGACAACACCAAGAAGTCAACGCAGTCGCCTCTAACAACCCAGAGTTTATACATTGGTCTGAGAAGCCCATCAGCTGGAGCCGGGCCGATCACCCAGAGGTGATGGCGTCTCCCGGCTCTTATGCACTAGTGTTAGACGCCACCCTCACGACAGAAAGGCGAGCTGCCCGTTTCTCCCGTGTACTGATTGATGGTGGGAGCAGCATCAACATACTGTACCGCGACACCATGGAGAAGCTTAACATCAAGACGAAGCAACTCATGCCAAGCCGGACTATGTTCCATGGCATCGTACCCGGCCTGTCCTGCTCACCAATCGGCAAGATCAAGATGGATGTTCTCTTCGGAGATAAGGATCACTTCCGCCGAGAGGCAGTCTGGTTTGAAGTGGTGGATCTAGAGAGCCCTTACCACGTGTTGCTTGGCCGACCTGCCTTGGCCAAGTTCATGGTTGTGCCCCACTACGCCTACCTCAAGATGGAGATGCCAAGTTCAAAGGGGATCATCACCATAGCCGGAGACTACAAGAAATCCTCTGAGTGTGATGCAGCCAGCAGCCGGCTGGCCGAGTCCCTCGTGATTGTCGAAGAAAAAAAGATGCTGGACCGAGTCGTGGCCATGGCCGGCAAGCAGCCGGCCCTGTCCCCTGACCCCAAGGAATATGATGCTCAAGGCTCCTTCCAGCCGGCCAAGGAAACAAAGAAGATACCTCTGGACCCGGAGAACCTGGAGAGGTTTGCCGTCATTGGAGCAAACCTGGACAGCAAATAGGAAGGCGAGCTTGTCGATTTACTCCGTGAGAATCGGGATATCTTTGCATGGTCCCCAAAGGACATGCCGGGTGTTCCGAAGGATTTCGCCGAGCACAAGCTACACGTCCGAGCAGACGCAAAACCAGTCAAACAACCTCTTCGCCGACTGCCGGAGGAAAAGAGAAGGATCGTAGGAGAAGAGATAGCCTGGCTTCTGGCAGCCGGCTTCATTATGGAGGTGTTTTTTCCAGAGTGGCTTGCCAACCCGGTCCTTGTATTGAAGAAAAACAATAAATGGCGCATGTGTATAGATTACACCAGCCTCAACAAAGCCTGCCCCAAAGATCCGTTCGCCTTACCTCGAATCGATCAAGTAATAGACTCCACAGCCGGATGCGAGCTGTTGAGTTTCTTGGATGCTTACTCCGGCTACCATCAGATCAAGTTGGATCCAGCCGACCGCCTGAAGACCGCCTTCATCACACCATTCGGAGCTTTCTGCTACCTGATTATGACATTCGGCTTGAGAAACGCCGGTGCCACTTTTCAGCGTTGCATGCAGAAATGCCTCCTCAAGCAACTCGGCATAAATGCCCACGTCTATGTAGACGATATTGTGGTGAAGACGGAGAAGCGCGGCACCCTGCGGGAAGACCTCAGAGAAACATTTGACAACTTGCGCCGGTTTCAGATCAAGCTCAACCCTGAGAAATGCGTGTTCGGAGTACCAACCGGCTAGCTTCTAGGCTTCTTGGTCTCCGAACGCGGCATCGAGTGCAACCCAGTGAAGATCAAGGCCATAGAGAGAATGGAGATTCCTACCAAGCTGCGAGACGTCCAAAATTTTACCGGGTGCCTGGCCTCCCTGAACCGCTTCATCAGCCGGCTAGGAGAGAAGGCTCTCCCACTGTACCGACTCATGAAAAAGTCCACCCACTTCGAGTGGAACGACCAAGCAGACCAAGCTTTCCACGAGTTGACGAAGATGCTGACCACGCCGCCTGTCTTGGCGGCTCCGACTGAGAAAGAGCCCATGCTCCTTTACATCGCCGCGACTAGCCGAGTGGTCAGCACAGTTATTGTGGTCCAACGCCCAGAAGAAGGCCGGGCTCAGTTAGTCCAGAGGCCGGTGTATTATTTGAGCGAAGTACTGTCCACCTCGAAGCAAAACTACCCGCACTACCAGAAGATGTGCTATGGTGTATACTTTGCCGCCAAGAAGCTGAAGCCCTACTTTCAAGAGCATCCCATCACGGTCGTATGTACTGCCCCGCTTGCCGAGATCATAGGCAGCCGGGATGCATCCGGCCGGGTGGCCAAGTGGGCCATTGCGCTGGCTCCTTACACGATCTTCTACCAGCCTCGCACCGCCATCAAGTCCCTAGCATTGGCCGACTTCCTTGTCGACTGGGCCGAGACCCAGTTCCTACCGCCGGCTCCCGACTCCACTCATTGGCGGATGCACTTCGATGGATCCAAGATGCGCACCGGCTTGGGAGCCGGCAACGTCCTCACCTCTCCCAAGGGCGACAAACTCAGATACACATTACAAATTCATTTTGCCGGCTCCAACAACGTGGCCGAGTACGAGGCGCTCATACACGGGCTCCGGCTAGCCAAAGAGCTCGGCATCCGCCGGATCCTGTGCTATGGCGACTCGGATTTGGTAGTCCAGCAATCATCCGGCGACTGGGACGCCAAGGACGCAAACATGGCGAGCTACCGATTCCTCGTTCAGCAAATCAACGGATACTTTGAAGGATGCGAGTTCCTCCACGTGCCACAGGCCGACAACGAGCAAGCAGATGCCCTGGCACGAATCGACTCCACCCGACAAGCTATACCAACCGGCGTCTCTCTCCAACGCCTCCTCAAACCGTCTGTCAAGCCGTCTCCAGAATCAGACTCCATCTTCGTACCGGCTGCCCCTGATGCAGTCGGATCCGACTTGGGGAACCCACCAGGCGGCTCGGGGACTTCGACAGGCGGCCCGGGGACTGCCGTAGTCGCACCCGGCTCGGGGACTTCACAACCCGGCCCAGGGACCGCAACGACACAACAGGCGGTGGCCGACTCCAACTCTTCACCACCCAACCCACCCACCCTGGTCGCAGTAGCCGTATTGGCAATAGAAGAAGTCACAGCTCCATCATGGGCCCAACCCATCCTCAACTTCCTGGTAAACAGAGAGCACTAGGGCCCCCATGCTACCTTTTGTATTAAGTACAAGACAACGGGCCCCCCGAGGAGCACTCGGGGACTACCATCTTTTATCTATGTATGATGAGTGTCGTACCTATGAATGTATTACTACATTTGTTTTTCTGTCCGGCACCGGGTTCGACCAGTCGCCCCGGGGACTTGCCGCCTTGAGTTATATTGAAGTTCTACCTGCAGTCAGACAAGTAGTGTGCCGGCACCCAAGCCCTCTCTTGTTGAAAGTCGCAGCTCGAAGAATCGACTGTCCGACTGGCAAGAGTCAAATGCAGGAAAGGATGCCCACACGAAAAAACGACTAAGGACTAATGAACTTATATAACACAAGCCGGCCTCCCACCTCGCCTACCGGCTGTCAGAACAGCCGGCTGGCCGGCTTCCCATTCACCTTGCTACAATCCAAGAAAGCTAGAGTACTTGCCCTCCCAAACGGCCAAGCCCTTTCCCAGCCACAGACTGCAGAGCAGCCATCCGGCTGGGAAGGCGGTGACCAAGGGAGGGCGGCAAAGGAAACAGCCAAAAGGATGAAAAGCAAATACAATCGGAAGCCAAACACATGCATGATTATATTTACACAAAAGGCCTTCGAAAGGCCGGCATTCAACATAGTTTGAATACACCCCCAGTGGGTGGAACTGTGCAAACTTAACAAATACTGTTCAAAGAGTAATAAACAGGAAAGCAAAGGTGGTAGACCAGGCTAAAGGTGCAACAGGAGAGCCAGGCAGGTCAGTGGAGACGGCAGTGCTGGCTGGAGGAGTGGCCGGCTGGCGAGTCTCGGCTTGGTCATCACCGGCTGCAGGCGGCGCGCTTGCACGCGCCTCGTTGCTGGAGGCACGATCAAGCTGAGGCTAGTCGGCTGCTCCATCGTCTGGCAAGGCGTCTTCACCATCCCCTCCCTCCTCCTCTCCGCCCTCGTCGCTGGAGTCGATCTCCTCCGCCGAGTCCTCACCATCCGCTGGGTTCAGCCCAAACCACTCCTCTGGCTGAGCAACGCCGTCATCATCCACCTCAGGGGCAAAGGCACTGGTGTCGGTGTAGTCGGCGATCGCCGAGGCGCGCTGGATGATAGCCGGCCGCACCGCCTCCAGCTCCTCGTCGGCCTCCTGCCGCTAGGTGGCTAGCTGGTCCAAACTCAGCTCAGGATACCAAGCTCGGACGAACTCCAGCGCCCGCCTGGCGCCTGACCGAGCTGCAGAGGCTTTCCAGGCCTCGAAGCGGCCAACCGCTACCTCCAGCCAGTCGGCAGTCCGACTGGGGGTACGGGGAATCACCTCGCCAGGCCAGAGGGCGGCCAGCACTTGCGCCCCAACGCCCTGAAGACGGCGGAGCATGCGGTGAGCCGGCTGGAGGCGGGCCTGGATCGCCAGAAGCTGCTCCTCAAGCGACCGGCGAGCATCCGGCGCGATCTCAGCACCAGCCTGCCTTTGCGCCTCGCGGTGAGCCTCGACAATTTGGTTGGCGGCAATTGAGTAACCAGGGAAGTACTCTGCACAATTAAGAAAGGAAGAGAAAAAACACAAAGTCAGAAAATGGACCAAATGGCAGGCGGCAAGCAAAGGAACGAAGAAGAAGGCGGCCTACCGTCAACCAAATCTTCGATCTGGCCGTAGCCATTAATCAGCGATTGCCTTGCCTCAGCCCAGCCCGCCGCCTCGGTCTCGTATTCGGCTTGGAGGGCGGCCTCGCTGTCCTGCGCCGCCTTCAGTGCCGCCTTATGGCTCTCTTCCTGGTCGGCCAGCCTCTTGACCAAGCGGTCACGCTCCTGAGCTAAGGCGTTGCACTCAGCTTCCTTGGCACGAAGGGCGGTCTGGGCCCCACCCAACTGCTCCCTCAGGTCGGCATTGGCCTCTGCAGATATGGCAAAGAAGAAAAAAGCAATAAGAAAGAAGTCGTCAGGAAAGATCTGGCCCGACTGCTCAGCAGTCGGCCTGAATCTCGGGGACTACACCCAGTGGGTGCGCTGACGCGCCCCCACGTGAGATAAAAAATAAAGCACTTACTCCGGCTCTCAGTCAGATGAGTGGTCTTCTGGTTCAGCTCCCAGACCTGGGAGTTGAAGGTAGCCGCGCGGAGGTTGTGATAGTCCTGCAAATAGGACAGAGGAGCGAATAAGAACAAGATAGCAATCGAAGTCTACTAAGAAGTTCCAAGCCGCCTGCTCAGCAGCCGACTCAGAACTCGGGGACTACACCCAGTGGGTGCGCTGATGCGCCCCCACGGAAGAAATTAAGAACAAGAAACAAAAAAGCGGGAAGACTCACCCGAATGGCCGTCCGTGTCACGAGGAACTCTTGATTATACTGCCTCAGCACGGCGGTCTGGGATTGAAGCCGGTTCTGGACTTCTTGCGTCGCCACGTTCAGCACGGCCGTCCCACCACCCGGTGTCCACCACGAGCTGGCGCTAGGCGTCTCCAGATCCTGGGCCGACGAGCTAGAGCCCGCGGCCTTCTGCGGGTCCGGCGCCGAAGTCGCCTTCCCCGCGCGCTGGCGCGATGGCGACCGGACCACAAGGTCTGCCCTCGCAGCCGGCTCGCCCCCAGCCGGTTGCACGGGCGGCGCGCTAGGCCGGCTGCCTTGGTCCGCCCCAGTCGGCGATGGTGGTGCCGCCTCCCTCTCCTGGACGACGACGTCGTCCTCCTCCCTCTCCATCCCCAGCTGGTCGCCACCGGCTTCCTCCGGCGGGGGCTCCGGGATCTCGGGCGCCACATCACGCAGGGGGACGACAAGCAGGGCCTCCGCTGCCCTCTCTGCGGCTGCAGCCTCCGCCTGGGCCTTGGCCGCCGCGTCGGCTTGTGTCGCCGCCGACTCCTCTGCCATCTCCTGCGCCGCCTTGGCAGCGGCCGTCCTCAGCTCCTCCGCCTCCCGCTTCTCCCGCGCATTCCGCTCCGTCGCCACTCGAAGCTCGGCACGGGGATCCATGCGGCGGGCTCTTGCGGATCCTCCCGCCGCTCCAACCACGGAGGCGGCAGCGGTCCGCTCAAGAGAAAGCGGAGCCCTGTTTGATGAATCAAGACAAGGACTCAGAAAAATATCAACAAAAAAGAAGAAGGAATACGCGAGAGAATTGACACTTACGCCGAAACCTTTTGTGGCCGCTTCACCACCTTGCGGAAGCGGGCCGCCTTCGCGGCTGCCTCGTCCCGCTGGGCGCCGCCGCCGTGCTCTTGGGCCTCTTCGGCCGACTGCCGAATAGGCTCGGCGCAGCCCGGCGCTTCTGCGCGCCGCCTCGGACAGCCGGCGCGGCAGATGAACTGGCGCCATGATCGGACTCCGGCTCGCGGCGCGGGACGACTTTCGCCTCGTCATCATCCGGCCAGTCGTCGAAGCCAGCTCCAAGCCCGGAGCCGCCTGCCTCGCCGCCTCCCCCCACGGTGTTGTCATCCAGAGCGGCCGCCCCCCAAGTCGGGGTCGTCCAAGTCGTGCGTCACCCGGTCGGGGAGATATTGGCGCTCCACCCCCGCTGCCCCGGCTGCCGGTCGAAGGAGGGGGCTCTGCCAAGACAAACCGACTGGTCAGAGTCGGCCAAGAGAAACTTGGTGACAAAAGTAAAGAAGAGAAGAAAAAGAAAGCTTACCATAGGCGGGGGATTGGCACGGGAGTACGGCTCCTTGCCAAACTGCCACTCGTCGGTGAGCTTGCAGTTCGCGAGATAGTTCACCATGAGAGCTACCTCGGCATGAGGCATCTCCTTGGTGCACATCCGACTCGGATCGAGTTGGCCGCTCATTTGACAAATCATATGAGGACGGCCTTGGAGCGGGAGCACCCGGCGCACCACGAAGGCGGCCAGCAGGTCGGGCCCGGTCAGGCCCTCCGACTGGACCATTACCCAGAGTTGCGTGACGGCGGCGGCTCCAGCAGGCGACAGTGTTCTGGCCCGATAGGACCACTGGGGCCGCCTCCCAGCCGGCGGGCCGGCTACATAAGCAGGCAAGTTGACGAAGTCACCTTGCGGAGCGACGTTCTTCACATAGAAGTAGGATTTCTGCCAGAGCTTCACTGACTGGATCAGCGTGATGGGAGGAAAAGGGTTGTCGGCTACCGGCCTCCGCACCACGATGAAGGCACCGCTCTGAGCAGGCACGCCCTGCATGGCGGTGCCGAGCTTGGACTGGAAGAATCCCCCCCAGAGCTTGAGGGTGGGAAGGACGCCCTCGCACAAGGTGACGAAGGCAGACAGCAGCACCACCGTGTTTGGAGTGAGGTGGTGCGGCTGGAGCTGGTAGAATTCAAGGAAGGAGCGGAAGAAGCCGCTCGCAGGCAGGCCGAGGCCACGCAGGAAGTGTGAGCGGAAGATAACCTGCTCGCCCTCCTCCGGCGCCGGCGAGATCTCCCTCTCCGGCGCAAGACGGACCCGCACATGGTCCCTGCCGAGTAACCGCCGCGTCTTGCGGAGGAAGTCGATGTGGTCCGCGTGGACGTTGGAGCCGTCCCAGTCTCCGCCGTGCAACATGAGGGCAAGAAGTCGAGGAAAAAGGCGCGGCGACGGCGAAACCACGGGCCCGCGGCGGCGAAGCTGCGGGGTAGTGCGATGACTAGAGGGACGGCGCGGCAGTGAGGGGCTGCAGCGACGGAGAGAAAGAAGAAGAAGATGGCGGAGCGAGGGTGAGCGTGCGAGCGTCTGCCGCTCCCCTGCTCCCCCTATTTATAGCCTCGTGCGGCGAAGCCGAGGAGGCGAGGCGTGGGGGGGACGTGGGATTAACTGCGCCCACTCCCCCACGTCCCACGATTATTGCGCCCTAACGGCGTGCGGAAACTGCCATAGGAAGGCGAACGGCCCGTTTTGGGCCACAGAAGATCCAGACCTAGGCCTAGGCATGGAAGTGGCGGGCCCCGGCCTGCGGCGACGTCCCATCACGCGCGTGGGCTGGCAGGCTATTCGAGCCGGAGGGCGCCATGTGGCGCGCGGGCGGCAAGCGGCCGGCCCGCAGCCTGGCGTGCGCGCCAGCTGGTTCCCGCCTTCACACTTCAAAACCTCACCAAGACGGCGCACCTGATCAAAGCCGGCTGCTAGCTGCTGGCTCTTCAAGATAGGAAGCTGATTGAGCTTCTCGTCCTCCTTTCAGCCTCGAAGCCCAACCAGCTTCGGGGACTACTGTCGGAGTAAATGACCACGGGTAGCCTAACTGACTCCCCCTGGCTCGTTAAAAATTATCGGGCCGATCGAGCCTTCAAGCACCCAAAGCACGGGGCCGCCTTCCCCTAGCCGGCTGTCTCATAGGCCGACTACTGGAAGGCGACCCGGCCCTAAAAAACCCTCCCGAAGAGATCCACAAGATGGCCGACTCCAAGAAGCCGGGCACAGGAGGACCGACTCCAAGAAGCCGGCCACAAGAAGACCGGCTCCCGGCAAGCGGCTATGATCGCACCCTCAAGGGCTGCACCCACATAACGGTGACGAGACGGGGCGTGGCTACAGTGCAGCCTGCCACCCCCGAATCACGGAGCACGCGTGGCCACAGTGCGCCGTACGGGTCGGCCATCCCCCGTCCGGCGCGACACTGTTGCCATGTTGACCATGACGCCACCCACGACAGGCTGTCAGTACGGCCCGCGGGCGGTGGGCCCCTTCAGCCAGAGAGATGCTCGAAGACGGCCAAGCCTCCCCCAGACGGCCCGGGGTGTAGCCGGCTCCCGATGGCCGGCTACCTCACTCTCTAGAAGTATGTGCATCATTAAGGAGACAAGACGAGGTAAGGCTACAGTGAGAGCTGCACTGTAGCCAAGCTTACCTCGGCAAGGCCCTCGTCATCAGGGGCGAGGCTAAAGCAACCAGCCGCCGGCAAGACCCCCAGGCAGTGGGGCCAGCCTGTCGGCCAAGAGGCCGGCAGCCGGCGGGAGACTACAAAAAAAAGACACATCTGTGATATTTTGGGCCGAACGAAAAAAAATTTGTCATACATTTGACACTTCTATGACGATAATTGTGACAAAACCCGGTATCATCATAGATGTGGTGGGCTCCTACTTCTATGAAAAAAAATCATGACAGAAAATGGGCTTTTCATCCTGGGCGGGCCGGAGACGCAGCTGCATGACATTCTTTGGGCCGTCCATGACGGAAAAAACCGTGGTAGAAGCGAGGGGGGGGGAAACTTCGGGGAGTTCCCGGTTATGGTGGGAGGTCAGGGGCCGAGCGATGCGCGTTTCTCTCGTACACGTACGCGCATGTGTGCGAGGCGTTGGCTCTAAATGAACCCGAGCGAGGCGTTGGGCTCTAACTGAACCCGAGCGATTGCACTGTAGGCTACGCGTTACTGAACCCGAGCGATCGTTCGATGGCTGTTAACTGAACCCGATCGAGCGATTCCTTCGCTACTGCTGCTAATTGAAGCCGATCGATGCTGCCTCTGGGATGAACAGTGAGCGTTGCAGGGGGGTTGGATGAACAGTGAGCGGTGGCGTTGCCTCTGGATGAACAGGACCCCGTGGTGTGGTGGAGGGTTGGATGAACAGTAGACGGTGGAGGGGTGCCCGTGGAGGGGTGGTTGAACAGGACCCCGTGGTGTGGAGGGCTGGTTGAACAGTAGACGGTGGAGGGGTGCCCGTGGAGGGGTGGTTGAACAGTAGCCGGTGGAGTAGCGCGCGGTGGAGGCTGGATGAACAGGAGCCCGTGGAGTCCCGTTTTGCAGTAGGCCACACCCCTCCCGATGAATAGGACCCCCGTTTCGACCGTAGGAGGTCCGTTTCGTCCGTTTTGCGGTACGCCACACCCCTCCCGATCAACAGGACCCCCGTTTCGACCGTAGGAGGTCCGTTTCGTCCGTTTTGTGGTACGCCACACCCCTCCCGATCAACAGGACCCCCATTTCGACTGTAGGAGGTCCGTTTCGTCCGTTTTGCGGTACGCCAGACCCCTCCCGATGAACAGGATCCCGTTCCGAACGTGGCCGGTCGAACACAAGGCTGTTTCCTCCGTTCTGCGGTACGCCAGGCCTCGTCTCCATCGCCTGTTCAGTCCAAGCCCTCCCGATGAACACGACCACGCATTCCGTTCCGACCCAGCCGGTTGGCTCCCAAACGTTCCATTGCCTCCCGATGAACACGACGCATTCCGTTGCCTCCCCATGAACACGACGCATTCCGTTGCCTCCCCATGAACACGACGACGACGCTGTTTCTCCGTTCCGACCCAGCCATCTCAACGAGCCCTCGCCGTACGTATGCGCGAGTAGGTGTTCGAGACCCCGCCCGTATGTACACATACGTGGCCGTATTTTCTTTCTTGCACCCTGGCCGCTGTACGTACCTGTACATGCTACGTGCGCGCCTCTACTACGACACGTGCGCGCCTCTACATCCACCAGTATATATGTACGTACACGTTCACGACCAGAATGACAACGCTACATACGCTTCGACCAGGTGGGTCCCAACTGTCAGGCACTTCCTTGCGTGCGAAGATGTAGCTGGTGGGTCCCAGCAGTCAGGGGGGCGAATCGTTTTGTCTTTTTTGCCCGGACACACTTCCTTGCGTGCGAAGGTGTAGCTGGTGGGTCCCAGCAGTCAGGGGGGAACATTTTTTTTGCGAAATACGGTGGCCCGTCCGGTGGGTCCCCGCTGCCAGGTGGAGGAATAATTATTTTGCGCGTAATAAGGAGGCACTTCCTTGCTGCGGCCGTGGACCCAGCTGTCAGCGTCTCCACGCACAGTACTCTTCCGATGGAAGTCGGTCGTTGACCACATTGACCACGCCGCGCCGAGAGCACCACAGCGGTGGACGACGGCGAGGCCTAGGAAGGGGACGACACGGAGGCAGGGAAGACTAGGCAGTTGTTTCCCACGCGGAGGGGAGTACGACTCTACGAGGGTTTACTGGTTCGTCTGCCGTCGCCGGAGAATAACAGCAGGTGTGGGTGAGTAGAGGGCTGGCTAGGCCAGCGATGGGAGTACGGTGGGGCGGTGAGGCCTGCGCGGCAGCACAGCCGGCCGTGGGGAGGAGGGAGCAGGCAGTCCCGCCGGCGCTTGTTTGAGCGGTTGGAGCAGGAAGAGCAGAGATTGAAGAAGCACGACGGCCGTTGGATGGACATCCAACAGTCAGTGCTTGTGCGTCAACCTTTTTTTAGGAAAGCCTCAAATCTGTGGAAAACAGCATACAGCCCATCTGCCATTATTTCTAATAATTTACAGCCCATTTGCTAATTCTTAAGGTTTTTTTGGAGCCCATATTCTTTTTGTTAGCATTACAGCCCATATTGTGGCCACGGTTAAAAATTATATGAAATTTTGCATATTTCGGTGCGGTTCGAACTGTTTTTAATCCTGAAATTTCGACTCGCATTCAAACTGATTTTAAAAAGAAATGTATATCAATATAAAATCCAACAAATTCTCCACGCATAAAAATTAATGTAATTTAAAATCTTGAAATGAAAAAAAGATATTTGAAACTAATTGCTGGTTTGATGTGTTTTAAAAATGTACAGCCCATTTCTCATTATTGATGGGCCATTTTCTCGGCCAACAGGCCTGACAAAGCGACTTACTTGGCAAATCACAAAAAAACTGGGTCGTGACCGTGGACCCAGCTGTCAGCCTCTCCACGTACAGTACTCTTCCGATGGAAGTCGTTCCTTGACCACGTTGACCACGCCGCGCAGAGAGCACCACGGCGGTGGACGACGGCGAGGCCTAGGAAGGGGACTATGCGGAGCCGGGGAAGACGCGGCAGTGGAAGCCCGCGCGGAGAGGAGTACGAGGGTTCACTGGTTCGGCTGCGGTGTGACGCTGCCGTCGCCGCAGGGCCTGGCCAGCGGTGGGAATAGTAGGGGCGGTGAGGCCTCTACGGCAGCATAGCCGGCCACGGGAGGCAGGAGCATGCGGCACGACCGGCGCTGCTTTGGGCGGCTGGAGCAAGAAGACCAGAGGTTGAAGAAGCACTACGGCCGTTGGATGGACATCGTACGGTCTCTGGAGCTAGAATCGTTCATATTGACTAAGTTGACAAAGCCCTTCGTCCCCGTCAACTTAGTAGGCCCACAAGTCAGCCTCCCACCAAGGTGGGTCCCAGCTAGCCGGGGGAGTATTCATTTTTTTTGTGCGTAATAAGGAGGCACTTCCGGTGGGTCCGAGCTGACAGTGGGGGGAACGTTTTTTTTCACGAAATACGGTGGCCCGTCCGGTGGGTCCCAGCAGTCAGGGGGCAATGATTTTTTTTGCAAAATACTGGTGGCCCGTCCGGTGGGTCCCCGCTGTTAGGTGGAGGAATAATTATTTTCCGCATAATAAGGAGGCACTCCCTTGCGGCTGCCGTGGACCCAGCTGTCAGCCTCTCCACGTACAGTACTGTTCCGATGGAAGTCGGTCATTGACCACAATGACCACGCCGCGCCGAGAGCACCACGGCGGTGGACGACGGCGAGGCCTAGGAAGGGGACGACGCGGAGCCAGGCAAGACGTGGCAGTGGATGCCCACGCAGAGAGGAGTACGAGCGTTCACTGATTCAGTTGCCGTCGCCGCAGAATAACAGGGGGTGTGGGTGAGTGGAGGGATGGCCTGGCCAGTGGTGGGAGTAGTATGGGGGCGGTGAGGCCTCCGCGGTAGCACAGCCGGCCACGGGAGGCAGGAGCAGGGGCACGACCGGCGCTGCTTTGGGCGGCTAGAGCAAGAAGACCAGAGGTTGAAGAAGCACTATGGTCGTTGGATGGACATCATACGGTCACTGGAGTATTGACTAAGTTGACAAAGCCCTCCGTCCCCGTCAACTTAGTAGGCCCACAAGTCAGCCCAACAATATGGTGGTCCCATCTAGTAGGGGTATTAATTTTTTTGGGCGTAATAAGGAGGCACTTCCTTGCGTGCGAAGATATAGCTGGTGGGTCCGACCTGTCAGCGGGGGGAACAATTTTTTCACGAAATACAGAGGCCCTTCCTATGGGTCCTAGCTGTCAGGTGGAGGAATCATTATTTTGCGTTTAATAAGGAGGCATTTCCTTGCGTGCGGCCGTGGACCTAGCTGTCAGCCTCTCCACGTACAGTCCACTTCCGATGGATGTCATTCATTGACCATGTTGACCAAGCCGCGCCGAGAGCACCAGGGCGGTGGACGAAGGCGAGGCCTAGGAAGGGAACGACACGGAGCCAGGGAATACTCGGCAGTTGTTTCCCACGCGGAGGAGTACGAGGGTTTACTGGTTCGTCTGCCGTCGCCGGAGAATAACAGCATGTGTGGGTGAGTAGAGGGATGGCTAGGCCAGCGATGGGAGTACGATGGGGCCGTGAGGCCTGCGCGGCAGCATAGCCGGCCGCGGGAGGAGGGAGCAGGCAGTCCCGCTGGCGCTTGTTTGAGCGGCTGGAGCATGAAGAGCAGAGATTGAAGAAGCAGGACAGCCGTTGGATGGACATCCAACAGTCACTGCTCTCGTGTGTTGACTAAGTTGATAGGGCGTTGCATGTGCGTCAACCTTTTTTTATGAAAGCATAGGCATCAACCTGTAGTAGGCGCACAAGTCAGCCTCAAATCTGTGGAAAACAGCATACAGCCCATCTGCCATTATTTCTAATAATGTACAGCCCATTTGCTAATTCTTAAGAATTTTTTTGGAGCCCATCTTCTTTTTGTTAGCATTACACCCCATATTGTGGCCACGGTTAAAAAGTATGCGAAATTTTGCATATTTCGGTGCGGTCAACTGTTTTTAATCCAAAAATATCGATTCACACTCAAACTATTTTGAAAAATAATTTATATAAATATAAAATCCAAAAATTGTCCACGCATAAAAATCAATGGAATTTAAGATCATGTAATGAAAAAAAAATTGAAACTAATTCCCGGTTTGATGTGTTTTAAAAATGTACAGCCCATTTCTGGGCAAATCGAATGAAACTCTCCTCGTCTTGAAAGATTTGCAGCCCAGCAGGGCCGATAAAGCAAGTAGGCCTTGTTTGGGTATTTCTTTAAAAAAAATAGAACTGGGCTAGCCATTTTCAGCAAGAAAAAAACACAACTGGGCTCATGGTGTGGTAAACATAAATAAAACCCTGGCTAGACGGGCCACAGCCCCCGCACAGTCCCGTTGTTACCCTGATCCGTCGCGAAAACTAGTATAAATAACAACTACTTGTTCCTCAAAAAAAACTGCGCGACTTGCTGGGTCCCTGGTGTCAGCCGCTCGTAGTGTAATTCTCTCGTTTATTGACTACGTTGACAATGGCGTGAGCCCCAGATGTCCAACCATTAGGAGGAACCATATTTTTGGGCTTGTACTATAGAGGCACTTGCTTGCGTACTGCCATGACGCTGGTGGGTCCCTACTGTCATCCTCTCCACGTACAGTCATCTCCTTGTTCCTCTCGGTTGTTGACGACGTTGACAACGCAAGAGGGCGGCGCACCGCGCACGGCGAGCGAACCAAGGCCGCAAGGCGGAGGACGACGGCGAGGCCTTGGACGGAACGAACAGGAGCCGTTGAAGATGCACCGGTCTAGTCGCAGGCGGAGGGGAGTACGAGGGTTGACTGGTTCGGGCGCGGGTGCGTGTTGGGGCTGACGTCGCCGGAGAATAACAGGAGGTGTGGGGGAATAGAGGGAGGGATTGGCCAACGTTGGAGGGTACGTATGGTAGGGCGGCGGAGGCACAGCCAGCCATGGGAGGCGGGAGCAGGCGGAGCCGACGGGGTGGTTTGGTTTGGGCGGCTGGAGGAAGAAGAAGACAAGAGATAGAAGATACACGACAGATGTTGGATGTCAATCCAACGGCTGTTAGGCAGAATCGTTTGTTGACTGGCTAGTAAGTCGACACCACCTTGGATAGGCTATTTCCTCGCGGGTCCCAAATGTCAGAATCCAAATCTGTCACGGTCATGCAGCATTTTCCTATGAAAATTTACAGCCCATTTGATGTGCCAGTTCGAAATAAGTTTGTGGGTGCTGGTGGGGGCTAATCACTTGGCTTCTGTAATGCACAGTGAGCTCAAGCAGCCGGCGAGAGTGATGTTATTTCCCTTGGTTGGGATTTGTTACAATATTTCACTCTAAATTAAACGAATGGCAAGCCATTTGCCTTGTTTCAAAGAAAATATGACAGTCACAGCCAAGTTGAAAAGGGCAGGAACATCTAACTCCAGCTTACAAACTGTACAAAAGCATGAGGGTTAATTGTTCATCAGGTTTACAAAAAAACCAGATTGAAAAGGGCAACAACATCTAACTCCAGCACTGTTTTCGGCAGTCACAGTCAAATGGATCGGTCAGGTCCATAGAATGAACATCCTGGGTCGTAAAATTTACTGGATTATGACCACAATATGTTGTAAATAGAAGCCCGGCACGTTCAGAAGCTCTTTTGCCCACCTGAAACTCCTTTTTTTTGCTCTTCGACATACCCATCCGTCAAAACCATGTTGCTGATAAACTTAAGCCTGATGGACAATAGTAACCTCGCATTCAGCAGGAAGAATGTGACAAATCTTGTGTTTGCACGGTTGGCTACATATCATTCTAGCGTTATTGTCTTCAATCGAATCTCATGAGAAGTGAGAAAATCCCGATGCTTACGAATCCACCGATTGGTTATAACTTTCTTACCCCGTCCTGTTGCCTAAATAGACATGAAGATTGAAAACACTTAAGGTCTAAAAGAAGAGTGTCGAAAGAGCAACAGCTGAACGGTTAATTCTAGTACACTATATGCGGGCTTCCAATGTGCGTGAAATTATCACCTTTATATACAACTTCTCCAGACATGGAAAGCATTGCAGCAAGCCAATAATGTTGTTCAGATCAAAACTATTCATTTGGATATATAAGATCTTGACAGAATCCAGCACCATTGATAGGCCATCCATGGAGAAACTCTTCATTGAGCATAGAACATAATATTAGTACAAAATGTGTACTCCAAGATGATATATAAATTATGCGCAGAAATTTAAAATGCAGCTTATGGTTGCAAGTGTAGATGATAATATAAAGTACCTGAAGAACTGTGGAGCCAAACACCATATTGAAATGAGCACAGAGATCATGTATTACACCCAAGGTCTCCAGTTTAGGCGCAGAGAGGACGGTTATTTGCAACGGTGAATAACTAGGATCAAGGATCAACCTTTGAAGTGAAGGGGCATCTTGGATGATGAGCTGCCTTCCGTCAAAAGAAATTCCAATTCTTACATGGTTAGGCGACTTTATTTGGAGACAACCGATTCTAACTATGAAAACAAGCACCAAGCACTCCAGCGCAGGGCAACTGGAGTGGATGATGCTGTGCAATGAGGCCTCCGATATACGAACCTGCACAAGTGAAAGTTTCTTGAGAAATGGGAGTCGAAGGTTTAGTACCAGATTGTCTGGTAGGTAGCACATCGCAAAGGTGGCGGTGTGGAGAGAGGACGAAAACCGCGAGATGGACATCGGTGCTGAGGGCACAAGTTCATGGCGTTCGGTATGTGGAATGTGATTTCCAGGGGAATAGTAGAACTCAAGCAGCTGTAGTTCTGTGAATTCAGGGGATTTCAGCCAGGCGTCCACCATGCAGGGCATGGTATGCTTGCTCAGGTAGCATGACGGGATGCAGAGGCTTTGAATGGAGCCCTGGTGGGAGGAGATGATGGCTCTGGGGATTTCAAAATCATTGAAGAGAGATAGCTGACGACAGTCGAGATTAAGGGGCACGGCGCGCCATAGAGGGTGCCACCGAATTGAGAGGACTTGGGTGTGGCAGCAATCCTTGGTGGGGAGAAGCGAGATGATCTCCCCAAGGACGGCGTCCGGGAGATCGCTGATGCGGTCCACCCGAGATTCTACGGGTTCCTGGGATCCGGTGGGGGCGGGGTCGCCGCTTCTCCCCGCGCTGCCGGGTGCGGGATCTACAATAGGTGTCGCCGCTGGCGGGAGCCTCATCTTCTTGGCGCTGGGGTCAGCCGACTCCATTTTCCTCGAGGGCGTCGTGTTGCGCTCACGGATTTGAGCAGAGTAACGAATGACAAGCCTAGTTGTAGTGCGAGCAAAGAAGAAGGGGAGCTGGGGGTTTTCTGTAGGAGTGAGGAAGAAGGGGAGCTGGGGTTTTCTGTAGGAGTGAGGTGAGGAATTTGGGGGTACGAGTGGAGCGAGCTGACGTGAGGTGGGTGGGAGCGAGGAGGAAGAAGAGCACCCAGTGTGGATGGGCTTTTGAATTGATTTTACTATTTACTAGTGTGGATGGGCTGTTTTGTCTTGGGCCCAGAGAAACAGTTACTACTAGTTTAGTGGAGACACTCTACAGCTACCCAGAAAAACAATTACTACTAGTACAGTGGAGACACTCTACCGCTTCTGGCTCCTCCTAGGTCATTGAAATGTCTTCCTCTACTGAATGTCGTTATACTTTTGTTCACCGACATGTGGGCCATGCAGCGCGCGGGCCCAAATGCCATCCACCAAATTAGAAGGCAGTATGCAGGCGGAGAGTCACCCCGGTCGTAGCGCGGTAGTAATGAGCCGTCGTATCACAAAACCCCACCTCCCCGCAGTCTAAGTTTGACGGACGAAGCAACCATCATTTCACTCTTCGCTGAATCCCCTTCTCCCTCACCGTCTTCAAGAAAGGCAACACTCGCATCTGCCACTGTTCTTCTCTCCGAATGAAGGGAAGGTAAGCGGATCCATGATGTTGGTATATTTACGTTCAGAGAAAAAAAAGAACTTTTGCAAAGCAGTAACCGATCCTCACTCTCTTTTTTGTTTCATTGTCATTGCGATTGTGTTTTCCTTTTAGTGGTCTCCTAGTATTCGTCAGTTTCATGATGGACCAAGGAGAACCAGGCAAAGATCTGCCAATATTGGAGCAGACGCAGGAGGCTGATCCCCATGAGACAGAGAGCTCCAAGAAGATGGAGGCAACCACCGAGCTGACCCCAGATACGCTCACGGCCACTACTGAGATGGTCAACGCCCCGTTTGAGGTTACAGCCCCCGTGGAACTGCAGGAGCAGTTTTCCTCCTTCGAGGATGTGTCCCCCCACCCCCCCGCTGAGCTGCCCAAGGTGATTTCCTTCTTTGCCGATCTTGATTGTGGTTTTTCATCTAAGTATGTGGTGATTTTTTTTATAAAAGGAAGTATGTGGTGATTAATAATGCAAAATTTTATTTGCTTCGATGCCATGCTATACATAGTGGTTTAAATAACTTGTGTTTCTTATACTGAAAAGTAATTCAGAATTTGTTTCTGTTTCAATTAGAGCCCTGATGCACACAAGGATTGTGTGGTTGTACATGTCACTCGCTATGAGGCGGACGACCTGAATATATGCACTGGGAAAACAGAGTTCTTAGGCTGTTGGATCCTGGAAGCCATTTGCGGTTATACCAATGAAGAGTTGTATTCCAGCCTCACTATTGTCAGGCGTGTTGTCCAGGGTGTACTGAAGCACAAGAAGTTCAAAGCTACTCCTTCGTTTGTGAGGCATACTGTTCTTGTCAATCTTACGCAGGAAGATGACGTGGCATGCCTCCACAAACAAGTTTATCAGTGGCAAGGCCACAAGGTTGTCTTCATGAAGGTTCACAGGATTGAGCTTCTGCGGGACGTCCCCGATGATGTTCATGGCAAGGTCCGTCTTGTGTCCAGCCCAAATTAGATCGAGGCATGAAATAGTTGCCCCAGCTAGTGTTTAATAGTAGTTTGGATTGTGTCTAATTATCCGAACCTTGCCTGTTATCGACCCCTCTGGGGCTAGTACTCTGTTTGAATCCGTCTATGGGAACTGCTGCTACTTTTGTGTGCCCGTGAATCATGTGAGAACCATCGTAATTGTTGCTGAAACAGATGCGTCCTCACTAGTTTTTTCATGAATATGGCATGGTAAGACATAAGTTGTCACGGTTTATCATACGAGCAGTGTGTGTTTTGAGGAAATAGATCACTCGTTCGAGAACCGTGCGCTGACGTATACATAAGTACTTGTAAACACTGTTGGTGCTACCCCACTTGTAAGCAGTTGTGCAAAACATGGCACATTGGCTCAGCTCGCTTCAACACTAGGCTATCGACCAGCTAACAATCAACAATCTGTTGTCTGACATATAATCAACTATGTATCTTGTTACAGTGGTTCATGCAGTTAATTGAGGCCACAATGTAATAAATTCCAAACGTTCACACGCTAGTCCAGCGCTCATGTGGAACACTCACATTAAACTCGTCTTCATAAAAAACTTGAAAAGCATAAGTTAAGAAATTTTATACATCTCAATGATTCATAGAACATAACAAACATATACTAGTTCACAGCAAAAGACAAAGTTGTGAGAAGGTTTACAAATCAGGAAAAACAAGCAAGGCTTCTCTGAGCAAAGGGCCTCCCGGCAGGCTTAAATTTCCTGGAGTTCACTCTGGTTTTTTCTTGTTGCCACCATTCAGGGTTAGGTTCTTTCATTCTAGAATAACCAATTATAATTGTGGTCTCAGCTGGAATGCGGAACTGAACCATGTAGTGTACTGACCAGCTGAAATGCTTGTGCATTCCACTAAATTTAAGCACCGCTATTTGCAGAAATAAGCAGACCACAATGCCTCTTGTCCGCGCACCTGTCCAAAAAACCGCTGTGCAGCCGTGCCAGCTAGTCCTCGGTCCATGGATGAACTGGTAGAAAGTGCATTCCGGACTAGGATGCAGTTGTTTTCGCTCGTCCCTGCACTGCAATCAGGAAGTAAAACGTATGAATCAGCTTCTTTTAGATTGCATTGGTCATTCTACCTTAGTTACTAGTACCAATGTAGGGATACCTTGAAGACGGGAGGTTAGACGACGTCAACGAGGGTTAGCCATCTCATTTTTGCGCAGATGTACTAAAACTGAGGTGTGTGCTTTTGATTGCGCGGATAGAAACGATACGGAGACAGACATCCCGAAACGATATGGAGACAGACATCCCTGTTTGTGCAAATACGAAATACGGTTATTTAAACAGTGACAGATATTACTACTTTCCCCCGTTTCCTCTTAGAACCAAGTCCTAGATTCATGCTACAGCTTTCCCACTTTCTTCCCTGTTTGAACCAATGCTTTGAGTCGACTGTATGAACTAGCTTTACTTCTAATAATAGTAGAATTCTAGGTGGCTTTGGAACAGTGGACGGAAGTAGAAAAGGATCCACATGAAGGAAGCTGGGGCAGTAGAGCAAGGCAGGTTTCGAAGGAATATATACCTGAGGGTCGTCGGCATGTGGCAAAGACGGCGTCGGGAGGCCACATCTTGGCCACAATACCGCAGGGAGGAAGAAGGGGTCGGAGGCCCTCCCGAGCCGGCGCTCTCTCGGAGAGAACGGCACGGCCGCCGATCGGGACGCGCGGGCAGCCGTTGGTCTCCTCCCTCGCCGCCGACGACAGTGTGAACGATGCACCTACACCCCTGCCCTGGTTGAGGTTGTCCGACCGGATTTGTGACCAGCCGTGAGCTGAGAGAGAGTGTGGTCGCCTATGTGTTGCTTAGATCTGGAGAGCATGAGAGAGTGAACAAGAGGAACCCTAGTAAAGCAAGCACTAAGGCTCCTGCTTTTATATATAGTGGAGTGATTTTGTTGTACCAGCTTCAAAAAAATGCGCTCCTACGTGTACCCACGAGTGGGTGTGAGAGAACTAGTGCGTGCGTGCACTGCTTCTCTTCGTGAGAGTACAATATACTATGCCCAAAGAACGTTCGCCGCAAGAGTAATAGTATAAGTGTGTGACATGTGAGCTAAAATAAAATGTGCGCGCCGTCTTTTGTTTTTTAGAAGTTCTAAGGGTAGGGTGTGAAGAGCACATATGTGCGTGATGTCTACCTGAAGATAGACGGTGGTTGCGACGTGCGAGTCTGTGAGAGGACTCGGGAGAGTCGTGACTCGTGAGGGTGCGTGTGCGTGAGAGAGAGGGGGGCACGTATCAATGCAATGCATGTGTCCGTAAATCATTATCCGACAAACGTTCGCCACAAGCCTTTTCCTGACGAACGCCGTAAGAACCGTTAGATCGGCATCCGACAGTGTCAGTTTTGCCATGTCATTTAACAGAACAGCCACTCCTCCTACACACAAATCTTCCACCTGAGTGTTAGCAACTGCCGTATGCTCCCTCCGTTCCGAAATGCAGTGCATATAGCTTTATTGAAAATTCGAACCTCGCAAAATTTCACCGAGTTTTCGTGTACCAAATTGCACATGTAGAATACCATGTATATATCATTTCATTCATCTTCGAGAGGTAACTATAAAGATGGGTGAGGAGTCTACAAAGAAAGACCATCGTATCACCCGTAGCAATTTCAAGCATCCTTTGGTGTCGAGGAATATCATAGGAACTCTATATGATATGATTTTTATAGAATTTTTTCCTTTAGAGCCAATTGGTTCATAGGAATAGATTCATATACTCCACATTTCAAAGGAAATAAACATGATATCATTTCTATAGCTTTAGAGCCACTTGGTTCATATGAATGGATTCCTATACTCCCTTAATTTCAAAGGAAAATAAACATTAGCGTATATTCAATAGAAAAGTTCCTATGATATGAACCAAATTACATCTCTTTTCTAATCCCTCCTCATAGGAATTGAGATACATGTCATCTCTAGATTCAATAGAAAAGTTCCTATGATGTGAACCAAATGACATCTCTTTTCCAATCCCTACTCATAGGAATTGAGATGCTCCATGTCATCTCTTTCCCTACAACTTCCATGTATACATCTTCTATTCCTAAATAGATAGTACAACCCACTAGTAGCTTTTTCCAAAACACGCAACTATGGCACAAGAACTATATAGTGTGCCAATAACTTTAAAAGATGGTCGCTGGATGAAGCTAACCCGACAGTGCAGAGATAGGCAAATCCGAGCACTACTGGCCGTTGGATATCATCAACATTCCACCAGATCTGGCACATGTACAATTTAGAAGACTCCATGGTTGAACTTAAGCATAATGCACAAACCTCAAAACACAAGCACTTCTCCTTTGTTCTAGAATCTTCTGTATCATAATTGATTATTTTTTCTAAATGAATTGCCATTATTTGTTTTTTACTTTATGATTTACAATGCACAACCCCATGAATCTTAACATTTTTATAAAACTAATTGATTTTGAATGAGATGAACTATAAGAACTAAACGAACATCTACATCATGCATATATGACTCAAAGCTTTACATGCTATAGTGTGTATTTATTCGTAATTTGGTTTCGAAATCTCATGCGTTCAATACATGTGTACCTTACTAGTTTTGAGTAGAGTAGCAAATTTCACGCGGCCCCGGGTATATCAAAATGCAGGGCCCATACATCATTGCCTTTCGGTCGAACCTACGTCCACAATTTTTTGTACGTACTATATCTCCACTGGTCCCCGAACCCAAAATGCTGCCTCGTTCCCGTAAAACCAAGCGGCCCACACATATTTAAGGCGTCGACTCGAACCCGTTTACTACGACATGGCCCCGCACGCCATAGTACTCCTACAAACCCTACTGCCGCACTGATCATCGGTTTTCTTCAAGAGGATGAGGGAGAAGCCGATTTGTAGTGGAGGCGCTTTCAAAAAAAAGGATCTGTAATGGAGATCCCTGCCCTAGGGTGCCCTAGGTAGCTGCCGCACGCATCATTGTTTTCTCTTTTCTTTATGCTCTTGCGCCCTAGAGTGAAATGATGGTTGCTTCGTCCGTCTAGCTTAATGCGGGAAAGGTGGGGCTTTGTGATTTGACCCCTCATCGCTCATTTTCTACTACTGCGGCACTACGACCGGGGTGCCTCCAATTCCAACCGCTGCTCCGAACTGTAATTTGGTGCATCGCACGTGGAACAAGATGGTGGATGAGCCACATGTCGGCCAAAGGGGTCCTGTTAAGTGTGTCGCCATTTTGTGTGCGGACTGACCCTGCTTGAGTTGCTACGCCAACACGACAGGAGCAGCCTACCACTTGGTTTTGCTCCTTGGTGAATCCCGACTATATTGATCTAGAAAGATACGTGCTGAACTACCCTCTCCGTCTCGGTTTTTTTATTTTTAGGCGTTTCGGTTTATAGGGCCTGCACGTAGTTCTAGGTCATCCATTTGACTAACTAAATATGAGTTACTATGTCACAAAAAGTATATCATTGGATTCTTAAGCGGATGTAGTTGTATTTAAAAGTCGAGGGCGGGGCTTTTCCTGCGCGGTAGGCGGGGCAGTTCCGCCTATTCGGTTCGACAGAGACGCGAGAAGACGAGGGAGTAGGCTGCTGCAAACGTAGGGCTGTGTGATTTGACAGCGAGTTACTGCTGGACAGGTGGGGCCCCATGATTTGACTTGCCATTATCATTTTAACTGCGGCGCTACGACCGGCGTGAGTCTCCCGATTCCTGACAACCTCCATACAGGTGCCTCTCCCAATGCTCCACCATGTAGTAGAGGTTGGCTCTTGCATGAGAGCCCACTTCTCCACTTTTTCCTTGCCTCTCTTTCCTCAACATATGCAAAAATGTCATGTAAAGCGCACTATTGTACTTACTTTTACTTGCTCCTACAGGTGCTTAAGCTTGCCACATAGGCATAAAGTCTGATGTGGCAAGTTAATCAAGAAGAGAGAGACTAGTTTGGTGATCCAAGGAAGAAACACTGCTAAGCGCGTGTACCTAGGTGAAAAGACAATTTTGAGTCTATAGCTAATTAAATGAAGCAAACTTAGCAACACCATTTCATTGGAAGAGGTCACTCCTTGGCAAATGCAATAAATACTAGTACTCCCTGTGTCCCATAATATAAGAACGTTTTTGGCACTACACTAGTGTCAAAAACGTTCTTATATTATGGGACGGAGGGAGTACGAAGAAAGAGATAGAGAGGAGTAAAAAAATACACTTATAGCCAACCTTATAGCCAACCTTGTTGTAGTACGAGTGACTAAGTGATGACTATGTATGACATGCCAACATCAGATAGCCTATCGCACCGTGTTAAATCTCCAAGGGCGCGACCGCGCGAGCGACGCGACGGTCGTGGTAGGCGCGACCATGATACGGGCTGCTGGCAGCCCTTGGATCTGAGATCAAACGGTCGCATGCTAAGTTGCTGAAAATTTGCAGAATAACCCTCCAGGATAGGATATTCACCCATAGGCCTAGAATCACGCCATGCAACCGTTCGATCTCAGATCCAAGCGCTCTCGGAAGCCCGTATCATGGGAGAATGGAAAGCCACTACCCTGCCGTTCGCACGCTGGCAGTTCGCTCCTACTCGTCCCCGCACGTCCTTCAATACTACGGCGGTTCGCTCCTAGTCGTCCCGTCCATTCACATTACGGCAGTTCCACTAATCCTAACCCTCCTCCCAAATCCATGGCGTCCCAAATCTCCACGATCGGCGGTGAGTACAAGGTTAGAACCATCACCGGCGATGAGTTCGACGCCATCTACACCCGTTCTTCCGCGACGGTGAAAGGATGCCTTTCTCGCTTCAGACGCATGTTCGAAAACTCAGATGATGAGTGGGTCGCTGGGCTAGATGTTGAGTACACCATAGACCTAGGACGAGAGAAGGATCTAAAGGACGAAGAGAGGAAGAAGCCCGCCGTGATCCAGGTTTGCGTACATAACGTTTGCTTGGTCTACCACATATGCCATGCTGACGTTGAGTGCCAGGATTTTAAGAACTTCCTCAAGGACAAAACAGTGAAATTTGTTACTATAGACTTTAAGAACGACAAAGAAGTCTTGGGTCGGATAGGCCTCGTTGTAGGCAACCCCTTCGACCTCTAGAAGAATCGGCTGGTGCCCTCTCGTCAGCCTTCAATGCTGACCCTGGCAGGAGCCATGGTTCATCCTTCGTACCGTAAACTAGAGAAACCTCATTACACGTTTCATCGTCATGCATGGCAGCGGAATGTACAAGATATAGACCACATCCACTACGCTGCAATGGATGGCTACCTTTGTTTCCATATCGACAAGGATTGGATGAAGAGCAACAGCCAAGTGTGCGGTTCAAGCAAAGAAGTATCGGCCAAGAGGAAGAGGGACAAGGACGAAGTCGAGGACGTGGACGAGGACTCCGAGTAAGGTGGCAGTGTCATTGCTCATGGTGGTTCTAAACTTCTAATGCAGTGTCTACCGGATTAGTTGCATAGTTTAATTCCAGGTGTGCTTAGTTTAATTTGAGGGGTGTGTTGTGCTGAGCCCCCAGCAGAACTATGTTATGTTTCTTCTCGTTACTTTAACTCTTCAGTATGTACATACTACTAGTATTTCTTTAATATAATTTAGCACCCCAATTAAGCACGTACTAGCTTTTTTAATAGTACTATATGCATAATTTGGCGACGAGCGCTCTCTATATGTACCACCTTTTTTTTTAATTTCAATTTTTGCTCCATGGCGCAATCCAATGATAGTACTACTGTACAAAAGTATACATTTTTTAAAAGGCTAGAGTACTGTTCATCACATATATAGCCAGTTAAATTCTCAACCTAGAACGACGTGCATGCCATGTAGTAAACCGATACGGAGGAAGTATAGTAAAAATGAGGTGATTTTACCGAGCGATCGGCGGGGGAGCATGGCCTGTCATGCGGTCCCACGTGTCATGATGTACCAAGGCGATGCGCGTGTCCCTCTTGAGGCAGAAGAAATACTACGTGGTTTGAGATGATGGCGAACTGAAGTGTGAAATAATGGTTGCTTCCGTCTGGGAAGGTGCGGCATTGTGATTTGACGTCTCATTGCTCATTACTACTACTGGGCCGGTACGAGTGGGGTGCGTCCCCCCTGCTGTTCTGCACTGTTATTTGGTGCTTGACACGTCGACCTGGTTGCTATATGTCCCACATGTCGGCGACAGGAAGTACAAAATTCATGAAAGGGAGCGTCGACGGAGGAGTATACTACAGAATTCATGAAAGGGAGCGACTTAGTTTTGGAAAAAATCTGTTTTTACGGAGTACGTACCCACTAGGGTTTATAGGGCTCATCTAAAAGACATTCGTTTTTCCGTTTGATAAGTCTCAGTTCTACTATACTAGTAGTAGTACCATTACATGTTGGATTTCGAGGTGCGTTAGATCACTCGACGCAAGCAGTGTCAAGAGGAAACTAACCAATGCATGTACAAGTTCATGGAAATTTAGTGGTCATTCATGCATTCGTTCTAATTAATGCCTCGGTAAACATAACTTCTTGAGAAAAACGAGCGTACTGATTACTTGTGCAAACTACAAAATTAATTCGACCACTCACCGTCTACCTTGGTTGGAGAGATTTTGAAATTGAGCCATAAACTGGAAAGGAGGGAGTAGTAACTTTTGTCTCGATTACTATTTGTGGCCTTGTATAGATGCAAAATGTATTTTTTATAGTGGCCTTGTATAAGTAAATGGAGGGAGTACTAACCAAAGTACGTAGTAGGGACGAGGAGTAAACGGAGGGAGTAGTAAAATTTTCTCCTCGTGCTGCGAGCCACCGCGCGCGTGGGCGAGGGAGCGGGCGTAAAGGCGTACAGTAGTAGTAGTAGTAGTAGTACTACTACTACTACTACTACTACTACTACTACTACTACTTGTAAGCAAGCTTCACCTCATCCTGTGAGCCACCGCGCCCGTGGGCGGGGGAGACGGCGTACTAAGCAAGCTTCTCCTCGTTCTGCGAGTTGACGGGACACATCAAAAGTACTCCAGTGTATAGAGCCTTGCCTCTAAGGTAGGCCCCACATGGTTTGCCTCTTTTTTTAATTTAACATAACGCGTCAAGTCGCAATTTGTTTGTTCACCCGTGGTAGACGATCCTCCCTCCACCAAGTGGACAACCAGTACATGTGCCAAATTACCACGTGGGCTGCCTTTTTCGTACAGAAATGAGCTCCACCGTGTACCCACGCGGGTGTGGTTGGGAAAGAGACGGGAGTACGTGCGCCGTGCGTGCACCTCTTCTCTTCGTGCACGTCCCCCACCTACGTGGGTGTGTGTGAGAGAGATACAAACCTAGACATAATGCGCCGTCCATCCCCATGCCTCCGCCCAGTCCGACCACCAGTCACCACCACGCCCCACTCCTCCTCACCTTATCTCTCATCTTTCTCCCTCCATTTTTATATACAAGGGGCCACTATCAAAATTACAATTTGCAGATATACAAGGCCACTAACACTAATCGATGCAATTTTAATGGTGTTTGCCTCGTGGTACTAGCAAAGGAGGACATTAATTATCCCTTGCATGCATGCGGGAGTTTGTAAAAAAATGCATCTTGATGTTTCGTGCAATGCACGGGCATCTTGCTAGTCCATGAAAACAACACATGGCAAAATTCCACGGCGAACGAGGGATTTGAATCTGTTGGGAGGGGCTGTTTGGATCTTGCCCGGGGTAGCCAACATATTGGTGACCCTTTTGTCCACCGGTGCCTTTGCCACCGATGAACGAGGAATGGCTCGGGTGCTCATGCTGTCATGCATCCTCCAGCGCGCACGTTGGAGACGAGCTCGCACGAGCTGTGTTTTTTTGTCCCACAACGCCGCCCGAGCCGCCCGCAGACCGACCGGCGACCCGCAAATTACGCCATCCAACCGTAGCCGCACACATTATGACAGCAACTCAACCAACCGGACAAAATTCACGCAAACACGTAGACTAACTGATATTTCATATAAACAACGACGGAAATCATATAAATACCGGATTTTCATACAAACATGATGGATTTCATTACATTCAAATGAACTACGCGGTGCTAGTTCTGGACAGCACATGTATATAATACCTGGCCTAAATGGTCGCCCGCCGATCGATTTGTGTTCCTCATGTCCGGCAGCACGATCACCGGACTGCCGGGAGCCCCGGAGGTATATGCTTCAGCGCAAAGGACGGCTCGCTTCCCCACTGCCCAACTGATATCATTGGCTGGTGCCGAAGATGATGGTGGCCGGCACCGGTTCGAGTTCATCACCGGCCACTACTTCGCCATGGCCGGCACCGGCTCGAGTTCATCCTAACATTCCCCTCTTCCGTGGAGCCCATGCGGGGTCGACGAAGGTCCTCGCAACAAAAGGATCCGGCAAGACACCTGCTGTGTACGCCGGCGACGCCTCCGCGGTGGCCTTCATGGGACCCAAGCGGCGGCGGCCTCCCGTGTTCTACTTCTCCTTGATGATGGCGGCGGACGCGGAGGCGCTGGCCACCGACTCATCACTCTCCGCGCACCCGGCTTCTGTCGCCGCTTGCATGGTGCGGCCGCCGGCATGGGAGTCTCAGCCACAGAAATGGGAGACGCGGTACGAGGTGGCAGCGTGGACGGCAGCAACGACGCCCGTGCGCCGCTCCTCGTCGAGCTGGCCTAGAGCGGTGAGTTGCTGAACCGCGCGCCGGCTTGGGGCGGCAACTGGCTTCGTCGGGCGAGGGGAGGGAGGTGGATGAGCGAGCTGCATAGCTCGTATCCGGCGGGCTACCCAGCCGTCTTGGATGCGGAATAACTACTCTTCGTAAGCCATTGTAAGAGTGGACAAAATGGTGGAGGAGATAGGGGAGCGGCGGAGGTGTGCGATTCTTGGCCGGCGTTTGGCCTTGTTTAAATAGGAGATTAAATAGACGGCGGACAGGAGGAGCTCGGCCGGCGTTGCGTTTAACGCCGGCCCGGTCATGAACGGACGTGTGTCCAGAGTGGGTTGCTCGGCTTCCACACGGGCGGGTTTCATGGAGGCGTTTGAATGCGGCACGGAGGCGTGTTCAGCTGGGCGTGCCGTGAGTGGCGCCCTCGACTCTGACCTAGGACACCGCGTCGTTCTTCCACTGACATGTGGGCTCTTTGGGTGCATGGCCTACATGTCAGTGACCCAACGCAGGCAGCGCACAGCAGAGGAACCTTTGGTGGGCCAGGGCAGTCAGAAGCGGGCATTTCATAAACCGATGATTGTTCATTGAGTGTGACGTCATCTTTTTCATGTAGATAAGCCTACTATGTTGATAGCCCGTTCGATACGTTGTGATTCATAAATACCGCTGCAAACATCAATGTTCTGCTTATCACAGATAAGATTGATTAATACCCGTAACAATCCATGTCCTTAACAATGGGTGCATGCACGTATAGGTTGAGCGTGTGTCTTGCGTCGTGTGCTGTGTGCATGCAGGCGTGCGAGTGTTGCGTGCGTGCAAGGGTACGTTTCAGTGTTGCATGCATGGGTGCGTACGTGCGTGTGTTCGTGAGTGCATGTGTACATGTCAGTGTTGCACGCCAGCATGCGTGCGTGTGTACGTGTCAGTGTTGCATGCCTACATGCGTGCGTGTCTTGCGTGCGTGCATGTGTACGTGCGGGGTGAGGCTACACGTCAGTCGACTGACTTCTTCATCTATGGTCATTAGATTTTCCAGCCGTTGGATACGAAATCAAGGGCCTTAGCATTTCTGTCCTTCATATACGCGCTGACGGGTGGGCCCTATGGTAATGTGCGCTGCTGAATGTGGACCGTTTGACTGGTCAATTGATCGTGTTATCAACAAATTACGGAGCTGTATGGTGAGCCAGTGACTGTATGATCACCCTAAAATGTACTCCTATTTTATTAACACAGTACAGACTCAAACTACCATTTCTTTCTTTCATATACGGGCTGACAGGTGGGCCCCACGGTTACGCGCCCCGATGGTGCAACACTAGTTGCGCCGCGTGGAACGTTTGACTGGTCAATTGATTGTGTCATCAACAAAATACGGAGTTGTACGGGTGAGCCAGTGACCGTATAATCATGATATGTATTTGTTTAACACGGTACAGACGCAAGGGCTCATATATACGCGCAAGCACTCACCGCTATAAGCTCACACACGCGAACCCTACCCCTATGAGCACCTTCGAGAGAGTGGGCCAGCATATATGATCTTGAGATTTTACGAAGTCACCATAGGTGACTCGTAGTCGAGTGGAACATCTCCTCCCACTGAACGTCAATCGCCGGAAAATACTGAAATTAACACAAGATAAATGCGAGCACCGGGACTTTAACCTTGGTGGGCTCGAGAAACCACTGTCCTCTAACCATCCAACCACATGTTGGTTAGCACGACAAAATGTATGTGGTGACCGTGATGAGCTTATCCTGAAGTCCAGTGACCATATCGTGCTTTCGCTTCAAATACAATGACCATAAGTGTCGTCAACAAAATACGGAGCATGCATCAAATGCAAAGTCCGTCAGTGTCATCAACAAAATATGGAGACGTATCGTGAGCTAGATACCGTTGTACTATTGTATATGCTTATTTTCTTAGTGGCCGATTGCGTGTGTGGTGTGGTGGGCACATCATTTCTAGTTGTGGTGGGTCAACATGAAGACTCATGGGTCGGTTCCATCCTGTGCCACATATAGGTTGGACCGAGACGTGTTATACAAAGACCCATGTGGAGGACTCGGCGTACAACACGAAGCTACCAGAGTCGCGGAGGACTCTATCCCCACTGGTGATAAGCCGACTATATATGATTTGTAACCCTAGGCCCTTAGTATGTTATACAAGCTTGGGGGCTAGTTCGTCGATAGTATACACACACGCACAATGCCTGGTATTCATGTGTACTTTGTACACACCCCTATCACTAATATACAGTACCAGGAGTAGGCTCTTTCTTCAACTGCAAGGGTCCGGTCTGAACTAGGGTAAAACTTTGCCTCGTATTACCATCCAGCCTAACAGCCAGGGGTATCCTTCCGAATGATATGATGAAATCATATCTACCAACTACTAAGAGAGAGAGGTGTGTCGGGGGGCAATGTGTGCGAGAGAGGCCTAAAGATAATGTGCGTGTGGGAGACACGTAGGCACATATATGTGCGTATAGAGGGCTAGTAGAGACCGTGCGTGTGTATATATGCATGTGAGAGAAATAGTGTTTTCCAACTGAGATTAGTGAAAAGAGTGGTACATAGTAGTCAGAGAGAGAGAGAGAGAAACAGAGAGAGCATGTGCGTGAGACACCCCGACACCCTGAGAGAGATTGTGAGCATGTGTGAAAGAGAAATGCCGATGCATATAAAGTGTGTGCACTTATGTGTTAGATAGACAAATATATAACGCGTTTGTGAGAACGTGGCGAGGCATAGTGCATCTACGTGTAAAAGGCGGTTCTACGCATTAAATTAAAATATAAATGGCATTATTATTTTTGGATGAGATCATGAATTTTGCAAATTGCGTATGGACGAAAATCGGTCTACCAGACACCCATACTCTATTAAATTCTAGCATGTGCATGTGTTTATTTCATATTATCGATCCATAGAGTGGGAGCGGTTTGAAATACAGGCAATGGATGTTTTTGCAATTCATATATAAACATTAATTAGTGCACTCCATGTTGTTAGTGTGAAGCACTTTATACATTTGTCACTTGCATGGATACCTTCCAAATTGCTAGCTACGAAATAGAATACATGTCGAATTCAACATAAAGGGGGTTTCAAAGATTCGAATTCATAGGAAGTGCATTCATCTATTTGAACCCGAGATAATGGCATTTGTAAATCAGATGTAAAAGGGGGCATCAATCTTTGTTGTGAGTTTGAACATGCTATATATATATTCATACGCATATCTAACTTTTTTTTGCAACCAAGGAGATTATATCTGGAACCATGCATGAACTGAGGTGGTTGCATATTTTTTAATATATACTCGTGTACAATGTATATTCAAATGTACCCCCTCCATTCCAAAATAATCGTAGCTTTAGGATTTTCAAGAGTAAAGATTTGTGAAGTTTGACAAATCCTGAAAGTTCAATTCAAGAGAACCGAAAACATTAATGCTTATGCTCCCAAATATTGAATGAAGTACCAAATAGGCCTCTGGTCACCCGAAACCGCGCGAGACTAATGTTTTGGTGGTAGGAAATTACTGTCCTGACTCTGGCCCGTGTAGCCTATCGGCCCGATGTCCAAAGGTCTAAACCGGGGTAGGTTTGTAACTTCAGCAAGACGCCAATCTCAACTGCCTCCGAGAAGCATTCATACGCCGTGGGCGCCTACCCATGCGCTCGGCCGAAATCTATCCCGCCCACATTTGGGACACCTGACATGACTCTCCTACCCCCAACCCGCAATATGTCCGAAATTTTAGATGGGGGCAAAGTTTGTAACTTTCCCCAAGTTTCAAACAAGCGCGTCTCAAACCGAAACATTGTTCCCCCTCAGTTCCCCGCCTCCCTCCATTTCCCCATTCATACTCCGTGGGCGCGAAAACGCCCTCTCCACCAGCCGTGAAACCCCAGCCTCCTCCGTCCTCCACCCCATAGCGGCCAATCCACCGCCGCCCTCCTCCATCATGTCGGAGCCGGTACCCCGACGTCGTCGTCCAACGCAACCGCAACCGCAACGCCCTCAAGGACTTAGCAGCTGAAGCCGAGGCAGAGCTGCCTCCACGACGTCGACGCCGACGTGCGCCGTACCAAAACCAGTCCGACCACGCCGTCCTGCGCCTCACTGCTGCGGCTCCACTGTCGCAACCGTCCACCGCACCGGAGCTGTTCCCGCTACGCCGTCGTTCGCCGCCTCGGATCTGCTTCCCCGCCGCCGACAGACGGCCACCGCACCACACTCAACAACTTGGCCATGGGTTCGTCCAAGGCTGCACCGTCCTCCACAACTTCTGGTTTCCGGCGAACAACAAGAAGATCGTCGGAAAAACAGAAGGAGGACACAGCACTGCCAGCAGAAAGAGGTACTCCTCTTCCCTTATTCGTGCAAATCTTACGTCTCCGCTCACACCGTATTCATCCCAAGAAAGAAACTAGTTGAGCGCTTCTTACTGCATCTTCTTCGTGATACTAAATGCACAAGGTTTCCTCCCTTTTACTATTTCACCTTTGCTAGAGGTCAGTAGCCCGCCTGGATTTCAATTCAGGGTCAGTCGAACCGCAATTAAAAGAAGCAGCACCCGCTTAGGCGCGCGGAGCACCTAGTCCGCCTGTTCCCCGGGGAAGCGGTGCATCGGTGTCTATCATAGGGGTGTGGGGCGCAGGAGCTGCTTGCGCCCGATCTGGAGGTCGGCGGGGCTTGAATGGATGGCCGGGGGGGCGGTGCCAAGCACGGCGGTGCGGTGAGGTCGAGGAGAGGGCGCATGCATGGGAGGAATACTGGGCCGGTGGTCGCTGGCGTTTCGAGGAAGATCGTCAACACTGACCGGCTGGAGGTAGATGAAGGCGATCTGCCCGTTCTTTGTACATCAGACGGTGCAGAAAAAATGGACTGACCTATTTGCTTTCAGTCGACTGTTATTTTCATAGAATCCTGTAGTAATTTAGTGTGCCATGCACGTTGTAGAGCTATCATATGTCTCCCGTCATTTATTTCTCACTGACCTGCTATCTGCTACCTTTACACTATACTAATTGTGTTTTTTTATGCATGGGTATTTCAGACTCTGACGCAGTGTTGATGAATGCAGAAAAGAAAAGACAGAAGTCGCTCCAGTGTAATTCGAAGATAAGCACTAAGCGTTTCAGCGCTCTAATGGGTGCAGTGTCAGCAGTTGGAGACAGTAAACGTAGCTCTGCAGTTGATGATCTTAATTGCCACACACAACCATCCCAGGTGCTTGCTTTAACTTTGCGCTGTCAAATGTGGTTGCATGTTGCATATGGTGTCTAGCTTGTATTGCTTCCAATTTGGTTAAATTGCATCTGCATACTTTACACATTATACCTTTGATAATGACATGCCTTCCTGTTTTTGATACATACTACATATGTCTATTAACCATGTTCGTACATCAAACTAATTAATGCTATTTTGTATCCCTCGTCAATCACTTATGATGAGACAGTCACCCGAGTGGGTTACTGTGAGACGCCCTACTCGTTTAAAGAGTGCAGTGTCATCCTCCCCACATGATTCTCAAGAAACAACAAGGCTAAATGAAGATAGTCAACGTAGCTCTCTAGTTGATCACCGCAATTCCCCCACACCTCCATCGCAGGTGCTTGCTCTTACTTGGCAGTGTGATATGTGGTTGCATGTTGCATATGGTGTCTACCTTGTAATGCTTCTAATTAGAGTAAATTGCATCTGCTTAGTTAACACATTATACCTTTGATAATGACATGCCTTCCTGTTTTTGATACATACTACATATGTCTATTAACCATGTTCGTACATCAAACTAATTAATGCTATTTTGTATCCCTCGTCAATCACTTATGATGAGACAGTCACCCGAGTGGGTTACTGTGAGACGCCCTACTCGTTTAAAGAGTGCAGTGTCATCCTCCCCACATGATTCTCAAGAAACAGCAAGGCTAAATGAAGATAGTCAACGTAGCTCTCTAGTTGATCACCGCAATTCCCCCACACCTCCATCGCAGGTGCTTGCTCTTACTTGGCAGTGTGATATGTGGTTGCATGTTGCATATGGTGTCTACCTTGTAATGCTTCTAATTAGGGTAAATTGCATCTGCTTAATTAACACATTATACCTGTGAATATGACATGCCTTCCTGTTTTTGGTACATACTACGTCTTTCTATTAACCATGCTCTTACATCAAACTACTTTTCTTGTGTATCCCTCATCAATGCTCCTAATTTGTTAAATTGCATCTCCTTAGCTTACACATTATACATGTGAATATGACATGCCTTCCTGTTTTTGGTACATACTACATCTGCCTATCACACCATGTTCTTACATCAAACTACTGTTCTTGTGTATCCTGCGTCTATCGCTTATGATGAGACAGTCACGCGCGTGGGTTAATATGAGTTACTCTTATAAAGAATGCAATTTCATCCTCTCCACATGATTCTCAAGAAACAGCAAGCCTAAATGAAGATATTGAACGTAGCTTTGTACCTGAAGACCGCACTTCCCCTACACCACCATCACAGGTGCTTGCTCTAACTTCGCAGTGTGATATGTGGTTGCATGTTGCATATGGTGTCTAGCTTGTAATGCTTCTAATTAGGGTAAATTGCATCTACTTAGTTTACACACTATACCTGTGAATATGACATGCCTTCCTATTTTTGGTACACACTACATCTATGTGTTAACCTTGTTCTTACATGAAACTACCTCTCTTCTGTATCCTGCATCAATCAGTTACGATGAGTCACCTTTATTCGTTGCATATTGCATATTATTTCTAGCCTGTTGCCATGTATTGCTTCTAATTTGGTCAAATACATTTGTTAGGGCACCCTTTTAATTTGGCAGAGAGATATTGGTTTCATCTTTCATATGGTTTCTAGCTTGCATCGATTCTAACAAGTTCAAGCACCTTGTGCTTAGTTTACATTTTATACATCATACATGTCAATATGTCACGCCGTCCTGTTTTTCATACATATTCCATCCTCCTATCATGCGGCTGCCTTACATGAAAGTAGTGTTCGTCAGTATCATGCATCAATGAGTTCTGAAGAGAAAATTTTATTCCTTTTTCTTGTGGGTTTGACTTGACAAGGCAAAATCAAGAAAGAGGAAGGAAAAGAGTAAGGAAGGCGATGATGGTGGTCCTCTGCAGCAATGTAAATGGAGCATCTGTACCGATTCTCCTTGTACTGATAGTGCATTACAAGGTCCAAGTCTCCGCTCCCCTACTCCACCATCCAAGGTGCTTGCTCTAACTTGGCAGTGTGATATCTGGTTGCATGTTGCATATGGTGTCTAGCTCGTATTGCTCCTAATTAGTGTAAACTTCATCTGCTTAGCTTACACATGATACATGTGAATATGACACGCTTTCCTGTTTTTGGTACATACTATATCTGTCTATCACACCATGTTCTTACATGAAACTACTCTTCTTGTGTATCCTGCATCAGTCACTTATGATGGGACACCTTTAAGTTGGCAGTGTGATATTGGTTTGCGTCTTGAATATGATTTCTAGCATGTATTGCTTCTAGTTTGATGAACGCCACCTATGACGAGACAGTTTTAACTTGGCAGAGTGATATTGATTGCACCTTCCATATGGTGTCTTGCAGTGTTTCTAATTTGTTGAAGTGCCTTCTGCTTAGTTACCACATCATAGGTGTGAATATGTCAAGCCGTCCATTTTTTCATACATATTCCATCCTCGTATCATGACTTTGCCTTTCATCAGAGTAGTGTTCGTCAGTATCATGCATGAATGAGTTCTGAAGAGCGAATGATATTCCTTTTTCTTGTCGGTGTGACCTCACAATGCAAAATCAATAAAGCTGAAGGAAATTGGCAAGGCATTGGATGATGGTGGTCCTTCCGAGCAACTGAAACGGAGGTTCTCTACAGATTCTACTCCGCCATCCTCCCAACAAGATTCGCAAGACAACGCAAGGCTAGACAGTCAACGTAGCTGTGTAGATGATGAGCACATCTCCCCTACTCCACCATCACAGATGCTTGCTCTAACTTGGCACTATTATATGTGGTTGCATGTTGCGTATGATGTCTAGCTTGTATTGCTTCTAACTTTGTTGAATTGCATCTGCTTACTTTACACATAATGCCTGTGAATATGACATGTGTTCCTGTTTCTACATCAGACTACTATTCTTGCATATCCCGCATCAGTCACTTATGATAAGGCACCTTTAAGTCGCCACTTTGATATTGGTTGTGTCTTGCATATGATTTCTAGCATGTACTGCTTCTAATTTGTTGAAACGCCATATAGTTTGAACTTGGCAGAGTGATATTGGTTGCATCTTTCATATGGTGTCTAGCTTGCAGTGCTTCTAATTTGTTGAAATGCCTTCTGCTTAGTTACCACATCATAGGTGTGAATATGTCACACCATCCTGTTTTTCATACATATTCCATCCTCGCATCATGTGTTTGCCTTTCATCCGAGTAGTGTTCGTCAGTGTCATGCATGAATGAGTTCTGAAGAGCGAATTTTATTCCTTTATCTTATCGGTTTGACTTCACAATGCAAAATCATTACAGCTGAAGGAAATTAGTCCGGCAGTGGATGATGGTGGTCCTTCGGAGCAACTCAAATAGGGGGTCTCTACAGATTCTACTCCGCCATCCTCCCAACAAGATTCGCAAGACAACACAAGGTTGGACAGTCAACGTAGCTGTGTAGATGATGAGCACATCTCCCCTACTCCACCATAACAGGTGCTTGCTCTAACTTGACACTATTATATGTGGTTGCATGTTGCGTATGATGTCTAGCTTGTATTGCTTCTAACTTGAATTGCATCTGCTTACTTTACACATAATGCCTGTGAATATGTCACGTGTTCCTGTTTCTAGAACATACGTGTACATGATGAGCACATCTCCCCTACTCCACCATCGCAGGTGCTTGCTCTTACTTGGAACTGTTATACGTGGTTGTGTTTTCCGTATGATGTCCAGTTTGTATTGCTTCTGATTATGTTGAATTGCATCTGCGTAGCTTACAACTTATACCTGCAACGATCACTTACCCATAAGACACATTTAACTTGGGACTGTGATGTAGGTTGCATCTTGCATTGTCTTCTAGCTTGTACTGCTTCTAATTTCTTGAAATCACTTTTTACCTGATAGAGTGATATTGGTTGCATGTTCATATGGTGCCTAGCTTTCATTTCTTCTAATTTTGTTGAAATGCCTTCCGCTTACTGTTTTTTCATAAATATTCCATCCTCCTATCGTACGTGTGAATATGAAACGCTGTCTTTTTTGTATATATTCCATCCTCCTATCCTGCGCTTGCCTTACATCAAAGTAGTGTTCGTCTGTATCATGCATCAACCAGTTATGCAGAGCTAATTTTATTCATCTTCTTGTGGTTTTGACTTCATAAGGCAATATCAGGAAATAGGAAGGAAAAGAGTAAGTTAGGGAATGTTGGTGGTCCTCCGGACCGACGCAAACAGAGACTCTCTAGATTTGCCACTGCTACTGCTAATGAAATTGAAGTCCCAAGTCTACATGATGAGTTCATCTCCCATACTCCACCATCGCAGGTGCTTGCTCTAAGTTGACAGTGTGATAATTGGTTTCATGTTGCATATGTTGTCTAGCCTGTATTTCTTCTATTTTGATTAAGTTGCACGTGCTGAGTTCATACGTTATACATGTGCATATGACATGGCTTTCTGTGTCTAGAATACACTGCATCTATCTATCATACCATGTTCTTACATCAAAGTACTGCTGTTGTGTATCCCGCATCAGTCACTCATGATTGGACGCTTTTAACATGGCAGTTTGATAGTGGTTGCATCTTGCATTGATTTCTACGTTCTACTGCTTCTAATTTTTCGAATTGCCACTTATGACAAGACACTTTTAACTTGGCAGAGTAATATTGGTTGCATCTTTCATATGGTGTCTAGCTTGCATTACTTCTATTTTCTTGAAAATCCTTCTGCTTAGTTTGCACATCGTAGCTGTGAATATGTCATGTCGTCCTGTTTTTCTTACATATTCCATACTCATACGGTTGTCTTACATCAAAGTATTGCTTGTCTGTATCATGCATCAATGAGTTCTGAAGAGTGATTTTATTCTTTTGTGTTGTGGGTACAGCTTGACATGGCAAAGTCAAAAAAGAGCAAGGAAAATAATATAGTAGGGAGTGTTGTTACTCGTCGGGTGAAAGAGAAGGTTCTGCCGTCGAGATTCTGCTGGTACTTATAGTGCAGTAGAAGGTCCAAGTCCACCGGCTAAATCTACAAACACAGTATCACCTGCTCCACCAGCTGCAACATCCGCTTCAACTGTACCAGCATCTCAACAAGTTACTCGTTCGTTTGCTCTGGAACTGGCCAGTTCCCAAGCTGCCTTCACACCTAACACTACTTCCGAAGCACTGCTGACACAACAGGACTTGGCAAGATCAGATGAACCTCATGAGCATCAACACCAAGACGGTACCTGACCGAGTCAAGTTGCAGTTGCATGCTCCTTTATATGTACTCTCATAGTTTGATGTACACTAACACTTTCCATATTCGTTGTTGAACTAGCACCACGGCGCAAGCGGAAACAGACATCAGGGATAATGCTTGACAGATTAACAAAATCTAAAGGAGGAAGAATGGAGATCCATTTTGAGGCAGGTTTAAAAAGGCCACGTGATGCTACATAGTCAGCCAAGTTAGTATCAGAGGCAGCCGTTGCCGTTAGGTGTCATGCACGTATCCTCCCAACATGGATCCAGTACAGGAATGAGAAAGACAATACCCATTTTAACACCTTCCTTGACCATTTATCCGTAAGTAATGTTATTCATCGCAATTAGTAATATTGTCTTGCTCTGTCCCATACTTTCTAGCTTCCTCCTAATAAGACTCACATTCTTTTTTCAACAGATGAGGTTCAAGTTGGATCCGAAAGATGATGCAACTAAACAAGCATGCACTCATGTTTTTCAGTCTGCTCTGCGACAGTATCGGTACCACCTTAATCTCACTTTGAAGGCAAGGCTAACAATGAAATCGCCCAAACATCTCCAGTGGAATATATTACAGATGAATACTGGACAACCCTCGTTAAACACTGGTCTGATCCAAAGTATCATGTAGGCTATATGTATTTGATCAGACCACATATTGAACTTGTATTTATGTATGTGCCTTACAAGTGTATCTTCTTCTAGGCTAACTGTTTGAAGAACAAAACCAACCGTTCTAAAGTGAAATTCCAACAGACAACAGGATCTCGTAGCTATATTGCACACTGCGAGACTCTTGTAAATAGCTGCTACTTCCTTCTTTTTTTGTGCCATATTATCGTATCTATATTGACTTGTTCCAAATACAGAGGAAAGCCCGTGCGGACCAAAAAGAACCTGAACCGAATGCAGTGCAAATCTTCAAGGATTGCCACACCAGCAAGATGAAGGGCATGAGCACACCAGTTCAAGCCGCTGTTGTAAGTCCTTATTCCTCCTGCCTTGAACTGATTGGTACTGTGATGTGTTCATTTAACTACTTGGTTTGCAGCCAATGTCAGTTACTCTGTACACTTTTATTCACAGTTGTCTTAACGTATCATTTCACCTTACATGGTTTAAAAGAGATGAAGGATATTCTTTTGGTCTTGATCTGTAATCTAGTTGTTATGTTCACGTGCGCACACAATGATAAAATAGCCTGTTTGTTTTATATTTGTTTGCCCATGATATGAATGATGTCATACTATGTTCATCCTACTTTAAACCATGTCTCTTTATCCTTAGATGTCAACGAATGTGAGGAAATAGACAATACAGTAGGCATGCTACATGGACATATGTTCCGAAAGTGATTTTATTATGTAGTTGGCACTACAATACATGCTAATGTATTACAGTAGTTCACCAAAATAAGTTATGTATAAACGTTTAACCTACTTTGTTTGTTTTTGTCTCATTAGTAACTTATCTGGTACACTAATCTACAACTTCAAACTTTCAGGAAGCTATGGAACAAATGATTGAACAGCCACAACCACCTGAAGGTGACGAGGCTACTACAGGCACAATGTCACCTCTTGCTGCAGTGCGTCAGTATCTCTCCACTAACAGTGCAAAAAGCACCTTCCTGCGTAATTCTGGGTTGGTTGTCAAGGTAACCTCATCCAAATCGCCTACTGAACAAAATCTTCCTGCTAGACAGAGTGATATATCTGTGCTCCAGACACAAGTCCAATCCCTAATGGACGTTGTTTCGGAAACAAGAATAGTGGTTGAGAAATGTCGTCAAGATATGAATGGTTTTGAAACCAGACTATCAGACATTCGCTTCGTTGTTCAAGAGCAATGGTGGAAAAAAGGTGGAGATCGTGCTGCTCCATCAGATTCTAGAGCCTGAAACATTAGCACTCAGGTCAAATGATCTGTGCTTCTATACATCTGATGGTGCTTTTATCTGGAAGGACTGTAAACTTTATGCCAACAGGCCTTTTGTTGTATGGTTGGAATTTATTTTGTTGTGATACAACATTTATGATGCTGCCTCAGGCTGTAGTAATTACGACGCTATTTTTGTATAGTGTAGGTTTATCTTAGTAATGTATTCGGCCGAAAGCTTCGTAGGAGCCCAACATGCCAACATTCGTCGGGCCCATTCCAATTGGGCTAAAAACGATTACGGGCCGAAATTGGCATGTAGCCCACTAAAAATATCTGGGCCTAAATTAGCATAAGCTTTCATATTTTTCTGGTAGGCCTGTGCCCATAGTGGGCCTTTAACAGGCCTAAACATAATTTGGGCCCTCAGTAAAAATAGGCTGTTTACAGGTGTAAATATCTCGAGCCCATAAAAAACATGGGCCTTTAATAGACCGAAAGTGAGATTGGGCCCTGATTGTGCCAAATAACCCACTGGACTTAGCAGGCCGAAATGGTGGCCCATTTACGATGCGGATCTTTGACAGGCCGAAATTCGGACGGGCCGTAAATGCGCCGACCTAATACACGGGCCTTTAACAGGCCGGAACTTCGGTCGGGCTAGATTATCGTCATTTTTATATGGGCCGTTAATGGGCCCGATATGACGTTGGGCCACATATAGCCCATGGTTTACGTCCGGCGTTAACAGGCCAAAAATGACAACAGGTCGAAAGTGGCCCAAAGCTATAGTGGGCCTCTAACAGGCTGAATGTCAGACATGGCCAAATATGACCCAAATCCTTCACGGTCGTTTATGGGCCGAAAGTTTTGATGGCCTGTAAATGGGCCCAAATGAAGCCGGACCTTTAACAGGCCGGAAATACACTGGGCTGTAATTCGGCCCAATTACTTAGCGGACTGTTAACGGGCCAGAAGTGACCATGGGCCGCGTTGATGACAAGTTTAGGACAGGCCGTTGACGGGCCGATTTGACAAAGAATGTTGGGCCTTTAGCTGGGCCGGCCCATTATGGTCTGCAGAATCTTGTGGGCCTTTAGCTGGGCCGGCCCATTGTGGTCCGCAAAATCTTGTGGGCCTTTAGTTGGGCCGGCCCATTATGGTCTGCAAAATCATGTGGGCCTTTAGCTGGGCCGGCCCATTATGGTCCGCTAAATTTTGTGGGCCTTTAGCTGGGTCAGCCCATTATGGTCCGCTAAATCTTATGGGCCTTCGGCTGGGCCGGCCCATTTAAACTTTGTGGGCCACTTTTGGGCTGGTCCACGTGTCAACATATCATAGGCCCATCTCGACCGTTGGACGAGTGACACCTGTGCCAACGCGGAGCTGACGCGTGGATCCGTCAGCCAATGAGAATTTTACACGTGGAAAATCGGCATTGGTCGTGGCTGTTAACGGGTTATCGGATCCAAAATCCGACCCGATAGCTTAACGGCGTTCCGTTACGGTGGATGCCACGTGTCGGTCACCCTTGACGAAAGCACTTCTGTGACGCGCGATTTATCGTCATGGAAGTGGACACTTCCGTGATGATAATTTTGGCAATGTCATGGAACACTTCTACGACAGCACAGGTATGACTATCTTGATTCTGTCATAAGTTTGTCATGGATGTACATGCATGACAGAAAACGCGACCTACTGTGACAAACACGTATCATCACGGAAGTGTATTTTTTTGTAGTGGGACCCACCAGTCGGCGGGCCCCAGCGGCCAGCGAAGAAGCCAGCGAATACAGACACTGACGGCTAGGACCCGCGTCCAGCCATATTACCATTGTACCCCTAGGGGTAGGCCTATATAAACCCCCCGGGGCACCCATGCAAAGGGTTGATCTCTTAGAGTTTTAGACACCACATAGAGAGAAGAGGAGAGCTAGCCTTGCCCTTCTTCTTCCTCTAGCCAAACAGCTCAAGGAGCCACTTGTAGCCACTTGTGCTGATCTAGTGACCATGCGGAGACCCCGCAGAGCAGGACTAGGGGTGTTATCTCCACGGAGAGCCCCGAACCTGGGTAAGATCCGCCGGCGTGCATGTCTTCGCCTCATCCCGTTTCCAGACACCAGTGATGTCTTACTGGCTCCCACAATGATAAGCCACCCGTTGGCATATGTCGCACCTACCACCCGACACCGGCTCAAGACCAACCTTGTTGATCAGGAACTCTACCGTGCTGCGCAGGTTGTCCTCAGATGATCTTAGGAGGCTTGGGTGCTTGACGACTACAATTTTTAGCATGTCGTCAGAGCAGCCAAGGGTCTTCTTCAGTAACTCCATTCTTGCAACAAGCTTCTCTTGGGTTACCCAGAAGACGGTTGCGAGCGCATATATGAATAGGCCTGAGCCACGTGGTACCCCGAGCTCATCTGCGCGTGCAACCAATGCCTGGAGTTTTTCTGGGCTGCAGACGATCACCCGCATCCCATTGAGGCCGGTCTTGGCGAGATCAGGGATATTAAAGCCGCAGCGCATAAGTAGCTCGACATTGGGCTTAACCACTGTGTCAATGTCACACCTTAGGAGGGCACCACCTCCCAGAGCCCCCCTCGACACGGCCTTGACCAACTCGTCGAAGGAGCCGAACAATGGGATCCAGAACTGAAGCCTGCTGGCGACGTCGCAGGAGCGCAACGCGGGGACGCCGATCAAGACGAGGCGCGCGATCTTGGAAGGGGGTAGCCCGAGATTGCGTAGCTTGGCGACACGGGGGGCGAGGGTCTCGCCCACCCTGGAGCAGAGGAACTTTGGGTCGGCGGCGACGACGGCGGCGATGTCGGAGCTGGAGAGGCCGAGGCCCGAGAGGAAGGCGCGGACGGCGTCGGGGTTGGAGGGGGACCTGAGATGGGAGATGGACCTGGACGCCTTGAGGGATTGTGCCCGGGTGAGGCCGCAGGTGTTGACGAGGTAGTCCTGGACGAAGAAAGGGGACTCCGTGGAGGCGGTGGCGGTGGCGGTGGTGCAGAGGTGGCGGTGGAGGGAGGTGAGGGGGAAGGTGGGGAGAGGGGAGGCGCCGCCGTCGCGGAGGAGAGAGAGAAGCCGCTTTTGGAGGCGGAGCATGGCGGTGGCGGTGTAAGAGCAACTCTAGTAGACCCCGCAAAACGCCGGCCCGCAAAACGCGTTTGCAGTTCGTGCAAAACCGCTTTTGCGGGCCGGCGAGGGCTAGCACAGATGCAGACCCCCCAAACGGACCCGTAAAAAAGTATATTTGCGGAATATGCTTTTTTACGGGTCGGCTATGCGGGTTTTGCTCGGGCAACAGCGCAACGACCCGCAAACAGCAAAACTGCAAATCTGAAATTTGTCATAGGGCCTCACAAACAAGTTCAAATTCAAATGACATAAACAGTTTGCGCGCGAATAAAAGCGAAGTTCATTACGCAAAAGAGGGCATGCAAAGGTATACGCCCATGTCCGGCATCATCTTGAGGGTCGATCTTCACTCGGCGCCATGGAGTCCATCTTGAAGTTCATCGGCGCCACCGTAGCCACCTCCGTCGCTTGTTCCAACTCCCGCACCGAAATCATCCACATTGCCACCGTATGGAGCAGAGAAAACATCACCGGAACTGGCAGACGGACCGGCCGAGGCATCCATTCTCCTCTTCAAGATGTCTCTCCTTGCCATATCATGCCATGCTTTGGTGACGTCGTCCATGTCATTGCGGTTCATTGACATGATCTTGTTCTCTTCGGCGAGCAACAATGACAGCGATTTGTTTTCAGAGGCGCGTACTTTTCTCTCCTCAATGGCAGCTCTGCGCAGCCCCTCTTCCTTGAGCATTTGCCATTTTTCTTGCTTCTCTTTTGCCTTCTTTTCGGCCAACTCTTTCTTGATCTCCAACGACTTCAACAACATTAAATCGTTTGATTGCACCATGACATCAATCTTCTCCCTCAAGCTCGATGCTTCTTGCTCTCTCTTTATCTTCTCTCTAGTCTTCTTGTCGCCATCGGGCTTGTTCAAATTTCTTGGGCCATCATCATGTTCATCTTCATCCATGTTTGTAAGTGAGCTTCTCTTTGATGGGGACTCTTTGTCGATCAACTTCCACTTGTCGCACTTTTGGAGCAACTCCCAACAATGCTCTAATTTGAAGAATCTGCCTTCCGAAGCTTCCATGTCCTTGTATCTATGTTGAGCAATCTTGTCCTACACAATGCAAACAAGATGTTGCAATCATTTTTCATGATACATAATGATGATGCACAACTTGAACAAAGGCAAAGCAAACTCACATAGTCGGACTCCACGGTGCCACTTGGAGGTGCATTGGGTACTTGCTCCAAGCAAGCTGCCCAACGGCTGCACATAGGCTTGATGTTCTCCCAACGACCTTGAAGAGACTGAAATGTGCGTGGAGTCTTGTTGGGGTAGTTTTTCATAATGCGGAAGTATTGATCTTCGATCCTTTGCCAATATCTCTTGGCGGTTTGATTAGTACCCGTGCATGCATCAAGAGACACCGCACTCCATGCTTTGATCAAAGCTTGATCTTCCAAGATGGTGTAGTTCTTCGATCTTTGTCTTTTCCCAGCTTTTGCTTGTGAATTCTCAAACGCTTCCGCTTCGATCTCAGCCAAGTCGTCCGCACAACCATGGTCGTCCACGCCGCACTCTGTTTCATTGTAGTCGAAAGGTTCGAAGGGGGCTTGATCAATGTCAACCGCGTTCGTGTCCAACAAGTTCACGAACTCGGTTGTTGCATTGTTCGAACCACCGCTGTACCGAACGATAAGAAGTCACGAGCTATCGATAAACAATGGCGAAAATGAAAGAGAATCACCAAAGTCCGAAGAGATATACCTTCCGGCCATTTCGTCAAACACCTCGCTCGTGGGGGGAGCGGCACCGTTGAACGGGGGGATGGAGTGAGAGGTTGAAGAAGATTTCTTCCTTGAAGTCAGAACCTTCCTCCGCTTTGCGCCCGCGACCTTGCCGGCCTTCTCCGCCGCCGGCCGGGATCGCACAGCGGCATTGCCGCCCGGAGCGCGGGCCATCGCGGCAGGGGCAGCCGGATTCCCGCCTTGCACAAGCACGTTGCCCTGCCGCTTGCGGGCAGGCGTGGCGTGTGCTTGGGCGACGCCGGCAGGGCCTACATGGCCGGCGACGAGATCCGCCCGAGGGGAAGTGGCGTGCGCGACCTCGACGGTGACGGGGGGCAGCATCGGGTCGTCCATGGCGGCGAGGGACGGCCGGGGAGGAGCGGCGGAGCTTCGGAGGGGGGGCAATGGTGGTGGAGGGTGCGGGAAGCGGGAAAGGGGGCGCGGAAATGTCCCTCCCGCCAAATCTCGCGCCGGATGGGGGTTGAGCTCGGGTCAGCCTCCCAGCCCGTGAAGATAGAGGTTGGGCGAGAAGATTTGCCGCGCCCCGCAAAATTTTTTGCGGGCCGGGGTGTTTTGCGGGGTCTGCTCGTGCAGATTTTTCAGCCCCGACCCGCAATTTGGCGGTTATTTTGCGGGCCGGGGCGTTTTGCGGGGTCTGCTAGAGTTGCTGTAATGCTCGCTCGGCGGGGTTTGTGGTAGGGTTGGCGATGGCTAGGGAGCCAGTTCGATGTGGGTATGGGAGTTAATTTGATGCCAGCCTGGGGCACTTTCGTCATTTCATATGAGCACTTCAAAGGTACTAGTAGGAAAATTTTACTGATCTAGTCTATTCAAGACGCGTCTCATAACTCGCGGAACGATCGATCTCGCACGCAGTCGAAAGGAGGCGACCACGTTCCCTTTGAGTGTCGTCGGCGCCACCGCTAGTTCCCTCTCCCTCCGTCAGCCCCTCCGGCGGCGGGAGGGTGGGGGAACCTCAAAGTTGTGCGTCGGATGGGTTCACATTTGGCTTAGGGTTGAGGGAGACGATGTGTGAATAAGTTTCCTCAGCCTCCGTTCGCGGTTAGGCGGGGCTCTTGTCTTCGTCTTGGAGCCAGCGGGGTGGAGGATCCCTCAGATGTCGTCGAGGTCGTAGGCTATGGTGTCTGGAGGTCGACCGACACCGGCCAGTTCGGTCCTCGGATGGGTGGTGGTTGTGTGGAGACGGAGATTCTTCTTCCTTCTCGTCGAGATGATTTTTATGTTGTTGCTCTTTCTCTTTCTTTGTGATGCTGCTGCATGAATGTTCTTCTTTGCCCAGGCGGTTGACCCAGCCGCAACGCCGAAATCGAATCTCTCTTCCACCTAGAAGGGTCACATATAGCGATACTCAAAGCCACAGATGACGAAGGCTGGTGCAAGCGTGTTGGATGCATGTGTGTCGTTGTCTTTTCGGCGTCGGAGCGAAGAAAAGGGGGATCAGCATGGCGGTGATTATGCCATGGTTGAATATGATGACCTGGTTGGGTCTGGTTGCATATTCTTGTGTGGTAGGTCTTCTCGCAAGGTTCAGGGATGATGACACAGAGCTTCCGGGATCTTCATATTTTATCGGTTGTTAGGGCACTCTTCGTTTTTTGGTTTTCTCTGTGTGTGTGTTCGGGTGTGCTTGTATGGGTCAAGGACTTTGTATTATTTCGTGATTTGAATGCAAGCATACTATCTAAAAAAAAGTCTTGGTCTGGGTAACAAATTTCAAGAAAAGTACTATGCTATATGTGCTGAAATTGAACAAGCGTGCACCAGCACGAATGGATAAATACCACACAATGAAACATCATCATGGAAACAATGCCGGGCACAAACCTCTTAGCATCAGTAACTACAGTGATGGTCAATGGATGTCAACTATATAATAAAAAAGTAGATATCATTTTGTATGTGATAGTTGTATAGGTTTGAAAGGCATTGGGAATCGTTTTATGACGAAGTGGTATAGGTACACTAGTAATTTAGTCCCCTCATCCTCCATAACTTTTGGAGTACCTTGGCGTCATATTCAAATTTGTTGTTACGATATGACCGGCCTTACTCCAAACAATGCTCGATTAGGCATGCTTAGGGTTTCCATATAATCCAGCCCCGCAGGTTGTGTGTTGAAGTTGCTATCATCGTTACTATTTAGCTAAGTTGTTCGTGATGTGAATTGCTATTACTCACGTACCTGTGGGTGCAATACATGTTAACATATGAAAGTTGAGTAACTAATTTATGAGTATCTTCTTTGGTACTATATTCTTGATTATAAAAGAGGACCTTTAACTACCGCTATTCATGGTACCAGATGGTACAACATGATCCACTGCGCTCAGTTATAAGTGCATCTAAAATAAATGCGCTCAACTTCAAAAGAAATATTGGTTGGACAAAAAGATAAAAAACGACGAAGATGTGAATCCCAACCAACAAGAGGCCAAATTTACTCGCACCATAGCCGCAAGTTTCACTTTAATCAGTACCATTTCTTTGTCGCCCTTCATCCGGTATCCCATGTATAGTACAAAAACACAACCTTGTTAATGGCCAAACTGAAACATCCTTCCTATTATTTGTGGTAATTCTAGACATAAAACTCTTAGTTGTGAACTATGCACGATATTTGCATATATTTTTCTTTAGAGTAGTTGAGCACCACGATTTCACCACAAGCAATATTGCCAACCATAGAGAAGAGGCAATCATGCGTACTGTTTATAACATAAAAATATAATACCATAATAAGTTATTATCTCAAGTCTTATGCCCATGCATTATCAAACTGATGCTTTGAACTCTGGAATGACAAGGGTGTCCATGCCATCTACTAATCCATTCACCACCAGTCACATGTTTTTATGATGTCGCATAATCTTTGTGGTGAAGTTGAATCATTTGATTCAGTGGACATGACTAAAAATGTGTGAGTTCAACTCATAGTAAGAAAACAAAAACTATAGAAAGTATTTAAGAACCAATTCCAACTAATAGATGCTATTATCTATGTCTACAAGTTGCTAATCAAATATATGTCACATGAACACATTATCCATCATGGCATCTACTTACTTATGATGCACCCGGCCTATAACTCAATGGATGATTATGCTAATGTACACACATAAGGGACATTTGCAAACAAAGATACATAGAACATCCATATTGAATTTCTTTATTAAATTTCTATACCGAGCACCCAATATACGTATATACCATATTGCTCACCTCATTTTCCTTTACCCTGACTATCACCTAGAGTTTCCACTAGGGTTTTTTTTACGGCGAGTTTCCACTAGGGTTAATGATGGCTAGGGAGCCACTTTGGTGTTTCTAAGATCGAGCCTGAACAATTAATCAACTCCAAAGTTTGAGGTCGGTTTCATCAATTTAGACCAAGAAAAAATGCACAATAGTTGCCAATGTTATTACAGGATCAAAACAAATCACTGATATCATCAATTCCGCTTAACAACCTAAATTCAAAAGGAGTTTTATTTTTCTCTAAAAATTAGTACTTAAACTAGCAAGATGCCCGTGTGTTGCACGTAACATCAAGATGCATTTGTATGAGTAGTTTATCTTGTGAGAGAAAAGGATGAACGAGGGAAGGCCTTATTTGCAAATATGGAGAGGGGTGTAGGTATCTTTTTGCAAAATTGCCATAGTTTTCTTCCTATCCGTCAGATATAAATCGGACGGCCTATGTTGCAGGATGGCAGGCACACCATCATCACCAACTCTGTTTTTTATAAGAGTAGTAGATACTAGCTTCCGTGAACTTCATGTTATAAGTAATTGCAAAAATTTATGCTCATAGACATCCTCGTGAAAACAAATCGGTACATTTGAATATCTTACGATTCAATGTTTAAGTTGAACAAAAATTTCAGGGATAGCTTGATGTACATTGATAACTTTTTCCTAAAAAGTTTTCTCTAAAGTGAGAAGAAAGTTTTTTGAATATAGGTTGCTAATGTAGTCAGCTGAAATCAACCATCTACTTTGGTAGCCCATTTGACATCTTCCTCAATCATCTCCGTCGACGCAATTTGCACATTTGCTATTATTGCGAACTCAATTTGAACATGTCATCATCTTATAGGGAAACTAAAAATTATAGTTTGTTGAACTACATGGACGCCCTCCAACCTGCCGTGGTGAAGCCCAACAACATACAAAAGGAAAGGCACCCAGAGGGCATGAGGGCATTACACCACTGGATTTTATCAGCAAGCAAGCAAGAGTTGCACTACTAGAAAAACGGCTATAGCTAATATGGACATTAATGGCGCACCATGTATGTGGTGCGCCATTATTGGCCATATTACTAATGGCGCACCTGGCGTGTGGTGCGCCATTACTAGTTTTGAAAAAAAATAAAAAAATTGTTAGCAGTGGCGCACCAGGGGATAGTGCGCCATTACTAGTGGCGCACCACACACCAGGTGCACCATTAGTAACCCTGGTTACCAATGGCGCATTCTTAGGAGGTGCGCCATTGGTAACCTGGGAGCAGCTAGATATTTTTGACAGCCACCTACCACACTCACTTTCCCCACTTCATTCTCTCCACCTCTACCAGGCTTGGTCTCGGCTGCCTCCTCCTCCTCACCTCATTTGCACCATAGATTCACCCAAATTAAGTGGTTAAATTTCCTTTTTTTGATAGGTAAGTAAAGGGGAAACTTTCTTTATGTTATAGATCTACTTTTTTCTCCCTCCAACAACGTACACACTTTTTATGGCCTAGATCTACGTATGTTTGTGGTGTTGCATATGTTTGTGTTTGCAGGTACCGGTATTTGAAATGCGATAGTTGCCAATACTTTTCCGGAATGTTGATTCATTTCCGTTTCGGCGAGAATTTGGCACTATGCATTCTTTTTTGTCCTATTTTTAGGCAAAGTCATGCCAAAAAAAATTTTGGTTCTAAAATATCGTTTTGCTCTACCCCGCAGGCGACCATGTTCGCATGATGACCGAAGGCATCGTGAATAGGTTTTTTAGCTCCGCGAAGGCCGAGATGCTTCAAAAGAACGAGACGGAGATAAGATGTCTATGTCGAAGATGCAAGCTGAAGAGCCTTATGGACCCGGATTCCGAACAGGTGCGGGACCACCTGCTCTTGCGTGGTTTCATGGATGGCTATCGGTGGCAAGGTGATGAAGATGATTATGAAGTCGTCCATGGGGGCCGGGCAAGAAATAAGGAAGGGGAGCAAGACAACCACGGCGAGGGCGGGCGAGAAGACGAAGAATCTCCAGGACATGATCGCCAAGTAGATGCAGGACACAGTCATCATGTAGAAGATGCCGGACATGATGATGAGGAAGATCAAGACGAAGGGCATGATCATGAAGATGAAGATGTCGGAGCAGACGACGATGGACCATCGATGGGCTGGGTGTAGGACCCTCATATTCAAGAGCTGCTTCTCAAGCAGGCGGGTAACGCAAGAGCTGCCGCCCGAGAGAAAGCCAAGCTGGATCAACTGGAGATAGACGCGGTTACTCCATTGTATGAAGGATGCAGGCCCGAGGATACGCGCCTGAAAGTAACGCTCATAGCTCTGGAGATGAAGGTAAAACACAAAATGACCGACGCGTGCTTCGACAAGAACATGTTATTCTGGCACGAACGTCTTCCCAAGGGGAACAAGTGCCCGATCAGTTTCGAGGAGGCAAAGAAAATCGTGTGTCCTCTGGATTTACCACACGTGAAATATCATGTGTGCATGAACGATTGCATCATTTATCGGGACGAGCACGCGGAGTCTACCATATGTCCAGTGTGCGGCATCACTCGATACAAGAAGAGGAAGAAAGCTCCTCGAAAAGTGGTGTGGTACTTTCCGATCACTCCTCGTCTGCAGCGGTATTTCGCGGACCCTAAGCTAGCAAAGATCCTGCGTTGGCACGTGGATAGGGAGGAGAAGAAGCGAGAAGATGACGGAAATGATCCGGAGATAAATAAAAAGACAAGATGCTGAGTCACCCTAAGGATGCGAGCCAGTGGCAAGCGTTGAACTTCAAACACCCAGAATTTGAGGACGATCCAAGGAACATCGTGCTGGGCGCGAGCACCGATGGAGTCAATCCGTTTGGCAGCCAGAGAAGCACACATAGCACCTGGCCTGTGTTTGTGTGGATGTACAACCTTCCCCCTGGTTGTGCATGAAGAGGAAGTACATTCACATGAGTATGCTAATTGAAGGGCCGAAACAACCAGGGAACGACATCAATCTGTATCTGGGGCTGCTGAAAGAGGAGCTAGACATGCTATGGAAAACGCCAGCCAATAACGCCGCAGCGAAAGAATATTTCCCTATGAGAGCCGCACTGCTCACGACGGTGCACGACTATCTCGGTTACGGATATGTTGTGGGGCAGGTGGTCCACGGATTTTGTGCATGCGTCAGGTGCATGGATGACACAACGTATCGCCAACTAGATAGAGATCTTGGGTCTTCGAAAACCATGTACATGGGACATCGAAGGTGGCTTCGCGATGATGACTCATGGAGAAAACGCAAGGATCTGTTCGATGGTGAAACCGAACCCCGAAGATGCCCGCGTACGAGGAGCGGCGAGGAAATAGATGAGCTGTTGAAAAATTGGAAAGAGTGCCCACCGCCGGGAAAGAAGCAAAAGGCGCCAGAGCCGCTGCTGAAGGTATGGAAAACGAGGTCTGTTTTCTGGGACTTGCCGTACTGGAAGATCCTCCGTGTGCCTCACAGCCTTGATGTCATGCATATCACGAAGAACGTGTGCGAGAGTCTGCTTGGTACCCTGCTCAACATGCCAGAGAGGACCAAAGATGGGCCGAAAGCAAGGGTAGACTTGAAATCAATGGGCATCAGGGAGGAGCTTCACGCTAATGATGATGATGATGATGATGAGGCGAAGGACACTGAAAGTCGTCGCAAAGGCAAAAAGGCCAAGAAGATCGGAAATGACTGCCCTCCCGCGTGCTTCACTCTAAGTCAGGAGGAGATTGAGCAGTTTTTCACCTGCCTTGTAGGAGTAAAACTTCCTTACGGTTACGCGGGGAAGATAAGCAGATACCTAGACTCAGCGAAGCAGAAGTTCAGCGGGATGAAGTCTCACGACTGTCACGTGCTGATGACGCAGATACTTCTAGTTGCAATCCGTGGGATCATGGATGCGCACGTCCGTGAAACGCTATTTGGCCTATGTAACTTTTTCGACGTCATCTCTCGGAAGTCGGTTGGCGTGAGGCAACTCAGAAGGCTACAGGAAGAGATCATGGTGATACTATGCGAGCTTGAGATCTACTTCCCGCCCGCATTCTTCGACGTTATGGTGCATCTGCTGGTCCATATCGTGGAGGATATCATCCAACTCGGGCCGACGTTCCTGCACAGCATGATGCCATTCGAAAGGATGAATGGTGTCATCAAAGGATACGTTCGCAACATGGCACGTCCAGATGGAAGCATAGCCAAGGGCTTTCTGGCCGAAGAGTGCATCTCCTACTGCACGAATTATCTAGGCATCGAGAACCCCGTTGGTCTGCCGTCAACAGGCACCTCGGCAGGCTCGCTGGATGGGGTCACCGCAAGGGTCGTCGTGAAATGCATGTCGACTTCAAGGGTCGACTCGCCGACTTTGAAAGAGCAAACCTAGTCGCGCTACAACACATAGATGTGGTCGATCCTTGGGTGGTAGAGCACAAAACCTTTATTGAGAAGACATACAATGACCGAGGCCAATAGAGGACGGACGGAGATATAATCAAAGAGCACAACTCATGTTTCACGCGTTGGTTCAAGGAGAAGCTTCTGTCGTACCCTTTACATGAGGATTCTTCCTCGGAAGAAAAACTCATATTCGCCTTGTTACAGGGTGCCGAGCACAACCTGATGACCTATGAGGCGTACGATATCAACGGGTACACATTCTACACCGAGGAAAAGGACATGAAGAGCGATGATTATCAGAACTCCAGGGTAACGACAAGGACAGATACTACGGAAGGATCGAGGAGATCTGGGAGCTGAGCTACGCTAGAGAGAAGGTCCCGATGTTCCGTGTCAGATGGGCCAAGAGCGTCCTAAAAGAAGACCGGTATTTCACCACCATGGTTATACCCGAAGCCAAATCCAAGACCGTGGGCGCAAACGTCACCGCGAAAAATGAGCCATGGGTACTGGCTTCCCAAGTGGACCAATGCTTCTTCATTACCGACCCGTCAAAGCCCAGTCGTGTTGTTGTGAGGAGAGGCAAAAGGAAGATCATCGGAATGGATGGAGTTGCCAATGAGCAAGACTTCGACAAGTACGACGACCCGAAGATGGAAGATGACGACGACGATGAAGTACCATACACCACAAGAAGAAGCAGGACCACCCTACCTAAAGGACGTCCGTTCAAGAGAAGAACTCCATTTGCGAAAAAGAAGGGCAAGAAGATTGTGAAAAGATAGCTAAGATCGAATCACGACGTGTCGACCGCGTGTGTGTGTGTCAGTGGCAAGCTCAATTATTACATGCAACTAAATTATTACATGTATCACTTGATTTCAACCATGTCATATCTAATTCTAAATCTTTGCACAATGGTTTAAATTGTAGTCTTCATTTCTCGACTGTATTTCGACATATGGAAATGGCATTTCTTCTGTTCTAGTCCTCTATCTAGTAACCTCTTTTGTTCAAAACAGTGGGGATTAATGTTGTCTGTACTTACCTTCCTTTTGTAACTTCTCCATCACCAAGTTGAAGTATCGACCACCTTCTTCTTGGATTTGGAATTTTTGTTCTTCTCCCTCTTGTTTTGTTGCAAATCATCATTTACAGGCACCTTGGGCTTCTTTATGTTTTCTTCCGGTATTTAAAGTGTTTTCTTACAAGCCAAATTTCTAAATGGTTCACGTTCCTTCCGCAGGACACTGAAAGCAGTAGCGCGGGGTCTCAGAGCTCCCCTTGGGACACCACTTTAAATAGGGCGTTGAATGTAATGAAACACAAGGATAAGTTCAGTAAGCCGTCGTCAGCTGGTCGTGTGGCCGGCAAAGGCTTGTCCACGAAATGGTCGGAATACTATAAGGCTGGGCGAAAGGAGAGAAAGACCAGCTCGGAAAGCCAGGAGTGCGAGGTTAAAGAACTCAAGGCACAAGTGGCGCGGATTCCAGAGATAGTCGAAGAGCAAGTGCGAGACCAACTGGGAGCGACGATCACCGCCATTATGCCTACCTTGCTTGAGGGGCTGCAGGCGTGGATTGCGGGCAGCCAACAGGGGCCGCCCCTGATTCCCAGCTTCACGGGCAGCAACTCGCACAACGCGCCGGCGTCATTGGTGTCTCCGGCGGAGGCGGCATTGGTGTCTCCGGCGTCGGTGCCGGCATTGGAGCTTAATGCACCCGGGTGTGGGAAGAATACACCGGCCAGCACCTCGGCAGGAAGCGGCCCCTCCGTCACTTGCACGCCCGCCGTTGGCGGTGCCTCGACATTAGCTGAGCTTGACGCCATCACGGTAACTAAGCCTCGGCCGATGACTTCATTTCCTTGCCTTTGACTGGGCATCCCTGATGCCCTACATGTTTTCGCAGGGCGCCACCGACGTTCCATGCACTCTCCTGCACTTCGTGGACGGCGAGTTGATCGATGTCGCCAAGGCCAGAATCGTTCAACCGGGCAACCGCGTGTTCCACGGTAATCCCATGCCACCCACCGTGTATAGGGTTCAACTGGTTTGGGTGCTGCGGGGCTGCGATGACTTGTTACCTCCGTATCGACCCCCTGGGGCCGACGAAGATGATGTGATGACCCTCAGCGCCTGCATAAGCTGTTCCATGCTTTGGCCGAAGAGCCAGATTCGTTTGGGGGCGGGGGACACCACCCCACAGACAACACCGCCAGTCGTGCCGGCGCCAAGCCATGGCAAGACCGCCACAACGCTACCGCCGTCAGCTGATCCGGACATGCATATGGCACAGGATCCGGACGACGACGGTACATTTTCCAACGTCGATAAGTACTTCAACGAACATGGGTACGGTGACGAATTCTTGGGGCCTCCTTCTCAATAACCCAACCCTGCAAAAGACGATCGCGATCTAGCTGGTACCGCGGAGAAACCCAATTGCAATAGGCGTCGTCTGGCGTTCAGTTCTCAGGAGACGCCTCCAGCTGCCGCCTTCACCGAGCCTCAGATAGCCGAGGTGCGAAATATTATCAGCCCCAACACACTCAAGAAGGTGGTCTCTGAGCAGAACTCGATCCCATTACAGCTGAAGAAGCAGAAGGGGCGGAAAAGAAAAAATAACAAGGGTGCGAGCCAGCCGGCACCGCGTACGATCCGTGCTCAGGACGGGCCACCTTCACCTAAGGATATCTCGAGGAGGGTGCATGTGGTGGGTAGGCCGATACTACCAACTAATCTGCTCAATGCTGCAACCGGTGCTATGCGGAGTCTGCATGACAGTGTTCTTTCTATGGAGAAGCGGCGTCTCTCCGAGAATGATGTGGCATACCCGGTTTTCGTGGCCAAGGTGCCAGAGGGCAAGGGCTTTGTCGATAGCACCATCGGGCGTATGATCGTCCTGCGGTTTGATGACATCTTCACTATGTTTAACCTTCATCCGCTGCACTACACCTTCATTCGGCTATTTTCGCTCAGTATGGAGATGCGGATCATTAGAGACAAGACCCCGGACATCATGATAGTCGACCCCTTCTACATGCATGCCAAGATCTTGGGCAGCGCTGGGGACCGGCAAGTCACGAGTTCATACCTCGAAGGCATCATTCTGGTGAACCCAGATAAGGATAACTTCCTCGTGCCTTACTTTTCCGAGTAAGTCATCCCCTCACCGCCTCGTAACATATGATTTCTTAGATTTCGATCGTTCTTTTGTTTCTAACATTCCGTGTTTTGTGCAGTGACACACATTGCACACTCATCCTCTTAAGCCCGAAATATTCCATGGCCACGTATTTCGACTCGGACCGTCAGTCGAAGAAAGACTACACAAATATGAAGAAAGTTCTTGATGATGCTCTCCCCGGCTACGCCAAATCTGGAGGCACCTTCAGGAGGCCAATTTGTAGGTACGACAAGCACGTGTTCACCCACGTAATGATGTTCCCCTGCGTCAAGCAGCCGCCTGGCAGTCAGAAGGATGCCTACTACGCCCTCCATCACATGCGGGCGATCGTACGGGACCATAATCACCTTCTGCTACCAAATAATCTCAAAGATTGGGCCGCACGCTTGTCGGCAATCCAGGACGAGGACATCAGACAAGAATTCTTTCATATCCAGTCGGAGTTTGCGGAAATCATCTATCAAGATGTCCTTCGTACCTCGGGGCAGTTCTACCTTAAATATCAACCGTCCAACAGTGAAATAGAAACAACGCTACAAATGCAGGCTGACAACGACCGCACATTCATGACCATCACGAAAGACGGCGGCTTCATCCACGCTCCGGTCCCTGAGTCGAGTCGAAAGTAATGATGCTATGTAGTTCTGAAATATCGATTAGCTCATGTTGTAATTAAACTTTAATGAACTTGTATGTCTCTTTAGTTTGGACAGTCGTTCAACTTATATGTAATCGATGCTATTTATTAGTAGGACCATGAATTGTGCTATTAATGTGTTGCTTTTCTTTTCCAATGCTTTTGTTGCATACTTATATATTGCTTATATATTATCTGTGAATTGCTACTAACGTTTTGTTTGTCTAGTGCATAGAGATGCCGTCGTATGTCGTGTACAAGGGTAAGGTTCCCGGAGTCTACGACGTCTGGGAGGAGTATCGGAGACAGGTTCACCGTTTCAGCGGTAACAGTTACAAAGGGTACAGCACTAGGGCGGAGGCGGAAGCTAGATACGCACGCTATCTAGCGGGAGAGAGGAGGGAGCGGAGGAGGAACCGGATAAAGACCAGTTTCATCGCGATGATGCTCATCGTGACCGCAGCTCTCTTCTATGTGATGGTAGTTTAGATGATCGATATTGACTTTGTAATGTGACGACAAACTTGGCTAATATGATGAACTTTGCTAATGTCTCGAGACCTAAACTTGGCTAATGTTTGAACTTTGTTCGCTATTTCGAATTTGGAGACTAATATGATGAATTCTATTGTGTGATGTTTATATTTTGTGCTGTAACGTATTTTGTAACCTGTGCAAATACCAGAAAAGCAAAAAATAATAATTCCTAATATTCATAGTAGTGGCGCACCATATTGAGCATTAGTGGCGCACCAAGGCTAAATACCAGTGGCGCATTATGGGACATAGTAATGGCGCACTTGGAGGCATATGTGAAGGTAAATATGGCCCCCTAGGAGGCATAGTAATGGCGCACTGTTGGACATAGTAATGGCGCACTATGTGGTGCGCTACTATTATCTGGGATATTAATGGCGAACCAGAGGTGCGCCATTACTATTTGTTACTAGTGGCGTGTTAATAGTGGCGCACCTATAGTGCGCCATTAATAGCAAAAACAGGCGTGCCTCTAACAACCTTTTTCTAGTAGTGTTGGTTCGGAGAATGTCTATGGATGGCGGCTGCCTGATGTGCATTGGATCAAACTTATCCTTGATGTACCTTTTTTCTCCGCTACAAGTCAAGCTACTGTGGATTTTATAGCTCATGATCATTTAGGGGTAGTGGTCTTCTCAGCATGGAGCCAATTGGAGTGGTGCCACGATGTGGAGATATATCTCTACCCTATCTTGTAGGTGTTCATGCATGTGTCGACTTCATCCAAGCTTTATGGTGTGCGACTACTTAGGCATCGTGGCAGCCCTATGTCCACCAACAGAGGATCGTTCAAGATGTTGTGGGATTTGCCAAGGGATAAAGGCGTGTCTGAGGCAGATGGTGAACTTTAAAAGTCATCGAGAAGTCCCATGAGGGAGCAATGTTGTCGGACATGACCTTGCCGCTCATCCCAGGCAGTGTGTTCAAGTGAGGTGTGGCACTCACGATTTACTCCGACAATTTTCCTCCATTTATTTTTCTTTTTTTCTTTTCATATGAGTTGTAAGAACTTTATGATTCGTTAATCCTAAAAAGGAAAAAAATAGCAAATAATGCATACTAACTCTACTTAGAAAACATGGTTTTTATAAAATGTGGCCTCAAACTATATCCATAGTTATTTTTTGATTTTATTATTTCTCAGTCATCTAGGAAATAACTATTTGTAAGTCACCATAAAGAACCACCCAATCTAACAATTGAGATATGCGCAAAAAATGCTCATGAGAGAGAGAGAGAGAGAGAGAGAGAGAGTTGAGCACAATATTTATATTTTGCATAAGGGTGAGGCGAAGCTCATGCGAAAAAACGCCACAATAGCAACATTGTTTAGAGCATTAAATGAAAAAAGAAATAAAATATAGACATCGCGCATAGGTCGAAGACTGAGCTAGCACGAATGCATCGCATGATCATACATTTTTTAACAACAAGGTTTAGCTATTCTTATAGTCGAATCGAGATGATACAACCATAAAAGAGTATAACTCGATCCATGTTGAAGATACAAACGGCCAAATCACATAAATTATACAAGTCAGATGGAAACACTGACACTGACACAATGAGTTCCCACAAGATGCACAAGTGGTCATCGTGTCATGGAACATAACCGATGCCCTTTTCACCAGTAGAGTCACCCCTTGTCAGAAAGCTATTTTTAGTGTAACATATTTCCATTATACGCTTGCCATCTCACCTCTTGAAGGCCGCTTTTGTTGAACAAAGATGATGTAAATTCGAGACTCATTGTCGTTCAAATTATCAAGCAACTAGTTGCGTTGTCAAACAATTAATTTGCATTTCTTAGATAGAATATTAAATTCTAATTTATTTTAACCCCTCCGAGGCTACACCCGAAACACGTAAAGATATCCAACACACAAATTACTACTACTTACAAGACTGGATAAAAAAATTGACGCACCCACAACCTTCATTTTCCATAAGTTTGTTTTTAAGTCGTGCATGGTAATATAACTCAAGATCTTATTTAGGAAGTTAAGACAGATTTTGAGACAGAGATAACATAAGTTTGTTTTTAGTTAGAAATTATTATTATGTGGGCGATTAGATTCTTAAGAGTATGTCAAGTCTTTTGTGTAAAAGAGACATCATGTAGTGATCCATAATTAATCTGTGAATTAGTTCAAAGACACAAATTAAAGCCTCGGAGTCTACAATCACGCCAGAGCTAGGCCCTCACAGCAGCTAAATGAGGATGAGTGCCAATCCCCCGTGGCAAGATATATACGAATTGTAGCACATGGCATTCGATGTGCCATTGTATCAAATGCATGTGAGCCACAAGTATGACACATGAGAACAAATGATTCTTCCATAAAGGAGAAGATAGCAAATCAGAATTGACTATAGTAGTTGTATTTGCTGAAATTGAAGAAGCATGCATCCAATCAAGTTAATAAATGCAGTGCACTGGATCACTTTCACGACAACAATGTCCAACATATAAGCATATGCCCTTTCGAAGCCTCTCAGTTTCCAGTGATGCTAATCTAGCTCTAGGCATGGTGAATGGAGGCCGTCCATATACCTAGAGAGTAGATATTGTGCTGTATAGGCTTGAGAGGCACCGGAAATAGCTAGGCAGCGAGTCTATGCGACGAGATCGGTCCATTCGACATTATTAACTGGTTCCAGATGAGCGCCATGTGCAAACTTGCCATGTCAACCAGCACGACCATGTACCAAGGGACGCCATGTCACTCTAGAATGGTAGCAGTGCCATGCAATCCAACCCCCAGCTGGAGCACAAAAAGTTTGCATAGATGTTACTATCAACGCTACTACTGCCCCGAGTTGCTCATGGTGCACATGTGTGATCACCTAGGTGCTGGATGCTCTCAGTCAGATTTGGCATAATGAGTTGAGCAGGAGTTTCATGAGTATCTTTGTTAGTCTATCTATTCTTCATCGCTAATGGCAAGGGAATCATCAACATCTAGTCCATGTTAAAATAATCTTAAGTCGAACGGGCACAAAACTAAATCCCAGGAGAGCACTCTATGGAGTGGCATATACATATGCTCAATATAACCTTGTATGTATTCTTGTGCATCCATGTCCGAGATTCCCCTAAAAGCTGCTATCATCAGGGATCCTAAAACTTCATACAAAATTGAGACATGGAAGTATGGAACAAAATCATTGCACTAGCAAGACTTTGCTCACGATATGCTACATGTGCAAAACAACCAACCTAAGTAATACATAGAGCTGAAACCAGAGCCCGAGAGGAACACAAGAGGTTGCTGAAAAACAAAGCAAGTGAACTTTCAATTTCAAACTAGACATGGATTAGCCAGCGAAGACTATTTTTACACACCACAAGCCTCAGAAATTTATATACGCATACACAATTATATGATCTATAAAATGCAGATGTGGTAGTTAACTTCAAAAAGTTTTTTCTTAATATTTGCTGAGATGGTACAGACCATAATTTTCATGTTTTGGCAAATTAGGACTGAAGTATCCCCGACCTCATATCTCTACAATAAAGACCAAGATAGCATATCATAACTCACTAGAAGAGAGTACCACATGAGCTAAAACTGAAAAGAAGGGTCCGTTCATATAAGTAAATAAACGCAACGCAACGAGGCACCTTCACAGCAACAACGCCCAACAAACAAACATGCGTACGTTTCAAGCCTCTTAGCTCCAGTTACTCCAGCAATGATGCACGGAGCTCGTTCATATATTCAAAGAGTGGGGATCGACGTTTTATGTAAATGGGTTGTGTATGCTTGAGAGGCACCGGGAAACGTTTTACTGCAACTTCATCCTCAATTGGAATTATTTTACGCAGCTGGGTAGCCCGCCCACATGTACAGGTAATTTAGTCCATTCAGAATCATTGTACGATCAAAGTTGCATCAAAATGAGCCTTGGACTCCATATTGCTAGCGGTCCTGTCACAACTTTGATCTTTAGGAGCGTAATCTGCAAGGGAGGATAGATTAGGATCAACACGGGAGTACTTGAGAGCAGTGGAGGGGCAGATGCCCTAGGTGCAGATGTTGTGTGTGAGGGGCAGGGGCTGAGGGCAGGGAAAGAAGGAGCATCTTCTAATTCTTTGCTTGCTCCAGTCTCATGGTGGCTATCTCATTGTATACAGAATCTTTTACAAAACTGACTCTGATTCCATTTCTAACAAGAACTGGCCTATGGTCTATTCAACACGGACTAACATGTAGCTTTCGTCTCAATAGCAATTATATTATACCTAAACAAGGTTGCAGTAGCAATTCCCCCATCAGTAGGAATTCTACTTGATAAAACGTTCCATCTTCAGCGGCTCCATCTTGTATTGGTGTTACCTCTGAACTAGGCTGCAGAGGCACCTAGCAGCGGCCACAATGATTAGATGTCTACCCCCACAAAACAGATCCACACTAGAAGAGTGTGTGTTAATGTCATTCCGCATATTTTCTAAAATGGCGTGAATTAGTTGATTCCATCGACAAAACGAAAGAAGTTTTTTAGTTTAATTTCTGCTCCTAAAAATGATAGAAAATGTTTGATACCCAATTCCAACTGGTAGCTGTTCTTATATGGGCCTACAACATGTTAATCGAACAGATGTCACGTGGATGAATGATCCATCATGGCATCTACTGAGTAATGTTGTACCCAGCCTACACCCCAGTCTACAATCACCCCAGCGACTAGGCCCTCACGATGGCTAAATGAGGATGAGGGCCAATCCCCTCTGGCAAGATCTTTACGAATTTTAGTACATGGCATTTGACGTGCAATTGTATCAAATGCATGTGAGCCACAAGTATGCCACACGAGAAAAATAATTCTTCCGTAAAGGCGAAGATAGCAAATCAGAATCGACTATAGTAGTTGTATTTGCTGATATTAAAGAAGCATGCATCTAATCAAGCTAATAAATGCAATGCACTGAATCACTTTCATGACAACAAGGTCCAACATATAAGCATATCCCATTCAAAGCCTCTTAGTTCTAGTGATGCTAATCTAACAATGGTGAATGGAGACTATCCATATACTCAGAGAGTAGACATTGTGTTGTATAGGCTTGAGAAGCACCGAAAATCATTTTATCGCCAGGCAGGCAGTGTATGTGACATGTTCGGTCCATTCAGCATTGCTAACCGGATCCATATGGGCACCATATCAAAAGGTGGCATGGTGGCAGAGCGACCACGTGGCGAACTCAGTCATGTGACTCCAGAATGGTAGCGATGCCATGCCATCAACCTTGCTCGTGGTGTAAACGTGTGATTAAGGTGCTAATGTCCTCAATCAGTTGGCATATGTTTACGGGAGTTGAGCAAGAGGTTCATAAGTAGTATTGTTAGCATGCCTATCCTTCGTCATCAATTGCAATGGAATCTTCCACACCTAGTCCATGTTAAGATAATATTAAGTCCAACGGGCACAAAAGTAAATCCCAGGAAAGCGCTCTATCATCAGGGATCCAACTATTTGCCTCATTTTTCTTTATACCCTTACCAGCCAACAACTAAGTGGACCTATGTCACATTCTGTTCGGGATATACAACTTTATTCAGGGCAAGCGTTCTAGCTAACAACAAATGAACACATACCATCTCGCTCAGGTTCAAGTTGCTCCAACATATTTACAAACAACTTAAAATCAATGAGTAATGCGTCAAAGTTTCAAAAACAAAGCCATATTTTCTATGCCCTACATTTACTACCTTTGAACAAAAATACTTATTTTGTATGATTATTTTAGCCGGGAAATATATGCCAGAATCAGGAAATGAATGACTTTAGTAGCATGGAGGTAGTTATGCCAGTTTTGTTATCGCACTGAACAAATTTCTTGTTTCGAAACGTATACTAAATTACTAATACAAATATTCATTTTTGTAATATATAACATGTCATGTAAGCTATGTAAGATGGAATTTTTACCAGGCCTCTCAAGTCGGTGCCCATGTGAGCTCCAACCTATGAAGAGAACCTAGAGCCACGAAATTAGTTCGCAAAACAAGCATGAAACTTTTGTTGCTCCTTAGAACACCAATACTCTAAAAGTGCTTGATAAGAAAATTCAGTGACTCGTGCCACTATCTAAAAGCATATTAGTCAAGCCTCAGTGGAGTAATGGACAGCTAAAACGAAGTTGGAATGGGAGTGGTCCATTAGCTAAAAACTAATGGCAAAGCTTCAAAGAAGTAGTAGTGACTAGTCAGTGATGTAAATATTAGTCAAAACAAGAACACTATAAGCAGATACATGAGAGAAAAGAGGCAGCTAATCTCTAGCTCAAGTGCTACAATAAGTAAACAACGACCAATCTGTAAAAGAGTTAGTGTTCACGTGGACTACAGTGAATGGTAATATAAGTCAAGATGTTATTTACAAAGGTAAAGACATATTTTGACACAAAGATAACACTAGTTTCTTTTAATTAATATAATTATGTTGGTGATTAGTTTCTTCAGAGTAAGTCAAGTCTTTTGTATAGGGACTTAATGTAGTTATCCGTAATTAATCAGTGAATTAACTGAAAGACACAAACTAAAGCCTCAGAGTCTCTACAATCATGCCAGAGACTAGGCCCTCACAACGGCTAGATAGGGATGAGTGTCCATCCTCGGTGGCAAGATCTTTACGAATTCTTGCACATGACATTCGACGTGCAATTGTATCAAAGGCATGTGAACCACAAGGATGATAGATGAGAAAAAATGATTCCTCCATAAAGGCGAAGATAGCAAATCAAAATCGACTATAGTAGTTGTATTTTCTGAAATTGAAGCGTGCATCCAATCAAGCTAATAAATGCAGTGCACTCATTTCATGGGAATATTGTCCAACATATAAGCATATGCCCATTCGAAGTCTCTCGGTCCTAGTGATGCTAATCTAGGACGGCGAATGCAGACCCTCCATATACCCAGAGAGTGTTGTGTAAGCTTGGGAGGCATCGGGAATCATTTTATAGCGAGGCAGCCAGCATCTGCAATGTATTTTGCCCACTCAACGTTATTAACTGGGTCCAGACGAGCACCATATCCAAACGCGCCATGGCAGACAGAGCGACCGCGTACCAAATTGAGAGAGCCGACTCCAGAATGGTAGCGGTGCCATACCATCCACCTTGTTCATGATGTAAATGTTTGATTACCTAGGTGTTGAATGTCCAAACAGCGTGGCATACGGGAGTTGAGCAGGAGGTTCATGAGTAGCATTGTTAGCATGTCTCTCGTTTGTCATCAATTGCAAGAGAATTGTCAACAGCTAGTCCATGTTAGGATAATCGTAAGTCGAACGGGCACAAAAGTAAATACTAGGAAATCACTCTATGGAGTGGCATATACATATGCTCAATATAACCTTGGGTGTATTCTTTTTGCTTCCATGTCGGAGATTCCACTAAAATCTGCTATAATCATGGATCCTAAAACTTCATACAAAACTGGGACGTGGACTAATTCGTTGAACTAGCGAGACTTCGCCCAGGGTATGCTACATGTGCAAAACAAACAACCTGAGTAATACATAGAGCTGGAACGAGAGCTAACTCCAATAGGAACACAAGAGGTTTCTGACAAACAAAGCAAGTAAACTTTCAGTTTCAAACTAGACATGGATCAGCCAGCCGCTGATCATACAATGAAGACTGTTTTTACACACCACAGGCCTCACAAATTTATATATGCATACACAAATATATGATCTATAAAATGCAGATGTGGTAGTTAACTTCAAAAGATTATTTTTAAATATTTACTGAGATGGTACAGACCATAATTATCATGTTTTGGCAAATTAGGACTGAAGTATCCCCGACCTCATATCTCTACAATAAAGACGAAGATAGCATAACATAACTCACTAGAAGAGAGTACCACATGAGCTAAAACTGAAAAGAAGGGTACGTTCATATAAGTAAATAAACGCAACGCAACGACACACCTTCACAGCAACAACGCCCAACAAACAAACATGCACACGTTTCAAGCCTCTTAGCTCCAGTTACTCCAGTTCAAGCCTCTTAGCTCCAGTTACTCCAGCAATGATGCACGGAGCTCGTTCATATATTCAAAGAGTGGGGATCGACGTTTTATGTAAATGAGTTGTGTATGCTTGAAAGGCACCAGGAAACGTTTTACTGCAATTTCGCTCTCAATCGGAACCATTTTACGCAGCTGGGTAGCCCGCCCACATGTACGAGTAATTTAGTCCATTCGCAATCATGGTACGATCAACGTTGCATCAGAATGATGCCTTGGAATCCATATTGCTAGCGGTCCTGTCACAACTTTGATCTTTGGGAGCGTAATCTGCAAGGGAGGATAGATTAGGATCAACACAGGAGTACTTGAGAGCAGTGGAAGGGCAGATGCAGGCCCTAGGTGCAGATGTGTGTGAGGGGCAGGGGCTGAGGGCAGGGAAAGAGGGAGCATCCTCTAATTCTTTGCTTGATCCAATCTCATGGTCGCTCTCTCATTGTATAGAGAATCTTTTACAAAACTGACTCTTGACTCCATTTCTAACAAGAACTGGCCTATGGCCTATTTAACACGGACTAACATGTAGCTTTCGTCTCAATAGCAATTATACCTAAACAAGGTTGCAGTAGGAACTCCCCCATCAGTAGGAATTCTACTTGATGAAACGTTCCATCTTCAGCGGCTCCATCTTGTATTGGTGTTACCTCTGAACTAGGCTGCAGAGGCACCTAGCAGCGCCACAATGATTAGATGTCTGCCCCCACAAAACAGATCCACACTAGAAGAGTGTGTGTTAATGTCATTCCGCATATTTTCTTCAATGGGGTGAATTAGTCGATTCTATTGACAAAACCAAAGAAGTTTTTTAGTTTAATTTCTAGTCCTAAAAATGATAGAAAATGTTTCATACCCAATTCCAACTGGTAGCTATTCTTATCTGGGCCTACAACATGCTAATCAAACAGATGTCACGTGGATGAATGATCCATCATGGCATCTACTGAGTAATGCTATACCCAGCCTACCACCCGATGAGTGACCTTAATAGTGTACAGAAACACACATGAGGGACATTTTGCAAACAAAGATAAAAAGAACATCCATATTGAATATCTATATTAATTTCTATACCATACACCCATGGTCTTCGTCTTTTGAACATGACATGCATATATACAAATATACTGTCAGCACTGAAGCAAACCATACTACTGATTGCCTCATTTTCCCTTACCAAATCCTGTTAGTCATTACAACCAGCCAACAGCTAAATGGACCTATGTCACATTCATTTCTTCTGGATATACAACTTTATTCAGGGCAAGCATTTTAATTAACAACAAATGAGTACACATACCATCATGCTCAAGCCCAAGCTGCTCCAGCATATTTACAAACAACCTAAAATCAATGAGTAATGTATCAAAGTTTCCAAAAACAGAAACATATTTCTTCTACCCTACATTTTGCTATTTCGAAAAAACTTACTATTTTGTATGCCTATTTTAGCCAAGAAATATAAGCCAAAATCAGGACATGGATGACTTTAGTAGCATGGAGGGAGTTATCTCAGTTTTGTGATGGCACTGAACATATTCTTGTTTTGGAACGTATGCTAATACAAATAACTATTTTTGTAATATATACCATGTCCTGTAAGCTTTGTACGACATAATTTTTACCGGGGCTCTGAAGTCGGTGCCCATGTGAGCCCCAGCCCACGAAGAGCACGTAGAGCCACCAAATCAGTTTGTAAACAGCCAGGAAAATTTTGTTGCTCCTTAGAACACCAATGTTATTCTAAAAGTGCTTCATAAGAAAACCTTCTCTGTAGTGACTCTTGCCACTATCTAAAAGCCCATTAGTCAAGCCTTAATGGTGTAATGGACAGATAAAGCAACAGTTGGAATTGGAGTGATCCATTAGCTGAAAACAAATGACAACACCTCAAAGAAGCAGCAGTGACTAGTTGGTGATGTAAACTTCAGTCCAAACAAAAACACTATGAGCAGATACGTGAGAGAAAAGAGGCAGCTAATCTTTCAATACTCCGGTGACCAATCTGTAAAAGAAATTCCAACTAAAGCATAACCTTGAGTCGTGTGGCAGGGATAAGTACTGGCGAGCAGGCATGAGCAATAAGGCAATAAGACAATCTAGTTCCTTCGTACCACATATCCAAAATTTGAACATGGATTGTAATTGATTCCTAAAAAAAACATGAATTGTTTTGTAGCAATCAGATAACTAGTTGTTAAATTGCTGAGACTAAGAACTAAGAGTGTTTGCACAATGGACAGTAACTAATGGGTAGGATCTGCATTGTTACCATCTGAACATGTACTACACTGAAGGATACAACAAGTCTTCAATATCTTAAAATGCCAAAGTTGGACTTGGGAGGCAACCTCCCCGGCACAAGCTGCGTCATACATATCAGCGAGCTCAGAGACACTGTCCTTCTGAAAATCAATGAACTTTGATTTCTTAGTCTCCTCAGAACGAGCAATTAATGAGTAAAACTGAAGTTGCAACAATCCATCTATTGGCAGGACCTTTCATGATACCGGGAACCAGACACTTCTTCATGCAGTACATGGACTGTACAGACTTTTTATCAATTCACAGTGCACTCTGACTCCGAACCGATCTCACCGATCAAAAAATCAGTCTTGGGGTGACAAAACTCCTCGGATAATCTCAAAATGAACGGATTCTCGCACACCACAGTTTCAGTGTTATAGCCAAGCACTTCCTTTTGGTGCTTTCCCACGACATGCAGAGGCATACTCATCAACTAGGCCTGGAACACTATCCTTATAAGGATCCACAAAATTCTGCACAAAGTTCTTCTCAGCCAGCGATGCCATGCTATAATAGTCCAATTCCACGTCCAGTAATCCCTTCTGCCTGAGAAGCTTAAGCAGGGAGTACCGGGGCAACAATCGCCTCTCAACGCTATACATGATCAGCGCTGGCCTTCGAGCAATGTACGAAGCCTGCAGACCGACATCCTTCATTAAGAACCCCACAGATCGCTGGATCTTTTTATCAGATAAAGCCAGGACAAGTGCCGCCTTCTTGGCGATCTTCACCAAATCATCCTGTGAAAACCCCAGCGCATGTAAAAATTGTATTTTCCTGGCGAGAACGTCCTTGCTCTTGAAGGCGAGTGCAGCGAGTGCACGGCAGAACATCCATGAGCATCGCTGCACGCCTAACTCCTCGACCCGCGCCACGGCGTCCACGAGAAACTTGGGTTTCACGGTGAACAACCGACAGGAGTACAAGCTTAAACCTGCAATATCACGAGCACTTATCCCACATTCTTGGAGGATGGTCAGGCTCGGCTTGATCACCTTCTCGAGGCTGGCACTGAGGAGCTCGCGGTTTGACTTTGCGAGAAAGAGCAGCTTGGGGTAGGAGTCGAAGATCCGGACCCAGAACAGGAGGTTGCCGCGGAGAGCGCCCGTGCGGCGGATCGAGAGGATGGCCACGATCTGCGAAGGCGAGAAGCCGAGTTCGCTAAGCTCGGCGAAGCGGGGGGCGAGGACCATCCCCACGCTGGCGTACAGGAGGGACGGGTCGGCGACCACGGCGGCGGCGATGTCGGAGCGGGGGACGCCGTGGCCCAAGAGAAAGGCCACCGTGGCCTCGGGCTTGGAGAGGGAGGTGAGGTTGGAGAGCCTTCTGGAGGCCTTGAGGGCTTGTGCTCGGGTGAGGCCGCAGTCGGCGACGAGGAAGTCCTTGGCGGAGAAAGGTTTGGGGGAGATGGATGCGGTGGTGGAGAGGAGGCAGTGGAGGGGAACGAGGTGGGAGGCGGGGAGATGGGATGGTGGGTAGCGGAGGAGGAGAGGAAGGACGCGCGTTCGGAGGTGGTGGATCATGGCGTGGCGGCGGCGCCGGCGGCGGTCAGCGGAAACGTACGCGGCGGCAGGGCAGCGGAACGTGGGTACAAATTTTTTTTTTTGAGGGAAGGGTACAATTGTACACATGCTATGGATCAAAGGCCGGCCCATATCTGTACTGGGGTAGATATCCACTTATCCAGTGCTCTGGCATGCTCCAAATTTTCAAAAATCACATGTAAGTGTTTCAAAATTCCCCTAAAAAACCTTCAAAAAAATTCCCCTAAAAACATGTAACGAGTGTTCAGAAACTCCGAAAACATTTGTGGATGTTGACATCACATTTTGATTTTTGATTTGAAATTTTTGGGGATTGTACATACAACTAGTGTATTTCGAATTTTGATTTGAAACTTTTAGGAATTGTACACTCATGTGATGTGCACATCCACAATTGTTTTCAGAATTTTTTGAAACGTATAAATGTGCATTTTGAAAACTGGTAGCATGGGAGCACCAAAGAGATGGGAGCACCTGATATTCTCCCATCTATACTGGATCTATGTATACAGGCCTGATCTCTGGGCTGCATGTCCTAAGAGCATCTCCAGCCGTTGGCCCCCAGGGGGGCGCCTAAAATCGCCGCCTGGGGTGAGCCGGCGCAAAAAATCGGCCTAGGGGTGAGCCGGCGCAAAATATCGGCCTGGGGGCGAGTTGGTCCCCAGCCGCCGGCCCCAGGGCCGCCCCCAGGCGCGTTCAAAAAAGAAAAATATATAGCAAATTCCGGCAAAGTTCGGCGCAGTTCGGCTAAACACGACTAAATTTCGGCAAACTTGGCCATATATTAGACATGTTCATGGATTTTCATTACATAGCAAATATATATACAATCTAAAAAAGAAACTGGCTAAACGCCGAGTAGTCGCCGTCGTCGCCGCCATCCTCACCGCCGTCGTCATCGTCGGCCTTCTCCTCCTTGACGCGGGCGTCCCTGCTGGACCCCTGCCCGGCCTCGCCATGGCGGCTGGTGGCGGCGGGGGCGCGTCGTCGTCGTCGCTGTCGTCGATGACGACGACTCCTCCTTCGTCGCGGCCCCGGCGGCGCACTGGCGCTCCCTCGCCATCTTCAGGGAGTCCTGGCGTGCCCATTCCAGGGCCGCGTCGTCGTCGAGCTCCACGTCGCCGTGCTCCGTCTTCACGGCGGGAAGTCCCGGCTCCGTCTTCGCCGGCGCGAGCCCTGGCTCCGTCTTTGGCTTGACGAAGCGCGGAGGAGGAGCCCACGAGGAGGCGCGCCGACCGCCCTCGTTGATGACGATGCCGGCGCTGCGAGTGTGCCGGCCGAGCGGCGTCTCCGCCGCGGGCTCGGCCTTGACGCCGAGCAGCGCCGGAGAGTCGGAGGAGTGGGAAGAAGAGCGCGAGGAGGAAGAAGAGGAGGAGCCGAACCTCCTTGGCATCCATTGCCCGTCGCGTCGGCGGTGGGCCGGGGCGGCCACCCTCGCCGGGGGGTATGCCAACGGCGGGTTGTTGCCGCCCTCGAGGTGCGTCAGCACGCCCTCGAGTGTGCGGCCAGGGACGCCTCACCACAGGTGGCGCCCCTCGCTGTTCTTCAGGCCGCCCACCACCGGCGCCCCGTTGGTGGACGCCAGCCTCTGCTGCTGGCGGCGCTCGAAGTACGCCGCCCACGCCGCGTGGTTGTCGGCGGCGTACTGGGGGAGGGCGAGCTGGTCGTCGGTGAGGGAGGCGCGCACGACCTCTACCACGCCGGCGAAGTAGGAGGGGCGCGCCACGGCGTCGGGCAACGGGGGAATGGGCACTCCCCCGTTGCCGACCCTCCACCCCGTCGGCCTGGCGCGCATGTCCGACGGCGCCGGGATGTTGGCCTCGAACAGGAGCCACGACTCCTGTTCGCGGAGCGAGTGGCGGGCGAAGCCGTTGGCCGCCGCCTCGTCTCCGGGGAAACGTTCGGCCATCGGGAGAGGGAGAGGGAGAGGGAGGGCTCGGCGGCGGCACTCGGGAGAGGTAGGGCTGGTGTGGCCAGAGGCGAGGGAGGCCACCGGCTTATATAGCCGCGCCCATGTGTACGCATGCGAGGGAGGGGAGGCGTCAGCGCGCCGCCCCGTGACGCGCCGCCGTGAGGAATCAATGGCAAGGCTGACTGGCGGCAGCCTTGCCATTGATTCCCCGCGGGAAACCGAGGCGTTGGGGGAAGACGAGGCGCGGTGTCGCTGACGCGGCTGGCCCGCGGCTCTTTCACGCCAAAACCGCTCGCCCTGGCACCCCCAGGCGCCCCCCAGCGCGCCGGGTTCGGCCTAGGTCCGCCGGCAGTGATTTCGGCCCAGGCCGGCGAAAATCGGGCTCCTGGGGGCGCGACTGGGCTGTTTTTTCGGCGCCGGCGCGAAAAAATCGTCTGCGGAGGCCTTTCTGAGGGCACGGCTGGAGATGCTCTATGATCAGTTGACTTTTCTCAATATTCATGAGGTTAGAAGTAGCAATTTTAAATATCATTATTTTGCTAAGCATGCTTTAACATTAGATGTTGGCTGCCACATTTGGTTGGGGGTGCCACATGATCTTGTAATGATGCCTATGAACATTGCTCAACAATAAAGTGTGCCAAAGTTTCCACAAAAAATGACTTTTCTCAAAAGGGAAAAATGGTCGGTCGACTTGGCACTATAGCTACCCGCAAAAAAAGACTTAGCACTATAGCAGTGGAATACTTTACCTCCCCATGATTCTCGAAAGAAATTGAATTTTGCCGTGGAGTTTAACAATGGTTGCCAACTAAAGAACCAGCTTATATTTCTTAGAGACTTTTATTTGAATCGGTGTTCAAAGCTAAAACAATTTTGTAGTGTTTGTGAAATAGTGTTTTCCACAATATAAGCCTTGAAATGTGAACATATATCGAAACATTTTCATTTTGCTCACGCAAGTTGCACATATAATTGAAATGAGACTAAAAAACTATTTATACACTCCTACATGAACCAAACTTGGATGATACAATTGTACACCCAATCCTACGCCTTAGATAAGATAGATGACTTTAGACAAAGTCCATTATCCCAGGAACTTTTGGAGAATCAATACGAAGTATTTTCTCATAGTCAAAATCGTTGTTGAAAATGCCACAAAGAGGCGGATGTGGTGTCTCTTTAGAGTTGTAATCAGGGTGCAACATGGTGGTGGTTAAATCAAATTGTTTAAAAGTCATAACAACAATGAATGATGTTGGACGTTCGGCTGGTGTGGCGGCAACAATCTTAGATGACTACTATCATCTATCATGTGGTTTCCTCATATTTTGAGCATTGTCCTACAGTCCTAGGGAGGCCAACTGTGCAGCTTATGAATTTTCAAAAATGGTTACAAGTTCTATTTGAGCGGGGGATTGCATGAAGCTCCTAGGGTTATACCCCCCCCCCCCCTCTTTAACAATGATGTAATGATTATCACCAATCAAAAAAAAGAGGATTGAGATGTCAAAAGGGCGATTAATGATTGGAAGGCGGTTTAAATCAAAGACCCAGAACAAAATTTCTCAACATACAAAACTGAAAACATATTTAATTTTCTTACGTCAGTACTTCATTTGTCGCATCATGTATCTTCCTCAAATATGTTACCTACATTTCCAAGTACGAGCAAGACATATATGCAAATGATTGGAATAGAAATACATTTAGTTGAGTTCTACATTTAACTCCAATGTCACATGCATCTGCTCTTGAGTATGCATGAGCTACCAATAGACCCTGCTTGGCCACTCCCATTTCTTAGGTCTATTTGATTCAAATGATTCTTATAGGAATATTGAAAGGTCAAAACCAATACAGATATTTTCAACATGGATGGTTTGGTTTGTCGCATCAAATTCTATAAAAAAAACTAAGGATTTGTTTACACTATGTAAATGCTTGGTCTGAGGTTAAATTTTACTTACCATTGTTTGCGCTAAGCCAAAAATTGGCTAGTAATTGTTTGGTTACCAAATTGCCCAGTCTCTCAATATAATTTGCCCGCTTTTGGGAAGTTTTGACATTTCCAACTATCAATATGCCAAAAAATGGCTACCCAATTTTGGTAGAAAATCAGGCATACCCTATACTCAAAGGAGTTTGTCCATTCTCTCAAAACTTTTAGGAAATGCCTTTGTTTTTCATGTTATGCAAACAAACAAAATCTTGTAGGGTTTTTGGTTTATATGAGTATGACATTGTGATCATGAGTTTTTCTTCTCATTCGTGCACTTTTTTGGAATTATGTGAATCGGAGAGGCCTTGAAATGAAATACTAGGTAATTCAAGTTGCCCGGAAAAGTATATTCCCATATCAATGATGTAAACTTAAGGTGCATACAATCACACGTAAATGTGGTAAAATGTTACCTCAAAATCATATGATTGCATATTTTAGGAAATGGAATTCCAGAGCTACAATGACATATACTCTCTCCATTTGGAAAAAAGTGGTGTGGTTTTAGTTCAAATTTGAACTAAAACAACACCACTTATTTTCGAACAGAGGGAGTATTTGGTTATTGTGGGAATATATGACTAACATTGGCTACAACCATAGTATTAGTGCCCCTATCGTTACATATACCCCAAATTTCAAGAACTATACAAAACATACCCAATAAAGCCATAAAGGGGTACAATGGAATTAACACATGAACAAAAAAATAGATCAACTAAAGACAAAAGGATCGTTTCCATAGTTCAAACCAATGATGCATAGTTGTTGTAAATCATAGACTCCTTTGATGTTCATACTCACATAGGTGTTTGGGCTCCCAAATTGTTTTTTCTCATTTGATACAATTATTTCCAGTCAATCTGTAAGTCCTAAATGTCCATTTTGTAGTACAAACACAACAATTACCTATACTTTCTAGATTGTGGATTAAAAATATGCACCGTCTAATTTGACCACATAATCAACGACCATCCTTTTTGAAGGGTAAGGAAGCATAAAAAAATCCTACGAACACCGAAGATCTAATCTAGGACATGCAAGGCAACGAGAGGGGAGTGTGTATACATACCCTTGTAGACCGAAAGCGGAAGCGTATATAATGTGGTTGATGTATTCGTACTCTTCACGATCCAATCATGATCCAATCCGATCTAGTGCCGAACGGACGACACCTCCGAGATTAGCACACGTTCAGATCGATGGCGTTCGCTCCTTGATCCAGCAAGCAAGGGAGAGGAGGCAGATGAGATCGGAACCAGCACGGCGGTATGGTGGTGGTGGCAGCGAAATTCCGGCACGGCTTCATCAAGCACGTACCGGAGAAACGTGGGAGGAGTTGGGAGAGGCAATGGGCAAGGGTGAAGGGTTGGCTGCCCCGATGCGCCTCCCCCCTCTATATATAAGCTAGGGGAAGGGGAGGGCGTCCAAAACCCTCCTAGGGCTGGCCACATGTGAGAAATCCCTTTAAACTTGGAGATAACATCTTATCTCTAGATTCAACCCTTTAAATTTAGAGATAAGACCGTATCTCTAGATTTAAACGACATACGCCTTCAGGAATGGTGCAGCAGCCCATGTGGGCTGTAGCCCCACCCCTCGGTCCATGTGGGCCCTTCCCGGGTCATTGGGCCTCACGGTGGAACCCCGGGAACCTTCTAGAACCTTCCCGGTACTCTACCGAAAATTCCCGAACTTTTTCGGAACCCTGAATATGACTTCCCATATATAAATCTTTACCTCCGGACCATTCCAGAGCTCCTCAAGATGTCCTGGATCACATATGAGACTCTGAACTACTTTCAGACTTTCCACTATTAATATCTCAACATTACCCTAGCGCTACCGAACATTAAGTGTGTGACCCTACGGGTTCGGGAGTCATATAAACATGACTGAGACACCTCTCGCGTCAATAACCAATAGCGGGACCTAGATGCCCATATAGATTCCTACGTATTCCTATGTATTCCACAAAGATCTTTATCGGTTGAACCACGATGTCGAGGATTCAAATAACCCCGTATGCAATTCCCTTTGTCCGGTGATATATTACTTGCTCGAGATTCGATCATCGGTATCTCCATACCTAGTTCAATCTCGTTACCGGCAAGTCTCTTTACTCGTTCCGTAATACAAGATCCTGTGACTAAACTCATGAGTCACATGAAGCTTCTTGTGATTTTGTATTACCGAGAGAGCCTAGAGATATCTCTCTGTCACACAAAGCTACAAATCCCAATCTTGATCCATGCAACCCAACAGACACCTTTGGAGATACCTGTAGAGCAATTTATGATCACCCAGTTACGAAGTGACGTTTGATAGCACACAAAGTATTCCCCAGGTATTCGGGAGTGGCATGATCTCATGCCTGAGGAACGGATACTTGACATGAAGAAAGCTATAGCAAATAACTAAGCGATACGATCTGTTGCTAAGCTTATAGTTGGGTCTGTCCATCACATCATTCTCCTAATGATGTGATCCCATTATAAAATGACAACTCTTGTCTATGGTTAGTAAACATTAACCATCTTTGATCAACGAGCTAGTCCAGTAGAGGCCTACTAGGGACACATTGTTGTTTATGTATTCACACATGTATATAAGTTTTCGGTCAATACAATTCTAGCATGAATAATAAACATTTATCATGAACAAGGAAATATGATAGTAACCAATTTATTATTGCCTCTAGGGAATATTTCCAACACTTTTGTAATCCACTCATTTTTATTAGGTTCTTCTTGGAATCAGAATCATTGTCATGGGCATGGGCCCAACCCCGAGCTCAAGCAATGGACAGATTAGTGGTCATGCCAATGGTAGCATGCAATACCACAACACAACAATGTCATATAATCAAATAAAGAGATTAGATCTTATTTAAGGTGTTAAATACAGAGATAGAAATAGTTAGAAAACTAGAGATAGCTAGGGACAGGTCTAGTTTCTTACAATTCAAGAATATTTCTTGTATGTTAGGACTAGTTTCTTAGGGATCAATTCAAAAGTATTTTCAATAAAATAGTCACCATGCATTGATTTATAATTAAGCAACGAGTTGGTCAGAAGACACAAACTAAAGCATGGGAGCCTCTTTGAATCACGCTTATGATCAACCTACGGCTAGATGTGATTAAGCATCATATCCCTGGTCTTTGGATCTTATCAACTTTAGATATGACAATCCTCATGTAGGTGAAGTCGTATCAAAGGCATGTGAGCCTATGACACAAAATTTCTTTCACAATAATACGCAAAGATGGCAAATCAAATCTGGCTACAAGAGAGTACTACATGTGTTGAAATTTAATAAGCGTGCATCCACGCAAGCCAATACATGCAATGCAATGTACTATCTTCACTTCATGCAATAATGCGCAACACAAAAACATGTGTCCATCCAAGCCTCTCAGTTCCACATACTCTAGTGATGTGGAACAGAGATCAGAGAGTAGATACATAACTTGCTAGGCTTGAAAGGAATCAAGAATCATTTTATTACTTGAGCACTTCTAGGGATGTCATCACCTAGTCCCATCAGGCTAGGCGTCATATCCATACTCACTACCCGGATTTTCTTGCCTTACATCAAATTGATTTCAAAGGACTCCAGAATGCTAGTCGTGTCCATGGAATCCACACCCATTTTGATTACCAAAGTTTTCCTTGATGTTGCCATCCCTATGACCGATGAGCTAAGTTCCTCGTGGTGTGATCATGGTACTGTCACTACAGTAGGCATCACTGTTGTACCATAATTTAGATGGCCTCGTCTTGACATAATAGAGTTGAGAAGGAGATTCATTAGTAACTTTTTTAGATCATTTATTATTGATAATCAAATGTAAGAGAATGCCTATCATTAACAACAACTTAAAATTCTAGATTTGTTAAGCTGATAGGCATAAATCTCGAGAGAACATTCTATGAAGTGGCATATGCACAAATATACTCCTAGATCTTTTTAGTGGTTTCAGTATATGATACGTCTCCAACGTATCTATAATTTATGAAGTATTCATGCTGTTATTTTATCATTCTTGGATTTTACAATCATTTAATAGCAACTTTATATCATTTTTTGGGACTAACCTATTGACCCAGTGCCCAGTGCCAGTTGTTGTTTTTTGCTTGTTTTTTACATCGCGGGAAATCATTATCAAACGGAATCCAAACACCGCGAAACTTTTTGTGCATTTTTTATGGGCCAGATCAGCACCTGGGGGGTGCCCCGAGGGGGGCACAACCCACCAGGGCGCGCCAGGCTCCCCTGGCACACCCAGGTGGGTTATTCCCACCTCGGTGGCCTCCCGCACCCCCTCTTGCACTATAAATTCCCAAATATTCTGAAACCCTCTGGGGTTAACCTAGATCAGAAGTTCCGCCGCCGCAAGCCTCTATAGCCACCAAAAACCAATCTAGACCCGTTCCGGCACCCTGGCGGAGGGGGGAATCATCTCCGGTGGCCATCTTCATCATCCCAGCGGCCACCACGATGAGGAGGGAGTAGTCCACCCTCGGGGCTGAGGCTTTGTACCAGTAGCTATGTGATAAATCTCTCTCTCTCTCTCTCTCGTGATCTATGTCATGAGCTTTGTTAATATAGTCGGATCATATGATGTTTCTCCCCTCTATACTCTTGTTGTGATGAATTGAATCTTTACCCTTTGAAGTTTTGTCATGCCGGATTGAATATTCAGATTTGAGATCACATGATGTATGTCTTGCAGTATGAATACTTGAGGTGACATTGGGGTATCTTATTGATTCACTTGATATACGTTATGGCACTCAACTTGCGGATTCCCGCGGTGATATTGGGGTAATCTATGCATAGGGGTTGATGCACGTTTTTATTATCTTCTCTCCGATAGAAACTTTGGGGTCTCCTTGTAGTTCTTTGTGTCGATTGAGTATTATGAATATGAATTTGCTTTGGTGTTATTCTAGTACGTACTCTTGAATAGATTGAACGGAAAGAATAGCTTTGAGGTGGTTTCATACCCTACAAACAATTCCAATCTTTTGTTCTCCGCTAATAGGAACTCGGGAGTGATTCTTTATTGTACTTTGAGGGATAATCATATGATCCAACTATGTTAGCACTGTTGAGAGATTGCACTAGTGAAAGTACGGACCCTAGGCCTTGTTTTTAAGCATTGCAATACGGTTTTTGTGCCCGTTTACTATTTGCTAGCTTGCTGTTTTTATTTATTCAGATTATAAAAATATATTTCTACCATCCATATTACACTTTTATCACCCTCTCTTCGCCGAACTAGTACACCTATACAATTTTCCATTGTATTGGGTGTGTTAGGGACACAAGAGATTTCTTGTATTTGATTGCAGGGTCGTTTGAGAGAGACCATCTTCATCCTACACCTCTCACAGATTGATAAACCTTAGGTCATCCACTTGAGGGAAAATTGCTACGTACTGTCCTACAAAACTCTGCGCTTGGAGGCCCAACACGTGTCTACAAGAATAAAGTTGCGTAGTAGACATCAGTATACCCTTAGATCCACTATTGTGCTTTCATCTTCGATATAAGAGATTTTCATAATATAGTCGACCGGGATCCTCAAGCTTCATGCAAAGTGGAGACCTATAACAAATGCATTAAACTACATAGAATTTTTTTTTGACAGGTTGAGCTATGGAGACTTTGCCCAGTCCTACATTGAAAAACCAACACCTGAGTAATCCATGGAAACCTAAAACCAGGAATAACTCTATAAAAACATAAAACTTGTTGGAAAACAAGGTGAATGTTCATTTTTCAAATTGGATTTGGACTATTCATCCACCACATAATTTGTTTATTTTGCAAACGTCACACATGGCTTGGAAGGAAACAAGCTTATAATGATAAATATTTTTATGCCTGCCCCAAGTTTTTGACAGTTAGTAATTAGACACAAGCTGCCGACGTAAAGTCGTTGGTGCTGCCAAGAGATCACATAGGGCCATCTGGCAACCCTGCCTCATCTTAGCTGAAGTCCGCTTGCGGCGGTTCATGACATGTCATAGAGCATATAGGCAGGAATTGGCAGGAAGGCTTTGTTAGGGCCCGATCACCCGCCATCCGCTGCTGTGTGTGGTACTCGCCTCATGGACTGGGATGGTAGGGTTCGCCTGTGTTGCCCGATTGAAGTGGCTCATATAACACATTCAGCGATGGTATGCGTAAATGTAGGTTTATTTCAGTTTTTTTCTCTTTCCGAAAATTAGGCCCTTTGAGCTGTTACATGAGGGTGAGTAACATATCCCTAGTATCTGGATCTTTAACAGTTCTAGCACATGACAACCGACATGCGATCTTATTAAATGTGTGTGAGCCTATGACATATGGAAAAAGTATGGTTTTACAATAATGGCAGATAGCAACAGACAAGAAGAGAGTATTGCATGTGCTAAAAATGAAGAAGTGTACATTCACACTAGTCGATAAAATGCAATGTAGTGAAGCATCTCGCGACAACAATGACCAACATATAAACATGTGTCATGTCCAAGCCTCTTTATATTCGAGTTGGATAGTCCAGTGATGATGAATGGAGATCATTCTTATATGAAGAGAGTAGAGATTGATGGTAGCTGCAACTACATCGGTATTTCCCTGGAGAGGGAGGGATGATGTAGCACAACGACGGTAGGTATTTCCCTCAGTTATGAAACCAAGGCATCGAACCAGTAGGAGGACCAAGCAACACAACGTAAACATCACTTGCACACAAACAACAACACCTTGCAACCCGACGAGTTAAAGGGGTTGTCAATCCCTTCCGGGGTACGGCGCCTCAAGATAGGCAAGCGGACGTGAGGTAAATTGTAGTAGATTTTTTTAATATTTTTTGGTTTAATAGATCTGAATAAAAATGCAAAGGAAAAGTAGATCGCAAGGCAAATATATGAGGAAGAAGACCCGGGGGCAGTAGGTTTCACTAGTGGCTTCTCTCGAGAAAAATAGCAAACGGTGGGTAAACAAATTACTGTTGGGCAATTGATAGAGATTCAAATAATTATGACGATATCTAGGCAATGATCATTACATTGGCATTACGTCCAAGATTAGTAGACCGACTCCTGCCTGCATCTACTACTATTACTCCACACATCGACCGCTATCTGATAACCCACAAGTATAGGGGATCGCAATAGTTTTCGAGGGTAGAGTATTCAACCCAAATTTATTGATTCGACACAAGGGGAGCCAAAGAATATTCTCAAGTATTAGCAGCTGAGTTGTCAATTCAACCGCACCTGGAAGACTTAATATCTGCAGCAAAATATTTAGTAGCAAAGTAGTATGGAAGTAACGGTAACGGTGGCAAAAGTAATAGTAGCAGTTTTGTAGTTATCGTAATAGTGGCAACGGAAAAGTAACTAAGCAAAGATCAATATGTGAAAAGCTTGTAGGCAATGGATCAGTGATGGATAATTATGTGGGATGCGATTCCTCATGCAACAGTTATAACATAGGGTGACACAGAACTAGCTCCAGTTCATCAATGTAATGTAGGCATGTATTTCGAATATAGTCATACATGCTTATGGAAAAGAACTTGCATGACATCTTTTGTCCTACCCTCCCGTGGCAGCCGGGTCCTATTCGAAACTAAGGGATATTAAGGCCTCCTTTTAATAGAGTACCGGACCAAAGCATTAACACTTAGTGAAAACATGAACTCCTCAAACTACGGTCATCACCGGGAGTGGTCTCGATTATTGTCACTTCGGGGTTGCCGGATCATAACACATAGTAGGTGACTATTGACTTGCAAGATAGGATCAAGAACTCACATATATTCATGAAAACACAATAGGTTCAGATCTGAAATCATGGCACTCGGGCCCTAGTGACAAGCATTAAGCATAGCAAAGTGATAGCAACATCAATCTTAGAACATAATGGATACTAGGGATCAAACCCTAACAAAACTAACTTGATTACATGGTAAATCTCATCCAACCCATCACCGTCCAGCAAGCCTACGATGAGATTACTCACGCACGGCGGTGAGCATCATGAAATTGGTGATGGAGGAAGGTTGATGATGATGATGGTGACGGATTGCCCTCTCCGGAGCCCCGAACGGACTCCAGATCAGCCCTCCCGAGAGAGATTAGGGCTTGGCGGCGGCTCCGTATCATAAAACGCGATGAATCCTTCTCTCTGATTTTTTCTCCCCGAACGTGAATATATAGAGTTGGAGTTGACGTCGGTGGAGCCTCAGGGGGCCCACGAGGCAGGGGGCGCCCCCCAGGGGGGTGGGCACGCCCTCCACTCTCGTGGACAGGGTGTGGGCCCCCTGGTGTTGATTCTTTCGCCAGTATTTTTTATTGATTCCAAAAATATTCTCCGTGAAGTTTCAGGTCATTCCGAGAACTTTTATTTCTGCACAAAAATAACACCATGGCAATTCTGCTGAAAACAGTGTCAGTCCGGGTTAGTTCCATTCAAATCATGCAAGTTAGAGTCCAAAACAAGGGCAAAAGTGTTTGGAAAATTAGATACGTTGGAGACGTATCAACTCCCCCAAGCTTAAACCTTTGCTTGTCCTCAAGCAATTCGGTTGACAAACTGAAAGTGATAAAGAAAACTTTTACAAACTCTGTTTGCTCTTGTTGTTGTAAATATGTAAAGCCAGCATTCAGGTTTTCAACAAAGATTATGAACTAACCATATTCACAATAACACTTAGGTCTCATATTTACTCATATCAATGGCCTAATCAACTAGCGAGCAATAATAATAAATGTCTGATAACAACACTTTCTCAAAACAATCATAATATGATATAACAAGATGGTATCTCGCTAGCCCTTTCTGAGACCGCAAAACATAAATGCAGAGCACCCCTAAAGATCAAGGACTGACTAGACATTGTAATTCATGGTAAAAGAGATCCAGTCACAGTCATACTCAATGTAAACTAATAGTAATGCATGCAAATGACAGTGGTGCTCTCCAGCTAGTGCTTTTTAATAAGAGGGTGATGACTCAACATAAAAGTAAATAGATAGGCCCTTCGCAGAGGGAAGCGGGGATTTGTAGAGGTGCCAGAGCTCAAGTTTTGAAACAGAGATAAATAATATTTTGAGTGGTATACTTTCATTGTCAACATAACAGCCAAGAGATCTCGTTATCTTTGTGACACCCACGATGCTGCTATATCTCCCACGTGTCAAGGCACGACTTAGAGGCATAACCGCATGGTGGTTTTGTCGCAAGAAGGGTCATCTTCACACAATCCCATGTAATGAACAAGAAAGGGATAAAGAGTTGGCTTACAATCGCCACTTCACACAATACATTAATTAAACATGCATCATTCAGAGTACACACATAGACTGACTACGGTCAAAGCCAAAAGAAAAGAAGATAACCCAACTGCTAGATCCCCGATCGTCCCAACTGGGCTCCACTACTGATCAACCGGAAACGAAACATAGTGACATCCAAGGTCTTCATCGAACTCCCACTTGAGCTCGGTGGCATCACCTGCACTGGTCTCATCGGCACCTGCAACTGTTTTGGTAGTATTTGTGAGCCACGAGGACTCAGCAATCTCAAAACCTGCGAGATCAAGACTATTTAAGCTTATGGGTAGGATGGGGTAATGAGGTGGAGTTGCAGCAAGCACTAAGCAAATATGGTGGCTAACATACGCAAAAAAGAGCGGGAAGAGAAGCAACGCAACGGTCGAGAAGCTAGAAGTGATCAAGAAGTGATCCTGAAACTACTTACATTCATACATAACACAAACCGTGTTCACTTCCCGGACTCCGCCGAAAAGAGACCATCACGGCTACGCACGCGGTTGATGTGTTTTAATTAAGTCAAGTGTCAAGTTCTCTACAACCGGACATTAACAAATTCCCATCTGCCACATAACCGCGGGCATGGCTTTCGAAAGTTTATACCCTGCAGGGGTGTCCCAACTTAGCCCATCACAAGCTCTCACGATCAACGAAGGATATTCCTTCTCCCGGAAAGACCCGATCAGTCTCGGAATCCCGGTTACAAGACATTTCGACAATGGTAAAACAAGAGCAGCAAAGCCGCCCGATGTGCCGACAAATCCCGATAGGAGTCGCATGTATCTCGTTCTCAGGGCACACCGGATGAGCAAAGCGTACAGGTAAAACCAGTCCTCGAGTTTCCCCAAGGTGGCCCCGCACGGTGCTCTGGTTTGGACCAACACTCAAAGGAGCACTGGCCCGAGGGTTTAAAATAAAGATGACCCTTGAGTCTGCAGAACCCAAGGGAAAAAGGCTTAGGTGGCAAATGTTAAAACCAAGGTTGGGCCTTGCTGGAGGAGTTTTATTCAAAACGAACTGTCAAGGGGGTCCCATAACCCCAACCGCGTTAGGAACGCAAAATCAAGGAACATAACACCGGTATGACGGAAACTAGGGCGGCAAGAGTGGAACAAAACACCAGGCATAAGCCCGAGCCTTCCACCCTTTACCAAGTATATAGATGCATTAATTAAATAAGAGATATTGTGGTATCCCAACATAAACATGTTCCAACATGGAGCAATCTTCAACTTCACCTGCAACTAACAACGCTATAAGAGGGGTCGAGCAAAAGCGGTAACTTAGCCAAACAACGGTTTGCTAGGAAGGTGGGTTAGAGGCTTGACATGGCAATATGGGAGGCATGATAAACAAGTGGTAGGTAGCGCGACATAGCGATAGAGCGAACAACTAGCAAGCAAAGATAGAAGTGATATCGAGGGTAATGGCCATCTTGCCTGGGATCCCGCAAGGAAGAAGAACGAGTCCATGAAGAAGACAAACGGACGTAGTCGAACGAATCCTCACAACTCCGGAATGAAACCGAAGCTAACGAGAGAAGCAAACCGGAAAGAGGCAAGAAACATGGTAAACACACAAGCATAAACATGGCATGATGCACAAAGGATGATGCATGTCCGGTTTAAAGATGCATGGCATGGCAAAGTGCAAAAAACAACACTACAAATTAAGTGGAGCTCAATATGCAACGAGTTGCATATTGACGAGACACCACATCAATTATTTAGTTCTCTCTCGGTTATGTACCGAACAATATTAAATGTTATTAAACATGTCAAGGGGTGAAGCATAAGTAAACTAACTATTTAGGCAAGTTTAAATGACGCCGGAACAACAAACAACAATTCCGGAAAATCCCCATATGCATATTTTGAATTTGCTACTGTTATGCCCTAAACACAATTTTAATGTTGTTAAACAGCAAAATAAAGTGCACCATGTTAAAGTAGGCATTTTTCTACCCCATTTACATATAAAGTTTATTAAATTTGGAGCTACGGTTATTTAGTTATGAAATAAAACATTTTAGCATGGCATTTGAGCAAATTTAATCAAACAACATTTTAAACATTTTTAACATGGATGAAAGTCACATATTATGAAACTAGATAAAATTCTAAGCATTTTTCATATTTAAATCATTTTAAACCGATGCATGGTTAATTAGTTATTACATGCATGAACATGAGGGGTTTTTCTGTAAAACTGCACTCTCTGGAATAATTAGCTAAAACGTCCAGAACGAAAAAAAATGATGCGGGCCGAATCTGGAGCACTGCTGGGCTGAATCTGGAACAGGGCAGCGGCTGGGAGGCTCACCATGGGCTCTTGGCCCGGTCGGTGGAGGAGGAGGCCACTGGGCCTGGCGCGGCTGTGACCCAGCCGACGCTCGCGGTCAACGGTTGACATGGAAGAGAACGAACAAAGCGGCACACTGGAAGCAGAGTCTTCGCGGGCGCATGCTGGGACTTGGCGGTGGGGCCTCGGCAGTAGGGAGGCGGCGGGTCAGCGAGGCGGCGAGCAGATCCCGGTGGCGGCGTGCCGAACGGAGACCGATGGAGGCGGGTCCGGCGACGGCTTGCGGGCGGAGCTGAAGAAGGCAGCACCTATCTCCTGTTCGACGAGGGAGAGAGTTTCAGAGAGAGACAAATCGGGAAGGGAACGGGGAGGCTGAGAGGGGGCCTTGTCGAACGGCAACAACTCACCGGCGGCGAGGTAGGCGGGAACGGGTCGAGGAGCTCGAGGACGACGACGTCGGGGCGCGGGAGGCAAAGATGGCCGGCGCAACCTCCTCGGGGGCTCCCTGTTGCACGAACAGAGAGAGCAGGTGAGAGAGGGAGGAGGGAAGGAAGGGGAAGGGAGAGGCAGGGGAGCGGGGGTCCTGCTGAAGGTGGTTGCCGACGACGTTCACGGGAGGCGGCGGGGTCGCGAGGGTGAGGCGGAGGCGCCGGTCGCCGGCTGCTACTGCTACTCCGGCGAGGAGGCTCGGGGCGAGCTGGTTTGTCTCGGGATGAATCCAGAGGGGTTGTGGGAGCGAAGGCAGCACCTTGATCCATTTGGGATCGAGCACGGGGTCGATCTGAGAGGGAGAGGTCGGGGTTGCTGGTTGAATCAAGGAAGAAGGAGGCTGCGACTGGATCGATGGGATGGATGGGACAGGGAAGGTCGGGCGCTGCTCTGGTTGGTGGGTGGCTGAAGACGAGGTGGATCGGGATGGATCCCGAGGAATAGAGTGGCGGCGGCAGACACGGATGGATGGGACATGATCCCTAGTTTCTAGGGTTGCTGGCTATATATAGCAAGTCAGCTAGGTTTGGGGCTGATCGGTTCCTCCGATCGCAATCGGATGGCCCAAAATAAATAGGTTAAGGAGTCCAATAAATAAAACGAAGATATCTTAGGGATACTTGGAGATGATCCCGACCCAACGGTGACAACTGCCCGGGTTGAGTTCGGGGAAGTTTCGGACACTCACGCAAAAGGGGGTTAGGCGGTCACGGAGAAGAGGGAAGCGAAAACCGTTGGGACTCGGAACGATCAACGAAAGAAAGGGGGGATGCAGCAACTACGAGCAGATGCAAGTTTTAAAAACAATGACGGCAACGAGTACCGATGCAATGCGGATGATGCCATGATGAAATGCAACAAACAAATAAAACACACAGCAACAACGAAATAACTGGAAGGCTTCTGAAGCGTCGGTCTCGGGTCGTTACAATCTTCCATGCTACACACATTATAGGCTGTTCCCAAGCAGACTGGTAAAGTTTATACTCCCCCACCACCAACAAACATCAATCCATGGCTTGTGTGAAACAACGGGTGCCTCCAACTAACAACAATCCTGGGGAGTTTTGTTGGCAATTATTTTGATTTGAACATGGGATTGGGCATCCCGGTTACCAGCCATTTTCTCGTGAATGAGGAGTGGAGTCCACTCCTCGTGAGAATAACCCACCTAGCATGGAAGATATAGACAACCCTAGTTGATACATGAGCTATTCGAGCATACAAAACAGAATTTCATTTGAAGGTTTAGACTTTGGCACATACAAATTTACTTGGAATCGCAGGTAATTACCGCATATAGGAAGGTATGGTGGACTCATATGGAATAACTTTGGGGTTTATGGAAGTGGATGCACAAGCAGTATTCCCGCTTAGTACAAGTGAAGGCTAGAAAGAGATTGGGAAGCGACCAACTAGAGAGCGACAACAGTCATGAACATGCATTAAAATTAATCAACACTGAGTGCAAGCATGAGTAGGATATAATTCACCATGAACATAAATATCGTGGAGGCTATGTTGATTTTGTTTCAACTACATGCGTGAACATGTGCCAAGTCAAGCCACTCGAATCGTTCAAAGGAGGATACCACCCTATCATACCACATCACAACCATTTTAATAGCATGTTGGCACGCAAGGTAAAACATTATAAACTCCTAGCAAATTAAGCATGGCATGAACAACTATAATCTCTAATTGTCATTGCAAACATGTTTCATTCATAATAGGCTGAATCAGGAATGATGAACTAATCATATTTACAAAAACAAGATAGATCGAGTTCATATCAGCTTCTCTCATCTCAATCAGTCCATCATATATCGTCATTATTGCCTTTCACTCGCACGACCGAACGATGTGGATAATAATAATAGTGCATGTGCATTGGACTAAGCTGGAATCTGCAAGCATTTAATACAAGGGAGAAGACAAGGTAATATGGGCTCTTAGTTAAATCAACAATAATGCATATGAGAGTCACTCAACATTTTCATCATGGTCTTCTCCTCTCGACCCCCAAAGAAAAGAAATAAAACTATTTACACGGGAAAGCTCCCAACAAGCAAAAGAAGAACGAGAAACCTTTTTGAGTTTTCTTTTAATTACTACTACTACAGTCATGGAAAGTAAACTAGCTAAAAGCTACAACTATTTTTTTGGTTTTTCTTAAGGTTTTTCAAACACACAAGAAAAAGGCTTAGAAAAGAAAATAAACTAGCATGGATAGTACAATGAAAAAGTATGAGCACCGACAACTGGCATGAGTGTGTGAACATGAATGTAATGTCGGTGAGAAATACGTACTCCCCCAAGCTTAGACTTTTGGCCTAAGTTGGTCTATGGCCACGGCTGGCCTGGCGGATATCCAAAGTCGTAGCTGGGGTCGTACTGAGATGCAGCAGCTACTGCCTGACAAGCTGCAGCTTGGAGGCGAGCTGCCTCTGTCCTCCTTTCGTACTCGTTCGCCTCCTCCCTGGTTATAACATATCTCCTTTTTGCCTGAAACTCAAAGAAAGTAGGAGCAGGGAGAGCAACATGGACAGTGCGTCGCCTGTCAAAGATTAGTCGGTACTGAAGGAACTGTTCATTCCTCTCAAGAAACTGATGGCGAACCATAGCATTATAATCCAGATAAGCAGGAGGCAACCCATATCATTTTCACGTATGGGTACATCAAGATGATTAGCTACATGAGTTGCATAAATTTCACCAAACAAATCTCCACTTGTACCGTTAAGATGCAACCTTCGTGCAACAATGGCCCCCCAAGTTATATTGTTTATCACCTAATACCGCACTCTTGAGGACACAAAGATCTGGAACGCATATGTGACAAGCCTCATCTTTCCTGTTGATGCATCTACCTACAAAGAGAGCAAAATAATGTATGGCAGGGAAATGAATGCTCCCTATGGTAGCTTGTGTGATTTCTCTAGATTCCCCCATAGTGATACTAGCAAGAAAATCTTTATATTCAGATTTGCGAGGTTCACTAACATTACCCCACTGCGGGAGTTTACAGGCAATATTAAAATCTTCTAGGTCCATGGTATATGATTTATCATAGAGATCAAATAAAACAGTGTGAGAATTGCACGAAGATGAAAATTTAAACCTCCTCACAAAGGAATCAGTTAGGTAGTGGTATTGTAAGCACTTATTTGACACGAAGTTCTCAAGATCAGCATTACGCACATACGCATCAAATTCATCTTCGATGCCTGCTTGGACCATAAACTCCTCTTACGGCCATTCACAAGGCCGCACTTGAGCTTCCCTCGGTGGTTCATCATCCGGCTCACGTATTGCAAGCCTTGGTCCTTGCTTCCTTGAGGAACCACGTTGGTACATTTTCCTGAACATTCTTTCTTTCTCTGAAAAATTTCTGAAATTTTTAGTGACTCAAAATAAAAGTGAAACAAACTCAACAAGATTGATAGCAACTACTCCCACAAGTGCCTAGAGGCTATATCATGCATTAAAACTACTTTTGACCATATAAATTTGACATGTAAGCTCAAGAACAGGGTCACCTAAGCAGCAAAAATTTGCAATAAATAAAGCACTAGAACAAAAACTAATTGGACCAGTGGAGGGGTCACATACCCAAGAACAATATCCCCAAACAGTTTTGTGAATGGAGCTTTGAGCAAGGAGATCTAAAATGGCAGCAAGATGAGCTAGAACACGGGTTTGAGCTATGGGGGATTTTTCTGGAGGAAGACGAAGTGAGTGGGTGCTGGAATAAGTGGAGGGGGGTCCACGTGGGGTCCACGAGGCAGGGGGTGCGCCCTAGGGGCGTGGGCGCGCCCTGTACCCTCGTGGCCAGATGGTGGGTCCCCCTGGTGTGTTCTCACTGCCAGATATTCTTAAATATTCTACAAAAAATCATACATAATTTTGAGGACATTTGGAGAACTTTTATTTTCGGGGTATTTTTTTATTGCAAGGATAATTTAGAAAACAGACAGAAAATACTATTTTTGCTTTATTTAATCTAAATAACAGAAAGTAAAAGGAGGGTACAGAGAGTTGTGCTTTCTAACTTCATCCATCTCATGCTCATCAAAAGGAATCCACTAACAAGGTTGATCAAGTCTTTGTTAACAAACTCTTTCCGAATAACATAAACCGGAGAATTTTCGAATAACACTAGGTTACCTCAACGGGGATATGCATGTCCGCAACAATAAGAATATCATATTTCTTCTTGACAGTAGGAAGAGGAAATTCAAAACCACCAATAATAATCATTGAAAATTTTCCAACAGAATTGATACTATGGACTTGAGGTTGTTTCCTCGAAAAGTGTACCGTATGCTCATTACCATTAACATGAAAAGTGACATTGCCTTTGTTGCAATCAATAACAGCCCCTGCAGTATTCAAAAAGGGTCTACCAAGGATAATAGACATACTATATATCGTCCTCGGGAATATCAAGAATAACAAAATCCGTTAAAATAGTAACATTTGCAACCACAACAGGCACATCCTCACAAATACCGACAGGTATAGCACTTGATTTATCGGCCATTTGCAAAGATATTTTAGTAGGTGTCAACTTATTCAAATCAAGTCTACGATATACAGAGAGAGGCATAACACTAACACCGGCTCCAAGATCACATAAAGCAATTTTACCATAGTTTCTTTTAATGGAGCTGGCATAGTTGGTACTCCGGGATCTCCTAGTTTCTCTGGTATTTGATACGTCTCCATCATATCTATAATTTTTTATTGTTCCATGCCAATATTATACAACTTTAATATACTTTTGGCAACTTTTTATACTATTTTTGGGACTAACATATTGATCCGGTGCCCAATGCAATTCCTGTTTGTTGCATGTTTTTTGTTTCACAGAAAATCAATATCAAACGGAGTCCAAATGGGATAAAAACTGACGGAGATTTTTTTTGGAATATATGTGATTTTTGGGAAGAAGAATCAACGCGATACGATGCTCGAGGGGGCCACGAGGCAGGGGGCGCGCCCCTGACCCTTGTGGCCAACCCGTAAGGCAGTTGGTGCCCTTCTTTCGCTGCAAGAAAGCCAATATCCAGATAAAAATCGTGTCCAAATTTCAGCCCAATCGGATTTATAGATCTCCGGGAATATAAGAAACGGTGAGAGGCCAGAATCTGGGAACGCAGAAACAGAGAGAGACAGAGAGACAGATCCAATCTCGGAGGGGCTCTCGCCCCTCCACCGCCATGGAAGCCATGAAACAGAGGGGAAACCCTTCTCCCATCTAGGGGAAGGTCAAGTAAGAAGAAGAAAAAGGGGGGCTCTCTCGCTCCCCCTCTCTCCCGGTGGCGCCGGAAAGCCGCCGGGGCCATAATCGCGACAACGATCTACACCAACACCTCCGTCATCTTCACCAACATCTTCATCACCTTCCCCCATCTATCTACAGCAGTCCACTCTCCCGCAACCCGCTGTACCCTCTACTTGAACATGGTGCTTTATGCTTCATATTATTATCTAATGATGTGTTGCCATCCTATGATGTTTGAGTAGATTTTCGTTGTCCTATCGGTAATTGATGAATTGCTATGATTGGTTTAATTTGCTTGTGGTTATGTTGTTGTCCTTTGGTGCCCATCATATCAGCGCGCGCGTGGATCACACCATAGGGTTAGTTGTATGTTGATAGGACTATGTATTAGAGGGCAAGAGTGACAGAAGCTTCAACCTAGCATAGAAATTGATGCATACGAGATTGAAGGGGGGCCAATATATCTTAATGCTATGGTTGGGTTTTACCTTAATGAATGTTAGTAGTTACGGATGCTTGCTAATAGTTCAAATCATAAGTGCATAGAATTCCAAATCAGGGATGACATGCTAGCAGTGGCCTATCCCACATAAAACTTGCTATCGGTCTAGTAAAGTAGTCAATTGCTTAGGGACAATTTCGCAACTCCTACCACCACTTTTCCACAGTCGCTATACTAACTTTATTGCTTCTTTACTTAAAACAGCCCCTAGTTTTTATTTACGTGCTCTTTATATTCTTGCAAACCTATACAACAACACCTACAAAGTACTTCTAGTTTCATACTTGTTCTAGGTAAAGCGAACGTTAAGCGTGCGTAGAGTTGTATCGGTGGTCGAGAGAACTTGAGGGAATATTTATTCTACCTTTAGCTCCTCGTTGGTTTCGACACTCTTACTTATCAAAAGAGGCTACAATTGATTCCCTATACTTGTGGGTTATCAGGACTTTTTCTGGCGCCGTTGCCGGGGAGCAATAGCGTGGGGTGAATATTCTCGTGTGTGCTTGTTTGCTTTATCAGTAAGTAATTTTTATTTGCTGTTCTAAGTTGTTCTCTATCTTTAGTTATGGATATGGAACACGAAATACCAAAAAAATTAGGTTTACTTGCTACTCATGGAGATGGGGAACCTCCTAAAACCTTCGATGCTCATTATGTGAAAGATATTATGTACTACTTTAATAATCCTGAGAAAACCCCATTCAATTATGTTATGGGAGACACGTTGGATCAACGTGAATACTTCAGGGATTATCGCTTGACTCAAAAAGGGGAACTATTATGGGATCAAATTTATATGTTACGTTGGTATACTCGGGATCTATGCTTGAGACATGATTATACTTGTTGCTCTAGGATGAAGGCTCCACACCTTCCCTTTTCATGCAAATTTAATGATAATGAAACCTTAGCTTCTTATGCTAATGGTATATATGATTACTGTGATGTGGAACGAATAGAAAAATTTGTTGCTTTTAAGGGTGCTTGTGAAATTGAATCTTTGTTTAAAGAGTTTGAAGATTTTGATGATTCAGTTTATAGACCTGAAAATTTAGCTATTCTTAAATATTGCTATGAGAATTATAAATACAATTATGATATTGATGAATTTATTGAGAAAGTCTCCGCTGTCCGAGAAGAGACTAATATTTTGCAGGAGTCTATGGAAGCAGAAATTAATGAAACTGTGAGCTCATTGGATGAAAAAGATGATGAGGAGAACGAAGAACAAAAGGAGGAAGATCGAATTAGCTACCCGTGCCCACCTTCTAATGAGAGTAACTCTTCAACTCATACATTATTTAATGTCCCTTCGTTCTTACCGAAGGATGAATGCCATGATAATTGCTATGATCCCGTTGATTCGTTTGAAATATCCCTTTTTTATGAACTTGATGCTTGCTATTCTTGTGGCCAAGATGCCAATATGAATTATGCTTATGGAGATGAACTTGCTATTGTTCCTTATGTTAAACATGAAATTGTTGCTATTGCACCCACACATGATAGTCCTATTATCTTTTTGAATTCTCCAAACTACACTATATCGGAGAAGTTTGCACTTATTAAGGATTATATTAATGGGTTGCCTTTTACCGTTGGACATGGTTATTTTGATGAATATAATATGCATCTGCTAGCTGCTCCTACTTGCAATTATTACAAGAGAGGAACTATATCTCCACCTCTCTATGTTTTCAACACGATAAAATTGCAAGAAACTGCTTATGCTATGTATTGGCCTTTACTTGATGTTTATGAATTGTTCTTTTATGACATGCCGATGCATAGGAAGAGAGTTAGAATTCGTCATTTGTTGATATATGTTGCTTTGTGCTAACTACTAAATGCCAAACCGTTGCTAATTCAAATTGGCTTTGATATACCTTGGGATCCGGGTGGATTCATTACTTGAGCACCTTATGCCTAGCTTAATGGCTTTAAAGAAAGCGCTGCCAGGGAGACAACCCGGAAGTTTTAGAGAGTCATTTATTTCTGTTGAGTGATTTTATAGAGTTTAAAAACAGAAAAAATAAAGAGGGGAACCCAAAACTTTTCAAAAAGGAAAGTGAAAGTGAGAGAGACAAGCATTGTGAAGTGAGGGAGCTCCTTGAACTTTGTTCATGCTCATGGAAACTTTGTGAATCTTGATTACAGAAACTTTTCAACAAAAATAATTATCCCCTTGTACAATTCCATTGTATTATACAAATAATGTGCCAAGATTTGCCTTTAGGATGTTTACATTGCTTGTTGGTTTGTGCGGTGCAAACAGAAACTTTGGCTGTAGTGCGCGATTTTACATTTTTCACTAGAACGTCAGACGGTTCTGAAACTTTTTGCACTGTCTTTCTATGCAAATTTGTTATTTTTCCTAATTTTTTAAGAATACTTGGAGTACCAGAAGTATGGTGAATGTTCAGATTACCACAGACTGTCCTGTTTAAGACAGATTCTGTTTTTGATGCATAGTTTGCTTGTTTTTATGAAACTATCGATTTCTATCAGTGGATTAAGCCATGGAAAAGTTATATTACAGTAGCTACAATGAAAAGACAAAATATGAATTGGTTTTCAACAGTACTTACAGTAGTGATTTGCTTTATTATACTAACGGATCTTACCGAACTTTCTGTTGAGTTTTTGTGGATGAAGTGTTCGAAGATCGAGGATGTCTCGATGTGAGGAGAAGTAGGAGAGGCAAGATCTCAAGCTTGGGGATGCCCAAGGCACCCCAAGTAAATATTCAAGGATACTCAAGCGTCTAAGCTTGGGGATGCTCCGGAAGGCATCCCATCTTTCTTCAACAAGTATCGGTATGTTTTCGGTTTCGTTTCGTTCATGTGATATGTGCAAATCTTGGAGCGTCTTTTGCATTAGTTTTCACTTTTATTTGATGCACCATGCTGGTATGAGATATTCCATGGTTGATTTATAGAATGCTCATTGTACTTCACTTATATCTTTTGAGTATGGCTTTATAGAATGCTTCATGTGCTTCACTTATATCATTTAAAGTTTGGATTGCCTGTTTCTCTTCACATAGAAAACCGCCATTTGTAGAATGCTCTTTTGCTTTGCTTATATTTGTTAGAGCGTGGGCATATCTTTTGTAGAAAGAATTGAACTCTCGTGCTTCACTTATATGTATTTAGAGAGATGACAGGAATTGGTCATTCACATGGTTAGTCATAAAATCCTACATAAAACTTGTAGATCACTGAATATGATATGTTTGATTTCTTGCAATAGTTTTGTGATATAAAGATGGTGATATTAGAGTCATGCTAGTGGGGTAATTGTGAATTTGAGAAATACTTGTGGTGAGGTTTGCAAGTCCCGTAGCATGCACGTATGGTAACCGTTGTGTAACAAATTTGAAGTATGAGGTGTTTCTTTGATTGTCTTCCTTATGAGTGGCGGTCGGGGACGAGCGATGGTCTTTTCCTACCAATCTATCCCCCTAGGAGCATGCGCATAGTGCTTGGTTTTGATGACTTGTAGATTTTTGCAATAAGTATGTGAGTTCTTTATGACTAATGTTGAGTCCATGGATTATACGCACTCTCACCCTTCCATCATTGCTAGCCTCTTCGGTACCGTGCATTGCCCTTTCTCACCTCGAGAGTTGGTGCAAACTTCGCCGGTGCATCCAAACCCCATGATACGATACGCTCTATCACACATAAGCCTCCTTATATCTTCCTCAAAATAGCCACCATATCTACCTATTATGGCATGTCCATAGCCATTCCGAGATATATTGCCATGCAACTTCCATCATCATCATATACATGACTTGAGCATTTATTGTCATAGTGCTTAGCATGATCGTAAGATAGCTAGCATGGTGTTTTCATGGCTTCTCCTTTTTTGATGTCATTGCTATGCTAGATCATTGCACATCCCGGTACACCGCCGGAGGCATTCATATAGAGTCATATTTTTGTTCTAGTATCGAGTTGTAAGTAAATAAAAGTGTGATGATCATCATTATTAGAACATTGTCCCATGTGAGGTTATCAAAATAAAAGAGGCCAAAGAAGCCCAAATAAAAAAAGAGGCCAAAGAAGCCCACCAAAAAAATGAGAGAAAAAGAGAGAAGGGGCAATGTTACTATCCTTTTACCACACTTGTGCTTCAGTGTAGCACCATGTTCTTCATATAGAGAGTCTCTTGAGTTATCACTTTCATATACCAGTGGGAATTTTCATTATAGAACTTGGCTTGTATATTCCGATGATGGGCTTCCTCAAATGCCTGAGGTCTTCATGAGCAAGCAAGTTGGATGCACACCCACTTAGTTTTCAGTTTGAGCTTTCATACACTTATAGCTCTTAGTGCATCCGTTGCATGGCAATCCCTACTCCTCACATTGACATCAATTGATGGGCATCTCCATAGCCAGTTGATTAGCCGCGTCAATGTGAGACTTTCTCCCTTTTTGTCTTCTCCACACAACCTCCATCATCATATTCTATTCCACCTATAGTGCTATATCCATGGCTCGCGCTAATATATTGCGTGAAGGTTGAAAAAGTTTGAAAATACTAAAGTATGAAACAATTGCTTGGCTTGTCATCGGGGTTGTGCATGATGGGAGCATTTTGTGTGACGAAGATGAAGCATAGCCAAACTATATGATTTTGTAGGGATGAGCTTTCTTCGGCTATGTTACTTTGAGAAGACATAATTGCTTGGTTGGTATGCTTGAAGTATTATTGTCTTAATGTCAAATGATAGACTATTGCTTTGAATCACTCGTGTCTTAATATTCATGCCATGATTAGATTGCATGATCAAGATTATGCTAGGTAGCATTCCACATCAAAAATTATCTTTTTTTATCATTTACCTACTCGAGGACGAGCAGGAATTAAGCTTGGGGATCCTGACACGTCTCCGTCGTATCTATAATTTTTGATTGTTCCATGCCAATATTATACAACTTTCATATACTTTTGGCAACTTTTTATACTATTTTTGGGACTAACATATTGATCCAGTGCCTAGTGCCAGTTCCTGTTTGTTGCATATTTTTTGTTTCGCAGAAAATCCATATCAAACGGAGTCCAAATGGGACAAAAACTGATGGATATTTTTTTGGAATATATGAGATTTTTGGGAAGAAGAATCAACGCGATACGATGCCTGAGGGGGCCATGAGGCAGGGGGCGGCCCCAGGGGGGTGGGCACGCCCCTGACCCTCGTGGCCACCTTGTAAGGCGGTTGGTGCCATTCTTTCGCCGCAAGAAAGCCAATATCCGGATAAAAATCGTGTCCAAATTTCAGCCCAATCGGAGTTACGGATCTCTGGGAATATAAGAAACGGTGAAAAGCCAGAATCTAGGAATGCAGAAACAAAGAGAGAAAGAGAGACAAATCCAATCTCGAAGGGGCTCTCGCCCCTCCGCCACCATGGAAGCCATGGACCAAAGGGGAAACCCTTCTCCCATCTAGGGGGAAGGTCAAGGAAGAAGAAGAAAAAGGGGGGCTCTCTCCCCCTCTCTCCCGGTGGCGTCGGAACGCCGCCGGGGCCATCATCGCGACAACGATCTACACCAACACCTCCGTCATCTTCACCAACATCTTCATCACCTTCCCCCATCTATCTACAGCGGTCCACTCTCCCGCAACCCGCTGTACCCTCTACTTGAACATGGTGCTTTATGCTTCATATTATTATCTAATGATGTGTTGCCATCCTATGATGTTTGAGTAGATTTTCGTTGTCCTATCGGTAATTGGTGAATTGCTATGATTGGTTTAATTTGCTTGTGGTTATGTTGTTGTCCTTTGCTGCCCATCATATCAGCGCGCACGTGGATCACACCATAGGGTTAGTTGTATGTTGATAGGACTATGTATTGGGGGGCAAGAGTGACAGAAGCTTCAACCTAGCATAGAAATTGATGCATACGAGATTGAAGGGGGGCCAATATATCTTAATGCCATGGTTGGGTTTTACCTTAATGAATGTTAGTAGTTACGGATGCTTGCTAATAGTTCCAATCATAAGTGCATAGAATTCCAAGTCAGGGATGACATGCTAGCAGTGGCCTATCCCACATAAAACTTGCTATCGGTCTAGTAAAGTAGTCAATTGCTTAGGGACAATTTTGCAACTCGTACCACCACTTTTCCACAGTCGCTATACTAACTTTATTGCTTCTTTACTTAAAACAGCCCCTAGTTTTTATTTATGTGCTCTTTATATTCTTGCAAACCTATCCAACAACACCTACAAAGTACTTCTAGTTTCATAATTGTTCTAGGTAAAGCGAACGTTAAGCGTGCGTAGAGTTGTATCGGTGGTCGATAGAACTTGAGGGAATATTTGTTCTACCTTTAGCTTCTCGTTGGGTTCGACACTCTTACTTATCGAAAGAGGCTACAATTGATCCCCTATACTTGTGGGTTATCAGTATTCCACCTTTAAAGTATAATTAGCAAGCATGGTGGAAATTTCAGCTTCCGGTATTTTTCTTTTATTTGTGACAATATCTTTCATATACTTAGCATAAGGATTCATTTTAAGCATATCAGTCAAACGCATACACAAAAAGATAGGGCTAATCATGTCAGCAAAGCGCTCAAAATCCTCATCATCCTTTTTCTTGGATGGTTTAGGAGGAAAGCGCATGGGTTTCTGAACCCATGGTTCTCTTTCTTTACCGTGCTTCCTAGCAACAAAGTCTCTCTTATCATAACATTGATTCTTTGATTGTGGGTTATCAAGATCAAGAGCAGGTTCAATCTCCACATCATTGTTATTGCTAGGTTGAGCATCAACATGAACATCATCATTAACATTATCACTAGGTTCATGTTCATTACCAGATTGTGTTTCAGCATCAGAAATAGAAATATCATTGGGATTCTCAGGTGTGTCAACAACAGGTTCAATAGAGGCATGCAAAGTCCTATCATTTTTATTTTTCTTCTTCTTAGAAGGACTAGGTGCATCAACATTAGTTCTCTGAGAATCTTGCTCAATTCTCGTAGGGTGGCCCTCAGGATACAAAGGTTCCCGAGTCATTCTACTCCCTCTAGTCACAACTCTAACAGCATTATCATTTTTCTTATTATTTAATTCATTGAGCAAATCATCTTGTGCTTTAAGCACTTGTTCTACCTGAGTGGTAACCATAGAAGCATGTTTACTAATGAGTTTAATTTCACTTTTAACTCTAGACATATAATCACTCAAGTGTTCAATCATATAAGCATTACGTTTCAATTGTCTACCAACATAAGCATTGAAGTTTTCTTGTTTAATAATAAAATTATCAAACTCATCTAAGCATTGACTAGCAGACTTATAACGAGGAATATCACCTTCATCAAATCTATAGAGAGAATTTACCTTTACTACCTGTGTCGGGTTATCAAGACAATGTATTTCTTCAATAGGTGGTAAATTCTTAACATCTTCAGCTTTAATACCCTTTTCTTTCATAGATTTCTTTGCCTCTTGCATATCTTCAGGACTGAGAAATAGAATACCCTTTTCTTCGGAGTTGGATTAGGAGTTGGTTCAGGAAGTGTACAATCATTATAATTACTCAATATATTATTCAATAGCAATTCAGCTTGCTCAACAGTTCTTTCCCTGAAAACACAACCAGCACAACTATCCAGGTGGTCTCTGGAAGCATCGGTTAGTCCATTATAAAAGATATCGAGTATTTCATTTTTCTTGAGAGGATGATCAGGCAAAGCATTAAGTAATTGGAGAAGCCTCCCCCAAGCTTGTGGGAGACTCTCTTCTTCAATTTTCACAAAATTATATATTTCCCTTAAGGCAGCTTGTTTCTTATGAGCGGGGAAATATTTAGTAGAGAAGTAATAAATCATATCCTGGGGACTACGCACACAACCAGGAGCAAGAGAATTAAACCATGTTTTAGTATCACCCTTTAATGAGAACGGAAATAACTTAAGGATAAAGTAGTAACGAATTTTTTCCTCATGAGTGAATAGGGTGGCTATACCATTCAATAAGATGTGCCACAACAATTTCAGATTCATAGCCATAAAAAGGATCAGATTCAACCAAAGTAATTAACTCAGGATCGACAGAGAAATCATAATCCTTATCAGAAATACAGATAGGTGAAGTAGCAAAAGCAGGGTCATATTTCATTCTAGCATTCAAAGATTTTTCTTTCAGCTTAGCTAACAGTTTCTTAAGATCATATCTATCTTTGCAAGCAAAAAGATCTCTAGCAGTTTCTTCATCCATAACATAACCCTCAGGCACATTAGGCAATTCAGATCTAGGGGGAGAATCTTCATCATCACTTTCATCAATATTATTAGTTTCAATAATTTCATTCTCTCTAACCCTAGCAAGTTATTCATCAAGAAATTCACCTAGTGGCACAGTATTATCAAGCATAGAAGTAGTTTCATCATAAGCATCATGCATAGCAGAAGTGGCATCATCAATAACATGCGACATATCAGAATCAATAGCCGAAGTAGGTTTAGGTGTCGCAAGTTTACTCAAAACAGAAGGTGAATCAAGTGCAAAGCTAGATGGCAGTTCCTTACTTCCCCTCGTAGTTGAGGGAAAAGTATTGGTTCTTTCATCTTTCAAGTTCCTCATAGTGATCAACAGATATAAATCCCAAGTGACTCAAAGAATAGAGCCATGCTCCCCGGCAACGACGCCAGAAAATAGTCTTGATAATCCACAAGTATAGGGGATTGCAATAGTTTTCGAGGGTAGAGTATTCAACCCAAATTTATTGATTCGACACAAGGGGAGCCAAAGAATATTCTCAAGTATTAGCAGCTGAGTTGTCAATTCAACCGCACCTAGAAGACTTAATATCTGCAGCAAAATATTTAGTAGCAAAGTAGTATGGAAGTAACGGTAACGGTGGCAAAAGTAACAGTAGCAGTTTTGTAGTAATCGTAACAGTGGCAACGAAAAAGTAACTAAGTAAAGATCAATATGTGAAAAGCTCGTAGGCAATGGATCAGTGATGGATAATTATGTCGGATGCGATTCCTCATGCAATAGTTATAACATAGGGTGACACAGAACTAGCTCAAGTTCATCAATGTAATGTAGACATGTATTCTGAATATAGTCATACGTGCTTATGGAAAAGAATTTGCATGACATCTTTTGTCCTACCCTCCCGTGGCAGCGGAGTCCTATTGGAAACTTACGGATATTAGGGCCTCCTTTTAATAGAGTGCCGGACCAAGGCATTAACACTTAGTGAATACATGAACTCCTCAAACTACGGTCATCGCCGGGAGTGGTCCCGATTATTGTCACTTCGGGGTTGCCGGATCATAACACATAGTAGGTGACTATTGACTTGCAAGATAGGATCAAGAACTCACATATATTCATGAAAACATAATAGGTTCAGATCTGAAATCATGGCACTCGGACCCTAGTGAGAAGCATTAAACATAGCAAAGTCATAGCAACATCAATCTTAGAACATAATGGATACTAGGGATCAAACCCTAACAAAACTAACTCGATTACATGGTAAATCTCATCCAACCCATCACCGTCCAGCAAGCCTACGATGAGGTTACTCACGCATGGCGGTGAGCATCATGAAATTGGTGATGGAGGAAGGTTGATGATGACGATGGCGACAGATTCCCTTCTCTGGAGCCCCGAACGGACTCCAGATCAGCCCTCCCGAGAGAGATTAGGGCTTGGCGGCGGCTCCGTATCGTAAAACGCGATGAATCTTTCTCTCTGTTTTTTTCTCCCCGAACATGAATATATAGAGTTGGAATTGACGTCGGTGGAGCCTCAGGGGGCCCACGAGGCGCCCCAGGGGGGTGGGCGTGCCCTCCACCCTCGTGGACAGGGTGTGGCCCCCCTGGTGTTGATTCTTTCGCCAGTATTTTTTATTAATTCCAAAAATATTCTCCGTGAAGTTTCAGGTCATTCCGAGAACTTTTATTTCTGCACAAAAATAACACCATGGCAATTCTGCTGAAAACAGCATCAGTCCGGGTTAGTTCCATTCAAATCATGCAAGTTAGAGTCCAAAACAAGGGCAAAAGTGTTTGGAAAAGTAGATACGTTGGAGACGTATCACTATCCAGCATGCATCTAGTGTATTAAGTTCATGGAAAAACGGAGTAATGCAATAAGAACGATGACATGATGTAGACAAAATCTGTTTATCTATATGGCGGTAGATATAGATCTCGTCTTTTTATCCTTTGTAGCAACGATACATACGTGTCGGATCCCTTTCTGTCATTGGGATCGAGCACCGTAAAGATCGAACCCACTACCGGGCACCTCTTCCCATTGCAAGATAAATAGATCAAGTTGGCCAAACAAAACCCAAATATCGAAGAAGAAATACGAGGCTATAAGAGATCATGCATATAAGAGATCAAAGAAACTCAAATAACTTTCATGGATATAAAAAGATAAGACTGATCATAAACTCGAAGTTCATCAGATCCCAACAAACACACCGCAAAAAGAGTTACATCATATGGATCTCCAAGAGAACATTGTATTGAGAATTCAGCGAGAGAGAGAAAGCCATCTAGCTACTAACTACGGACCCGAAAGTCTACAAAGGACTACTCACGCATCATCGGAGAGGCACCAATGGAACTGGTGAACCCCTCCGTGATGGTGTCTAGATTGGATCTGGTGGTTCTGGACTCTGTGGCGGCTGGATGAATATTTCGTCGACTCCCCTAGGGTTCTGGTATTTTTGGGGTATTTATAGAGCAAAGAGGCGGTCCGGGGGGGCACCCGAGGTGGGCACAACCCACCAGGGCGCGCCTGGGCCTCCTGGTGCGCCCTAGTGGGTTGTGCCCCCCTCGGGGCACCCCCAGGTGCAACCAGGGCCCATTGCCTTCCTTCTCGCCCATAAAAAATCATCGTGAAGTTTCGTGGCATTTGGACTCCGTTTGATATTGATTTCCTGTGATGTAAAAAACATGGAAAAGAACAACAACTGGCACTTGGCACTATGTCCATAGGTTAGTACCAAAAAATGATATAAAAAGACTATAAAATGATTATAAAACATCCAAGATTGATAACAAAACAACATGGAACAATCAAAAATTATAGATATGTTGGAGACGTATCAGCATCCCCAAGCTTAACTCCTACTCGTCCTCGAGTAGGTAAGTGATAAAAACGGAATTTTTGATGTGGAGTGCTGTTCATCAAGTCATATCATATTCTTTCTTTATAGCATGGACATTTGGACTTTTATGTGATTCAAAGCAATAGTCTAGTTTTGACATAATAATTTAGATACTCAAGCATATCAACAAGCAACCATGTCTTTCAAAATATCAATGCTAAAACAAGTTATCCCTAGCCCATCATGCTCAAACATTGATCCATTCGTGAGACACACTCGAATATTAACTACACCCAATACTTGAGCACGATCATATTGCCTCCTAGTTGGTGCTTTTTATGAGAGAAGACGGAGACTCAAATTTCAAAATAAAAATTGCATAAAGTAAAAGAAAGGCCCTTCGTAGAGGGAAGTAGGGATTTGTAGAGGTGCCAGAGCTCAAAGCGAAAGATTAGAGATAAAAACATTTTGGGAGGTGTATCCATTCCACCAACGAAAACGACTTAGAGTTCCGAACACTTTCCATGCTAGATATGCCATAGGCGGTTCCCAAACAGAAAATAAAGTTTATTCCTTTTTCCACCATTCTTTCACTTTCCATCGCTAGCCGTATCCACGGTTGCCTTCCATACCAACACTTTCCAAGGAATTTATTATTTGACAACATAAAGTAAATATTTTTTTGCATTTCGGGACTGGGTGTAGCGACCAGACCTCAAATGGCCTGTGCTGCTGTGCACCAGTGTCATCCCTGGATCAGTAATGCTGACACGCACAGTACAAATGGAGGATTTATAACAGAGTAGCAATCACACACTTATTACGTCGAATATCTCCGAAGAGAATAAGTATAATAAACATGGCTTAAGGCCATCTAATAACGATAACAGCGGAAGACTTGGAAGATAAGTGAGTCCATCAACTCCAGCGGCATCACTGAGTATAAGACCACGACCTAAGGCACCTTACTCGTCGTCTGAAAAGTCTGCAACATGAAACGTTGCAGCCCGAAAATGGGTCAGCACATAGAATATGCTGGCAAAGCAACACATAGAGAGCAATGAACAATGATAATGCTATACTATATGCATATATGGCTGGTGGAAAGGCTCTATGGTTACAGTTTTGCGAAAAGCCAATTTTATCGTACTGCAAAGGAATAAATTTTATTTAACTATCATGGTGGTTGAAGCATTGAGAAGGTACCTCCAACTCAATCCCAATTAAGTAACATCGTTAACCCAACAAAATCAATTAAAAGTATCACGGTGATGAGATTCAAATGATAATCCAGGTACTAGATACTCAAGTTGTCCATAACCGGGGACACGGCTAATCATGATCAGTTTGTACACTCTACAGAGGTTTGTGCACTTTTCCCCACAAGACTCGATCGCCTCCGCTTGATTCTCGCACTACATGATGTTTGAGAAACGGATGACCGAGACACAGTCTTTCAGAAACAGTCACTCTCTACTCTGGATGGACCGGTACACCTACTTTCCCCTACATCTGCTAGTCCACCTCTTCAAGAGATCCTGTAACCTACTCAGCTATGCTAGAGCCCATAATAGCTTGCGGCTGCACACGGAAGTTTCTAGCATGAATAATCTTATGATCCCTTTGAGCCTGGGTGGCGGACCTTATACATACAGACAACACTGGGTTCTCCAGGTGCCTCAATCCACCCAGATGTGAGTTTTAGTTGCCACCTTAAGTAAACCATTATTAACAATCTCACATCTGTCATGAATTTCACTCAAACCCAATCCACGTCTACGAGCATAGCATGGCAATAAAATAGCAACGTAGAAGTAACTCCCAAGGGTTTGATAAAGAACAGGTAATAGGTACTACCTCAACTACTTCCCAATACCCATAGTTTAATTAGATCGTAATCATGCAATGTGTTTGAGGGAATAGATCTAATGCAATAAAACTGGGTATGAACGGGGTATGATCAAAGTGTTACTTGCCTTGCCGATGATCCGCAAAACCTAGCGAGTCGAAGTAACAAGCGGCACACTCCGGGTACTCTATCGCAAACAAACAAGCATACAATCAGTACTCATCTAATGCACAGGTAAAACTCGAAAGAAAGATCCAACCAGAAAGTTCAACTTAAGAACTCCGGTTTGCAAAAAGAATCAACTCGAAAGAAGCAACGAAAGTCAAAAGGCGAAAGAAAGAAACTTCGTTTGCTAATCTGGATCTAGGTCAAATTTTACTGTAGCAAAAACTTGTTTGAGTAGGTTAAACGGAAAGAGAATTTCGAGACGAAACTCTAGGCGCTTGAATCGCCTGATTCCGATAAACGAGCGAGAAGTTAAACAGATTCGAAATTTCGATCGGAAATCGAATCTGAGAAAATAACGAGAAAATCCGACGAAAAAAGAAAATTGGACGAACGGTTAAATAACGGACGTTCGTTAACAGAGAAAAACCGATGAACGCGTTCGTTAAAACGAACTGTTCGGTGAACGCTCGTGAAATAAGAAAATCGAAAAAAACCGATCTAGGGTTTTTTTAAACAAAGGTTTTTTTTACAGAAAACCGGTCAATAGCAAAAACGGCCGGCGGCAGCAGTACCTCGGCGGGACTCCGGCGAGGCTTCGGCGGGCGGGGCTCGGGCGGCGGGGGTGCGGGCTCGGGGGGGGGGGAGGGCGGCTCCGGCGACGAGGGGCTCCGGCTCGGGGCTCCCGGCGACGGGGGGCGAGGCAAAGGCGGCGGCGGCGGCTAGATGCGGGCGGCGGCGGGCGGCTCCTCCGGCGGCGATGGTGGCGAAAACGGAGGGGGGTATATATGGAGGGGGGGTGCTAGGGGGCTTGGGGAAGGGGGCACCGAGGCGGCGGCGGCTCCCGTGACGAGGCCGGACTCCGGCGGCGTCGTGGGGAGGAAGGAGAGCGCGGGCGGGATGGGCCGTCGGCTGGGCTCGGCCCAGTCGGCGCGGCGCGTATTTTTTTTAAATATGTTCCGCGGAAAATATTGCGTAAAAAAAAAATCTGAAAAATATGAAATAAATTTTCCCCGTCTAGTTAGAAAATCTAGAATAGGGTGAACATTTTTTAAAATCAAAAATAATATTTTGAAAACATGCATAATTTTTAAATGCAATAAAAATTGCAAATAAAATCCGATAAATTCCAAATAATGGTTTTTTTAACATTTTCCTCCAGTATTTCAATTGTTTTGGAGAAGTCATATTTTCTCCTCTCGCTTATTTATAAATTGAATTATTTTTCCGGAGAGAAAAATAATTAAAATAAAATCCTCGTTTTGAAAAATCAAATAAGAAAAATTCGAGAAAATCCCCAACTCTCTCCGAGGGTCCTTGAGTTGCTTAGGATTTATCGAGGATTTGTCAAAAATGCAACAAAACATGATATGCAAATGATGATCTATGTATAACATTCCAAATTGAAAATTTGGGATGTTACAAACCTACCCCCCTTAAGATGAATCTCGCCCTCGAGATTCGGGTTGGCTAGAAAACAGGTGGGAGTGGTTTTTCCGTAGATCTTCCTCTCGCTCCCAGGTGGCCTCATCTTCTGTGTGGTGACTCCACTGGACTTTGCAAAACTTGATAACCTTGTTGCGGGTAACTCGGCTGGTATACTCGAGAATCTTCACTGGCTTCTCCTCATAGGTCAAATCACTTTCCAACTGAATCGCTTCCAGTGGCACAGTATCTCTCAGTGGTATCTCAGCCATCTCTGCGTGGCACTTCTTCAACTGTGAAACGTGAAATACATCATGTACTTCAGACAATCCTTCGGGCAATTCCAGCTTGTAGGCAACTTCTCCCATACGTTCCAACACTCTGTATGGTCCGATAAAACGAGGCGCTAACTTTCCCTTAACTCCAAAGCGCTTCACTCCTCGAAGTGGTGATACTCGAAGATACACTCTGTCTCCGATTTCGTGAACGGTCTCCTTGCGTTTAGAATCAGCATAACTCTTCTGCCTGGACTGGGCTACCTTGAGCCTATCGCGAATCAACTTCACTTTCTGTTCAGACTCCTTAATTAAATCTGGTCCAAACAACTGACGATCTCCAACTTCGTCCCATAACAACGGTGTTCTGCACCTCCTTCCGTACAAAGCTTCGAAAGGGGCCATCTTCAAACTGGTTTGATAGCTGTTGTTATACGAAAACTCCGCATATGGCAAATTGTCATCCCAACTAGATCCATAATCTAGCGCGCATCCTCTCAACATGTCCTCCAAAATCTGGTTGACTCTCTCGGTCTGTCCATCTGTCTGCGGGTGAAATGCTGTACTAAATTCCAGCCTGGTTCCCAATGTTTCATGTAGCTGCTTCCAAAACTTCGAGGTAAATTGAGTTCCTCTGTCTGATACAATGGTCCTCGGAACTCCATGCAAACATACTATCCTGGTCATGTATATCTTTGCCAACTTAGCGCTGGTGTAAGTGGTCTTCACTGGAATGAAATGAGCCACTTTCGTCAAACGGTCGACTACAACCCATATCGAGTCATAGCCTGAACGGGTCCTGGGCAATCCTGTGATAAAATCCATGCCTATCTTATCCCACTTCCATTCGGGTATCGGCAATGGCTGTAGCAATCCTGCTGGCTTCTGATGCTCTGCCTTCACTCTCTGACATACATCACAAACTGCTACATACTCCGCAATATCCTTCTTCATTCCGGTCCACCAGAAAGTATTCTTCAAATCCAAATACATCTTGGTATTCCCTGGGTGAATCGAGTACGGTGAATCATGGGCTTCCTGCAAAATCAACTTCCTGATCTCCGGATCATTTGGCACATATACGCGGTCCTCGAACCATAAGGTATCGTGCTCATCCTCACGAAATCCCTTGGCTTTTCCTTTGCTCATCTTCTCCTTTATCCCTTCAATCTCCTTGTCTGTCTTTTGAGCTTCTCTGATCTTTTCCATCAAGGTAGACTGAATCTCCAATGTCGCTAAATAGCCTCTTGGAACTATCTCCAAACATAGCTCACGTATGTCCTCGGCTAACTCTTGAGGTAACTCTCCTGTCTTGATGGTGCTGATATGACTCTTGCGGCTCAACGCGTCTGCTACTACGTTAGCCTTTCCGGGGTGATAATGCAATCTCATATCAGTCTTTGATGAGCTCCAACCATCTCCTCTGTCTGAGGTTTAACTCCTTCTGCGTGAAAATGTACTTCAAACTCTTGTGATCCGTGTACACCTCACAATGGTTTCCGATCAAAAATGTCTCCATGTCTTCAATGCATGCACCACGGCTGCTAATTCCAAATCATGTGTAGCATAATTCTTCTCATGGGGTTTAAGTTGTCGTGAAGCATACGAAACAACTCTTCCTTCCTGCATAAGCACTGCTCCAAGTCCTCGACGAGAAGCGTCGCAATAAACTTCATAGTCCTTGCGTTGATCTGGCAGAATCAACACGGGTGATGTAACCAATCGTTTCTTCAACTCCTGGAAACTAGCTTCGCATTCCTCAGTCCAATTGAATTTGGTGTCCTTCTTCAATAGCTCAGTCATGGGCTTAGCAATCCTTGAAAAATTCTCGATAAATCTCCGGTAGTATCCTGCAAGTCCAAGAAAACTCCGGATTTCTCCAACTGTCGTGGGCGATTCCCAACTTGTCACTGTGTCAACCTTGGCAGGGTCTACTGCTATTCCTTCTCCAGAAATAACATGTCCAAGGAATCCAACTTCCTTCAACCAAAACTCACATTTGCTGAATTTGGCATATAACTGATGTTCCCTGAGCTTCTCAAGTACCAATCGTAAATGCTCCTCATGCTCTTCTTCATCCTTGGAAAATATTAAAATATCATCAATGAACACCACGACGAACTTATCCAAAAACTCCATAAACACTTTGTTCATCAGGTTCATGAAATAGGCCGGTGCGTTAGTCAGTCCAAATGACATAACGGTATACTCATACAATCCATATCTGGTGGTAAATGCTGTCTTGGGTATATCCTGCTCTCGAATCTTTAACTGATGGTATCCTGATCGTAGATCGATCTTGGAAAATACTTTAGCTCCTTGCAGGCGGTCAAACAAATCATTGATCATCGGCAGTGGGTACTTGTTTTTGATGGTCACTTCATTCAATCCTCGGTAATCAACAACCATCCTTAGTGATCCATCTTTCTTCTCCACTAGAAGTACTGGTGATCCCCAAGGTGACGAACTTGGGCGAATATAGCCTTTATCCAGTAACTCCTTGATCTGCTTCTTAATTTCCTCCAAATCCTTTGCGGGCATCCTGTACGGTCTCTTAGATATTGGCCCTGTGCCTGGCAAAAGTTCAATCAAGAACTCAATGTCTCTATCTGGTGGCATGCTTGGCAACTCTTCTGGAAATACATCCGGATAATCCTTCACCACTGGTACTTCCTCCTGTACAACTCCTGATAAGGAATTCACTTGAGTCCTCTTCGGCATGTGCCTGGATACATACTTGATCCTCTTTCCTTCCGGGGTGGTAAGCAAAATGGTCTTGCTAGCACAATCGATGTTTCCTCCATACAACGATAGCCAATCCATTCCCAGAATCACATCCAAACCTTGCGATTCCAAAACAATGAGGTCTGAGGGGAAAACATGCCTTCCAATGGCCAACGGTATCTTAAAACATCCTTGGGTGGCCATATACTCTGCTCCTGGCGAGGTTACTAACATGGGGCTTTTGAGAACTTGGGTGGACATCTTAAACTTGTTTATGAATCCCCTTGATATGTATGAATGCGATGCACCAGTATCGAAAAGAACAGTTGCAGTAAATGACTTAACCAAAAACTTACCTATTACTGCATCAGGCTGAGCTTCAATCTCCTCCACGCTCACGTGGTTCACATGTCCTTTGTTGAATGGGTTCGGCTTCTTCCCAGAGCTTCCATTGCCGTTTCCATTTTGGGCTTCGGGACAATCAGTTGCATAATGTCCCGTCTTCTGGCACTTGAAACAGGTAATGTGACTTAGATCTCTCTTGGTTGGGGTAGATGGGTTGGTGCGGTTCTGTCCGTTTCCTCCTCCATTCCCATTACCATTCTTGGAGCCATTATGGTTGTGCGAACTACCTCCTCCATGGGTATGCTGAAACTGTCCTCCCGGCTTCGGGGTAAATCGTGGCTTCTGCTGGGCTCCAGAATTGTACTTCCCTTGTCCATACTTCCTCTTGCGGTTTTTAATCTGTTGTTGCTTCCCTTATATCATGAGAGCTCTATCTACCAGCTCTTGGTAGTTGTTGAAAGTTGCTACCATCAACTGCATACTCAGCTCATCATTCAATCCTTCCAGAAACTTCTCCTGCTTGGCTGCATCCGTAGCAACGTCATCTGGTGCATAACGTGCTAACTTACTGAAATCCTCCACATACTGGCCTACGGTGCGTCCTCCTTGGCGTAGGTTGCGAAACTCACGCTTCTTCATAGCCATAGCTCCTGCTGAAACATGAGCTGTACGGAAAGCTTGCTGAAACCGGTCCCATGTGACAGTGTCAATAGGGTGCGTGGCTGTATAATTCTCCCACCATGATGCTGCGGGTCCATCAAGCTGATGTGCGGCAAAACGCACTCTTTCCGCATCTGTGCATCCTGCAGTGGTCAACTCCCTTCCAACTTTGCGGAGCCAATCATCTGCAACAATCGGCTCGGTGCTACTGGAAAACACCGGCGGGTTTAGCCTTAAGAAACGGGCTAAGTGGTCAACAGGTGGTGGTGGCGGTGGGTTGTTGTTGTTGTTGCCTTGGTTCTGAACTAACACTTGCATCAGGGCATTCTGTTGTTGAATCAACCGGGTGATCTCTGGCGGGAAAACAAATCCGGTGTCGCGTCTCGGAGGCATCTGATAGGTTTAGAAAAGATGAGAATTAAGAATAGAATGAGGTCTAGAGAGAAAACACTACCCATATGCTCATGAGACAAATTCAATCAATATCACTCAATCAATCCAAACAAGGCAAAACAATCGATCTAACTAGTGTTACAACGTGCTTGAACTATACTACTAAATGGGGGAAAACTACTACTGATATGGTAGTCTACTAAAAATTCTGATCCGTTGAAGACTCCATGATGTCTACTCCAGCTTCATCAACCCATTCCTCTTCACTTGGTTCCGAGTCGGTGTCGTCGATGATGATGTAGTTATCCGGACAAGTGCATTCGTCGACTTCTGCTTTTGGCACTGGATTTCCCACGAATGTTCCAATCTTATTCTCCAGGTCGTCAATCTTCCCGACTAGTGCGTTGATTTCTTCCAAATAATCTTCGCGAGTAGTCTTGAGTTCTTCTTGGAGTTCCTTGATCTTCGTGAATGCCTTCTTCAGTTCTTCCTTGTCCGTGCATATCTGGTTCTCCTGGCGTCGAATATGTTGGTTCTGCTCCTGGATGAAAGCTGCAATTGATCCATCCTTGGTCTTGATCATCTCCCATTGCGCGTCTCGACGTCCACAAATCTGGTAAATCGTATCCTTAAGCTCCTGGTGATAGACTTCTCCAATGCGTCCCATGGCGATGTGTGCGGCCATGCTCTTCCCTAAACTCCAAGTTGGTGCTTCGAAAACCAATCTCATGGGTTCCGTAATTGGCGCAAACGTCCTTCCTGGAATGATAACTTGAATCTTCCAGCTCTCCTCTTCAGGTAATGTAGCGTTGCAGGTTCCGGTGATGCTTGGTATTCCTATGTACAAGTACTTGGTGACTTCCTTCAAATGTCGTCCAAATGGCGTGTCTTCATCTGGTTGCATGAACTTGCTCCTTGCATTCGCCATTCCTAAAAGAGTAGAAAGTGGAGAGGAGTCAGAAATGAGAAGAGAGAAGTTTTCTAGGGCTTAAGCTTAGTGGTCGTGTCCTATAGTCAGCGTGTGCTCTGATACCAACTTTGTAGCGACCAGACCTCAAATGGCCTATGCTGCTGTGCACCAGTGTCATCCCTGGATCAGTAATGCTGACACGCACAGTACAAATGGAGGATTTATAACAGAGTAGAAATCACACACTTATTACATCGAATATCTCCGAAGAGAATAAGTATAATAAACATGGCTTAAGGCCATCTAATAACGATAACAGCGGAAGACTTGGAAGATAAGTGAGTCCATCAACTCCAGCGGCATCACTGAGTATAAGACCACGACCTAAGGCACCTTACTCGTCGTCTGAAAAGTCTGCAACATGAAACGTTGCAGCCCGAAAACGGGTCAGCACATAGAATATGCTGGCAAAGCAACACATAGAGAGCAATGAACAATGATAATGCTATACTATATGCATATATGGCTGGTGGAAAGGCTCTATGGTTACAGTTTTGCGAAAAGCCAATTTTATCGTACTGCAAAGGAATAAATTTTATTTAACTATCATGGTGGTTGAAGCATTGAGAAGGTACCTCCAACTCAATCCCAATTAAGTAACATCGTTAACCCAACAAAATCAATTAAAAGTATCACGGTGATGAGATTCAAATGATAATCCAGGTACTAGATACTCAAGTTGTCCATAACCGGGGACACGGCTAATCATGATCAGTTTGTACACTCTACAGAGGTTTGTGCACTTTTCCCCACAAGACTCGATCGCCTCCGCTTGATTCTCGCACTACATGATGTTTGAGAAACGGATGACCGAGACACAGTCTTTCAGAAACAGTCACTCTCTACTCTGGATGGACCGGTACACCTACTTTCCCCTACATCTGCTAGTCCACCTCTTCAAGAGATCCTGTAACCTACTCAGCTATGCTAGAGCCCATAATAGCTTGCGGCTGCACACGGAAGTTTCTAGCATGAATAATCTTATGATCCCTTTGAGCCTAGGTGGCGGACCTTATACATACAGACAACACTGGGTTCTCCAGGTGCCTCAATCCACCCAGATGTGAGTTTTAGTTGCCACCTTAAGTAAACCATTATTAACAATCTCACATCTGTCATGAATTTCACTCAAACCCAATCCACGTCTACGAGCATAGCATGGCAATAAAATAGCAACGTAGAAGTAACTCCCAAGGGTTTGATAAAGAACAGGTAATAGGTACTACCTCAACTACTTCCCAATACCCACAGTTTAATTAGATCGTAATCATGCAATGTGTTTGAGGGAATAGATCTAATGCAATAAAACTGGGTATGAACGGGGTATGATCAAAGTGTTACTTGCCTTGCCGATGATCCGCAAAACCTAGCGAGTCGAAGTAACAAGCGGCACACTCCGGGTACTCTATCGCAAACAAACAAGCATACAATCAGTACTCATCTAATGCACAGGTAAAACTCGAAAGAAAGATCCAACCAGAAAGTTCAACTTAAGAACTCCGGTTTGCAAAAAGAATCAACTCGAAAGAAGCAACGAAAGTCAAAAGGCGAAAGAAAGAAACTTCGTTTGCTAATCTGGATCTAGGTCAAATTTTACTGTAGCAAAAACTTGTTTGAGTAGGTTAAACGGAAAGAGAATTTCGAGACAAAACTCTAGGCGCTTGAATCGCCTGATTCCGATAAACGAGCGAGAAGTTAAACAGATTCGAAATTTCGATCGGAAATCGAATCTGAGAAAATAACGAGAAAATCCGACGAAAAAAGAAAATCGGACGAACGGTTAAATAACGGACGTTCGTTAACAGAGAAAAACCGATGAACGCGTTCGTTAAAACGAACGGTTCGGTGAACGCTCGTGAAATAAGAAAACCGAAAAAAAAACCGATCTAGGGTTTTTTTTAAAACAAAAGGTTTTTTTTACAGAAAACCGGTCAATAGCAAAAACGGCCGGCGGCAGCAGTACCTCGGCGGGACTCCGGCGGGCGGGGCTCGGGCGGCGGGGGTGCGGGCTCGGGGGGGGGGGGGAGGGCGGCTCCGGCGGCGAGGGGCTCCGGCTCGGGGCTCCCGGCGACGGGCGGCGAGGCAAAGGCGGCGGCGGCGGCTAGATGCGGGCGGCGGCGGGCGGCTCCTCCGGCGGCGATGGTGGCGAAAACGGAGGGGGGGTATATATGGAGGGGGGGTGCTAGGGGGCTTGGGGAAGGGGGCACCGAGGCAGCGGCGGCTCCCGTGGCGAGGCCGGACTCCGGCGGCGTCGTGGGGAGGAAGGAGAGCGCGGGCGGGATGGGCCGTCGGCTGGGCTCGGCCCAGTCGGCGCGGCGCGTATTTTTTGTTTTTTGTTTTTAAATATGTTCCGCGGAAAATATTGCGTAAAAAAATAAATAAAAATCAGAAAAGTATGAAATAAATTTTCCCCGTCTAGTTAGAAAATCTAGAATAGGGTGAACATTTTTTAAAATCAAAAATAATATTTTGAAAACATGCATAATTTTTAAATGCAATAAAAATTGCAAATAAAATCCGATAAATTCCAAATAATGGTTTTTTTAACATTTTCCTCCAGTATTTCAATTGTTTTGGAGAAGTCATATTTTCTCCTCTCGCTTATTTATAAATTGAATTATTTTTCCGGAGAGAAAAATAATTAAAATAAAATCCTCGTTTTGAAAAATCAAATAAGAAAAATTCGAGAAAATCCCCAACTCTCTCCGAGGGTCCTTGAGTTGCTTAGGATTTATCGAGGATTTGTCAAAATGCAACAAAACATGATATGCAAATGATGATCTATGTATAACATTCCAAATTGAAAATTTGGGATGTTACACTGGGCATCCCTAAGACCTTTGCCTTACTCTCGTGCAATGACAAGTGAATAAACACTCATCTTGAGAATAACACATCTAGCATGGAAAATATTAGCCGTCCGTTACCTTTCCGCGAGCAAAACAAACACACAAAAGAGAAGTTTATTTTGAAAATTAGAGATGGCACCTGCAAATTTGCTTAGAACGGCAAAAGAATACCGCATATAGGTAGATATAGTGGACTCATGTGGCAAAATGATGTCCACTACACAACCTTCTTCTTGTAGACGTTGTTGGGCCTCCAAGTGCAGAGGTTTGTAGGACAGTAGAAAATTTCCCTCAAGTGGATGACCTAAGGTTTATCAATCCGTGGGAGGCATAGGATGAAGATGGTCTCCCTCAAACAACCCTACAACCAAATAACAAAGAGTCGCTCTTGTGTCCCCAACACACCCAATACAATGGCAAATTGTATAGGTGCACTAGTTCGGCGAAGAGATGGTGATACAAGTGCAATATGGATGGTAGATATAGGTTTTTGTAATCTGAAAATATAAAAACAACAAGGTAACTAATGATAAAAGTGAGAACAAACAGTATTGCAATGCTTCCAAACAAGGACTAGGGTTCATACTTTCACTAGTGCAAGTTCTCTCAACAAGGATAACATAATTAGATCATATAACTATCCCTCAACATGCAACAAAGAGTCACTCCAAAGTCACTAATAGCGGAGAACAAACGAAGAGATTATTGTAGGGTACGAAACCACCTCAAAGTTATTCTTTCCGATCAATCCATTTGGCTATTCCTATAAGTGTCACAAACAACCCTAGAGTTCGTAGTAAAATAACACCATAAGACACAAATCAACCAAAACCCTAATGTCACCTAGATACTCCAATGTCACCTCAAGTATCCGCGGGTATGATTATACGATATGCATCACACAATCTCAGATTCATCTATTCAACCAACACAAAGAACTTCAAAGAGTGCCGCAAAGTTTCTACCAGAGAGTCAAGATGAAAACGTGTGCCAACCCCTATGCATAGATTCCCAAGGTCACGGAACCCGCAAGTTGATCACCAAAACATACATCAAGTGAATCAATAGAATACCCCATTGTCACCACGGGTATCCCACGCAAGACATACATCAAGTGTTCTCAAATCCTTAAAGACTCAATCCGATAAGATAACTTCAAAGGGAAAACTCAATCCATTACAAGAAGGTGGAGGGGGAGAAACATCATAAGATCCAACTATAGTAGCGAAGCTCGCGGTACATCAAGATCGTGCCATGTCAAGAACACGAGAGAGAGAGGGAGAGAGAGAGAGAGATCAAACACATAGCTACTGGTACATACCCTTAGCCCCGAGGGTGAACTACTCCCTCCTCGTCATGCAGAGCGCCGGGATGATGAAGATGGCCACCGGTGATGATTCCCCCCTCCGGCAGGGTGCCGAAACAGGGTCCCGATTGGTTTTTGGTGGCTACAGAGGCCTGCGGCGGCGGAACTCTCGATCTAGGTTATTTTATGGAGGTTCGGGGATTTATAGGAGAGGTTGCCATCGAGAACAAGTTAGGGGGCCCCACGGGAAGTCCACGAGGCACAGGGGCGCGCCCTAGGGGGGTGGGCGCGCCCTCCACCCTCGTGGTGCCCACGGGCCTCCCCTCCGGTAACTCTTTGTTCCATTATTTTTTATATTTTCCAGAAAAAATCTCCGTTGATTTCGAGTGCATTCCGAGAACTTTTATTTCTGCACAAAAAACAACACCACTGTAGTTCTGCTGAAAACAACGTCGGTCCGGATTAGTTCTAACCAAATCATACCTAAATCATGTAAAAAATATAATAAACATGTCATAAATACATCAAAAATTATAGATACGTTGGAGACGTATCACAAAATTGGTTTGAAGGATTTTGGATGCACAAGAGAGGTCATACTTAGTGCAAAATGAAGGCTAGCAAATGATTGGGAAGCGACCAACCAAGAAATGAATAATCTCATAAGCAAGCATTAAGCATAATTAACACCGAATAATGCACCACAAGTAGGATATAATTTTCATTGACTTTCGTGCATGCATATGGAATCACAAACCTTAACACCAATATTCTTACTAGAGCACAATTACTCATCAACATCAACATAGCTCACATATCACATCATCATATCTCCAAACTATTACTAAGAATCAAGTTTATTTTGTCCAATGATCTTCATGACATTTTTTTATTCTTTTATCCTTCTTGGATATCTATCACTTTGGAACTAATTTTCATGTGTTGCTTTTCATAAGCTCAAACAAATATAAGTGAAGATCATGAGCATAACAATTTTTCTTTCTCTCAAAATAATTTAAGTGAAGCAAGAGAGAATTTCTTCAAAATTTTACTAACTCTCAAATAAATCTAAGTGAGGCAAGAGAGCATTTCTTCAAAACTAACAAAGCACACCGTGCTCAAAAAGATATAAGTGAAGCACTAGAGCAAGTCCTAGCTCATAAAAGATTTAAGTGAAGCATAGAGAGCAATTCTAACAAGTCATGATATAATTTTGGCTCTCTCAAAAAGGTGTGTCCAGCAAGGATTGATGACTTAAAATACAAAATAAAACAAGCAAAGACACATATCATACAAGACGCTCCAATCAAAACACATATCATGTGACGAATAAAAATATAGCCTCAAGTAAAATACCGATAGTTGTTGGAAGAAAGCGGGGATGCCACTCGGGGGCATCCCCAAGCTTAGTTGGTTTCTCATTCTTGGATAATAGCTTGGGATGCCGGGTCATCCCCAAGATTAGGCTCTTACATCCTTCCTTCATCCATCGTAAGATAACCCAAAACTTGAAAACTTCAATCACACAAAACTCAACAAAACCTTCATGAGATCCGTTAGTGTAAGAAAAATAAACCACTACTATAAGTTTTGTATAAAACCAATTCTTATTTTGTTTGTTTTTGTATTATATCTAATGTATTCCAACTTTTGTATGGCAAAAACTCATCAAAGAAAACCATAGAGCCATCGAAATAAGCACACAACACAAAGAAAACAGAATCTGTCAAAACAGAACAGTCTGTAGCAATCTGATTTAAACGAATACTTCTGGAACTCCAAAAATTCTGAAAGAATAGGACAACCTGAGCAATTTGTATATCAATATTATGCAAAAATAATAAGGGCAAAAGCTCTTTCTGAATAAAAATGAGAATTAATTTCGTGAGCACAAAGTTTCTATCTTTTTTAGCAAGATCAAACAACTATCACCCAAGAAGATCCTGTTGGTTCTACTTGGCACAAACACTAATTAAAACATAAAAAACAAAACCATAACAGTAGCATAATTGTGCTAACACTCAAGAACATAAAGCAAAAATAAATTTTATTCATTGGGTTGCCTCCCAACAAGCGCTATAGTTTTACGCCCTTAGCTAGGCATAAAGCAAGGATCTAAGTTTTGTCATCTTTGGTCTTAGGAAAGAAAAGGGAAAATTTCCTATCAATGGCATTTAATTTTCTATTCTGTGAAAGCACATGGCCATTGATAGCGGAGGAAAGATTAAGCATGTTGCAAAAATTTGTATCTAAACTAGCCTTCATCTCTTTAATTTTTTCGTTTTGATAAAAGCACATAAGAGTAGTTGATTCAACATTTTCTCCTTTGGGGTGCCGAAATATGGTTTTCATCTTCTCATAAGTCTCAACGGCATCCCCTTCAAGAAAACCGTTTTCAAATATAGAGTCTAAAACTTGCTTGAAGGAAGAAGGTAAACCAACATAAAAACTTTTCAACTATATCTCTATTTGATATTGGGGCACATAGCTAGCTCGAATTCTCAACAACCTATCCCAAGCATCTTTCAAAGATTCATCAAGTAAATAACGAAAAATTCCAGAATCATCTTCATCATATTGGTTAAGATTTTCCTTAACCACCCCGGTAGATCCTTCCATAGCATCATTGTTTATGAGCTTAGAGAGGATGGAGGGGCTATCCAAAGTATTAACATTTGGGAGAAAACCCTTAGCTCTTCTAAGATCGGACATGGTGAGAAAATGCGAACAAAAAAGAGAGGTGAATAAAATGGCAATATTTGTGAAGTGGGGGAGAGGAAAACGAGAGGCAAATGGCGAAGAATGTAAATTGCAAGGAGATGAGATTTGTGATTAGGAACCTGGTTATGATGAAGATCCTCCCCGGCTACGGCTCCAGAAATTCTCCTTGATGGTAGCTGCAACTATGTCGGTATTTCCCCGGAGAGGGAGGGATGATGTAGCACAGCGACGGTAGGTATTTCCCCCAGTTATGAAACCAAGGTATCGAACCAGTAGGAGGACCAAGCAACACAACATAAACAGCACCTGCACACTAACAACAACACCTCGCAACCCGACGAGTTAAAGGGGTTGTCAATCCCTTCCGGGGTACGACGCCTCAAGATAGGCAAGCGGACGTGAGGTAAATTGTAGTAGATTGATAGATCGAACGCCAAATAAAATAAATAAAGATGAAACACAGCAAGGTATTTTTGCATTTTTTTGGTTTAATATATCTGAATGAAAATGCAAAGGAAAAGTAGATCGCAAGGCAAATATATGAGGAAGAAGACCCGGGGGCCGTAGGTTTCACTAGTGGCTTCTCTCGAGAAAAATAGCAAACGGTGGGTAAACAAATTACTGTTGGGCAATTGATAGAACTTCAAATAATTATGAGGATATCCATGCAATGATCATTACATAGGCATCGCATCCAAGATTAGTAGACCGACTCCTACCTGCATCTACTACTATTACTCCACACATCGAACGTTATCCAGCATGCATCTAGTGTATTAAGTTCATGAAAAAATGGAGTAATGCAATAAGAATGATGACATGATGTAGACAAGATCCGTTTATCTATATGGCGGTAGATATAGATCTCGTCTTTTTATCCTTAGTAGCAACGATACATACGTGTCGGTTCCCTTTCTGTCACTGGGATCGAGCACCGTAAGATCGAACCCACTACCGGGCACTTCTTCCCATTGCAAGATAAATAGATCAAGTTGGCCAAACAAAACCCAAATATCGGAGAAGAAATACGAGGCTATAAGAGATCAAAGAAACTCAAAAACTTGCATGGATATAAAAAGATATGACTGATCATAAACTCGAAGTTCATCAGATCCCAACAAACACACGCAAAAAGTGTTACATCATATGGATCTCCAAGAGACCATTGTATTGAGAATTCAGCGAGAGAGAGAAAGCCATCTAGCTACTAATTACAGGCCCGAAGGTCTACAAAGGACTACTCGCGCATCATCGGAGAGGCACCAATGGAAGTGGTGAACCCCTCCGTGATGGTGTCTAGATTGGATCTGGTGGTTCTGGACTCTGCGGCGGCTGGATGAATATTTCGTCGACTCCTCTACGGTTCTGGTATTTTTGGGGTATTTATAGAGCAAAGAGGCGGTCCGGGGGGCACCCGAGGTGGGCACAACCCACCAGGGCGCGCCTGGGCCTCCTGGCGCACCCAGGTGGGTTGTACCCCCCTCGAGGCACCCCCCTAGGTGCAACCAGGGCCCATTGCCTTCCTTCCGGCCAATAAAAAATCATCGTGAAGTTTTGTGGCATTTGGACTCCGTTTGATATTGATTTCCTGCAATGTAAAAAACATGGAAAAAACAGCAACTGGCACTTGGCACTATGTCAATAGGTTAGTACCAAAAATGATATAAAATGACTATAAAATGATTATAAAACATCCAAGATTGATAACAAAACAACATGGAACAATAAAAGATTATAGATACGTTGGAGACGTATCAGAGATCAGGTTGTATTTAAGTGAGTTGTTAGGCTTGAAAGGCAACAGGAATTATTTTACGGTTGGGAAATTCATGCGTGCGATTGATTAATTTGGTCTTGTTATTCTTAGCACAACTTTTGGGGGATCCACCTCCGTCTCGAGAGCAAAAGGTTTGCCTTCATGTTGGAATCCCCGCCACTGCATGTTGCTTGTAGTGTGATTAGTTGTACTTGCAGCAACAATGACACCTCTACCCTAGTTGAGAATATCTCAATTTGGGTTAACATTGTACATCTAGGAACTGACCACAAGCAAGTTTGTTAGCTCATATGTCCTGACCATCAACTGTAATAAGAGAGCCTCTATACTCAAGTGCAACTTCAAGTTTCATCTAATTTATGTCAAAAACGTACAAAAGTAAATCTCAAAAGAGCATCATATGGAGTCACATACGCTTGACATATCCTTGCATATATTCTTATGCTTCCACCTTTCGTGTTGGAGATTCCACTAAAAGTTGTTGCTAACCTGCCGATTCTGAACATTCAGATAGAAAACTGGAACCTAGAACAGAAAAATTATATATGGTACTGATACTTTTCCTAGAACCAACAACTTGATTAATGCATAGTAAACTTAAACCAGAATTAAGTCCAATTGGAACATAAAAACTTGCTGAAAAATAATCGAAGCTAATGCTCACTTCAAACTAGATATTGGACTAGGCATAAAACCAGATGATTATTGCGGTCTCCTTTTTTTGCGGAGACGATTATTGCAGTCTACCGATCACTTGGAAGCAGACAAGCTTGTGTATGATGAGCTTATCATACAGTGATAAATACATTTATGACACAGCAAGACTTACAAATTATATCCAAACAAGCCTGGGCAAGCCAAATAATTGGCTCCCATCCAAACAGATGCACAACAAGCATTCAACGCCATTTTTTTATCTAGGCAGGCGTTGTCTCAAATCCAAACAAACCCTAAGTGTTTGGTTATCAAATTGTCTTGCTAACCTCTCAAAAAGTTGCCAGCTTTTGGTAAGTTTTGACATTACCAAATGTCGGTATGCAAAAACATTAGATAGGCATTTTTTGCTAACAAACCAAGCATACACTTTATTTCATAGGAGTTTGTCCATTCGTGGAAAGGACATTTTAGTAAAACCCTGGTTTTCATGTTACGCAAACAAACAAAATCTTGTAGGATTTTACGGTGTATGACATCGTGATCCCAAGTTTTTTCTATTCATGCATTTTCAAAATCTTGCAAATCAGAGAGGCCCGAAATTGACAATCATATTGGATGGAAAAGAAGTTTCCCATATCAATGATGTAAAGTTAAGGTGCATACAATCATACAAAAATATGGTAAAATGTTACCTCAAAACCATATGATGACATGTTTTTTGGAAATGGAATCCGAAAGCTATATTTGGTTCCAGTGGGAGTATATCAGTAACATGGGATGCAACTACATTACTAGCACCCCTTCTAGTTACCTAGATGATAAATAACTCACATGTAACCCGAAAGTGCTCTTCTGATCCCGAGCTCACATGCACCTGGATGAATTGTAAAATCCAAAAAATAAGTTAAAAAAATTCAAAAGGTTTTGACCTTTTTGGCAAAAAAATGATGGGTTGTTCACCTGTTGCAAAATTTTGTGATGGAATGACAATCGTGGAGGTATGGGGGAAAATTGGTGCTCCAAAATGCTTCAAAAATAGTCTTTTTGGAGCATCCTTTTTTTGCCCAGACCTTCACGGATGTCGTTCCATTACGGAATTTTGCACAAATTAAAGGTGAAGCATTCATCAATGTTTATAAAAAAGCAGATTTTTTAAATTTACTTACTATCTTTTGGATTTAAGTGTTCATCTGAGTGCATGTAAGCTCAGGATCAGAAACTCCGTGTCCCATATAACCTCCAATTTCAAGAACTATACAGAACATATATATATTTCACCTACCACAAAGAAAGAACAGATCAATTAAAGCTAAAAAGGTTAGTTCCATAGTTCATTGATGCATAGTCATTGTTAATCATACTCCTTGATGTTCGTACTGTCACACAGATAGTTGTGGTTCCGAATTGAATTAATTTTTTGGGTTGATACAATTATTCCCAGTCAACCGGCAACTCCTAGAGGTCCATTTTGTAGTCCAAACACACCAATAACAACTACTACTTGCTAAGCTATGGATTGAAAATATGCACCGACCATTTCGGTCCACATAACCAGAATCCTTGTCATAGGCATGGGCCCAACCCCGAGCTCAAGGTATGGACATGGTCAGCTGTCACTTCAAGTGTAGCGTACGGTACTGCATTGTCATCCAATCAGACAAAGAGATGAGATCCTATTTAAGGAGTTATAAACATCCCTTGCAAAAAAAGGAGTTATAAACACAATGGTAGAAATAGTTAGGAAACTAAAGATAGCAAGGGGCAAGCTTAGTTTGTTACAACTAATTAAAGATTGTTTATTTTATTTTATATAGAAGTAGGTATTAGTTTCTCAGGCATGAAGTCAAGTAAGTATTTCGTACAAAAGAGACATCACATATTGATTTATAATAAAGCAGTGAGTTAGTCCGAAGACACAAACTAAAGCATGAGAGACTCTATGAATCACGCCTCTGATTAGGTTTTGGCCTGCAGCTATCGTTGGTGAGTGTCGTTTCTCTGGACTCTACACCTTTACCAACTTCAGCATATGACAATCCTCATGCAGTTGCAGTCATATCAAAAGCATGCCAGCCTGTGACACGGATAAATTTCCACAATAAAAGGCAAAGATAGAAAATCCAAACTGACTAGAACAAACTATTCTTTTTTTCTAGAATACGCAAAGCTTGCGTATCATTGCATTGATAGAAGAAATAGAATGAGTACAGATAGGGGTACAACACATGACACGAACGCAAACAAGCGTGAACATGGCATCCAGAGCAAAAAGAAAAGGGATGCTCGACCCGAAGAGGGGATACATCACAGCTAAACCAACCAAACCCTATTCCATGTGCTGGAATTGAAGGAACTTGCTTCCACATAAGACGATAAATACAATGGAGTGGACTAGCTCCATTTCATGTCAAGAATACTCACACAAGCCGATAAATGCACTGGAGTGGACTAGCTCCATTTCACATCAACAATACCCATCATAAAAACATATGCCCATCGCAAGCCTCTCATTTCCGATTACTCTAGTGATGTGGAACAAAGAACGTGGAGAACGTCCATATATGCATTCATAGTAGATAAAATAGTTACATAGGCTTGAAAGGCATCAGGAATCATTTTATTTTTGGAAATTACAGACGTACAACTAGTTTGGACCCATAAAGCTGCGCAACATATCCATTCTGGTCAGCCTCACATGTCTTGCATCGGATTGATACCATGGGACTTCAGAATGCTAGAGGTGTCCATATGGCATCCACCCTTATCTTGAGCACCAACGGTTCGGCTGGATGTTGTCATTCTGGCAAATTATGGTGTTGTCATTCTGGCAACAAATCCGACTGTATCACAATTGAGATAGGATACTAGATTTTTAGCACCCGGGTGCCTAGACACCCTGTTATCTGTACCACGCAGAATATGGCACCTGGAGATCTATGCCACGCACTGTAGCGTTGAAATAAATTAGCTGGTCTACTGCTTCGTTAAGCACGAGAGGGTTCATGATATTTGAATGAATCTGGGCCTACTCTAGGCCTATTCCTCCTGACCACCTACCCCAAAAAGGATGGATAGACATTGGTGACACGTCGGCCTGCCAGAATATACAGAGAGATATAAGTGTCGGCTCCACACCTTTCTTCCATAGTTTAAAAAACCGGACCGGACCGGCGGTCGAACCGGAAAAAACCGGAACCGGCAGCCTCATCGGGTTTTTAAGCTAATAAGACCGATATGCAATCAGACCGGAAAAAACCGATCGAACCGGCCGGTTTTCGGAAAAACCGGTGAAAAAAACGGGCAATTGAACCGGAAAAAACCTGAAAAAAAGTTTTAATAGAAATTGGGAAAGTGGGATTCCATCCAAGGGCATGTGAGCAGTAGGCAGGGCCTGCCAATGGCCCAATAACCAACTTGGTTGTGCTACTTTGTTGTCCACTACATGGTTATAATTTTATTTGACCATTTTTTCACTCTATATTAGCACATATATATTATTTTATTTCTTAAAAAACCAACAATCGAACCGGTGAACCGGCGGTCCGACCGGTAAAAACCTGAACCGACAACCTTTCCGGTTCGATTTACGGTTCGGTTTTTAAACTATGCTTTCTTCTCTCTCCCTTCACAGCTTCTCCCTTCATGGAAAACAGTTCTTTTCAGTTCTCTCCCTTCCCTCTCTCACACAGCCTCTCTCTCCTTCCAATCCTCTTCTCTCTCACACGGGCTCATAAAAAAGGCTCTCTCTCCTCACCTTTCTCCTCTCTCTTCACTAAAAAAAACCCAGAAGAAAAGACAGATAAGAAACACATGTATGCGTTGGGTGAACGAGTTGACAAAACATCTCACCTTTAAACTACTCACAGTGGGGAGTAACTTCGACTAGTAACATGCATATGTTACTAGTCTATGTTAGTATCTCCATAGTAAGGAGTAACATATGTGTAATATCATGTAACACTTCATTTAGTAGTTTGTGGACTCATCTTATCTTGATATGTGTGATGTTACTCACAGTATGAGTAACTAGTTATATTACTCAATTCATCTCTCTTCACATTAAATCATTGCCACATAAGTAAATTTATTGATTTGGACCTTATGTTACTTTGAATTTTCTCCCACTTTGAATAGTCTTACTACAGTAGCCAGACCTGACAAGCTACTCGGGAACAGTTGCCAGACCCACTCTATCTGCTGCAGCCTAGGACTGGCCCTGTTTGACTCTGTAAATTGTCTGCTTAATTAAGTGACAATGCAAATGGCCTGCTGCTGTCTACGTCACAGCACTAATCTTGGAAAACGCTGATTGCACGGGATAAGGGGGTGTCAGGACTCCCGGGTGCTTTCACACCTTTTCGATTGAGATAGCCTTAGGCTGATATACCAGAGCTAAGAAGGAGGTTTCTTAGCTTTTTTAGCTCATATATTCGTGATCATCACATGTAATTTTCAAAGGAACTTTGACTTTCCAAACATGTTTGGAACTAGGAATGGAGCTAGAGTTGATAACATCGAGATACATCGATTTAACTGTAAACTCCCCAGTCCTAGTAAGTTTCCAGGGCAACTGATCGGGTTGTTGAGACAGCTGGACCTCCATCAGTCTACTCACTAAATGGAGCCAAGCTTCTCAACGATTACCGGCTAGCGTTCTCCTGAATTGAATATTGAGGAGGATGGACTGAAATACTGTTGCAACATACGCGTCGCGTCGTTGAACAATACTATAAAGAGTCGGGTATTGAAGCGCGAGGGGTGTCTCTCCTAGCCAAGTATCCTCCCAGAAACGCGTGTTGGTGCCATTTCCGAATATAAACTTTGTCCTATTGAAAAAGGCTGATTTGACTCTCATCAGCCCTTTCCAGAAAGGCGAATCCGTCGGCCTTGCTGTCACTTGGGACAAAGTTTTGGAGGAAAGATACTTGCTACGGAGAATCTGTGCCCATGTGGCCTCTGTCTCTACAGACAACTTAGACAGCCACTTGCTGAAAAGACATCTGTTCTTGACTTCAAGATTTTCAATGCCAAGACCCCCTTGGTCTTTTGGTCGACAAATAATATCCCATTTGGCGAGTCTGCATTTTCTTTTTAGTTCATCACTTTGCCAGAAGAAACGGGATCGATAGAAGTCCAGCCTTTTCCTAACTCCAACTGGAACCTCAAAAAAAGACAAGAGAAACATAGGCATACTCGTGAGAACCGAATTAATAAGAATTAATCGGCCTCCGTATGACATGAGCTTGCCCTTCCAGCAACTCAGTTTCTTCTCAAATCGATCCTCAATACACTTCCATTCTCTGTTTGTTAGCTTACGATGGTGAACTGGTATACCTAGATACGTAAAAGGTAAAGCCCCCAATTCGCACCCGAACAATTGCCTATAAGCCTCTTGTTCCTCATTGGCTCTTTCAAAACAGAACAATCCGTTTTTATGAAAGTTAATCTTTAACCCGGTCAACTGTTCAAATAAGCATAACACCAGCTTCATATTTCTCGCTTTTGCCAAGTCATGCTCCATAAAGATGATAGTATCATCGGCGTGCTGTAAGATGGACACACCTCCATCCACTAGATGAGGCACCAAGCCACCCATCTGACCAGCTTCCTTAGCCCTTCCTATTAGAATTGCCAACATATACACTACAATGTTGAACAAAATAGGAGACATCGGATCACCTTGTCTCAGGCCCTTATGTGTCTGGAAATAATGACCTATGTCGTCATTCACTTTAATTCCAACACTCCCTTTTTGCGTGAAAGATTCTACCTGTCGTTGCCAGGCTTCATCAAAACCTTTCATACGCAAGGCCTGTTGAAGGAAAGGCCATTTGACTTTATCGTACGCTTTCTCAAAATCCACCTTGAAAATAACCCCATCTAGTTTTTTCGTGTGAATTTCGTGGAGCGTTTTATGAAGGACCACAACCCCTTCTAGGATGTTTCTGTCCGGCATGAAAGCAGTTTAGGAGTGCTGCACCACAGAATGCACAATTTGTGTGAGCCTATTAGTCCCGACCTTGGTGAAAATTTTGAAGCTAACGTTAAGAAGACAGATCGGCCTGAACTGCTCAATTCTCATAGCCTCTGTTTTCTTAGGAAACAAGGTTATTGTTCCAAAATTCAGGTGAAATAACTGAAGCTGTCTGGAGAATAAATCATGAAACATCGGTAACAAACCCCCTTAACTCCGCCGGAAATCCATCCGGCCCTGGAGCCTTATTATTTTTCATCTGTGAGATGGCTACAAACACCTCTTTCTCCGAAAATGGGGCTGTCAAAATATCATTCTCATCTGCAGCCAGTTAAGGGACATCCTCAATCCTAGACTCATCCAGGGATACACAATTATCCCCCGAAGGCCCAAACAACTGCTTGTAGTATTTGGTTATGTATAATTTTAGGTTTTCTTGTCCTAAAATCGTTCCTTCGTCTTGTTCAAGCTGAAAGAAGCGCAACTGGACATGACCTACTAGGTGTAGTTTTTGTGATCGGGATAAAACTATCAAACACCTTTTTCTTGACTGCCCGTTGGCAAAAGTGCTATGGCGGACGATGCACATAGCCTTTAATATTACTCCACCGAATTATGTCAACACGTTATTTGGAACGTGGCTTAACGGGGTAGAGGCCGAAACAGCGAGACACATTCGCGTAGGAGTATGTGCTTTATTGTGGGCAGTCTGCTGCAGAAATGACTTGGTTTTTAACAGAACAACAAATTTTCATTTTTTGCAGGTTATCTTCCGAGCCACTGCATTGATCCGTATGTGGTCGCTACTCACTCCGACGGAGGCCAGGGAGCTTTTGGTTACTGGATCTATCCGGTGGGAGATGGTAGCACGGGATATTTTTAACCGGTTTGGATGGCGATCATGTAATAGGATAGGCAATTAGTTTCCTTATCTTGTTTATGCCGGCCGGTTGTGGCACTATGGTTACTTCTTTATAGGCTCTATGTGAGCTTTTTTTTCTTTTTTTTATGACTTTAAGACCTTTGTTGAACCTATTTGCTTTATAACAAAGTTGGCCGTATGCATCGTTCTGATGCAGAGGCCGGGGAGTCCCCCTTTTCGAAAAAAAGAAAAAAAGAGAAAAAAATCACATGTAAGAGAATATATATCCTCAACAAGAGTTTCACGTTCCGAAAAATATTAAGTTGAATAGGCAAAGAAGTTTTTTTTTCGAAAAGGAGGAATACCCCCGGTCTCTGCAGCTCATGATGCACACAGCCATAATGGGCAAAGAAGGTAATTCTCACGGAGTGACATATGCTCCAATATACGTATAGATGTATTCTTGTGCTCACATATTCCATGTACAAGATTCCACTAAAAACTGTTGGTGCTGACCGGGATCCTGAAACTTACTAATACAGAACTGAGAATATGACAACAACAGTGAACTATTGAGACTTTGAATAGTCCTTCATTGTAGAACCAACATCCTAAGTGATATATAGAAAGATGAAACAAGAAATAACCCGAATTGAAACATAAAGTCTTGCTAAAAAATGGAAGTTAATCTTCAGTTTCAAACTAATATATTGGACTAGGCAGCCGACACATGATTATTATTGGAGTCTGCACACATGATTACTAGGAAGCAAACAAGCTTGTGCTTTTCGTGTAAATATAACTATATTTGTGGCTCCACAAGCCTTAAATTCATATATGCATACACACACAAAATGCGACATATAAAATGCAGAAGTTGTAGTTAACCAGAACAAGTTACTGCACGTATTTTCTGAGACGGTAGGAACAAGAATGCATGTTTTGGCAAAATAGACCCAGCAAGCGGCTAGATGAGGGTGACTGTTGTATCCCTGTTCTCTAGATCTTTACCAGGTTCAGCACAAGACAGTCAGTGTGCAACCTTATCAAATGCCTGTGAGCACATGAAAAATAATTAAATAAATATGGTTCTACAATAAAGATGGAGGTAGCAAGTCAATATAACTAGAAGTACTGCATGCATGTGCTGAATATGAAGAAGTGTCCATCCACATTAGCCGATAAATGCAATGCAGTGAAGCATCTCTGTGGCAGCAATGCCCAACATATAAACATACGTACATTCGAAGCCTCTTTATATCCCAGTTAGTCTACTGATGATGAATGGAGATCGTCCATATATGTTTTTTTAGAAAAGGAGGATTACCCCCGGCCTCTGTATCTGGACGATGCATGCAGCCATTTTATTAATTATTCATAAAGACCTTACAAAGTAGTACATTAGGTAGTCTGAAGCCATCATCTTAGCAACAACTGTCGCTACTTCTATCCATCTAATGAAGGGGTGCCAATAGTCCGAGCCTAATACCAAACAGACATCACACAAATGCCTAACATCTAAAGACAGAGGCCCCAACCAAGCCACATACCGGGTTGGGGGCACAAACTGTTCCGACGCACTCTCTGTGTCATCGCCGCCATCTTTCACCAATCCATCTTCAGAACAGAAACTAATGCATCGACCTTTCCAGGCCTCTTCTGCAATCAACGCCACCATGACGCCAGACAACATCCTCCTCCTGCACGAGTCCATCTCTGCGCATCGGACTCCGAATCTCCCCAGCGCCACGCCGCCGAGATCCGCCGACATCAATGTATAAGATGAAGTACCGCTCCACCAAAGAAGCCGGCCTCTGTTCCCCGAGCCCGTGTGTACCTCCATGAATGACGCCCCCAAGGGGGAAACGACACTAGAGCGCCACCGTCATCCGAACAACTGATCTAGGATTTCCCCCGGAGGTAGCAGAGAGTGGCCTTGAACTTCTCCACGACGATGCCTTCAAGAAGGGAACCACGCAGACAGCGCCGCCACCGTCGGCCTTTGCAGTAGTCAAAAGCAAGTTTTTACCCAGATCTGTTCGAAGAAACTCCATCTCTCGTGCACGGGCAGCCGCGTCCTGCGACGTCCCCGGGAGCGGGATCCCAAGATCCGCCGCCACAAGGACCCACCACCCGGCCGTCATCCCTGAAGGGGACGTCGCCACCACCGTGCTCGTCCATATATGTAGACAGTAGAGATCACATTGTATGCAAATGGGACAGACTTGAGAGGCATTGGGCAACCCATGTGTCCGAGTAATTAATTTGATCCCTTTAGCCTCATTAAGCAGAGACTGATGGACACCATATCCATGGCATCCACCCCCATCCTAAGAGCAAAAGGTTTGCCCTCATGTTGTTATGCCTGCTACTACGTGCCGAGCTATGTTGCTTGGTGTGATTATGTATGTGTTGTTGTTTGGGCAAAAATGAGTCAATGACACATGTACCCTAGTTGAGACGATATCTATTCGGGTAAAGATATTGCCTACCGGAGCTTAGCATGATTATGAATAGTTCTGTTGGCTCATCTATTCTGACCATCAATTGTAAGAGAATCTCCATACTCAACAGCACCTTCAACTTGGTAGCATAACTACATTAGAGGCTCAACTTACATGGAAATGAGGAGGCTCAACGGCTTCAGTAATGAATGTGCTCGCACCTACACCATGCTAACATGTGGTTAAAACTTTAAACCTTAATCCAGCGTTAAGGAAATCCTGGAGTCCACTAGAGTAACTAAGCATCTATATGATTATTTGTAGCTGCTAGGTCAACCTATAGATATTCATTGGTTTAAAGAAGACGTTTAGCAATAAGTACTTAAGATGGAATTTTGGAAATATATTTTGTAATACAAAAATACAGTCAAATAATATGGCCACTCACTTGCTGTTAATTTATAGCCTGGCCTCCAGATAATCAAACTAAAGTTCAGAGTAGAGATAAAGAGTCGATATTGTAACCTTCAGGTTTCCAGCTTCTAGAAAACCTTTCCTGGAGAAGACATTCATCTGCCGCGAAATTTAGTTTTTTCATGCGAAGGAGCTGAAACTAGGAAAACCACGGCCAGACCACAATCTCCCTCCCCTCCCCGCGTCGCTCTCGTGTGGCGACCGGGGGGGAAACCCTAGCCGCCGGCTTCAGGCCTCCTCCCGCCCCTTCCCTCCCTCGCCGCCGCCGGACCACGCTGCCGGGCAAAGCCCTCCGGCGCCGGTGGCGGCGGGGCTCTTCTTCATCCCGCTCGAAGGCTGTTGGCGTGGGGCGGCGGCGGACGGCGGTGCTTCGCGCTGGTGCGGGGCGCGGAGGCGCAGGCCCTGGCGGCGGGGTAGCGAGGGCTTGGTGGCGGCGCGGTGGGCTGCACGGGGCGGCTCGCGCTCGTGGCTGCGGTGGCGGCCAGGTCTGGGCTCGGCCAGATCTGGCGGTATGGCGGGCGCGGGCGGCGCGCGGCGCCTCGCCGGCGGGCGCGCGTGCTTCCGCTGCTGCGTGCAGCGCGGTGGTCGGGCTCGCGGCGGGCACGCGTGCTGGTGGTGCGCCCTGGCCGTCCTCCAGTCGTGGCTCCCCTGTTCCGGCCCCTGGACGGCGGCGAGCGGCGCGGGATGGCTCTTCCGGTGAGTGCTCTTGGCTGCGGGTGCGGGCTGGCTTCGCGCTTTTGGTCGATGGTTGGGCGGGCTGCCGTTGGTGGCCTCGCGTCGAGCTGCGGCGGGCGCCATGGTGAGGTGACACGGGGGTGTGTCCGGTGGGGAGTTCTCAGGAGGGATGGGAGGCCCCGATGGCCACCCGTCGCCGGTGCGGGGGTGCACCGGTCCGGATGCGTCCACTCCTCCTTCCCCTTTCCTCGGCTGTGTGCTCTTTGTTGGGGCTCTGGCGATGTTCGAGGCAGGGCGGTTGCTGGCATCTTCATAGGCGGGGGCTGCCAGTCAGGCCAAAGCCAAGGCCTTTGGGTGTTCCCGGAGTTGCTTGGATGCTGGGCGGCGGCCCTGGCGGCGGGAGGCGCGGTGTTCATGGGCGGAGCGCACGTCTTGGGTGCGGTCGGGCAGCCATGGCCACGTGGGTGGCATGGTTGGTGATGTTTGGCGAAGCATGGTGGTCTGGTAGAGGGTTAATACCAGAGTACATCACTTGCCCGGTCTTCTCTGGCCGACGGTGGCGGCGCCGCGGGCGTCGTGTCCTTCATGAAGGCTCAGTCGTGGTGCTCTCTTCTCTCCATGTTGCTCCGGGTGAAAACTTGATCTCCGTGATCGGACGGTGGCGGCTTTCGGTGTCGTGCCCTTCTTGAAGGCACCACCTTGGAGTCCATGCTTCGCCATTGTCCCGCTTCACTTCTTCTCGGTGGCTAGGTCTCGGAAGGTCCTCGTCGGCCCCAAGTGTTTGGGAGTGTGCTTGGTGGTCGATTGGGTAGTGTTGCGGTGCATCGGCACCCTTGTATCTTGCCTTGGGTGTGTGTGGTGTGTGTGGGGGTGCGTGTTGTTCTCGGATTTGTACTTCTGGTCGATGCTTTATATATAAAGCGGGGCGAAAGCCTTTTTCGGTAACTAGGAAAACCACGCCAGTACAATAACTAGAGGACTATCAAGCTTCAAATCATACAATGTAGTATACCACCACTTACACCCTTAGTTTTTCTACTGAATATAAGGGGAGCGACACGGGCGGCTACCCATCCAATCTACAGCGACACCACCTCAGCGCTCCCCCTGCCGCCGCCAAATCACGTACCCAACGACAGCACCACAAGCAGGCCTTCTATGATCATCACTACGGCGCAGCCGAAGATCAGCTTGATGTGCCGCTGGATGATGATGTCCCACACTGGAGTTGAAGACGTCGTACCCACCTTGTTGTACGCCATTGGGAGACAAACGCTCCATGGCTGCTGGGACAACGGGGTAGGATGCAACTTCTTAGTGAGACACCGCATCACGCCGCCCACGGCGGCGGCGGCGGCGGCAGGCCCTGCCCTTTTTTCTTTCTCTTGCATGACTCCCAGGCGGGCATTGTAGTCAGATTACCATGCTAATCTCCAGCGGCGTGATGCGGTGTCTCACTAAGAAGTTGCATCCTACCCCGTTGTCCCAGCAGCCATGGAGCGTTTGTCTCCCAATGGCGTACAACAAGGTGGGTACGACGTCTTCAACTCCAGTGTGGGACATCATCATCCAGCGGCACATCAAGCTGATCTTCGGCTGCGCCGTAGTGATGATCATAGAAGGCCTGCTTGTGGTGCTGTCGTTGGGTACGTGATTTGGCCGATTGGCTTCGCGTTCCCTGATGACACAGCTCCCATGGCCCTCGTGCGTGGACTGCTGATCTGGTGGCGGTAGTGGTATGCCTTGTCATGGTCACTGAAAGGTTCTCATGAGGACTGCCCTCTCTAGATCCGGTGGTTGATTTCGGCATGGAGATGCAAACTATGGATGATGGTTTGACGCAGAGGGATGGTGGTGCAGCAGCGGCGGTCACATATCGCATGTAGCTGCTGAGATCGTGGAAAAGCGGCGGCGACAACACATAAGTGACGTCGATGGTATGAGGGTGCTACACGAGCACCCGGTCTCAAGTTCGATGGTGAAAGCCTTGGTCTGACCTATGTTGGTTATACCTAGAAATGGCGATGTTTCTACATTGTTACCTTGTTGGAGGCATTGCTCGGATATGCTCGGACTGATTCTTCAGGGTGAAAACCTAGATTCCAACCTGTGTGGTTGAATCCGGTGATGCGGCGATTGTACATCGCTCCCTTCCTGAAGGCGTTGCTGTTGAAGAACCTCGTCGTTCATGTGGTGTCATAACATGGTTGGTGCGGATATGGTCTTTGTTGTAGTTTGCCAATCGTAGATCTAATTGCTTTGTTTTTTTTCTCTCGCCTACTTATAGCTTTGGTCATACATGACTTTGCCATTTGTCAGCGTATTTTGTGTGTGTGTGGGGGGGGGTGGTGTTGGCTGTGTACATCCTTGCTATGCAGAGGCCGGGTGTGTGCTCTTTGTGTTTGTATCTTCTTGATGCTCCATTTTGAGTCAATAAAATCCACCCTTTATTGAAAAATAAGGGGAGCGAATCTCAGTCTTCATTTTGCAATACTTATCAGTGCAGGGCATTGGGGATTTTCAGAGGCCTTTACAGAAAACTTAAACTTCAGCTATTGACGTGATACATGGAGTTTTTCTAAACCCAAACACTGACTTCCCCCTCCATTTAGAAAAAATTAATCTGCAGGTGTACTATTTTCATGTGCCACTATATAGTCTTACATATTTTCCTGTCAAAATACTCCAAAATTATCATCATAAAAAGCAGCTTGCTACTGTTCTCAGCTCTTTCAAAGCAACAAGTGTGAAAGATTCACAGCATTTCCAGATTACTACTGTCATATGGCGAGTATATATGAGGAAAAATTGGGGTTAACAGGTTTGATCTGGATGGATAGGGTTTGCTATGGTTTTTAGTCTGGATTTGGCTAGGGCTTCTACTGGGACTTTGTCAAACTGTTTTTGGCCCAGGAAGAATAGGAGTATTAGGATTTATCTATTTATTTTGAAAAGAGAAAAATTCACCATAGGTCACAAAACTTGAGCCGGATGACACTTTAGTACCACTACTTCAAAATACCCGAACTACAGTCCATGTACTTGTGCAGAGGGTTCACTTTGGTCCGTATGTACGATTTCAGCTACGTATTCGCTGACTTGGCCGAGTCAGCGGTCGCCAGCTAGGCTTTGACCGCCACCTGGTGGAGCCTGGGTTAATACTAGTCCATCCGGGGGGGGTTTGCAAAATCGCCAAGACCTGGTCGCACTTGGTCGGACCGACCGCGCACCTGGTCGCACCTGGTCGGCCTGCTCCCTTATCCCCTCGCTCTCCTCTTCCTGTCCTCTGAACCCTAGCCCAACTCCCGTCCCCGCCGCCGCAGCCATTGCCGACGTTGTCGCCCTCCGCCGCCGCAGCCATTGCCGACGCCCTCCTCCGCCTCCTCTGCCTCCTCCTTCATGTTGTCTTCCAGCTCCATCCGCTCTGCACTGCATGGCCGCTCCGTTGCTGTACCATTGATCGGGTGCCCGGATTGCGGTGAGCAGGTGAGGTTCTACCGATCTAGCACCGATGAGCATGATGGATGGATCTTCTACAAGTGCGTGAACCACCATGTAAGTGTTAGTTCAGTAGATTGATTCATGCCGTGTCAACTCACTGTAGTATTGAAGCAGAGCACTGATTAAATTGGTCTTTAGGTGCTCTCCAGTAGTCATTGCACTGATTAATACAATAGTTTAGACTGTCCTTGTATGCAAAATTACTACAGTAGCTCATGGTCAGTTGAGACTAGTCATTGCACTGATTAATACAGTAGCTCATGGTCAGTTTAGACTGATTAATATAGTAGTTGGTTAACTAGTCTGCCATTGATTCATTCACTCTGTAATTTTGTGTTCTCAGGTCACTTGTGATTTCTGGCGCTGGGAGCTTGAATATGTGCAGCATCTGGTTGAAACAAGGCGTCTGGTTGGTGATGCTTTTGTAGGTACAATTGGTGCAGCTGAGGACAGGAGGGAAGAGCTTGAGAGGCAGAGGACTGAATCAATGGCAGGCAGAGGCACAACTGGAAGGGGCATGGCTGGGAAAGGCATGGCTGGAAGAGCTAATTATGCCAGCTCCATTGAGAATAAGTATGCTACCAAGCAGCAAATTGCTATGCTTTTAGGATTAGGCAGAGAGATTTTGCTGCTGCTAAAGCTGCTGATGGCTTTTGTAATAGTGCTTTGTGTGATGTGTTTCACCTTAATTATGAAGAAGTGAAGTGTTGTTAACTGAGTAGGTGCAGGTGTTCTAAGAGATCTCTTGTTCTAAACTGAGCATACTAAATGCCAGTGTAGAGATCTTTCGTTTGCTCAGTATGAAGTCTTGGTTGTAATGCTTGTTGTAATGGATAATATGTCAGTAATGTGAAGTCTGCTTGACCTAATTGCTTTGAAATGCTTGACCTAATTACTTTGAAATTACTGACATATGTATTTGATGTCAGAACTGTAGTTAAACTAATTCTGTCAGAATTGTACTTAACCTCATTGCTTTCAAATTACTGACAGAAATGCTTTCATAACTAATTGCTGACAGAAATGCACTTAACCTAATTAGGGTTAACTAATTGCTGACAGAAATGCATAAAACTAATTGCTCTCATAACTAAACTAACTTATTTTAACTAATTGGTGTCATAAATGTAACTCATGTCAACCCATGCCCCCTTTCTCAACACAACTGAACTCAAAAGCAAGCATGTACTTGCACCTGCTGCAAACACCCACCCAGCAACTTGCACTCTACATGTAGCTTTAGTCCACCACCAGTCCACCACTGCTACCTCTTGAGCACTGCGTTGGTTTTCCCTTGAAGAGGAAAGGGTGATGCAGTAAAGCAGCGTAAGTATTTCCCTCAGTTTTTGAGAACCAAGGTATCAATCCAGTAGGAGGCCACGCACGAGTCCCTCGCACCTACACAAACAAATAAAAACCTCGCAGCCAACGCAATAAAGGGGTTGTCAATCCCTTCACGGTCACTTACGAAAGTGAGATCTGATAGATATGATAAGATAATATTTTTGGTATTTTTATGATAAAGATACAAAGTAAAATAAAAGGCAATAAAATAGCTAAGTGTTGGAAGATTAATATGATGGAAAATAGACCCGGGGGCCATAGGTTTCACTAGTGGCTTCTCTCGAGAGCAAAAGTATTACGGTGGGTGAACAAATTACTGTTGAGAAATTGATAGAATTGAGCATAGTTATGAGAATATCTAGGTATGATCATGTATATAGGCATCATGTCCGTGACAAGTAGACCGACTCCTGCCTGCATCTACTACTATTACTCCACACATCGACCGCTATCCAGCATGCATCTAGAGTATTAAGTTCAGAAGAACAGAGTAACGCTTTAAGCAAGATGACATGATGTAGAGGGATAAACTCATGCAATATGAAATAAACCCCATCTTGTTATCCTCGATGGCAACAATACAATACGTGCCTTGCTGCCCCTGCTGTCACTTGGAAGGACACCGCAAGATTGAACCCAAAGCTAAACACTTTTCCCATTGCAAGAAAGATCAATCTAGTAGGCCAAACCAAACTGATAATTCGAAGAGACTTGCAAAGATAACCAATCATACATAAAAGAATTCAGAGAAGATTCAAATATTGTTCATACATAAACTTGATCATAAACCCACAATTCATCGGTCTGAACAAACACACCGCAAAAGAAAATTACATCGAATAGATCTCCACGAGAATCGTGGAGAACTTTGTATTGAGATCCAAAGAGAGAGAAGAATCCATCTAGCTAATAACTATGGACCCGAAGGTCTGAGGTAAACTACTCACAAATCATCGGAGAGGCTATGGTGTTGATGTAGAAGCCCTCCGTGGTCAATACCCCCTCCGGCGGAGCGCCGGAAAAGGCCCCAAGATGGGATCTCACAGGTACAGAAGGTTGCGGCGGTGGAATTAGGTTTTTGGCTCCGTTTGATATTCTTTTTCTGTGAAACACTGAAATAGGCAAAAAAACAGCAATTCTGGGCTGGGCCTCCGGTTAATAGGTTAGTCCCAAAAATAATATAAAAGTGTAAAATAAAGCCCATTAACATCCAAAACAGAATATAATATAGCATGGAACAATAAAAATTATAGATACGTTGGGGACGTATCAAGCATCCCCAAGCTTAATTCCTGCTCGTCCTCGAGTAGGTAAATGATAAAAACAGAATTTTTGATGTGGAATGCTACTTAGCATAATTTTCAATGTAATTCTCTTAATTGTGGTATGAATATTCAGATCCGAAAGATTCAAGACAAAAGTTTAATATTGACATAAAAATAATAACACTTCAAGCATACTAACTAAGAAATTATGTCTTCTCAAAATAACATGGCCAAAGAAAGTTATCCCTACAAAATCATATAGTCTGGCTATGCTCTATCTTCACCACACAAAGTATTTAAATCATGCACAACCCCGATGACAAGCCAAGCAATTGTATCATACTTTTGGTGTTCTCAAACTTTTTCAATCTCCACGCAATACATGAGCGTGAGCCATGGATATAGCACTATATGTGGAATAGAAGGGTGGCTGTGGAGAAGACAAAAAGGAGAAGATAGTCTCACATCGACTAGGCGTATCAACGGGCTATGGAGATGACCATTAATAGATATCAATGTGAGTGAGTAGGGATTGCCATGCAACGGATGCACTAGAGCTATAAGTATATGAAAGCTCAACAAAATAAACTAAGTGGGTGTGCTTCCAACTCGCTTGCTCATGAATACCTAGGGCATTTTGAGGAAGCCCATCATTGGAATATACAAGCCAAGTTCTATAATGGAAAATTCCCACTAGTATATGAAAGTGATATCATAAGAGACTCTCTATTATGAAGATCATGGTGCTACTTTGAAGCACGAGTGTGGTAAAAGGATAGTAACATTGTCCCTCCTCTCTTTTTCTCTCATTTTTTTATTTGGGCCTTTTATTCTTTTATTTTTTTTATGGCCTCATTTTTTTATTTTTCGTCCGGAGTCTCATCCCGACTTGTGGTTGAATCATAGTCTCCATCATCCTTTCCTCACTTGGGACAATGCTCTAAAAATGATGATCATCACACTTTTATTTACTTACAACTCAACAATTACAACTCAATACTTAGAACAAAATATGACTCTATGTAAATGCCTCCCGCGGTGTACATGTATGAAAGAATTATGAACGGTGGCTTTGCCACAAATACGATGTCAACTACATGATCATGCGAAGCAATATGACAATGATGGAGCGTGTCATAATAAACGGAACGGTGGTAAGTTGCATGGCAATATATCTCGGAATGGCTGTGGAAATGCCATGATAGGTAGGTATGGTGGCTATTTTGAGGAAGATATATGGTGGGTGTATGATACCGGCGAAAAGTGCGCGGTATTAGAGAGGCTAGCAATGGTGGAAGGAAGTGTGTATAATCCATGGACTCAACATTAGTCATAAAGAACTCATATATTTATTGCAAAAATCTACAAGTTATCAAAGCAAAGTATTACGCGCATGCTCCTAGGGGGATAGATTGGTAGGAAAAGACCATCGCTCGTCCCCGACCGCCACTCATAAGGAAGACAAACAATAAATAAATCATGCTCCGACTTCGTCACATAACGGTTCACCATACGTGCATGCTACGGGAATCACAAACTTTAACACAAGTATTCCTCAAATCCACAACTACTCAACTAGCATGACTCTAATATCACCATCTTTATATCTCAAAACAATTATCAAGCATCCAACTTCTCATAGTATTCAACACACTCATAAGATAATTTTTACTAATCTTGGATGCCTATTACTTTAGGACCAATTTCTCAATTTAAGCAAATTACCATGCTGTTTTGTAGGACTCTCAAAATAATATAAGTGAAGCATGAGAGAACAATAGTTTCTATAAAACAAATCCACCACCGTGCTCTAAAAGATATAAGTGAAGCACTAGAGCAAAACCTATATAGCTCAAAAGATATAAGTGAAGCACATAGAGTGTTCTAATAAATTCCGAATCAAGTGTGTCTCTCTCAAAAGGTGTGTACAGCAAGGATGATTGTGGCAAACTACAAATAAAGACTCAAATAATACAAGACACTCCAAGCAAAACACATATCATGTGGTGAATAAAAATATAGCTCCAAGTAAAGTTACCGATAGAAGTAGACGAAAGAGGGGATGCCTTCCGGGGCATCCCCAAGCTTTGGCTTTTTGGTGTCCTTAGATTATCTTGGGGTGCCATGGGCATCCCCAAACTTAGGCTCTTGCCACTCCTTCCTCCATAATCCATCAAATCTTTTACCCAAAACTTGAAAACTTCACAACACAAAACTTGGCAGAAACTTTTGTGACCTCCGTTAGCGAAAGAAAACAAAACACCACTTCAAGGTACTGTAATGAACTCATTATTTATTTATATTGATGTTAAAACTACTGTATTCCAACTTCTCTATGGTTTATAAACTATTTTACTAGCCATAGATTCATCAAAATAAGCAAACAACACACGAAAAACAGAATCTGTCAAAAACAGAACAGTCTGTAGTAATCTGTAACTAACGCAAACGTCTGGAACTCCAAAAATTCATACAAAATAAGAAGACCTAGACAATTTGTTTATTGATCGGCAGAAATTAGAATCAATATTTTATCACGTTCTGGTGATTTTTAACAATTATTTTCGTGAACAGAAAGTTTCTGGAATTTTCAGCAAGATCAAGTAACTATCATCCAAGAAGATCCTATAGGTTTAACTTGGCACAAACACTAATTAAAACATAAAAACAAATCTAACCAGAGGCTAGATCAAAGATTTATTCCTAAACAGAAGCAAAAAGCAAAAACTAAAATAAAATTGGGTTGCCTCCCAACAAGCGCTATCGTTTAACGCCCCTAGTTAGGCATAAGATTTCAACGATGCTCGCATGAAAGACAAGAATTGAAGCACAAAGAGAGCATCATGAAACACGTGACAAACACATCTAAGTCTAACATACTTCCTATGCATAGGCATCTTATAGGCAAGCAAATTATCATAGCAACCAAAAACTAGCATATGCAAGGAAGTGGAAAAAAACAATAGCAATCTTAACATAACGAGAGGTAATTTATTATCATGAAAATTTCTACAACCATATTTTCCTCTCTCATAATAATTACATGTGGGATCATAAGAAAATTCAACAAAATAGCTATCACAATAAATATTTTCAACACGATCCACATGCATGCAAAGTTGACACTCTTCCAAAATAGTGGGATTAACATTAGCTAGAGTCATGACCTCTCCAAACCCACTTTTAGCAAAAATTTCATAAGATTGAACATTCTCCAAATATGTGGGATCTAAAATTGACACTCTTCCAAACCCACTTTCAATAATATTGCAAACACTATTATCAATCTCGTATTCATCATGGGGCTTAAATAAATTTTCAAGATCATAAGAAGAATCACCCCAATCATGATCATTGCAACAAGTAGTAGACATAGCAAAACTAGCATCCCCAAGCTTAGGGTTTTGCATATTATTAGCACAATTGACATCAAGAGAATTTATAGGAAAATCATTGCAATCATGCTTTTTATTCAAGGAGCTATCATGAATCTCTTCATAAATTTCTTCATCACAATTTTCGGATTCACGGATTTCAAGCAAAACCTCATAAAGATAATCTAGTGCACTCAAATCACTAGAAATTGGTCATCATAATTGGATCTCTTAAAGAGATTAGCAAGTGGATGAGGATCCATAAACTCTTAGCAAGCAAAGATGCAAGCAAAAAGAAGGCACATGGTAACGCACGATCGAACGGAAGAAGGGCGAATAAAACGGCAAAGGTGAAGTGTGGGAGAGGAAAACGAGAGGCAAATGGCAAATAATGTAATGCGAGGGAGATGAGTTTGTGATGGGTACTTGGTATGTTGACTTTTGCGTAGACTCCCCGGCAACGGCGCCAGAAATCCTTCTTGCTACCTCTTGAGCACTGCGTTGGTTTTCCCTTGAAGAGGAAAGGGTGATGCAGTAAAGCAGCATAAGTATTTCCCTCAGTTTTTGAGAACCAAGGTATCAATCCAGTAGGAGGCCACGCACGAGTCCCTCGCACCTACACAAACAAATAAAAACCTCGCAGCCAACGCAATAAAGGGCTTGTCAATCCCTTCACGGTCACTTACGAAAGTGCGATCTGATACATATGATAAGACAATATTTTTGGTATTTTTATGATAAAGATGCAAAGTAAAATAAAAGGCAATAAAAATAGCTAAGTTTTGGAAGATTAATATGATGGAAAATAGACCCGGGGGCCATAGGTTTCACTAGTGGCTTCTCTCGAGAGCATAAGTACTACGGTGGGTGAACAAATTACTATTGAGCAATTGATAGAATTGAGCATAGTTATGAGAATATCTAGGTATGATCATGTATATAGGCATCACGTCCGTGACAAGTAGACCGACTCCTGCCTGCATCTACTACTATTACTCCACACATGGACCGCTATCCAGCATGCATCTAGAGTATTAAGTTCACAAGAACAGAGTAACGCTTTAAGCAAGATGACATGATGTAGAGGGATAAACTCATGCAATATGAAATAAACCCCATCTTGTTATCCTCGATGGCAACAATACAATACGTGTCTTGCTGCCCCTTCTGTCACTGGGAAAGGACACCGCAAGATTAAACCCAAAGCTAAGCACTTCTCCCATTGAAAGAAAGATCAATCTAGTAGGCCAAACCAAACTGATAATTCAAAGAGACTTGCAAAGATAACCAATCATACATAAAAGAACTCAGAGAAGATTCAAATATTGTTCATAGATAAACTTGATCATAAACCCACAATTCATCGCTCTCAACAAATACACCGCAAAAGAAGATTACATCGAATAGATCTCCACGAGAATCATGGAGAACTTTGTATTGAGATCCAAAGAGAGAGAAGAAGCCATCTAGCTAATAACTATGGACCCGAAGGTCTGACGTAAACTACTCACACATCATCGGAGAGGCTATGGTGTTGATGTAGAAGCCCTCCGTGATCAATGCCCCCTCCAGCGGAGCGCCGGAAAAGGCCCCAAGATGGGATCTCACGGGTACAGAAGGTTGCGGCGGTGGAATTAGGTTTTTGGCTCCGTTTGATATTCTTTTTCTGTGAAACACTGAAATAGGCAAAAAACAGCAATTCTGGGCTGGGCCTCCGGTTAATAGGTTAGTCCCAAAAATAATATAAAAGTGTAAAATAAAGCCCATTAACATCCAAAACAGAATATAATATAGCATGGAACAATAAAAAATTATAGATACGTTGGGGACGTATCAAGCATCCCCAAGCTTAATTCCTGCTCGTCCTCGAGTAGGTAAATGATAAAAACAGAATTTTTGATGTGGAATGCTACTTAGCATAATTTTCAATGTAATTCTCTTAATTGTGGTATGAATATTCAGATCCGAAAGATTCAAGACAAAAGTTTAATATTGACATAAAAATAATAACACTTCAAGCATACTAACTAAGAAATTATGTCTTCTCAAAATAACATGGCCAAAGAAAGTTATCCCTACAAAATCATATAGTCTGGCTATGCTCTATCTTCACCACACAAAGTATTTAAATCATGCACAACCCCGATGACAAGCCAAGCAATTGTTTCATACTTTTGGTGTTCTCAAACTTTTTCAATCTCCACGCAATACATGAGCGTGAGCCATGGATATAGCACTATATGTGGAATAGAAGGGTGGCTGTGGAGAAGACAAAAGGGAGAAGATAGTCTCACATCGACTAGGCGTATCAACGGGCTATGGAGATGACCATTAATAGATATCAATGTGAGTGAGTAGGGATTGCCATGCAACGGATGCACTAGAGCTATAAGTATATGAAAGCTCAACAAAATAAACTAAGTGGGTGTGCATCCAACTCGCTTGCTCACGAAGACCTAGGGCATTTTGAGGAAGCCCATCATTGGAATATACAAGCCAAGTTCTATAATGAAAAATTCCCACTAGTATATGAAAGTGATATCATAAGAGACTCTCTATTATGAAGATCATGGTGCTACTTTGAAGCACGAGTGTGGTAAAAGGATAGTAACATTGTCCCTCCTCTCTTTTTCTCTCATTTTTTTATTTGGGCCTTTTATTCTTTTATTTTTTTATGGCCTCTTTTTTTTATTTTTCGTCCGGAGTCTCATCCCAACTTGTGGTTGAATCATAGTCTCCATCATCCTTTCCTCACTTGGGACAATGCTCTAAAAATGATGATCATCACACTTTTATTTACTTACAACTCAACAATTACAACTCAATACTTAGAACAAAATATGACTCTATGTAAATGCCTCCCGCGGTGTACATGTATGAAAGAATTATGAACGGTGGCTTTGCCACAAATACGATGTCAACTACATGATCATGCGAAGCAATATGACAATGATGGAGCGTGTCATAATAAACGGAACGGTGGTAAGTTGCATGGCAATATATCTCGGAATGGCTGTGGAAATGCCATGATAGGTAGGTATGGTGGCTGTTTTGAGGAAGATATATGGTGGGTGTATGATACCGGCGAAAAGTGCGCGGTATTAGAGAGGCTAGCAATGGTGGAAGGAAGTGTGTATAATCCATGGACTCAACATTAGTCATAAAGAACTCATATATTTATTGCAAAAATCTACAAGTTATCAAAGCAAAGTATTACGCGCATGCTCCTAGGGGGATAGATTGGTAGGAAAAGACCATCGCTCGTCCCCGACCGCCACTCATAAGGAAGACAAACAATAAATAAATCATGCTCCGACTTCGTCACATAACGGTTCACCATACGTGCATGCTACGGGAATCACAAACTTTAACACAAGTATTCCTCAAATCCACAACTACTCAACTAGCATGACTCTAATATCACCATCTTTATATCTCAAAACAATTATCAAGCATCCAACTTCTCATAGTATTCAACACACTCATAAGATAATTTTTACTAATCTTGGATGCCTATTACTTTAGGACCAATTTCTCAATTTAAGCAAATTACCATGCTGTTTTGTAGGACTCTCAAAATAATATAAGTGAAGCATGAGAGAACAATAGTTTCTATAAAACAAATCCACCACCGTGCTCTAAAAGATATAAGTGAAGCACTAGATATGAGCGTGAGCCATGGATATAGCACTATATGTGGAATAGAAGGGTGGTTGTGGAGAAGACAAAAAGGAGAAGATAGTCTCACATCGACTACGCGTATCAACGGGCTATGGAGATGCCCATTAATAGATATCAATGTGAGTGAGTAGGGATTGCCATGCAAGGGATGAACTAGAGCTATAAGTATATGAAAGCTCAACAAAAGAAACTAAGTGGGTGTGCATCCAACTCGCTTGCTCACGAAGACCTAGGGCATTTTGAGGAAGCCCATCATTGGAATATACAAGCCAAGTTCTATAATGAAAATTTCCCACTAGTATATGAAAGTGATATCATAAGAGACTCTCTATTATGAAGATCAAGGGCAGGTACTAACCTAACTATTTAGTAGTTACTAGTGGCCCAATGGCTCACGCCTCTTCGGTTTCCTTCTCTGCTCTTTAAGTCCACCCACCCACCGATCCACTCTCCACTCACATCCAGTCCACCCACATCGCCTCGGTTACCCCGCTACCAAACCCCCTCTCTGCCGTCAAGAAAACCCTCGCCGCCGACGACATGGAGAACAGCCCTGCCTGGCAGAGGGTCATCGATGACCTTGCAGGCGACGACAAGGTGATGCGCGCGGACTTGACGGAGATCGGGAAGTGGTTCCCCAGCATTGGGATGCTACGTCACCACGCGCGTGGCCTCCTCAAGGTCATGGCCGACGACGAGCTGGACCGCGCCTGCACCGACCCCAACGGTATCCCTTCTACGCTCGTCCTATGCTTCACGATGCAGGAGACGCGCTCCGATGACCCAGGGTAGTGAGCCCGGTGGTGGATGTACCGGTCCGCCACCGCGCCGCGGCTGCCGGATCTATCGCGCGTTGGCTCGCGAACGGAGCGCGTCCACAACGTCGACCTGGCCGTCCCAGCGCCTGTCAACACGGCGTACTAGGACCACTACCAGCCCGATCTCCTCGGGCGCGACGACGTCTCCGAGTACATCTCGTCCGACTTGGAGTATGACTCTGGCTCCGACGACGACTCTGGCTACGCTGCTGACTCGTCCTGGTCGACTGCTGGGAGGAGCCCGAGCTGATTGTCCTCTTTGACGACGAGCCGGAGGTCAAGGTGGCGGCGCCCATCGTCCCCGAGCCGGAGGTCCAGATGGTGGCACCCGTCGCCAGGGAGGGTGACAAGCACCGCCCCATTGACGTCGAGCTGCTTCCAGATGTTCCTGACATCGTCAAGCAGGAGGTGGAGGTGGTCTTGGCCCTGCAAGCACAGGCGGAGGTTGCAGCGCAGCCAGAGAGGAAGAAGAAGAGGAAGGTGGCAGCTAACATGGAGGTTCGCCGCTCAGAGCGCCTCCGGAAGATGAAGAACTGAAGATGAAGAAGATGCAGTAGCAGGCATGAAGAAGATGCAGTAGCTGACATGGAGGTTGCAGTAGTTAGGTATGCTGAAATATACAGATTTTCAGCATATAAGTTATAAAATAGTAGTTTGTTAGGTGTGCTTGTATATTAAGCACATAAGTTATTTGTAATTTCTGGCTGTTGAACTGGTTGTTGATGCTATATAAGTGTTGAACTGGCTGTGATGCTATATAAGTGTTGAACTGGCTGTGATGCTATATAAGTGGCAGTAATCCAAAAGTGTCTTGTTGCTATATAATGTTGTTGATGCAGTCTTGTTGCTATATAAGGCAACAATCCAAAAGTGTCTTGTTGCTATATAAGGCAATAATTCCAAAAGAAGTAGCTGCTAAGGTTTAGAATCTTAACTAGATTTTTGTCTGAATCTTTGTCTTAACTGAATTTGGTCTTAACTGAACTTTGTCTTAACTGAATTTTTGTCTGAATCTTTCTTAGATAAATAAATTCAGACAACTGTTAAAATTCAGTTAACTGAAAAAATTCAGTTATCTTTGCAAACTAAATTCAGTTAACTGTAAAAATTCAGTTCTCTTTTCTAACTAAGTTCAGTTAACTGTAAAAATTCAGTTCTCTTTTCAAACTAAATTCAGACCACGGTTAAAGTTCAGTTAACTGTTATAATTCAGTTAACAGGGAGGGGAGTGGAAGCATAATAACTAGGTTGTCAAGTAACACTTGAGCAAAGCACCGCTCCTATCACACTGGCATTGCACGCAGTTTATCACACCACAGGTCCTGGGTTTGACACCTAGGCCATCCTTTTTTGTTTTTATTTTTTTATTTTATGCAGTTAAGTATCTAAACTCCAACAGTGAATAAAGCCACTGATTCATTGCAGTTTTCAAATTGAATTAAGTGAATAAAGCCACTGATTGTGCACTAAGCTCTAACATGTTTTATTTTGAATTCAGTGAATGAAGCCATTGAATGAGTACAAATGCAACTGCACTGAATCATCTAAACTCCAAAAGTTCAAAGAGTCTCATTGTAGTTTTTGCCAAAAAATTACAAGTGCAAAAGCACTAAGTCATCTAAACTCATCAAACATGTTCACTCTCTTCAGCTTCTTGGGCACATGTCCACTCGGTCCTGCCTGCTTCCTCTGCTCGGCTCTTAATCTCTTGGCCTTTTCTTGCCGTTTCTTCCTTGCTTCTTGATCTTCTTTTCTCCTCAGTGCTGCCATAGCTCTCTTTGCTTCTTGATCTTCTTTTCTCTTCAGTGCTGCCTCTGCTTTAGCTGCCATTGCTTCAAGGGCTCTGGCCTCCTTCTCTTCTTCCAATGCAGTTTTTCTTGCTGCTACAGCTTCCAGCCTTGCTGCAGATTCCAGATCTTTCTTCTCTTGTGCTGCTCTTCTTCTTCTTTGTGAAGACTCTGCTTTCCTCCTTGCAATTTCTTGCCTTTTTGCTTCTACCTCCTCTGCTTTCTTCTCTGCCATCTCATTCATGGCCTCAAGTGCTGCATCTCTCCTGGCTGCCATCTATCTTTCTTTCTCTCTCTTCATCTTCAGCAACTTCATGGTCTGGTTGCCTTCATTTGTAGTTGTTGTTGTCTGTGCTGAAGTGTGAGAACTGGCTGCCAGTGAGATGAATGAAGAATCTGGCAAAATGCTTTCAGTATCTTCTCTAGGAACAGGTCTGGATTGTTGCATCCTATGAAGCATTGTAAATCCAAAGTCCTGCACCTGTACAAAACAATCATCACATGCTAACATTAGTACAACAAAAAGGATTGGACAAAAGAGGTCAAAATGAAGGGACAAAAGTGGAGAATTTGCCTGAAAAACAACTGGTGTATGTGCTCCATCATCTTGTGTGACAATGACCTCATCATCTTGTGTGACAATGACCTCCTCATGTGTATCATGGCCATCAACATGGGCCTCCTCATGTGTAACTTGGCCATCAACATGGACCTCCTGTGTAAGTTGACCATCCTCTTGTGTGACATGAACCTCCTCCTGTGTACCTTGGCCATCATCTTGTTGTGCCAAAACAATTTCATCATCTGACATCAGGAATGGCCCTTGGACCCCTTCTTGTTGTTCTCTCTGCTAGATTTGGCAAAATGCCAGCCTTTCTTTGATTACATCCTTTGATGTTGTGGCCTGTTTCATGGCAGTATGAACATGTTATTGTGATTCCATGTCTACTCATCACCTTGGTTCCATATTTCTTTTCAATCTCATGAGGTTGCTTTCTCCTACTCTTGTTTGAAGGCCTCCCTACTTTTTTTTCATAGACAGGTGGCTTGATTTCACAACCATTCATCTTCTGCCACTCACTCCTATCTCTGCAAGGCTTGATAATGGGTTTGTATGCTAGCTTGAATGCTTCTATACTGTAACAGGAGTGCACCAAACTCTCAGGATCAATCCTCTCATGTCTGCAGCATGCAATTGCATGGTGACATGGAACTCCACTAAGATCCCACCTTTTGCATGTACAACTTTCTTCCTTCATGTCAACAATGTATGTCCTGTTCCTGTTGTCAACCTGAAAGATGCCATCACCAGCCCCTGAAACCGTGCATGTAGCTAACAGCTCTATATTCTTCTCAATTCTTTTCCTAATTTTCATATTGAGCCAGGCCAGGTCTCTGCCTCCTTTCTTTTGTTGTAGAATCTGACCATGAGCTGTGTTTTGATCTTGTCAATCATTGATCTGAGATGCATCTCCCTAGCCTCAAGAATATATTTGTTGAAAACCTCACAGTTGTTGTTCAGAAGAATATCACACTTGACCAATTCTCTTTGGAAGCCCCTAACCCAAGTGTTGGGTGGTAGCTGCTCAAGCCATTTCTATGCTTCTAGGTTGATGACCTTCATTTCCTCCATGCTTGCAGCCCACAGTTCTGGTGTTGTGCTCCTTGCACACTTCCATAACTGGTTCTTAAGAACATCTCCTTTTTGTGTTTGCTGAAAATTCTACCATATATGCCTAACACAGTGCCTGTGCTCTGCATCAGGAAAGTGCTGCCTCACTCCCTTGATCAGGCCCTTTTGCTTGTCTGACATTATAGTCCATGGCTCTGTGTTTACAATTCCCAAGTCACTCTTCAGATTTGACAGAAACTATTTCCATGTGTCAGTGTTCTCTACCTCAACAACTGCAAAAGCTATAGGGTAAATGCAATCATTAGGATCCATGCCAATAGCACACAACATAACACCTCCGTACTTTGTCTTCAGGTGGCATCCATCCAAACAAATGACAGGCCTACAGGCTTGCATGAAACCCCTTTTGCAGGCATCTAGAGAGAAATAACAATTTGCAAATATGTCATCACTGACACCACATAGAAAGAACTGCCTGGATTTGATCTTCTGAATTCTTGTGCATAATCGCACATGTTGTTGTACTACTCCAACTCATCTCCTTCAATCACTTTCTTCACTAGCCTCTTAGCCCTTCTGAGCTTGCTCCTTGTTGCTGTCATGTTCCAATCTTTCTGAACCACCCTTGCAAAAAATTTCATATTCATGTTTTCATCTGCTCTGAAAGAATCAACATATTTTCCAGCCATAAAAGGAGCAGTGAATGACTTAACACACCATTTCTGTATGCATGTATGCTTTGGGTTGTATTTCTTAATCATGAAGCAGTTGATTCTCCCATCAAATGATGCAGACAAGGTCCAAGGGCACCCATCTTCACAAATGGCATTGAGTCTTTTCCTATCATTTCTGGGGCATTTAATGTCAACTCTCTCCTGACAGCTGTACTCTTTGATAGCTTTCCTCAAGAACTCAACAAATCCAAAGGTCTGGCCAACTTGAAACTGTGGTTTAGTCAGGTCTTCCTCTCTAAAACTTTTGAAATTCAGCTTAACCTTATCTTCATCAGATAAAGGCAAGCACATGTCCACTTCTTCAGTAGGATCATCAGCTTCTTCTTGGACTGCTTTACCTTTGACTTTGACACAATCAACATTTTTGTCAAACAAGTCATCATCATCTTGCAGATCAATGTCTGAATCAACAATTTGTGGAATGTAATCTTCATCTGAATCCTGCATTATTGAACAACCAACTACATCTGCTGCATCCATGTTCAAAAACCTATAGGATTTCCTGGCCCTAAACCCAAACTGAGATGAAAGATAAGTAGTTCCTGGCTGGGGTGGACTTGGTATGAAATCATCTTCTTCTGACTCTGCTCCACTTTCTGACTCTGCTTCATCTTGCTCATGCTCTTGATCATGCTCATGCTCTTGATCATGCTGAGGCATCTCCTGTTCCACTTGAGGGAGCTCAACCTGCTCCTGTTCCACTAGAGTGAGCTGAGCCTGCTCCTCTTGCTGCTATTGTGTCTGCTCTTCTTGCTGCTGGTGTGCCTTCTCCTTCTTTGGACTAATGCCACTGAACCTGACAATTGGAGGATCCTCATCATCAGAGTGAACTTGTACAACAGAAATATATGATCTCATGCTCTCATCATGATCAAGGAATATCTGTTGGAAGTGGTTGCCATTCAGAACACAATCCTTCATGTTTTCTATCATAGTGTTGTCCCCTATCTTGATCTCTCTTAATCCATTCTTATACACTGTCAATCCAGGAACACACCAATAAGCCCTGATCCTGCCCTCAAACTCATATCCAATTTCCTCCACTAGACTGGCAACAACATTGGGTGTCCAATTATCTAGGTCACAGTAATCATACCAAATGGAGTGACCTTTGTGATAATCCCTATGCTTGCCAGCACACAGAAAATAGCCACCATGTATGACCTCAATAGAGAAGTGGTTGCTTAAGGGTCCTGCAAAACAATCAAGTTGAAAAAGTTCAGACATTTCAGACTACACAGAGGTTCAGAGACTTTTTACTTTTTCAGAAAGAAAAACAGAGATTCCTGGCTCCAATTAACAAATGTATGATCTTACAGGTCGTAAAGCAACATTTTTGGTAAATCTGACCCAATGTAATTGCAAATTAAAACCATTTTTGGTCCAATTAACACTCTGACACTAAAAGCAACCTTTACTGCTTAAACCCTAGACCCCTGGACCCATGACAAATTGGGGGAGACAGAACCCTAACCACTCCAGATCTCTGCAAACATGGCCATCAACTGCAAACCCCCATGACGCAGCCCTATTTTTGGCCTGCCACTAAGTTCATCAAGAAACTGCTAAAACCCTACCACCCACACCCAATCCGTTAGAAAGTTGAACGAACGCCCAAACCCTAGCTCGTACGCGCAATTGATGCGACCAAGAACTCTTTACGGGAGCTAAATTGGACAGATCGAGCAACGGAGCTGCTGGCGACGGCGACGTACTGTGCAGGGGCGGCGAGGCATCATCACGGCGACGCGAAGGAGCAAGAGGGACGTCGCGCAGGCCCCTCACGAACGGCGCGGACGGCGGCGGCTCAGCGTCCGACGACGTGCTCATGGAGCCGTCGTCGACGCCGACGAGCTCAGGGGACTACCTCGGCAGCGACGACGAGCAGAGCGGGTGCGGGAGGAGACCAGGGTGCGAGCGGGTGCGCGGATGGACTAGTATTAACCCAGGCTCCACCAGGTGGCGGTCAAAGCCTAGCTGGCGACCGCTGACTCGGCCAAGTCAGCGAATACGTAGCTCAAATCGTACCTACGGACCAAAGTGAACCCTCTGCGCAAGTACATGGACCGTAGTTCGGGTATTTTGAAGTAGTGGTACTAAATTGCAGATACTCCATAGTATATTATACATATTGGCATATATCGTCATACCGCCATGCAACAGATACACATAGACAGTTTGGTGGAGTATCCGAGTTTGGCATATATTGTCATACCTCATTTACAAACTCTGATCCATCAGTTTTATTATCACGAGGTCTGCACACCTTCTTCCATTTGAGGAGCTGATATATAACATCTTGATAGTACAAAAAGGATATTTCAGCCAAAAATAACATCCACAAATGTTGAAAATATCAGTATCTTTACGGCCAATTGTTTGTTTCAAGAAAGAAGAAAAACATAACAGAAACGAGAACTCGGTTGTCACTACTGCATAATTCATGTAAGGTATCACACACCAGGTTATGTTGGGCTTATTGGCTTGAACACTATCCAAATATAGCAAGTTCTCTCATTCTATTATTTCCCCATCAAGACAAAATTAATATCTCTTCAAAACAAGATTGCACATCACCATTTTCAAAAATCATTCCATCGTCTTGTATAATGTAGAATCTCTGATTTTTTGTAGTTATACTTTGTGAAGTAGGCTCTAAATGATTTCAACTTGGTTTGTGGAAAGCACATAATTTTGCCAGTTCCTAAAAATTAATATTGAACAGCTGAAGCCAACACCTCAATAACTTTTCTAAATGTTCATATGCATGTCTCTGAGAAAATCAAAATCCAAATGCAACCATTTAGAAGGGAAACACTTTCTATCATACGTCTGATAGAAAGAAATCGTCAGACTACTCATGCACCGTCCATACATGTTTCATCCCACGCATGAACTGATTCCTAGCAGTTCCCCATTTAGAATCAGATATACAGATGTAAAGTTGCATCTCAATACACAATAATTTCCCAGTGAAAGCCCAAGAAACAATAAAACCGACTGCAGATGAAATCAAGCATGATCATTCCCAGAAATTTCATTACAAGCTCTATTTCTGGCAAGATGATAATCTGTAACCATGCTTTTTAATCAGTTAATAACACTACAAAGGATCACTTACAGAAAAACTGCACAGAACTTGACCAATGGACCAAGGGGGATGACAAACCTTAACTTTTTCCATCCAACATGGCAATCCTATGGTGCTCACCCAGGACAGGCAAGCTAGATTGTCTAGTTTTGTTTTGTGTTCTCTGATAGCAACTCCATCTGTAGTTTCCCAGCACAGCTAGAAGCATAAACATCAGCAAGGCCTGGAAGACTCTCCTTGTAAGGATGCACGAACCTGCCAAGAAACTTCTTCTCGGACAGCGAGGCGGCATTGTAATCAAATCGGAGATCCAGCAACCCCTTCGTGTTGAGTAGCTTAAGCAAGCAGTACCTAGGAAACAAACGGCGCTCAAGGCTATACTTGAGCAGCACCGGCCTTTGAGCAATGTATGATATCTCCAGCCCAGCAACCTTTGTGAGGAAATGCACATTTTTCTGCAGCCTCTCCTCGGATATGGTCAGGATACCCGGCATCGTCTTCACAGCTAACAGCACATCGCCCTGCGACCAACCAAGCGTCTCGAGGACTCTGATTTTGTCGGTGAGCTTCTCCGGGCTCTGGACGGTGAAGGCCACAAGCGCGTAGAGGAACATCCGCGAGTTCTGCGACACCCCAAACTTGTCAATGTGCACCAAAGCGTCCTGGACTTTCTTGGGGGTCCTGATGAGCACCCGGGAAATGAAGGGCTCCGAGAAGACGGAGGGACTTAGCCCGCATTGCCGGAGGAGGGCCAGATTCGGCTTGGCCACCTTCTCGAGGTCGGCGGCGAGGAGGCCGGAGTTCATCTTGAGGGCCTTGAGGAGCTTCTCGTAGGAGCCGAAGACCGAGAGCCAGAAGTCGAGGTTGCCCCTGAGGGAGCTGCTGCGGAAGGAGCAGAGGGCGAGCGGGACGAGGCGCGCGACCTCGGAGCGCGAGAGGCCGAGCTCCCTCAGCTCGGTGACGCGGGGCGCCAGGGTCCTCTCCACGCTGGCGCAGAGGAACCACGGGTCGACGGCGACGATGGCGGCGATGTCGGAGCGGGGGACGCCGAGGCCGGAGAGGAAGGCGACGACCGCGTCGGGCTTGGAGGAGGACTTGAGGTGGGAGATCTTCTTCGCTGCCTTGACGGCTTGGGCGCGGGGGACGCCGCAGGTGGCGACGAGGTAGTCCTCGGCGGCGAAAGGGCTTGGTGAAGCGGATGTGGTGGCGGAGAGGTTGCGGCGAAGGGCGGAGAGGGGATTGACGCGGGAGGCGGGGAGACGGGGTGGTGAGTGGACGAGGAAAGAGAGAACACGCGGTCGGAGTTGGAACATGGCGTTGCGGCGGCGGCCGGCCGGCCGGCGGAAGGTTTCACGGCGGCTGGGGGGATAATGCAGGGCGTTTAAAATCTTCTCTTCTTTTCCGATTTTTGGAGGGAAAATATCTCCTTATCTACGGCCCAGGAGGCCTTTTCTTTCGTTACGTTCTTTTTTTCTTTTGAGAATGGAAAAATACTCAGGTTCTTTTCTTTGGAAAGTGTTGCAAATTCGGCTGACCGGTTGTGCGCTCCGTCGGTCGCCTTCGCACGCCTACATTCCACGCGAGGAAGTTGGCCACGTGCCTTGATGGGGCCCAAGTGAGACGCCCCTTCTCTAAGCACGCACGGCGACGTCCGAGTCACTCGCTCGCACCGCATCTTTTTTCTCTCGCCATGTTGCTGCTCCATCAAAATCCCTCGTGCCCACCACCACACGATGAGCTCGTTGTCATCGACGGCGCTGACCGTCTGCTGCTGCGAGCACAACCCCCCCCCCCCCTCTCCCGGCTAATGTGAGCATCGTCGCCATTGCTCGCACGGGAAGGGGCGCATGCACCTGCTTGTATGCGGGCCAGGGTGTCGACGTCGGGGCTAGGACGGGCAGGGATCGCAGCAAATCGTAGGATGGGAGGGTGGATGTCGCCTCGTCACGTGGATGCCGTGGTTGTGCGCCACCCACCCCTTGTCCTCCTGTGTCGTGGTCATGGATGAGTTAGAACCAATGGTCAAGCTACAACTGGTGCCCCAAGTTGTGGGTACAAGCACCCCGAGTTGCTGGACCAGGGGTCGTCGGTACTGGAAAGTTGTGACCCTAGTAATGCTGGAAACGATCAGTTGGGAAGTTGCAACCGACTAGCACGAGAAGCTGCAAATGAGTTGCTGCAACAGGCCATAGACTGCTGAGACAGCAGAGCGACGAGCTGGAACCGGCGCCCTGATTAGCTGGGTTCAGCGCCCCAGCTTGCTATGACGTCTGCATTGTGAGCTGTGAACATGGTGAGCTGCGAGCTGCGGCTGCTGGGACCAACGTCTCCGTGTGCTGGAACCAACGTCATGGCGTGCTCAAATCGGCAAATGGCGAAGCTGGGACCGTGGTGCCCGTGTGCTGGAACCGGCTATTGGCGATGCTGCGACCCAGTGGTCATGTGCTAGAACCATCGACGGCAGAGCTGCACCCCCCAAGCGACTGTGCTGCAACCATCGGCGAGCACCCACGCTAGGAGACGGTGTTGAGTGGAAAGCGACTGCAACTGGTGGGGGTGAATGCTGCATCTGTGGTCGATAGGGCTTCGGTGAACAAGGATGCGACGACCCCGCGGTGCTGCCGCTCCTTGCGGGAGTTACTCACACGTTGCGAAGGGGAGGGCGAGAGATGTGCGTGTCATGGGGGATTCCCCCTGCACGTTGACCGAGCGAGGTGGGCGTGAGATACGAATGCGATCCAATGGTTAGGGTTGACCTAATTTAACGGTGTGGGAGGTGATCGAACCGGCGCCTAGCATCACCTTTTTTTTTGGCCAAAAGGCCTAAGAACATTTATTAAAAATAACATCCACCCATAAAAGTTGAAGTACACTTACAGTCTTTAGGGTGTCAAAGTCTTCTTCCTCCTGCATCCACAGGCGGCGCGTTGTGAGTAAGGCTCAATGTCGCCTCTGGGCCTTCGCCTTGGTGGATCAAACTTTTGAAACCCAGGAGCTTATAGAAGCAGCGTCCGGGAAGTTGTCGATGCAGACCAGGAGACGTCGACGGGCGCGATCTGCAAACAACCGACACTCGGGGAAGATAACGCCGATAAAGTCCTATTGAAACTCAAAGGACCATGCAACCTAGGTGAATCCAGATGGATCCACTAGAAACCTAAACCGTTTGGATCCTGGAAGACTTGTCGGAGATACAAAACCACATGCTCCCCCGTTGATGATAAGCACACCAGTGGAATGGGATCAGGCAGAGAATATAGTATTCCTTACCTGGGAAAGTGCTGCTGCCAAGCTGTCCGTAACCAAACAGGAAGACACCCTAAAAACCACCTGAGACAAATTCCCCATGTCGTTGCGCGCCAAGTCCAAATTTGTGATTGAACTCACCATCATCCAGGGCCATGCGTCGACTACATCTTCTTCAGTGCACTAGTTAGGACCGCCGTAGAGGCATACCATGCTGGATTCGTCCAGCCCCTGCCGAGCACTGCCTGATGGAAACCTCCCCTGAGCCCTAATCTCCTTCTCCAATAGCGCAGCATCCCTCCAAGATCCTCAAAACTTCCCCAGCAAGCCGGCCCTAAACTAGACCTACGCGTCGGTGCCACACGGGCTTTGCTTGGCGGTGGGGAGATGGGAAGATGGCTGGGGGCGGCTAGGGTTTGGCGACCGCCTAGGCCTCTCTATCGTACGAGCCTAACACCTACCCCCAATGTGGTTTTAAATACTTGGGTTTTTAAGGAAAAAATACACTTCTCAACAAAAATTAAGGAGAAAACTCCCACTAGCATTTCAGTATGTCCAACAAAGCGTAAAAAATATATGGGCCATTTACATTCCAACCTTAAGTCAAACCCACTACTCAGATTCACCCCTAATTCCCCAGTGAAAGTGCAACTATCCCTGGGTGGTTTTGGTAATTCCTAACAACATACAACTCATTGAACTAATGCTCTTTCAAGATGATTATTTCAGAAAGTTTAATGATTGGCATGGCATGGACTAGGAATGTGGACCCCTCAAAATGCTAAGGACACATGTTGGCAAAAACCTCAAGACTCTACATTTTCATTTTAGTGATCCAAGATCACATTGAGTCCATAGGAAAAGCCAATACTATTAAAAGGGGATAAGGTGTTGCTTAATGGCTTGCTTGCTCAAAATGCTTAGTGATATCCTCCAAAAGCCCTCAACCACTTTCTCATATCCACATATGTCCCAAACCAAAAGTCAAACTCGGGCCCACCGATGTGATCTATCCGGCGCCACCGAGTTCATTTGACATAGCCATAGCCGGAAACCCTAATCAGTTTGGTCTCACCGATAGGGATCTCGGTCTCACCGAGATGGGATTGCAAACTCTCTGTTTCCCTTCGTAACATTTCAGTCTAACCGAGATGAGCGATCGGTCCCACCGAGTTTGCAATGCAAACTCTTTGTTTCCTTTTCGTAACTTTTCAGTCTCACCGAAATGAGCGATCGGTCCCACCGAGTTTGCCTGACCAACTCTCTGTTTGCCTATTACAGAAATCGGTCTCACCGACTTTATGTGATCGGTCTCACCGAGATTACGTTATGCCCTAACCCCAATGAAATCGGTCCCACCGAGTTGATATGTCGGTCCCACCAAAAGTCCTAACGTTCACATTTTGAACTGAATCGGTCTGACCGAGTTTGAGTATTCGGTCCCACCAAGTTTGGTAATTTGTGTGTAATGGTTAGATTCTGTGTGGAGGCTATATATACCCCTCCACCCATCCTCCATTCATGGAGAGAGCCATCAGAACGTGCCTACACTTCCAACATTCATTTTCTAAGAGAGAGAACCAGCTACTCATGTGTTGAGACCAAGATATTCCAATCCAACCACAAGAATCTTGATCTCTAGCCTTCCCCAAGTTGCTTTCCACTCAAATCATCTTTCCACCAAATCCAAATCTGTGAGAGAGAGTTGAGTGTTGGGGAGACTATCATTTGAAGTACAAGAGCAAGGAGTTCATCATCAACACACCATCTATTACCTTTTCGAGAGTGGTCTCTCCTAGATTGGTTAGGTGTCACTTGGGAGCCTCCGTCAAGATTGTGGAGTTGAACCAAAGAGTTTGTAAGGGCAAGGAGATCGCCTACTTCGTGAAGATCTACCCTAGTGAGGCAAGTCCTTCGTGGGCGATGGCCATGGTGGGATAGACAAGGTTGCTTCTTCGTGGACTCTCCGTGGGTGGATCCCTCCGTGGACTCGCGCAACCGTTAGCCTTCGTGGGTTGAAGTCTCCATCAACGTGGATGTACGATAGCACCACCTATCGGAACCACGCCAAAAATCTCCGTGTCTACATTGCGTTTGCTCCGTCCAAACTCCTCCCTTTACCTTCATATGCAATGATTTACATTACTCTGCTATACTCTTAGATTTGCATGTGTAGGTTGATTGCTTGATTTGTGCTAAGTTGCTAAAATCTGTCAAGACTTAAAATTGGGAAAAGGCTAGACTTTTATTTGGTCAAGTAGTCTAATCACCCCCTCTAGACATACTTTCGATCCTACAAGTGGTATCAGAGCTTTGGTGTCCATTTGCCTTGATTTCCATAGCTTTGGTGATGATAGCCTTGGTTTCACAACCTAGGAGAGTATGGCGTCTAGCGAGGGAAATTACCACCGTAGAGGTCCTTACTTTGATGGTACTAATTTTGCTAGTTGGAAGCATAAGATGAAAATGCATATTCTTGGACATAACCCCGCCATTTGGGCTATTGTGTGTATTGGCTTGCAAGGTGAATTCTTCGATGGGAGAGAACCGAACCGTGAAGCTACTGCGGAAGAGTTGAAGTTGTTGCAATACAATGCTCAAGCTTGCGATATCCTCTTCAACGGACTGTGCCCCGAAGAATTCAACAAAATCAGTCGTCTTGAGAATGCAAAGGAAATTTGGGATACTTTGATTGATATGCACGAAGGTACCGACTCCGTCAAGGAATCCAAATTGGATGTGCTTCAAAGTCAGCTTGACAAGTTCAAAATGAAGGATGATGAAGGTGTTGCCGGTCTAGCACTTGTGTCGACCAACTCCTACGACATATTTGACTCACCAAATGAAGGAATTGGAAGATGCTTCATGGCTAAAGTCCCAAAAGTATCACATCCCGAGTATGTTGAATTCAATAGTGATGAAGATGATTTGCTAGGTGATGATGATTTACTTGTTGACAACTCTAGTGATGAAAACTATGATGAACTTGCTATTAATCATGCTAATGAAGATAAAACGAATGACAATGATAAGAAGGAGATTGAGTGCCTAACTAAAGAACTAAACACTCTTAAGTTAGCTCATGAAACTACCTTAGAAGATCATCGAGAGCTTTTAAAGACTCATGAGAAGCTACGCTTTGAAAAGCTCAACCTTGAGCAAGAGCATGGGTTCTTAAAAGAAATCAATGATGATCTTCGTAAGAAAAGTTCTTCTTACATTGCCAAGCATTTACTCTTGTCTACTTACATGCCACAAGTAAAATCTAGCAACAAGAACAAGAAAGATTCTTCTTCTAGTAGTAACAATAATCATGTTAAATCCAATGTTGTTGCTTCTAGTAGTTCTCTTGATTCCACTAATGATTCTCTTATCCAAGTTACACTTGAGCAAGAAAATAGCTTATTGAAGGGAATTATAGAGAAAGGTGTTTACAAGAGCCTTGTCAGAGGTAAGCAATTTGAGGAAATTGTATGCAAGCAAGGAAGGCACGGGAAGAATCAAGGTGTTGGTTTTGAATGAAAGTTCAATGCCAATGGAGTTGAGTGGGTAGAAGATCAATACCCCAAGACGAATTTTGTTCCTTAACAAGAGAAGTGTGATCCTACTTCTTTCAAGGGGACACAAGCTCAAGATGATCTTCCACCACAAGACCACAAGCAAAAAGGCAAGGACAAGCTTCAAGAGGAGATTGATGCATTTGAAGAAGCTCCCAAGGCCTTGGTCAAGTGGGTTCCCAAGACTACATCAAGTTCTACTTCATCAAGTACGACTACAACTCCAAGGATTCCCATCAAGTTGATGTGGATCCCGAAGAAGAAGAACTAGAGAGTTCTTGCGGGTGAGTCCGCCAACATACTTTACTCATATCATTTTGGTGAGAACAAGTGCAAACAACTTCCACATCTTGCACTAGTTCAAGGAGTCACAAACCCTCTTGTTGGTAAGACAAGGGACAAGGTAACCTAATGCTTTCATGGACAGGGGCGGAGCCAAAAAATTTGGCCATTGGGTTCACTCCATGACTCATTGTGAGAACTTAGTACTAATATGTGAAGTGCAAAGTCTAATTTTAAATTATCTTACAACAAAATTATAGCACCCAAAAACAGCAGAATGAAAGAACACATTGTGTTGCATTAAAAACTAAAGAATGTAAGACATACCGGTTCAATAAAATTATAAAATCACTTGCTTACAAATTGTAAATAGAGTAGTATCAACTAACTTTGTAGCTCTAGATGTAGCTTCTCATCTTCCTGGCACATTGAAAAAATGACAAGTTAGTTTGAAAAATTTATCATAAGTACTATCAAGTGAAAGAACCTTGTAAAAGCACTCACATTTTAGAGTGTCCCCTTTTGATCTTTCATCGCCTTAAAAAGATTAAATGTTGCATCATTGGTAATGGTAGAAAATATATCTTTCTCCACATCACAAATTAAACACTGGATTAAATCTCCGTTGAGTATCTCCAATCTCCCTCCGGGGGTAATCAAAATTAGACACTGTCCTGTAATATCCCCACACTAAATTATGCCTAATCTCGTCTTGCTTCTTTGGATTTCTTGTGTACTCTGAAATTCTCTTCCAATCAGCCAAATCATAAGGCAACTCATCTAAGTTAATTTCTGTATGAATGGTAGCCTTCGGAAGACTAGACACTTCATGGACTTAGCCTATGTCTAACGGGTGACCTTGATGTGCCTGTATCATTCTCTCGATCTGGTGACCGAGTTTTCTTCGAAAAATACCACTCCATAGCCTAGATCAATCAAAGTCCATGAAAAACAAATCAAAAAACTAGGGCAAAAAATTACTATCGCACTAGGCTATTAGGCTAGATAGAACATACATCAGAGAGAGGAGATGAGGCAATGTAATCTAATTACCTTAAATTTTAGGGTGCACTATTGTTGCTGTCGATCTGGCTGCGACCGTCTGAGAGGCGACGGCGCGGCGAGGCAGTAGGAACACGAACGGACGAGAGGAGAGATGCAAATTGGAAAAGGAAAATACGATTAGGCGTGCGGCTACGTGCGTGACTAATCATGGTGATTAATTACGGCAAGGAGTCCAAGACTCCTCGTGGGTAGTTCACTTGTGGGCCTTTTGTTTAGTTGCTCACGTGACAACCTTTCGTTGATGGGTTCAGTCACAATTTTTTAATGGGTTCATGCCAAGTAAATATGCACTGCATGCACATACGAAGCATAATCCGTTGGGTTCAGTTGAACCCAATGTCGGTGTCAAAACCGGCGGATCTCGGGTAGGGGGTCCCGAACTGTGCGTCTAGGATCGATGGTAATAGGAGACGGGGGACACAATGTTTACCCAGGTTCGGGCCCTCTCGATGGAGGTAATACCCTACTTCCTGCTTGATTGATCTTGATGATATGAGTATTACAAGAGTTGAACTACCACGAGATCGTAGAGGCTAAACCCTAGAAGCTAGCCTATGATTATGATTGTTGTACATGATCTATCGACTAGCCTGGCCTCGGTTTAGATAATGCACCAGAGGCCTAGGATAACAAGAGTCCTAGCCGAATACGCCGGTGGGGAGGAGTCCCTGTCTTGATCACCATGTCTTGTGGAATATTCCTTGTATGCGGCAGCTGTCCGAACTAGCCCATGAGTATACGGCCATGGGGGTCCTCGGCCCAATCCAACTGATCCGAAGACGACGTGATGAGTACCCCCTAGTCTAGGACACCGTCAGTAGCCCCCTGAACCGGTCTTCAAGTTGGGGACGCTCCTCGATTCTTCCGAACTGTTCTTCATCTTCGATTGTTGGTCTTGAAAACTGGTTCAACAAATCTGCTCATCTTCGATCTTGAGGATCGCCGAAATGCATTCGACGAGTTTAGACGTCGGGTATCCGAGGAGCCCCTTTAAGTTTCCGGCCTTTATCATTGCCTTGTTATTTTTATGCCACACCTCGGGTTTGAAGTTGTTCCCGGGCGGCAGTGTCCTCTTGCGTCCAAGCCCCAACGCCGGACTGTATTCGAGGTATATTTTGCAGCCGAGCACCAACGCCGGGCTGTATCCGAGCCCCAACGCCGGACTATATCCAAGCTCCAACGCCGAACTATATCCAAGCTCCAACGCCGGACTGTATCCGAGGTGTCATAGACCACCTTGGTTCTAAAAAGTTGAAGGAGTTTAGCTATGCCTAATGCCGGCAATGCCGTCTATGGAGCCAGCCACTAGCGCCCGAGCTTTATGCCGGACTGCTTCCAAGGTGGTGCACCACCCCGACCGCGGGCTGATTTTTTGCGAATATTTTTGATTGGTGCAATTTATTCTCTGCCGAGATATATTGCCAGTGTATTTATATCTAGTAGCCCTCAAGGTGTGTGTCGGTCTAAAACTCGAGATGCACCTGAAGGAAAACATAAAACTGCTGATCCTAGTAGCCCCTGAGACTCAGGTCGATTTGCGAAATCGGCCTGAGGATCAACTCCTAGCTCGGCAGCATACGTAGGAATAGAAACGCAGTGTAATATATAATAAAGTTCAGCGGACGGGCCCCTAAGAGAGGTTCGTGAGAAGTCGCCGTGATATATTAGCTTGATGCAAGATAGGTCCAGATGGTATTTATTGTTGTCCGAAGACGCGCTTTCCCATAGTTCGATCAATCCGAACACTGAGCCCTTTGGATTTTCTGCATTGAATAGGCAATGCAGTAGCCCCCGAGACCCTGGTCAGGTGGCAACACAAGATCAGGGGATCAATGTGCCCCTTTAATATTTATAAATAATGAGCATGAAGCCCAGTAGCCCCTGAGCCTTAATGTGGGCACGGGTGGCCGAATTAAGGATCGATATTCAGAGTAAAATCACAGATTATGTGTAATGATTCTATGTATCCAAGTACTTTACATCATTATTTTGACTCCATTGCGACCGTTTATCTGTTGAAAGTGGCCCATTGTCGGCTTCTACCCCTTTGTAGATACTACGCAGGGTGTTTTCGCAATAACAAGAGAACCCTTAGCCGACGTCTCGGTGCCCGGAGGCGGTTGTGTTAGCAGAAACGAGGCAATCAGATATGCGGGCTTTATAACTTTCACTTAGTCATAGGAGCTTACAGTTGGGAGGCCAGTTACTAGCCTCCGGTTAGTGTTCGGCGACAGTCGAGGTCAAGCCGTAAACACTTCGGCCAATATTATGAATGGCCCGTCATTTAACACAGTCATCGGATCGCTGACCAGTTTACGCTTATCGTGACAGTCAGTTTTCGGCTTTCTCCACTGAGGCGCTTAACCATGCTAGCTGGAAGCACAATCACAGTGGTTCTCCCGTTGCGCACCTAGCCGAACAAAGGGAACATAGGAGGCAAGCACAGGAGCCGGGCAACCCAACTATTGACCAAAGACGCAATTCGAAACCGATGCATATACAGCAATGTCCGAGAATGTTTTTGCCGAATCCCTAAAGGTGTCCGGCGCCGCACTACAAGACTAATGCTGGAAACACACAAATAGTTTAAAAGTGCCATAGGCTTGGAAAACCGAAAACTTCAGTAAAAACTGGACGCCCGAACTAGATCATGTGTTTGGTGCCAAATCGAAAATTGGTCTTAGAGAAAAAAAGGTGCTTCTGTCGTGCTTTATCATAACACATCTTATCTCAAGACCTCAAGGGGGTCAGCCTACGGCTTCAACCTCCTATCCCGAAGGCGGAGTACTTCTCGTTAGGCCAGTTTAGCAAACTAAACTCTAGCGGCTTTGAGAGAGAAATTAGGCTCCCCGGCTAGTGACCACACACTCGTGTCGAAAAAAGGAGTGATAAATAATAATAATAATAATAATAATAATAATAATAATAATAATAATAATAATAATAAAAAACTTTGCAACGACTAAGAAGAAGAACACTTATTATAAAACGGCTCATATAAATTTAAGAGCCCCCAAGTGACTTGGGTAAAAGAATTTTATGCATAATGATTGTATGTACTGAAGTACTTATATCATATCTGTGTTCACCCGAACTTTAAACGCGTCTTAACCGACCGTCGGCTTCTCCCTCTTCGGTCAAGAGCCGGAAAGTGTTATGTACTCCACCTGTCGAAAATATCAACGGTGTTTCCGATAACCAGGCAGTCAGGCCATAAGGCTGTAACAGACAAAGCGCGCTCAGGGAACTTATGCTATATTACTGACGAAATGTAAGAAGCGTCTTCGAAGAAAATAGTACCCCCACCGATACCTTTATGCGGTTGCTCATTGCTAATATGAGACTTGTGCAATAGATTTTTTGTACTCATGAGTTCCGCTGTGTGCCGACCATAATTGAAACAATAAGAGCGCTAGCTTTCGGCTTCACCCAGTCTGAGGTCCGGCTCGGATGACCCGATCGTGACAATCGCAGAGGTGCTCCCTTTACTCCCTAGCCGAACAATCGGGAACGTAGGGGTAAACACGGGAGCGAGGCAACCCAGCTTGAAAATCGCTTAAGTCAACATGGTGCATATTGTGGCGTAATACACGAACAAGGAACGAAGCCGTACAAGTGTAATCATTTGCAAGAGGAAAGGCTTCATAAAGGAAGCCCCCAAGTAAACGGGGTATTTGAATTTGTGTGTCACAAACAAAGTTTTGACAAGGAGATTTTTTACAAGCAACTTTTTCCAAAAAAGTATAGTGCTTGGCTGAACCGAACACAAGTTAAAAATTTAAAACTTTGAGCATGAAAGCGACTTAGCTGGTTAATGTGTTCGGCATTGATGACGCGGTCCGAGCTTGATGCGGGACAAGGTTCCATCCCCCAAGCCGGTCCCGAGGTGGCGGAGTGGAGAGTTCGGCACTCCGAAGTGGTGACATAGCACGGTCAATGCAGGCCGGCAGAGTGATGCCGAAGTCCCCGGCATGGGGTAATGAAGTGTTGACGAAGCCCCCCGTCCAGCCGAGGTGACGTGGTATGTCAGTACGCCGAGTTGACGATACTGCCCAACCCGGATCATTTTCCTGTGCACAAAAAATAGTGCAAACCGGAGATAATAGTAATAATAAAAAAATCATTGCATAATAAATAATTTATGCAAAGTGAGTAATAAAATAAATATGGCCTGGCACCAAAGTCAATGTCGATGCAGGGCGTCGGCGTGATGCCCTAAAGGCGTGGCAAAGCCTGAATTCACAGGTCGGTCCGAGTTCTGGATGCGGCGTACGCCGGACTATGTACGGAAACTGACCGAACCACTATGCGACCGTCGTTAATGCGGCCACCATTTGATAGACCTGCGTACATATGATGGACAAACCAGAGTAATAATTCCTTGGGAAAAATGAACCCAAACAAGCAAAAAAATTAGGATTAATAGCACCTGGTTCATTTGTTGTAGCAATCCGAAGAGGTGATTCCCAAAATTGGGACTCGATCTGCACACCCATTGCCTGATGGGCGATAAAGCGACGGCATGGCGATGCTGGCAAAGGTTGGCTCGCCGAGGCAAAGCCCTCGGTCCAGCTAACGTGACAGAGCTGGTCGGCTAGTGACGCCGAAGTCTCCGGAGTAGGTTGATGAAGAGATGGCGAAGCCCCCGATCCAGCCGAGATGTCGAAGCCTCGATGTCAGCCGATGAGTCGAAGTAGGTCAGCATGATGGACACCGGCTTGAAGGAGCAATGATACGTCTCCAACGTATCTATAATTTTTGATTGCTCCATGCTATATTATCTTCTATTTTGGACATTATTGGGCTTTATTATTCACTTTTATATTATTTTTGGGACTAACCTATTAACCGGAGGCCCAGCCCAGAATTGCTGTTTTTTGCCTATTTCTGAGTTTCGCAGAAAAAGAATATCAAACGGAGTCCAAACGGAATGAAACCTTCGGGAACGTGATTTTCGGAACGAACATGATCCAGGAGACTTGGACCCTACGTCAAGCAACCAATAGGGAAGCCACGAGGTAGGGGGGCGCGCCCTCCACCCTCGTGGGCCCCCTGTTGCTCCACCGACGTACTTCTTCCTCCTATATATATCTACGTACCCCCAAACGATCAGATACGGAGCCAAAAACCTAATTCCACCGCCGCAACCTTCTGTACCCACGAGATCCCATCTTGGGGCCTGTTCCGGAGCTCCGTCGGAGGGGGCATCCATCACGGAGGGCTTCTACATCAACACCATAGCCTCTCCGATGAAGTGTGAGTAGTTTTCCTCAGACCTTCGGGTCCATAGTTAGTAGCTAGATGGCTTTCTCTCTCTTTTTGGATCTCAATACAATGTTCTCCCCCTCTCTCGTGGAGATCTATTCGATGTCATCTTCTTTTGCGGTGTGTTTGTTGAGACCGATGAATTGTGGGTTTATGATCAAGTTTATCTTTGAACAATATTTGAATCTTCTGAATTCTTTTATGTATGATTGGTTATCTTTGCAAGTCTCTTCGAATTATCAGTTTGGTTTGGCCTACTAGATTGATATTTCTTGCAATGGGAGAAGTGCTTAGCTTTGGGTTCAATCTTGCGGTGTCCTTTCCCAGTGACAGTAGGGGCAGCAAGGCACGTATAGTATTGTTGCCATCAAGGATAACAAGATGGGGTTTTTCTCATATTGCATGAATTTATCCCTCTACATCATGTCATCTTGCTTAAGGCGTTACTCTGTTCTTATGAACTTAATACTCTAGATGCATGATGGATAGCGGTCGATGTGTGGAGTAATAGTAGTAGATGCAGGCAGGAGTCGGTCTACTTGTCTCGGACGTGATGCCTATATACATGATCATACCTAGATATTCTCATAACTATGCTCAATTCTGTTAATTGCTCAACAGTAATTTGTTCACCCACTGTAAAATACTTATGCTCTTGAGAGAAGCCACTAGTGAAACCTATGGCCCCCAGGTCTATCCTCATCATATTAATCTTCCAACACTTAGTTATTTCCGTTGCTTTTTACTTTGCTTTTATTTTACTTTGCATCTTTATCATAAAAATATGAAAAATATTATCCTATCATATCTATCAGATCTCACTCTCGTAAGTGACCGTGTAGGGATTGACAACCCCTTATCGCGTTGGTTGCGAGGATTTATTTGTTTTGTGTAGTTACGAGGGACTCGCGCGTAGCCTCCTACTGGATTGATACATTGGTTCTCAAAAACCGAAGGAAATACTTACGCTACTTTGCTGCATCACCCTTTCCTCTTCAAGGGAAAACCAACACAGTGCTCAAGAGGTAGCAAGAAGGATTTCTGGCGCCGTTGCCGCGGAGGTCTACGCAGAAGTCAACATACCAAGTACCCATCACAAACCCTTATCTCCCGCATTACATTATTTGCCATTTGCCTCTCGTTTTCCTCTCCCCCACTTCACCCTTGCCGTTTTATTCGCCCTTTTTCCGTTCATCTTTTCTGATGTCTTACTTGGCTCGTTTGGTTGAAATAGTTGAGTATTTATTCCTAAACAGAGAAGCTAATATCTATGGATCCTCATCCGCTTGCCAATCTTTTTAAGAGATCCAATTATGATGAACCAATTGCTAGTGAGTTTTGTGCACTAGATTATCTTTATGAAGTTTTGCTTGAAATTTGTGAATCTGAAAATTGTGATGAAGTACTTTATGAAGAGATTCACGATAGCTCCTTGAATAAAAAACATGATTGCAATGATTTTACTATAAATTCTCTTGATGTCAATTGTGCTAATAATATGCAAAACCCTAAGCTTGGGGATGCTAGTTTTGCTATGTCTACTACTTGTTGCAATGATCATGATTGGGGTGATTCTTCTTATGATCTTGAAAATTTATTTAAGCCCCATGATGAATATGAGATTGATAATATTGTTTGCAATAATATTGAAAGTGGGTTTGGAAGAGTGTCAACTTTAGATCCCACATATTTGGAGAATATTCAATCTTATGAAATTTTTGATAAAAGTGGGTTTGGAGAGGTCATGACTTTAGTTAATGTTAATCCCACTATTTCGGAAGAGTGTCAACTTTGCATGCATGTGGATCGTGTTGAAAGTATTTATTGTGATAGCTATTTTGTCAAATTTTCTTATGATCCTACATGTAATTATTATGAGAGAGAAAAATATGGTTATAGAAATTTTCATGTTACTAAATTACCTCTCGTTATGTTGAGATTGCTATTGTTCTTTTCCGCTTCCTTGCATATGCTAGTTTTTTCTTGCTATGATAATTTGTTTGCCTATAAGATGCCTATGCGTAGGAAGTATGTTAGACTTAGATGTGTTTGTCACGTGTTTCATGATGCTCTCTTTGTGCTTCAATTCTTGTCTTTCATGTGAGCATCATTAAAATTATCAATGCCTAGCTAAAAGGCTTTAAAGAAAAGCGCTTGTTGGGAGACAACCCAATATTTTTCCTTGCTGTTATTCAATAAATATTTGATCTAGCCTCTGGTTAGATGTGTTTTTATGTTTTAATTAGTGTTTGTGCCAAGTTAAACCTATAGGATCTTCTTGGATGATAGTTATTTGATCTTGCTGTAATTTCCAGAAACTTTCTGTTTATGAAAATAATTGTTAAAAATCACCAGAACGTGATAAAATATTGATTCCAATTGATGCTGATCAATAAACAAATTTTCTAGGTCTTCCTATTTTGGCTGATATTTTGGAGTTCTAGAAGTTTGCGTTAGTTATAGATTACTACAGACTGTTCTGTTTTTGACAGATTCTGTTTTTCGTGTGTTGTTTGCTTATTTTCATGAATCTATGGCTAGTAAAATAGTTTATAAACCATATAGAAGTTGGAATACAGTAGGTTTAACACCAATATAAATAAAGAATGAGTTCATTACAGTACCTTGAAGTGGTCTTTTGTTTTCTTTCGCTAACGGAGCTCACGAGATTTTCTGCTAAGTTTTGTGTTGTGAAGTTTTCAAGTTTTGGGTGAAAGATTTGATGGATTATGGAACAAGGAGTGGCAAGAGCCTAAGCTTGGGGATGCCCATGGGACCCCCAAGATAATCTAAGGACACCAAAAAGCCAAAGCTTGGGGATGCCCCGGAAGGCATCCCCTCTTTCGTCTACTTCCATCGGTAACTTTACTTGGAGCTATATTTTTATTCACCACATGATATGTGTTTTGCTTGGAGCGTCTTGTATGATTTGAGTCTTTGCTTTTTATTTTACCACAATCATCCTTGCTGTACACACCTTTTGAGAGAGACACACATGATTCAGAAATTATTAGAATACTCTATGTGCTTCACTTATATCTTTTGAGTTATATAGTTTTTGCTCTAGTACTTCACTTATATCTTTTAGAGCACGGTGGTGGATTTGTTTTATAGAAACTATTGATCTCTCATGCTTCACTTAGATTATTTTGAGAGTCTTAAATAGCATGGTAATTTGCTTAAATAATCCTAATATGCTAGGTATTCAAGAATAGTAAAAACTTTCTTATGAGTGTTTTGAATACTAAGAGAAGTTTGATACTTGATGATTGTTTTGAGACATGGAGGTAGTGATATTAAAGTCGTGCTAGTTGAGTAGTTGTGAATTTGAGAAATACTTGTGTTGAAGTTTGCAAGTCCCGTAGCATGCACGTATGGTAAATGTTATGTAACAAATTTGAAACATGAGGTGTTCTTTGATTGTCTTCCTTATGAGTGGCAGTCGGGGACGAGCGATGGTCTTTTCCTACCAATCTATCCCCCTAGGAGCATGCGCGTAGTGCTTGGTTTTTGATGACTTGTAGATTTTTGCAATAAGTATGTGAGTTCTTTATGACTAATGTTGAGTCCATGGATTATACGCACTCTCACCTTTCCATCATTGCTAGCCTCTTCGGTACCGTGCATTGCCCTTTCTCACATTGAGAGTTGGTGCAAACTTCGCCGGTGCATCCAAACCCCGTGATATGATACGCTCTTTCACACATAAACCTCCTTATATCTTCCTCAAAACAGCCACCATACCTACCTATTATGGCATTTCCATAGCCATTCCGAGATATATTGCCATGCAACTTTCCACCATCTAGTTTATCATGACACGTTCATCATTGTCATATTGCTTTGCATGATCATGTAGTTGACATAGTATTTGTGGCAAAGCTACCGTTCATAATTCTTTCATACATGTCACTCTAGGTTCATTGCATATCCCGGTACACCGCCGGAGGCATTCATATAGAGTCATACTTTGTTCTAGTATCGAGTTGTAATCATTGAGTTGTAAATAAATAGAAGTGTGATGATCATCATTTTCTAGAGCATTGTCCCAAGTGAGGAATAAAAAAAAGAGAAAGGCCATAAAAAAAGGAAGGCCCCAAAAAAATGAGAGAAAAAGAGAGAAGGGACAATGTTACTATCCTTTACCACACTTGTGCTTCAAAGTAGCACCATAATCTTCATGATAGAGAGTCTCTTGTTTTGTCACTTTCATATACTAGTGGGAATTTTTCATTATAGAACTTGGCTTGTATATTCCAACAATGGGCCTCCTCAAGTGCCCTAGGTCTTCGTGAGCAAGCAAGTTGGATGCACACCCACTTAGTTTCTTTTGTTGAGCTTTCATATATTTATAGCTCTAGCGCATCCGTTGCATGGCAATCCCTACTCCTTGCATTAACATCAATCGATGGGCATCTCCATAGCTCATTGATTAGCCTCGTTGATGTGAGACTTTCTCCTTTTTTGTCTTCTCCACATAACCCCCATCATCATATTATATTCCACCCATAGTGCTATGTCCATGGCTCGCGCTCATGTATTGCGTGAGGGTTTATAAGTGTCAGATTACTAAAGGATGAAACAATTGCTTGGCTTTTCATCGGGGTTGTGCATGATGAGAGCATTCTTGTGTGATGAAGATGGAGCATGACTAAACTATATGATTTTGTAGGGATGAACTTTCTTTGGCCATGTTATTTTGAGAGGACATAATTGCTTAGTTAGTATGCTTGAAGTATTATTATTTTTATGTCAATATGAACTTTTATCTTGAATCTTTCGGATCTGAATATTCATACCACAATTAAGAAGAATTACATTGAAATTATACCAAGTAGCACTCCGCATCAAAAATTCTGTTTTTACCATTTACCTACTCGAGGACGAGCAGGAATTAAGCTTGGGGATGCTTGATACGTCTCCAACGTATCTATAATTTTTGATTGATCCATGCTATATTATCTTCTGTTTTGGACATTATTGGGCTTTATTATTCACTTTTATATTATTTTTGGGACTAACCTATTAACCGGAGGCCCAGCCCAGAATTGCTATTTTTTGCCTATTCCAGAGCTTCGCAGAAAAAGAATATCAAATGGAGTCCAAACAGAATGAAACCTTCGGGAACGTGATTTTCGGAACAAACATGATCCAGGAGACTTGGACCCTACGTCAAGCAACCAACAGGGAGCCACGAGGTAGGGGGGCGTGCCTACCCCCCAGGGCGCGCCCTCCACCCTCGTGGGCCCCCTGTAGCTCCACCGACGTACTTCTTCCTCCTATATATATCTACGTACCCCCAAATGATCAGATACGGAGCCAAAAACCTAATTCCACTGCCGCAACCTTCTGTACCCACGAGATCCCATCTTGGGGCCTATTCCGGAACTCCGCCGGAGGGGGCATCCATCACGGAGGGCTTCTACATCAACACCATAGCCTCTCCGATGAAGTGTGAGTAGTTTACCTCAGACCTTAGGGTCCATAGTTAGTAGCTAGATGGCTTTCTCTCTCTTTTTGGATCTCAATACAATGTTCTCCCCCTCTCTCGTGGAGATCTATTCGATGTCATCTTCTTTTGCGGTGTGTTTGTTGAGACCGATGAATTGTGGGTTTATGATCAAGTTTATCTTTGAACAATATTTGAATCTTCTGAATTCTTTTATGTATGATTGGTTATCTTTGCAAATCTCTTCGAATTATCAGTTTGGTTTGGCCTACTAGATTGATATTTCTTGCAATGGGAGAAGTGCTTAGCTTTGGGTTCAATCTTGCGGTGTCCTTTCCCAGTGACAGTAGGGGCAGCAAGGCACGTATAGTATTGTTGCCATCGAGGATAACAAGATGGGGTTTTTCTCATATTGCATGAATTTATCCCTCTACATCATGTCATCTTGCTTAAGGCGTTACTCTGTTCTTATGAACTTAATACTCTAGATGCATGCTGGATAGCGGTCGATGTGTGGAGTAATAGTAGTAGATGCAGGCACGAGTCGGTCTACTTGTCTCAGACGTGATGCCTATATACATGATCATACCTAGATATTCTCATAACTATGCTCAATTCTGTTAATGCTCAACGGTAATTTGTTCACCCACCGTAAAATACTTATGCTCTTGAGAAAAGCCACTAGTGAAACCTATGGCCCCCGGGTCTATCCTCATCATATTAATCTTCCAATACTTAGTTATTTCCGTTGCTTTTTTACTTTGCTTTTATTTTACTTTGCATCTTTATCATAAAAATACCAAAAATATTATCCTATCATATCTATCAGATCTCACTCTCGTAAGTGACCGTGTAGGGATTGACAACCCCTTATCGCGTTGGTTGCGAGGATTTATTTGTTTTGTGTAGGTACTAGGGACTTGCGCGTAGCCTCCTACTGGATTGATACCTTGGTTCTCAAAAACTGAGGGAAATACTTACGCTACTTTGCTGCATCACCCTTTCCTCTTCAAGGGAAAAACAACGCAGTGCTCAAGAGGTAGCAAGCAACAGTGCGGCACTATCGATGCAGGTCGTGACGTGGTCAATGCCGGCTTGATGAAGTGACCGTGCGGCGATGCCGGTGTGCCCGCTCCGTGTAATCCGTGGGGCGGCGATGTTGGTGATGATTTATCCTTCGCGATGCCGAACTCCTGTTCGGCTCGCCAAGATGGTGATCCGAAGAAGTTGAGCTCGGCTCAACAAAGTGACGACGTGTCTAGCGCAGGTCGGCAGCCGTGGAGCAATATTGCCGGACTGGTTTGACACCAGCATGATGGTGAAGATCATGTTCAAAAGATTTTAAAGTTAGTGGGATGTGCTCGGGAACAAAAACACAATACCCATACAAAACTTCCTTCAAAAAGGATGTCCGAAATCTCATTCATAAAAAAGACGAACTCGGGTCGGATTCGTTTTCGCGCAGAAAACAGATCCAAAAAGTGAAGCACTAATCGGAAGGTTCCCGAAGTTTGGACGGTCGGATCGAGCTGAAATTTTGAGGGGTGGTAGATATAGGAATTCCGCAGCCGATCAACGGTTTGATCTTCCAAAGGACGTCCGAGCTAGAAGCTGGACACCACACCCTAAACTCGTCCAGATTCCCGTCCAGATTTGATAGGGCTCCGGTATATCGCGGATTGCCAGAGATTCCTCCATCGGAACTCGATGAAATTTTCTAGGGTTGTTGTAGACTCAATTCCGCACAATTCCACCGAAGCAATTGTTTAAAATGACACTTGAGGAGGCGGTGGCGGCGGATACAAGTTCGCTGTCCAGAAAAACAGCACGGCCGCCCGAGGGCAATGTTGACATTGAGCCCCCGGGCTCCCTGGATGATTCCTCCATGATCTTGATAGAGATCAGAGTTGATGTTGATGAAGGCCCTCATCCGAACATGACGATCGGAGTTAGGGCGCAGTCCTCGGTCCAGCCAAGGTGACCAGCCGAGCCGGTGACGAAGAAGCCGACGTCGCAGTTGATCTGCAGTCGAGCCATTGATCCTTTTGCCGATCACACAGCGGAACTCTCAATGAAAGCACCAATGTCGGTGTCAAAATCGGCGGATCTCGGGTAGGGGGTCCCGAACTGTGCGTCTAGGATCGATGGTAACAGGAGACGGGGGACACAATGTTTACCTAGGTTCGGGCCCTCTCGATGGAGGTAATACCCTACTTCCTGCTTGATTGATCTTGATGATATGAGTATTACAAGAGTTGAACTACCACGAGATCGTAGAGGCTAAACCCTAGAAGCTAGCCTATGATTACGATTGTTGTACATGATCTATCGACTAGCCTGGCCTCGGTTTATATAATGCACCAGAGGCCTAGGATAACAAGAGTCCTAGCCGAAAACGCCGGTGGGGAGGAGTCCCTGTCTTGATCACCAAGTCTTGTGGAATCTTCCTTGTATGCGGCAGCTGTCCGAACTGGCCGATGAGTATACGGCCATGGGGGTCCTCGGCCCAATCCAACTGATCCGGAGACGACGTGATGAGTACCCCCTAGTCCAGGACACCGTCACCCAACGCTTGTATGTTGGCTCCGCCACTGTTCATGGACATAATCTTGTGTGAACTTCACTCTATGTCTATGGATATCCTTGTTTGTTCCTTGTGGGACTAACCCGTGTAGGTATTGAAAGTGCAACTCACTCCAATGGATTGCTGTGAATGATCTACATCAACATTGAGCATCCACATCTTCAACATCTACATGAAGTCATCATCGACAAAACCCAAGGTTAGTTCATCCCTCTTAGGGGGGATATCACATCTAGGAGGAGCTTTACTCTAAATATTGAGCTAAAGCAACTCTAATGGTGTGAACACAACAATGCTTTATGTAAAAGTGGTAACCCCACTTGTGCTTAAACGATGAGTATGACCTATGATCAAATGTTCTCATTTAACTCCTAAGTCAATATACTCATATATAGATGACCTAGTCATCGCCAATTGCTTGATAGATGCTAGAGTGTTTGTGCATGCTTTGCCACATATTTCATTTGCCATTTTATTGTGTGAGCATGTTGATTGCATGTTTTTCTCATTCGAGGATATCATTTGTTGCTTTGATTGTTTGGCTCTTCTTCTTTTGCCAAATGGATGGACAAGAATGCCTAAGAACTTCCTCTAGCTATCTATGATTTTCTTGTCTCAAACTCTATTCATGCTACATCACAAAGTTTGATCAAGTCAGATTCGAACCCTTTGTGTGAGGAGCACTCGGAGTCACCGATTCGTCATAGACTTAAACTTCCAAAACCTCTCTGTGCATTTCAGTCTGACCGATTCATCCTTTTTGGTCTGACCGAGTTCACTGAGTTGATCTAGGTTTTGAATCTCGGTACAACCGATTAGAACCTTTTGGTCACACCGAGTTGCAGTAACCGCTTGCGATTCTGCATCTCGGTGCCACCGAGTTGTTCCACTCGGTCACACCGACAAGGTCAGGATATATATACCGACGGGTCAAATTTTGGAAATTTCTCCAAAACCTCTTCGCCCGCGCGTGTCATGCTCTGCCGTCTCGGGTCTCCGGATCATCCTCTCGTCGCCAGCGACCTCCCGCCGCTGGTCTCCGTCGCCATCAACGGAATTCTACACCACCGTTGCCGCGGTAGCGAGCTCATCACCGAGCTAGGGTATGAGTTCAAACTTTGTGCTGTCGTTATCTCCGATTCTTAGCACAAAGCAAATGCCATGTTTCTTACCACGTATGAGATCATCCTGTCCAGCAAAAACCTCCTTTAGATTAGATTTGATTCGAAAATTTAGGGTTAGGTTTCCGCCGAACTCATCACGGATCGACCGAGTTGTGGAAATCGGTCTCATCGATTTGGCTTAGGCCATTGCACTTGCACTTTTCGATCTGACTGAAACTTGCAAATCGGTGTGACCAAGTTCAACTCTCAGTGAAACCCTAGCAATCTCGGAGTCACCAAACTATGTCTCGGTCTGACCGATTCCACTAGTTTAGACTCCAAAAGTTACTTCGGTGTCACCGAGTTTAACAAATCGGTAGCTCCAAAATACTTTCTGTGGAAAACTAAAACTAAGTTTTTGACTCATCCATTTTGCAAAATCTCTGCACTTTATGATGCTCATCCACTCTATCTCATCTATAACTATTCACAGGGTCAGCTGTCAGTTTGCAGTGCCAGAATGTCTGATCAGAGTGATAGCCAGAATAAGTCTGAAGAGCAGGTGAATCGGAGTGAGGGCACTAGTTCCTCTGGCAGTTATGATGAAGGCAGCAGAAGTACTCCTAGCAATCTTCCTAAGGCTGCTACGAGGCATAGGAGGAAGAGAAATTCTGAGTTGAAGATGAAGACTATGTAGCTGCCGAGGAGGAGGTGAGCTCCAAGAAAAAGGTTGTCAAGAAGGAATTTGGCACAGCTGCATCTACAAAGCCTGGTATGCACAAGAAGGCTCCTGCAAAAAGAGTGCCCCATGTCTAAGGCCAGAGCTCCACTCTTGAAACTTCCAAATCAACTAGTGGTGAGGCTGCTGGTGAGGGCAAGAAGAAGAAGGAAAGGAAGAGAGGAAGATGGTGCAAGAAAGTGGATCCCATGGAAGAATTTGAGAAGCACTCCTCTGATGAGGATGAAGAGGAAGAGGAAGAGGAAGAGGATGCTGCACTAGCACCCAAAGCTCAAAAGCTGATGGGGGATGCCATCAAGTCTGGGGCTGCCCCTTCTAAGCCCAAGACAGCCCCCAAAGCTTCTGCTCCAGCTCCCAAGACTGCAGCAAAGAGGAGCAGAAGGAATATACCAGCTGCTGAGAAGAACAAGGCCCTAGTGCCTGAAACTGAAGTTGAAGAAGAGGAAGATGCTGAAGCCCAAGTGCTTAGGAAGTTAAAACCAAGATCCCTGACCATGATGATAATCATCCAGTGGCAGAAAATATGAAGATCAGAAAGGATGCAAGTCTCACACTATGGAGACAATCTGATCCATATCTGTGAGGAGAAGGACTACTGTGGACTATAGGTTTCACACCAAGGAGCAGCAGGACTTCTATGAGACTATTCTGCTAGATAAGAAGCCAACTGTATGTGATATGAAGTGGGCAGAATGGAAGTATATTGACAACAATGAAGACCACCTTCCAGGAGTGCATGAGAGCTTCAGGCTGTGTGAAGTAGATGCTTTTGTGGGTCAGAAACTCACCAAGTGGAATGATGAACTTATTATGCAATTCTACTCCACAACACATTTCTATCCTGATGGCAGAATTGTCTGGATGTCTGAAGGTACTAGGTACCAATCGACAGTTGTTGAATGGGCCAAACTGATCAATGCCCTGCAGAGCATGAGGATGACATAGATGTCTATGCCAAGAAGAAGAAGGATCACAACTCCATGGCTAACATGTATAAGGAGATTCCTGACAAAGACTTGGAAACTCACAAGATGGGCTGTGTGTACTATCTGTTGTCTGGTCTGACCACCATCAACATTATCTTGAGGCATACCTTGTTGCCCAAGTCAGGAGATCATAGGATAATCAGAGGTCATTCCATACACTTGCTGCAGTTGTTTGATGTGCCCCAAAAGTTCAAAGTGATGAGTCTAATTGTTGAGACAATCAAGAGGACAGCTGTAGATCAGAAGAGATCATGTGGGTATGCTCCACACCTCCAGATGCTCATCAACTCCAAGATGGGCACATGCACACACTTATTGGACAAGGAACATCTTCCCTTAAGGCCTGATTTTGAGGACAACATAGTTCTCATGGATGCTGAAGATCCTACATCTGTAGAGGCTCAAGAGAAGAGGGAAAAAGCAAAAGGCTGAGAAAGCAAGAAATATGCGAAGTGCTGAAGAGGCTTCTCAAGTGTTTCTCAAGTCAAAGCAAGATCAACTTGGATATCTGATTCAAGCCACCTTGAGGATTGAGAAGGGATTGGCCACCCTGACTTAGAACCAAGAAAGCCTGGAGAGGATCATTGAAACAAAATTCTATGATCTTGACTTGAAAGTAACAGAGATGTACACAGCGGTTGAGCAGCTCCAAGAAGAAGCTGAGGAGAGGAAAGGGCAGGCTACCACAGATGCCTTTCAGAGAGTGCCTAGGGGACGGAGATCTACTGCAGTGCCAGTGACCGACACATGAGCTACTACATCAGCACCTGCAGCCACAGCATCAGTAGCACCTCCAGTTGCCACTCCACCAGCTTCAACAACTTCAACAGATGCATTCGTCCTTGGAGTCCTCTCAACACCACCTCCTGAAGATCAAGCCTAGAGTGACGTATAACACTATGCATTTTCGAGCTTTTTGGTAACTTGTCGCCAAAGCGGGAGAAAGTGTATAGATCATAGGCTTCGAGAAAAAGAGCTTGCTTCTTTTTGCTATCTCTTTTGCTTCTTGGTTGATACTTATTTGTGTGCTTGCTTGGATGATACTTTATGTGTGTGTGAGATACTCGTTTGATCATATCATACCTTAATGCTTGTGCTTGAATGATGCTATTATTTATTTCTCATATATGACCATTCACATTGTCTTGGTGATGAGTGCATATTTTACTTTCTATCATTTTGAGCGCTACACCAAGATGTATGTGACATGGAAGAGTAACCCATGATCCTAATCGATTGTGCATTTGCATTCAAAAGCAAATTTTAAATAATGCACAAATTTAGGGGGAGCTCTTGCTTATCATATACTTCTCAAAGCGACGATGTATTTCAATCTTATTATAATTTGTCAAAGCTTTGATCTATATGTTGTCATCAATTACCAAAAAGGGGGAGATTGAAAGTGCAACTATCCCTGGGTGGTTTTGGTAATTCCTAACAACATATAGCTCATTGAACTAATGCTCTTTCAAGATGATCATTTCAGAAAGTTTAATGATTGGCATGGCATGGACTAGGAATGTGGACCCCTCAAAATGCGAAGGACACATGTTGGCAAAAACCTCAAGACTCTACATTTTCATTTTAGTGATCCAAGATCACATTGAGTCCATGGAAAAAGCCAATACTATTAAAAGGGGATGAGGTGTTGCTTAATGGCTTGCTTGCTCAAAATGCTTAGTGATATGCTCCAGAAGCCCTCAACCACTTTCTCATATCCACATATGTCCCAAACCAAAAGTCAAACTCGGCCCCACCGATTTGATCTATCCGGCGCCACCGAGTTCATTTGACATAGCCATAGCCAGAAACCCTAATCAGTTCGGTCTCACCGATAGGGATCTCGGTCTCACCGAGATGGGATTGCAAACTCTCTGTTTCCCTTCGTAACGTTTCGGTCTAACCGAGATGAGCGATCGGTCCCACCGAGTTCGCAATGCAAACTCTCTGTTTCCTTTCGTAACGTTTCGGTCTCACCGAAATGAGCGATCGGTCCCACCGAGTTTGCCTGACCAACTTTCTGTTTGCCTATTACAGAAATCGGTCTCACCGAGTTTATGTGATCGGTCTCACCGAGATTACGTTATGCCCCAACCCTAATGAAATCGGTCCCACCGAGTTGAAATATCGGTCCCACTGAAAATCCTAACGTTCACATTTTGAACTGAATTGGTCTGATCGAGTTTGAGTATTCGGTCCCACCAAGTTTAGTAAATTGTGTGTAACAGTTAGATTTTATGTGGAGGCTATATATACCCCTCCACCCATCCTCCATTCGTGGAAAGAGCCATCAGAACGTGCCTACACTTCCAACATTCATTTTCTGAGAGAGAACCACCTACTGATGTGTTGAGACCAAGATATTCCAATCCAACCACAAGAATCTTGATCTCTAACCTTCCCCAAGTTGATTTCCACTCAAATCATCTTTCCACCAAATCCAAATTTGTGAGAGAGAGTTGAGTGTTGGGGAGACTATCATTTGAAGCACAATAGCAAGGAGTTCATCATCAACACACTATCTATTATCTTTTCGAGAGTGGTGTCTCCTAGATTGGTTAGGTGTCACTTGGGAGCCTCCGTCAAGATTGTGGAGTTGAACCAAGGAGTTTGTAAGGACAAGTAGATCGCCTACTTCGTGAAGATCTACCCTAGTGAGGTAAGTCTTTCATGGGCGATGACCATGGTGGGATAGACAAGGTTACTTCTTCGTGGACCATTCGTGGGTGGAGCCCTTCGTGGACTCGCGTAGCCGTTACCCTTCGTGGGTTGAAGTCACCATCAACGTGGATGTACGATAGCACCACCTATCGGAACCACGCCAAAAATCTCCATGTCTACATTGCGTTTGTTCCCTCCAAACTCCTCCCTTTACCTTCATATATGCAATGATTTACATTCCGCTGCTATACTCTTAGATTTGCATGTGTAGGTTGATTGCTTCATTTGTGCTAAGTTGCTAAAATCTGTCAAGACTTAAAATTGGGAAAATGCTAGACTTTTATTTGGTCAAGTAGTCTAATCACCCCCGCTCTAGACATACTTTCGATCCTACACCCAGCCTGCTTAAATTTGCCCCTCCGCCGTGAGTTCCCCTTATAGAAATACCCTTCCATGTCGTTTTCTCTCCAGTCAAAGCTGTTTGACTGCTATCGGGCTGTTCCTTTGACATTTTTGCCCTTCCGTCCTTACAGGCGGACCCAAACTTACTGGTTCACTCTCTCTCTCCTCCCTTTCTTCAACCTCCCGACGACAGGCGAGGCGCCTTGGAGACTAGTTGCGCTCGTTGATTTCGAGCTCGGGGAGTGAGGCAATAGCTGATGTAGTTAGTGTGGCCGTCGGGCATGTTTTCTGCGAGCTCCTAGGCGGTTGGTGAGATAAGTGTTGCCACATCGATTTGGCCATTTTGGAGAATTATGGTTCATCAATTTGGGTTTTTTTAGCTTTTAGGTTAAAGGTGTTGGGATTGTTCGGTTTGCCTCTAAGTTCTACATCCCCGAACCGAACTTTTGTGGACTCGAGGTGAGCACGACACAACAGTGCTCGGGGCACAGCCTGATTCCTGCTCGTCGCATTGCCTAGAGAGGAGCAAGCACTGAAAGAAGGTCCTTGGGCTGCCCCCTTGAAGTAATTTTCCCCTTATGTCTGATTTTGCTTCGAATCGTTGCAAATAATAGTTTTATAGGAAGTTGGCCCAAAAAACCTTTTCAACACCGTAAAGTGTCCATAACTTTAGAAGATCCCGTAGAAGTGACATTTCTCCTTGTAGGTTTATTGAAAGATCACCGCCTGAAACTTCACCGCGCGCTCCGTCAGAACCTCATCGAAACGCCGCCGCGCCCGCGCCGCCCCCCCCCCCCCCCCCCCCTGCCGGAACACCGCCTCGCGCGGGCGGCCAGTGCACCGGCTCGCGCCGCCCCTCGCTGGCGGCACCGCATCGCCCGCTGTCACGCGTCACTAACTAACGGGTCCTAGGCAATTATCTATTTTTTGTTTAATTAAAATAAAATGATAAAATTAGGGGAAGAAGTTTAGGGGAATTGGCAAAAATGGCTTTCAGACAAACTTTTACAGAAAGGCCAAAAACCAGTTTTACCAAAAGATTTTTAAGAAAGCTGTTGGAGTTGGTCTAACGCCGCTGGTCCCACCCTCTAGGTCGACCACTCCACATATTCCATTCCCAGCGCATTTGGCAAAATTTGGGAAGGGGAATAGGAGTTTGATGTAGGATGAGAAGCTGCTTGTCCGGCTGCGGCAGGTATTTCAGCCCCTGCCGGTCCCCCGCAGAATCGAGAGAAAGAAACCAACCCACCAACAACACATCGGTGGCTGCAGGGTGAATATCCACCCCGCGCCCATGGACCATGCTGCAAGTGCATTTCCCACTACCGTCCCCATCCGGGCCACACGCGTCCCGCTACTGGCATGTCGGCCTTCTACTTCCCGCTCGGCTCCTCTATAATATCGCCTCTCCTCCCATCCACGGATCACCTCTGGCACTGCCAGCGTTGCTTCCTCCGATCTGATCAAGCGTCCCCTTCGCGCAATCTTTACGTGACATTAATAAAGAGTGCAATGTAAGAGAAAAGCATGCCGCATTATCACTCCACAGGACCAATGAAAGCGACGGCCTGTTTTCTCATCTCGTGCGACGGAGAAAACAATGCAGCGTGTCACTCAGATTTTTCTTTCCAAATCGTTACACCTTTGTATCTTGGACCATCAAGAATGAGAACGCTCACCACATTTCCCATCTGGTCAAAGCGTTGGATCTTCATCCAACCACCATCCTTTTGCACGCGCGTTCTTCTTATTCCTGCACCGTGCTGCCAACCGACGCCGGCCTAGCTGCCCGCCCCTGTCTTTTGTAGTTGGTGAACTACCACGCTAGCCGCGCGCCCGTGCTGCCCATCATTGCGCCGCCGCCGCTCTGGCCATCCATCTAAACCTGAACAATCATCCCTTGGGCTCGCTCCCTGCTTGTTCACGGCTCGCACTCGCCGTGGAGCTCGCGGCCTCCCGGGGGCGTGCTCTGGGCTGCGCTGAAATGGACTAACGCGACGATTTTTTTTCAAACAGTTTTGCTAAAGTATATCTGAATATGCCATAAATATTGTACATCCAAGTTTTGTGTCATTGATCTTACGCGAAGATTCGTGCGGCTGTTTTTTTTTTTCTTTTTCTTTTGATATTTGATTGAGTCCATCCTAAACACACCCTTTTTCGAACGCATGAGGTTTAGCAAAAGTGAAAAATGAGAACACCCGAACAAAGAAAATGGGGTTGGTGAAGATCACGAAGTGTAACGGGAATGCAACATAAACAAAGCGGGAGTGCTCTGCTGCCACTGACGTCTTCCTCCTCGTTGGTTTCACAGTTTCACTTACACGAATGCGGATTTTTTATTGCATAATTTTCGCTGGGATCGGTCGTACATGCGCATCGTTACAGTGCTTATACACGAGGAATTAGAGCGTAACGAGTCACATGACGGTGCAGGCGCCGGACGGGTCCTCCTCGCAGACCATCATGTAGCCGCCGCATGGATACGACGGCGGCATGGTGTACTGGGGCGCCGGCGCCGAGCACTGGCAGCCGCCGTGTCCCTGGTGGCAGCAGCAGCCGGACGGCCCCGCCGGGAACGGGTAGGGGTAGGGGCACGGGTACGGCACCGGCACCTCCACAACCTTGGGCGCCGGAGGGGGCGGCGGCGGCGGCTGTTGCTTCACCTTGACCGTCTCATCCTTACCCGGGCCCGGGGGCTTCACCTTGTCCGTCGGCGGCGGAGGCTTGGGATCCTGTTTCTTGATCGGCTCGACGGTCTCGATCTCCTTGATGATGTTGCACGCCTTGCAGCAGAGCTTGTCGCCCAGCTTGTCGGCGTCGAAGGGGCCCGACACGATCACGTGGTTCTTCTTCTCGTCGTACTTGATGTCGTCGATGATGAACTCACCCTTCTCTGCAACCAAAGATTTTCCTCAGCCTCGTTGCAGCTAAGAGAGACATGAACAGCTCGCGAGGAAATACGTACCCCTGATCCTCTCGAGCACCTTCCTGATCTTGGCGTGGCAGCGGCCGCAGTCGAGGTCTACCTTGACGATGATGGTCGGCATCTCTGCACGGCACGCAGCTCCCTGACCACGACTCTGGTTGAATTTTTGTCTACCTTATCTTGCTCTGGAGAGCAGAGAGAAGACGTTTGTTAATTGCAACTGATTTAGGTAGAAAAGGAAGTAATAGTAGATCAATAAACAAGAAGGCCTGATAGTAACGGTGGTGGAGGAGGAGGAGGGCAAGAATAGGGTCATCACCTTACTCTCATCCGCAGGAGACTTGCTGACGAAAATGGGTGAGAAGCCAAGCCAGGAAGAAGTCTCCATAAAAGGACGCAGCGGCACGACACTTGGCTGCACCGTCGACCACGCCCGAAAAAGCCGAGCCGCATGTCGCCTTCAAGTCTGTTACGTACTCCCTCCGTAAACTTTTATAAGAGGGTTTAGGAATTGTAGTTCAAATTTCGTAACGCTACGAAAATCTTGTCGTTTCCCATTTTGCCCCTCCCTCGCCTCACTCACTCGCGATTCCCCTCCTCTCCTCACTCACTCTGAAATCCCTAGCTCGCCCGCGCCGCTCTTCCTCTGGCCCGCGCCGCTCTCCCTCTCGCCCACGCCGCTCTCCCTCTGGCCCGTGCCGTTCTCCCTCTCACCCACGCGGCTTGCCTGCGTCTACGTCGCCGCTTCTCCCTTTCGCCCGCGCCGCCTCTCCCTCTCGCTGGCTTCGCATGCGCCACCTTCTCCTGCTCAAGCCAAAGCTGGCTTTTTTACTGAAGTCCAGGAAGAGCAGCAGTAGTGCGGGGCAGACAGCCTTGTCCTGCTCGACGACGGTGGCAGCGTTCTCCGGCTCGACGACGGCGGCGACAAACGCTAGCGCTCCTCGTCTTCCTCGACCTGCAAGGAGGAGCACCGGTACTGGAGATGCGGCTGCTGCTGCCAGGTCTGCACGACGTGGAGGTCCTGCAGATGCGGTTGCTGCTCTGGCGGGCGAGGGGGAGTTCAAGCTGCCGGGCGACTTCAACTTCATCTTCATCTGCAGATCAGGTCAGACTTCATCTTCGTCCCCTTGTGTGCTCTGATTGTGTGCTTTGCTTCAGAGATGCTAAGAAAAACTTGTTCATGCTCTGCTTGTGTTCTCTGCTTCAGATTGTGTGCTCTGATGATTATTTCAATTCTGCACTTTTTTGTTAAGACAGACTTGGGATAGGATCTTCATGCACTGTAGAGTGATGATTATTTACAGAAATTAAATGATGTTCTGAACAAAAATTAGGAACATGGAGGGAGTAGTAGATGTATACAGAGCAACCAGAGCACTACTGATGATGTCACTTCATATTTTGTGTTTAGTCTTTGCTCCTGAGTCAATTTTTGCAAGAGTATTCACCAGAGATTCAAAATACTCCAGCAAGCTTCACTAGTTACTCCTACTGGTGGTTCACTATTTACTGTTAATTCACCAGCAAGCTTTCCAACAAGGAGTACTCATGAAAGTTTCGGAATGAATCTGTTGATGGTTCACTGTTTATTTGCTTGATTACTGTTAATTGAAAATAGAGTACGCAAAACTAGAATATTGCTTGCTAGAGAAGAATATTTAGTGAGCATGATTGTGTAGAAATTTTTCATTTGGTACTTGGAGTAGAATATTGCTTGCTGGAGTTGCTTGCTTACTGTTAATTGAAAATAGACTAAGCAGCTAATCTAGTGTTGCTCATGGAGTAGTTGTAGAGCATGCTCCTGTCCTCTCCTTTCCTCTCCACTCTCCTCTCCACTCTTGTCCTCTCCTCTCCACTCTTCTCCATTCAGAAAACTTCAATAAATTCAGAAACTTCCATATAATTCGGAAAACTTAAAAAAAACAGAAACTTCCACATAAAATTTGGAAATTTCCATAAAGTTAAGAAACTTGCATATAATTTCAGAAGCTTGCACACTCCATTTCAAACAACACATATGGAGTACTCCATTTCAAACAACACAATATAATCCATTTCATACCTACAAATAATCCATATCCACAAACAATACAAGTCTCATGAATGCACTTCCACAAACAAGTTTCATCATAGCACTACAAGTCTCAACATACTCCACAACAAGTTGCAAGCATTGCAAGTCTTGACATACTCCACTACTCCATGATATCTTGTTCTAGAATCTCCATGGCATTTTCATAAACCTCACGGGGAAAGTGAATCCTAGGCGGTAGGATTCCTTGCCTTTCCAATCTCTCCTTGCGCAAATGTGGAATTTTGTATGAATTTTCTCCTCCATGGTTCATCACCTCTACCATGATGGTCTGAAGTGTTAGAAATATTCTGTTGAGTTTCCCGGCATCATACTCATCAAATTCTTCCTGTACACCTTGAATCAGTTCTTTGATAGTCGTGGGTGCTCTGCAATCGGTCAAAGACTCAAGGGATCTGAAATATCCAAGCTCAAGTGCGTTTAGATCAGGAGAATTTGGAGGCTGGTTTATTATTTTAATGTCCAGACCAGTTGTAGCCACAGCTTCTGCAAACTCTGCATCACCGGGAAGAATGTGTGTTCTCACGTTATCTTGTTGGATCAATATTGGATTAGTATCATCTGCGGGCCAAACTTCCTTTATTCCTGGAACCACTTTTTCTATCATATACCTCCTCATTACCCGTCGGTTCACGTTGACGGACTTCATTTCAATGGTCCCTCTTGCTCTATATTCGCTTCTTCTAGCAGCGGGAATCTCTTGCACAAAGGGCCATACACCAATTTTACCGGAGAATGTCATATTGCCTTCAGCGTCATATCTGGGTCGAGCAACAGCGGTCAGAAACATCACTTTCCCAATACAGTTCTGACCGGATCATCTTCCTCCGGGAGGAGGTAGTAGTTTCTGTTCATTTTCGTCATATAGAACCACTTTTCGTCAATATGCACAATGTTGTGCATACCAATGAACTTAGGTCTTGGAGCTGCTAAGGTGGTCTCGTCAAGCATTGACAAACAAAACTTGATCCTCTCTCTTCTATTCTTTTCTTTCAAGGATGGCTTCAGACGATTGGAGTGCCACCTAATCTTGCGAAGCTTGAGTTTCTTGTAGAGTGTAGTATGACTGACACCCAATTGGCGAGCAAGTGACCTGAGAGTCGACCTTCTGTTCAATGGAACTGTGGGGATTTGGGATAGAGTATCATCCTTTCCTTTTCTTCCGCATCTTCCTTTCCTTTTGCTGGATACATCCACCTCCCGACCAAGTGCTATTTGTTCCTTTGCTGTCGTCCAAATTTTCCGAATATGTTGAACACCAACTTGAAAAATTTGAGCAACATCCTTCTTGTCATTTCTTTTGAACTTGCCACCCCTGGCCAGATTCAGGGTATGCAGTGCCATGTAGGCAGCATATCTCTGCTCAGCTATCATTGGCATTCTTTGCCTACGTATGTGCTGACTACCTACAGTAGCAAAAGAAAAAGGAAATTAGGGAAGTGATGGAGGCCTTAATGATCACAAGATAGACCACATGTTGTGGGTAGCTAGCTAGAGTGGCTAGCAGGAGTACCTGCTGCTTGACCATGCACTGCTTCTTCTACTTGGAGTTCCATACCAACTTCTTCTTGGAGTTCCATGTCAACTTCTTCTTGGAGCTCCATATCAACTTATTCTCCTGCAGGTGGAGTATTTGCTTGAGGTCCAGGTTCATCCTCTTCTGGTGGAGAACAATTCAGGTCAAAGTTCATCATCTTCGCGATGTTGCTGATGCTGCTGCTAATTTACTGCTGCTGTTGTTGCTTGAGCTACTGCTGTTGCTACTGTGTTTGTTGCTGGAGTACTTGCTTGAGCTACTGCTGCTAATTTGTTGATGGAGTACTTGATTGAGTGACTGCTGCTGCCATTGTGTTGCTGCTGTTGTTGTGTCGATGCTGCTCTTGCTTATATCTGCAGGAACAAATCTATGAAATGACACAATCTTCAATTTATATGGTTCAGAATTGGTTAGGTTTATAAGCTAAAACATCAGATATGCATTTAAAATGGACAGCATTTGTACAGTTCATTTCCTGCAGGATAATGTGAATATGGTTCCTGTTTGAAGAATTACCCGCTGAATTTATATGGAGTAGTTTCTGAATAAGAGTAGTAATGCAGAATAGTGTGAATTTATATGCATTAGCTTATTCAGCTGTAGAGATTCATATACATTTGCCCAGATTGACCAAATAAATTTGAACTCTTTGTAATACTCCGTTAGAGAAAAAAATTATATGGAGTATCATTAGATGCTGTTGTACGGATTCATAGTAATGCTGCTGTAGAGACAAAATGCTCCTTCATGGTACTCCTCCTTTTATTTATATAGAAATGCAGGAGTACTCTAGGATCATTCAACTGATCCATTTGTAAATTTTGTGTCAATCTGCTGAATCTAGTAATCCTTGGCATTTTGCAGGCGCGTACGATTCGCTTGATTCGGGTGGGAACATTACAATCAAGTGGGCACTGGAATGATCATGTGATGCACTGTTTGAAGTTAAGACTAATTCAGTTCAGTCTGTTTGAAGCTAAGACAAATTTCCTTGGCATTTCACTAGATGTGGTGTTAATGGCCTGAAGATTTTATCAGATTATCCACCATTCATCCTGCAACCGGACTGGCAAATACTGCTGAATATGTTCAGATGCAGAAATTGGAACAAAGGAAAACATCACATGCTCCGACCAGATTAATTTCCAACTTAGCTGGATGCCTAGTTATGGGAATCGACCAGATTAATTTCCAACTCAGCTAGATCCTTGCTATGGAGACAGAGGAGTCGTAGGTTGGGCATCGCCCCCTCCTCAAATCCCAGGTACGCCATAACATCTCCTTGTCTCCCCTATCAGTTCAGTTCAGTCTGTTTGAAGCTAAGATCAATTCAGTGCATGCCCCTATCGCTACAGAAGTGCACATCAGCTTTCTCATTCTTACATGAGCAAATTTCATGAAAAGAATCTTCTATGGGAACACATCGATTTGGTTTTTTTTTCAAATGCAGGAGTACTATGGATTACAGAAGAATTGATTTGTAAGATTGCCCACAAGTGATACTGTGCAGAAAATTGTGAAATTAGTCTGACTTCTATTGTACAGAAGAATTGATTTGTAAGATTGCACACAAGAATTGATCTGAGTTCTGCTGTTGTGCAAGGGGAGAGGCGAGGAGAACCTGCCTGGAAGCAACGTGTTGCGGCGGCGGGGACGAGCTAGGTGGGCTGGGCGCGGCGAGGACCAATCTGGGGCGGCGACGACCAAGCTGGGCGGGGGCGGCTACCAAGCAGGCACAGCGGCGGCCAAGCTGGGCGGGCGCGGCAGCAACCAAGCGGGCGCAGAGGAGGCCGAACTGGGCACCTGGGATCGGGACCGAGTGCCTGCAGGCGGGGCCCGCGCGCTTGGACGAAGGGGATGACGCGAGCTCCTGCAGGAGGAAGACGGGACGCTGGAGAAGGAAGACGGGCGAGCTCCTGTAGGAAGAAGACGACGCGAGCTCTGGAGGAGGAAGACGACTCAAATTTCAAATCGAGGGTAAAACTGTCCATTTCCCCATTTGTCGGCTATGTCTGAAAATTGTAAACGCTCTTATAAAAGTTTACAGAGGGAGTATTTCGCATTCCTTTTGAAAGCATTACTAATAATGTTTTATTTCGTTCCTCAAAAAATATATTTTATTTTGAGATTGTCAAGAAAAAAAGTGTAATTTTGAAAACTTCCAACGATTAATAAAAGTTAAAGATGAAAAGTAAAATAAAACCAGATACATGGACAATGGACCACCTAGCAACAATTATAGGCTTGCAATGGACGAAAGGCGCGTCACAGTCATCGTCTCGCTAAGCGGGGCTTACCGCATAACTATTCTTGTTATTTCTGCAATTCTGCAAGCAAGTATAATAGAGCTGAGTCAGCGGGCTATAAGGAATAAACTAGTATATTTCTGCTTAGTTGGAGGAAAGAGAAGAGGAGAGATAAGGTAAGCGGGCTCTTCGTGAAGAGCCGGCTCTAGCACATGTTTTTAGGCACTTTGTGAGAATGAAAGGTGGGCCACATAATAAAAAAAATAATACACTCTTTTGATGTACTATTATACATGTTGGCTATAAGATGGACTGTAGATGACATGACACTGGCTTATAGCCAGCAGCTGGCTATACTATTAACCATGCTCTAAAAAACGGCCCACCGCTTTTTCATGGGATGCAACGTCATTTCGATCATGTGGAATGCGGTCCTTCAATGGGCTAGCTTGAGTAGATTTACATCTCTCAGACTAGTGTTCCTCTGTGACTGATGGCAGAATGCTAGATTGAGAGCTCATGGCACAAGACCTGGCGCGTGTTTGGTTGTTTTCGCTGTCGGGCCTGGCTTAGAGAGAAAAAACGAGCCAGGCTAAGCAGGGCCTGGGTAAGAAAAACATGATTAAAAACGTAAATGACCAGTTGATTGGTTGCCTGCATTAAAGGTCTTAATTTTCACCTGGCGTTTGGTTGCATACATACATATGATTACCAATGTTAACAACAAAACTTAACAGCCATCATGTTGGGCTTGACATTTCATCAAACACTTTGTGCGCGCCGGAGGTGCCCACCAGCAGCTCCCGGCAACTGTGGACGCGCCCGACTCGCCGCCATGGCCGTGGCCGCGCCCGGCTCGCCGCGGTCGTGGACGAGCATGAGCCGGACGTTGTTGAGAATCTTGCCGCGCCCGTCACCTCTCGGAGAGCCTCTGCGCTGGCCGCCTCGTCTTCGCCGGCTCCGCCCGCGCTCTCGTCGTCGTCGCCGGCGACAGCGGAAACGTCACGCCGCCCCGCCGGCTCCACCACCACGTCTACGCCGGCGTACCTCGCCTTCGCGTCCGCGCCTCCGCGTCTGCATGCTGCGTTGTTTGATGTGCTCAGAGCATACCAAGCTCTGCGCTGAGCCACTGACAGTGCCATGTGCGCATAGCCATTCTCTAGTCAAGCTCACGATCTGCATGCGCATCGACTACACGAAGGCATTTTCACACTTACAACCAGTTCGATCTTCAATTTGTAGGCAAGAAAAACCGTTGAGAGTCGAGATGAGCAGAGACTCCGCGCTGCCGTTCCCGCCGCCGGGGCAGGCCAGCTTCGGGATGGTGTGCCCGAAGCGAGTTAATTGCATGGAAGTACCACACTTCGGCATGTCGTAACGAATCAGTATCATTAGTCATTTTTTTTGCCATGCAGTACCAACTTTAAACTTAAGTGTTGCAAAACAGTCTAAGCCATGTATAAACGCGTATTGATGGTGTATCTGACCGCTGGGACCCGTGTGTCAGGAGCTAACCTGGCATTTTTTTTTGCAGAAAACACCTTTGTTGTAAATTTAATCACTCAAAGCTCCCTGCCTCCCCTGTGCCACGCCGCCTCGACCTTGCCGGCCTCCCCTCGCTGGAGCCCCATCGCTGGCTCACCAGAGCAGCCACTGGCTCGACAGAGCACCGGTGCCCCTCTCCCTTCTCCTTCATTTCCTCTCCTCTTTGCTAGCTCGCCAGGGCGGTGGTGGTCTTTGACGCTGGTGGGATGCGCAGGTTGGTGATGGTGGCCGTGTGGGCGTCGCCCGGATCTGGTGTTAGGCGACGGGGGTTGAGGGCGGCGCGGCGGCGTGGTCGCCGGTGGCCGAACGGGAAACGACCGCTGGAATCAACCCCCACCGCTGTGTTCCTCGTCAGATCCGCTCGAGGTAGACGAGCCAGAATCGCATGGGCTGCAGGACGGCCCAATCGTGGCCCAGTGAGGCCAGCACATTGTTTTTTCTGTGGGGAGTGAGGCCAGCACATATAGACCTAAAAAGAACAATTATTTTCATTTTTGTGCAATTATATGTTAGTACTATTTAGTGACAAGCAGCAGACCCACGCACGGCAAGATTTTATGTGGGTTAGTATTATTTACTGCCAAGCATGGACTTTTTTCTAAAATTTATGTAGATTAAAAGATCAAATGTAAGAAAATTTTACGTGACTTCACTCAGGACCACACGCATGGACAACTATTATGCATCATCAATATATTTTTGAAATACACAATTAAACAAATTATATGCCCAACTTACAGTTACTGCATATATTTTTTGTATTTTTTTAATGCACAGTTACTCAAGAAAAATGATAACATGTACTAAAAATTATTGTGTAATCATAATAAATTTTATATTTCATGACGCACATTTTAGAAAATACATTTACAATTTTTAAATACGTGTTCAATATTTCCCAAAAATGTTCTGAACATTTTTTTCTTCAAATGCACAAACACTTTATTTACCTTTCAGAGTAATTTTAAATTTTTTTGAACGTCAACCCAAAAAACAAAGCAGAGACCAGCAGGTTTATTCTTCAGAGCTTGGGTATTCTTCAGACATTGTATACTATAAAATGTTCAACATATATACGATGAACTTTTTAATATATTATGCAATGAACTATTTTCAATTATATGACACGACAAACATTTTTTTAATGTCATATATTATATTTTTAGTATCGTATAAAAATCGGAACAGCTAGGAGTTTAAGGCGTATACGCGTACTAGTTGACGCATAGGATGTTGGATTATGGATGGGCTTAGGCCCATATAAGACACTAATCCCTGGTTAATCTTGAGGCCCATGTATGAGATGGCAGGTGGTGGGAAGTTTTGTCCCACCTTGCTAGTTGAGGAGAGTTGAGACCCCTTTATAAGGGCTGCTCTATCACTTGCCATTGGGAGCTTGGGAAGAGGAGTGGTACACGCGCGCTCATCCTCTGCCGCACGCGCCGTGGATTGCGGGGATGAGCCGAGCGTCTCGACGCGACTGCTCCCGATCCGTCCCCAACTCCGTTCGCCTCTGCATCCACTACTTCCTCTGCATCGACACCATGGCCGACGACGACGCCGCTAAGAAGAAGGCCACGGACGACGCCGAGGCTGTTGCTGCCGCCGCCGCGTTGGCCTGGCCAACCGGAGGGTATGATCTGTTCATCCCTCGTTTACTCGTACTTATGCTAGCCGTATATGTGCTGCTCATAGAAGGTTCGATTCTATGTTCTGTACGTGCTAGTATCGCTATGTGACGCATACCTTTTATGCCATGCTTACTGTTTACTCGTGGATAAGTCTAATCGGAAAAGTGCTAATATTTCCAACATAGGATGCGCAAGCAAGCGCTGCAAACCACTAGGTGCGGGATCGATTTCCGTCGGACGGGCGCGCGATTTTCTACTTCGTAAAAAAACGAATGACCCAAAATATAAAAACATCTACGCGTGCTTGTTGAAGCAAAAGGAGTAACAGCGCAGCGGCAGCGAGCTACCCAGTAGAGACGCACGTCGCGGTTTCGAATCCCTGCGGCACTCGCGCATGCGTTTATTTTCCAAAAATGATTTTTTGTGGCAACATCTTTTTTTAACAAACAGAGGATATATGCATGATTAAATAAAAAGTAAGGGTTGTTTTTGTAAAAGAGCATGCCACGTCAGCCCTGACGCACGGGTCCCAGCGGTCAGATACACCGTCAATACGCGCTTATACGGCTGTCAGACCATTTTGCAACACTTAGGCTTAGAGTTGGTACTGCATGGCAAAAAAAGACTAATGGTACTGATTCGTTACGACGTGCCGAAGTATGGTAGTTCCCTGCAATTAACTCGCCCGAAGCCGATGACGGCCTTGACCCGCATGCCGCCTGCGATGCGCGCACGCAACGGCCGATAATCAAAAAGCGCAAGTTGGGACCAAAGACCATGGACTGTGTTTTTCTTGGCTATGCCAAGCATAGCGTTGGCTATAGATTTCTAGTGGTGAAATCTGAGGTACCTGGCCAGAAGGTCGGTACAATTATAGAGTCTAGGGATGCTACATTCTTTGAGGATATTTTCCCCATGAGAGATATGCAAAGCAATTCTAGACTGGAATCTGATGAGACTCATGAACCTGCTATTCCGATGGAATATTATGAACATAAAAGTGATAAGAGTTCCATAGAGGATGACGAGGAAGCTCCTGTTAGGAGCAAGAGACAGAGGACTGCAAAGTCCTTTGGTGATAATTTTCTCGTGTAGCTCGTGGATGATGATACTCCCAGCTCCATTTCAGAAGCTTATGCTTCTCCGGATGCTGGCTATTGGAAGGATGCGGTCCGTAGTGAGATGGATTCCATCTTGGCTAACGGGACATGGGAGATCACTGATCGTCCTTATGGTTGTCGACCATTGGGATGTAAGTGGGTGTTCAAAAAGAAGCTTAGGCCCGATGGTACTGTTGAGAAGTACAAGGCTAGGCTTGTGGCCAAGGGTTACACCCACAAAGAAGAAGAGGATTTCTTTGACACTTATTCACCTGTGGCTAGAATGACAACCATTTGAGTGTTACTCGCTTTGGCTGCCTCGCATGGTCTTCTTGTTCATCAGATGGATGTTAAGACGACTTTCCTTAACGGAGAGCTAGACGAGGAAATTTACATGCAACAACCGGATGGCTTTGTAGTAAATGGTCAGGAAAGAAAGGTGTGTAAGCTAGTGAAATCTTTGTATGGCCTGAAACAAGCGCCTAAGAAATGGCATGAGAAGTTCAACACTACTCTGACATCTGCTGACTTTGTTGTGAACGAAGCTGGCAAATGTGTATACTATCGCTATGGTGGGGGCGAAGGAGTTATACTGTGTCTGTATGTCGATGGCATACTGATATTTGGGACCCACCTCAAGGTCATTGAGGAGGTCAAGTCTTTTCTATCTCAAAACTTTGAGATGAAAGACCTAGGTGTGGCTGATGTTATCTTGAACATCAAGCTACTGAGAAATTCTGAGGGTGGAATTACACTTTTGCAATCCCACTATGTTGAGAAGATTTTGAGCCGTTTTGGATATTCGGACTGCAAACCTTCTGCAACACCATATGATCCTAGCGTGCGGATTCGAAAGTTCGAAGGCATGGCTGTAGATCAATTGAGATATTCTCAAGTGGTTTGTTCACTGATGTACCTAGCATGTGCTACTCATCCTGACATCACATTTGCTGTATGCAAACTGAGCCGGTTTGTTTCCAATCCGGGAGATGTGCATTGTCATGCTGTTGAGTGAGTGATGCGTTATTTGCAAGGTACTGCGAACTATGGAATTCACTATTCTGGGTACCCGACGGTACTTGAGGGTTATAGATGCTGATGAGATGAAAGCCACAAGTGGACATGTCTTCACACTTGGTGGTGGTGCTGTTTCCTGGAAGTCTTGCAAGCAGACGATCTTAACCAGATCGACTATGGAAGCAGAACTCACAGCATTAGACACATCATGCGACGAAGCAGAATGGCTTCGAGAGCTTTTTATGGATTTGCCGGTGGTTGATAAACCAGTGCCGGCTGTCCTTATGAACTGTGACAATCAAACAGTGATTGCCAAGACTAAGAGTTCAAAGGACAACATGAAATCCACAAAGCACATAAGAAGAAGATTGAAATCTGTCAGAAAATCAAGAAACTCCGGAGTAATAGCGTTGGATTATATCCAGACGGCTAAGAATCTGGCAGACCCTTTTACGAAAGGGCTATCACGGATTGTGATAGAAAATGCATCGAGGGAGATGGGTATGAGACCCACGTAAGTTGCCATGGGGGTAACCCAACCTATGTGATCGGAGATCCCGTGAATTAGGACCTGGGAAAACAATCCAGCGGTCAACTGAGGAGAGTACCCTTAATAAACCCACTCCGTTGGAGATGCAGTAATACTCTCAATTCTGTAAGGCAGTCTGACTTAATGTGTTCCAAAGCTTATGTAAGCAAGATGCTAACCTACAGAGCATTCTTTGGAGGAACACACCTATGTGAGCCCAACTGCTGGTCACAGTCTATGAGATTGGGTAATCTCTAGTAAGCTCATGAGAAGGTACGGAGTATGACTAATAAGCTCCACCCGTGGGGTTTAGCCTACGACAGCCATGTATCAGCTGACAATCGGCGAAACTTCTGCACGCCAAACTGACAATTCAAGGCATAGTCCATTGTTCAGTTGTGAAGAAGTCTAATCCTATTGCTCTAGGTGGAAGTTCAACTTAACAGTCTCCACTGAAAATCCTGGTATATCAAACATTGTTTGGAACAGTTGACAAACTTATGTGCCTCGAGATCTGGTGGGGGATTGTTGGATTATGGATGGGCTTAGACTCATATAAGACACTAATCCCTGGTTAATCTTGAGGCCCATGTATGAGATGGCAGGTGGTGGGAAGTTTAGTCCCACCTTTCTAGTTGAGGAGAGTTGAGACCCCTTTATAAGGGCTGCTCTACCACTTGCCATTGGGAGCTTGGGAAGAGGAGTGGTACACGCGCGCTCCTCCTCCGCCGCCCGCCTCGCCTCGTCACGACGCGCGCGCGCCGCGGGTTGCGGGAATGACTCGAGACGAAGCTTATTTTTGCCTCTCAGGAACGAATTAATTAATCAGGGATTAATTAACGAGTCGCTAACATGTGGGCCACTATCCAAGACGTTGGACTGTGGGCTGACTTGCGTTGCCGGGATTCATCGACTCCCTTGCCGGGGGTGCGACCCTTGCCGGGACCCGCGTTGCCAGGATTCGTAGACTCCCTTGCCGGGACTGCGACCCTTGCCGGGAACAACGACTCCCTTGCCGGGAGTGGGCCGACTTGGTCGTGGGCCTCGGCAAGGCCCAGGACTTTCTTCCTTACGGACTATATAAGAAGGCTCTGGCCAGTGAAGTAGCCTAGTTCGGTTCACTCACTCCCTCTTGCGTGACCTAGCCGTCATCTATTGTTCCTCACTCTGTGCTGCCTCCGGTGATCCCATCCCGACGACCTCGTGCACGGCTGGTCGGGAGAGCAGGTGCCTCCGGAACCCTGTCGTTCGAGATCCTGCCCGGGAGAACGGCAATAAGGTTTTTGGGGAGCGTCTCGACGCGACTGCTCCCGATCCGTCCCCAACTCCGTTCGCCTCTGCTTCCACTACTTCCTCTGCATCGACACCATGGCCGACCACACCACCGCTAAGAAGAAGGCCACGGACGACGCCGAGGCTGCTGCTGCCGCCGCCGCGTTGGCCTGGCCAACCGGAGGGTATGATCTGTTCATCCCTCGTTTACTCGTACTTATGCTAGCCGTATATGTGCTGCTCATAGAAGGTTCGATTCTATGTTCTGTACGTTCTAGTATGCTTAGGTATCGCTATGAGATGCATACCTTTTATGCCATGCTTACTGTTTACTCGTGGATAAGTCTAATCGGAAAAGTGCTAATATTTCCAACATAGGATGCGCAAGCAAGCGCTGCAAACGACTAGCGCGGGATCGATTTCCGTCGGACGGGCGCGCGATTTTCTACTTCGTAGAAAAAACGAATGACCCAAAATATAAAAACATCTACGCGTGCTTGTTGAAGCAAAAGGAGTAACAGCGCAGCGGCAGCGAGCTACCCAGTAGAGCCGCACGTCGCGGTTTCGAATCCCTGCGGCACCCGCGCGTGCGTTTATTTTCGAAAAATGATTTTTTGTGGCAACATCTTTTTTTAACAAACAGAGGATATATGCGTGATTAAATAAAAAGTAAGGGTTGTTTTTGTAAAAGAGCATGTCACGTCAGCCCTGACGCACGGGTCCCAGCGGTCAGATACACCGTCAATACGCGCTTATACGGCTGTCAGACCGTTTTGCAACACTTAGGCTTAGAGTTGGTACTGCATGGCAAAAAAATGACTAATGGTACTGATTCGTTACGACGTGCCGAAGTATGGTAGTTCCCTGCAATTAACTCGCCCGAAGTCGATGACGGCCTTGACCCGCATGCCGCCTGCGCTGCGCGCACGCAACGGCCGCGACCACGTCCGCTCGGACGCCGGGTACGCCAAGGGGAAATCCGCGCGGTCGCTCGACCAGGTGCCCGGTCGCGTTCACGGTGGCCGCAGGTTCCGCTCCGCCGGGTCGCCTCGCCGCTGTTCTGCCCCCGGCCGCGTCCACGCTGGCCGCAGTCTCCGCTGCGTCGGGCCGCCTCACCTCGCCGCTACTCCGCCGGGTCGCTGCTCCGCATCTAACATCGCGGCACCGGCTGGTCACGGTAGCAGAGCACCGCGCGGAACCGACGAAGGCTTGGTCGAGGCCAGCGCCGTCGCCGTCGCCGCCGCCAAGCCGAGGGGCCGCTTGGACCACGACCTGCAGCGGGTCAGCGGCGAGCTGCGGGTGGCGCTGGCCGCAGAGGAGAAGAACAAGCGGGCCATGGAGGGAGAGAGAGGAGATTGAGGATTAGGGAAAGAGAGAGGGATTAACAGGAGACACACGTCTCCAGAGAGCCACCCACGTGCGCCTTGAAGCATCGCTCGGGCCTGGCTCTTGGGAAACTGCCGATTCAGCCGTTCCCAACGGGCCAGGCCCAGGGGTGCTTTAAGAACCGTGCTATGCGGGCTGAACAGTGTATGCGGGAAACCAAACAACCGAGGTCTGAAAAGATGTTGTACCGTGCGGGCCTGGTTGGCCTCGATGCAGGCAACCAAACTCGCCCCTGTTGAATTCGCTGTTGCCTCTCATGGTGTGGAGCATATGGAAGAAAGAAACCGCAGGTTGTTTGATAACATGCACATGTCGCTATAGACATTAATCGATCAAATTATTTCCGAGGCAGGGCAATGGGTTGTTGCAAGTTTAGATCGTTTGTGCTTCCAGTAGATTTGTTTTTTAGTTGATGTTTAGGTCGTGTTCAGGGCGTTGGTTTTTTCATGTAGTTTGATGTTCAGTTCATAATCATGGTGTTTCCTTTTCCTCTCTTATCTGTTCTGTTCCTGTAGGCTTATTTGGACTGAACTGCTTCAAGTCATGTAAACCTCCCCTCTTCAAAAAAAGAGTCATCGTCCCTCCATCACCGGAGCCAGGCAAATCTTGTTGAAGTTAAAAATCGGAAAGTCATCATGCTGAGACCTCAAAGAGCCAGCGCACACTAGAACAACAACCGACATCGACGAAAAGAAAACACAGACCGAAAGGACCGTACTACAAACGCAACAATGACAAGATGATCACAAGCGCCAATGAATCTAGACAGGTCCGTCGAATACTAGTATTAATCAAATCCAAGCAAATCCGTCGGAGGCATATAATGTTGTGATATTATCAAGAAACATAGTTAACAATCATCGAAAATGTTAAACCCACTAGGGTGAGTCTTACTGACTGGATTACGGGAATGCGTGTCACATATCCCACTAACCTCCCCAATGATTTTCATTGTGCTCATCCTAATTTTCTGCATGAACGACCACCTCAGTCTGTAAGATCTTTCCGTGAAAAGAATCTCTATTTTTCCATCTCCTCCCTTTCTATTTTCTCCACATTTACTCTTTTTTGCAAGTAAAAGGGAGTTTTATTCCATATCAACAGAGATACAATTTGCTAATATAGGATAATGAATGAAAGGAGGCCACATTCCAACCAACATAATTAGCAAGACAATGTGAAACCCCGTTTTGTGATCTGGCTATCTTAACTTGTTTAAACTCCCTATCTAGCATAAAATGCTTGATTTCCTTAACTAGCTAACCGAATGGTGGTTTGTCTGGCGAAGCATCCTTCATAGCAGAGATGGCACCCATAGAATCTGATTGCACCAGAATCGGTAACGTTGAGCATTGAAGGGAAAGTGACATACCAATCATGAGCGCCTTAATCTCCACTTCCAGATCATTATTGCAGAAGAACAATAGCGGATCATTCCAGCACTAGTCAAACCACGTTCCAAACTTTTCGGTTGCCATCCGAGCTGGAATTAGAACATGTCGGTGCAGTAGATAGACCTTGTTCCTCTGGAACTAGACCATTTTGGCGCGGTAGATAGATCTTGTTCCTCTGTAACGAACTTATGCCCATTGCAGACAGAGAAACATCCTCTTGGGTCCTATTGCCAAGCAAGGTCCTCATGTTGCCTTTGTGATGTACGGATCTATTGTATAGCCAACACATCAACATGGTACAAGTGAGCATTTCATAATTTTGTATCCCAAAATCCATTCTCATTTAGAAAATCTGACACTCTATTCAGTCGACACTTCCGCTTTGGCTACATGAGGACCTTGCTAGAACAGCGGTCCCCTAGGGATCCAACGGTCCCTCCAAGTCTGAATAGAAGTACCGTTTCTCACCCTCCAGATAAGGCCTTTATTCAAAAGAACAAGGTCATGCTTAATTCCTTTGCAAACAGTAGAGGCATTCCCTGTAAAAATTGTGTCAACAAGATTAGCACTTGGGAAGTACCTCACTTTTAATAACCATGCACAAAGACTATGTTTGGCTTATCAAGTAACCACCAGGCCTGCTTAGCCAACAGTGCTTGGTTGAAGGTCCTCATATCTGTGAAACCTAGGTCTTCTTTTTGCTTAGGCAAAATGAGCATGTCCCAAGACACATTGGCCATCTTTCTTCTTCCCTTTTCTACACCCCACCAGTACTAACACATCATTCTAGTTAGATCATCACAAACCGAATAAGGAACTTTGAAAACTCTCATAACATGAGTAGAAATCGCTTGAGCCACTATTTAATAAGGATCTCATTGCTAGACGATGCCATATAGCATTCACTCAAGTCCACCATCCTCTTTCTAAGCTGGATTGCACCTTTGAACCTTCCCTTGTGCATTCTGCATTCTAGTATAGGCAGCCCAAAATAATAATAATGAATCATCTACAAATAGGGAAGTGAAATTGCCGGAGCATTCCGACAGATGACCACAGGTTCAAGCACATTGTCCACCATTGACTTGTTCAACAAAGCAGAAAGTGCGTCGGCCATAAATAAGAACAAGAAAGGAGAAAATGGATCACCTTGATGAGGACCCAAGAGAAAATTAATCTAAAAGCTTCCCATTAAATTTCAATGAGTACTTCACAGAGGTAAAACACTCCATGGTAATAGAAACCCAAGCGGGTGCAAAACCCCAGTTGAGAAGGGCCTTTTCGAAAAAATCCAGTCAACGTGATCATAGGCCTTTGAAAGATCCAACTTGGAAGCACAATATGGGTAATCATTACCTCGCAAAGGTGTTGATGTAGTGAACACACTAGAAGGCAATAATAGTGTTATCTGAGGTCAACCGTCTAGGAATAGAAGCACTTTGGTTTGGAGAAATCAACTCATCAAGAAGAGAACGAAGACGATTAACCAAGAACTTAGAGACAATTTTATAAATAACATTGCACACACTAATGGGACGGAAATCCTTCAAGCCCACCGAGTGATCAACTTTGGGAATTACCCCCAACGGACGTGTCATTAACCCCGGGAGGCATGATACCAGTGTAAAAAAGTAAGACTATTGCAATGATATCATCTTTAAGAATGACCAATTTAGCAGATAAAAGCGCCCAAGAAACCCGTCCGTGTCGGGGGCTTTAAGTGGCCCAATTTGAAATAAAGTGGCGTTGTCCTGGCCGAGGGGTCCCTTATTGGGAATCATAGTAGAAAATGAAAAAAAAATCATCCTACGAAACTAAACCAAGATCACTATGAGGATTATGCACAAGATTAGATCTGATCTTACCAACAACGAGTTGTTGTGGAAGAAGAGTTGGTGAAGATTGTGTTCTTGAAGTCCCATGAACAGATCCCTTGAACTAGAACCAAACGTATGACACCAGAGATCCGACAGTGCTTTACCGTCCAGAGATTGAGGTTGCCGGAGTCGAAGTAGAGGGAGGAGCAGCCCTTCGGGGAGAGCTTTGGAAAACTAGAGAGAGGGGTGCCCAAATTTCGCGGGAGTACTTGAGTTCATAGAGGGGTTGCCCCTTGGGTATATATAGGTGGGAAGGTGGGAAGCAGATGATACGTCTACAACTTATCTATAATTTTTTTACTATTTCAGTCTATTATATTATCAATCTTAGATACTTTTTATACAATTTTATATCATTTTTGGGAACTAACATATTAACCCACTGCCTAGTGCTAGCTGTTGTTTTCTACTTGTTTTTGGTTTCTAGGAAATCTATACCAAACGGAGTCCAAACGCTACGAAAAGTTTTGACGATTTTTTTTGGGACAAAAGAGACCCTAGAAGCTTCAGGAGGAGACCAGACGAGATGCGAGGAGACGGCAAGGCAACAGGGTGCGCCATGATGCCTTGTGGGCCCTACATGGCTCCGTCTGACCTAATTCCACTTCTATAAATTCTCAAATATTGGGAAACCCCCAGAGAGCCACCCGAAACAATTTTTTCCGCCGCCGTAAACTTTTGTTCTTCTGCGATCCCATCTGGAGGCCTTTTCCGGTACTCTGGCGGAGGGGGAATCGATCACGGAGGGCTTCTTCATCAACCTTGCTGCCCTACCGATGATGTGTGAGTAGTTCACCACAGACCTATGGGTCCATAGCTATTGGCTAAATGGCTTCTTCTCTCTCTTTGATCTTCGATACAATGTTCACCTCGATCTTCTTGGAGTTCTATCCGATGTAATCTTCTTTTGCGGTGTGTTTGTTGGGATCCGATGAATTGTAGGTTTATGATCAGATTATTCATTTAAAGTGATTGAGTCTTATCTGAACTTTATTATGCATGAATATTATAGTTTTGTATTTCTCTCCGATCTATCCGTTTGGTTTGACCAACTAGGTTGATTTATCTTTAGCGGGAGAGGTGCTTTGTAGTGGGTTCAATCTTGTGGTGTCCTCACCCAGTGATAGTAGCGGTTGCGAGGCACGTATTTGTATTGTTTCCATTAAAGGTAAAATGACGGGGTTTAATCACATTGCTTGGTTTTATTATATCTACATCATGAAATCTTGATTAAAGCGTTACTCTTTTTGTCATGAACTTAATACCATAGATGTAGGCAGGAGTCAGTCGATTGGTGGAGTAATTTTAGTAGATGCAGGCAGGAGTCGGTCTACTTGTCACGGACGTGATGCCTATATATGTGATCATTGCCATGTATAACATCATAACTATGCGCATTTTTTTCAATTGCCCAACAGTAATTTGTCTACTCACCGTGTGCTATGTTTCAAGACAGAAGCCTCTACTGAAAACTATGGTCCCGGGTCTACTTTTATCATATTAGTAAAACCAAAAATTCCTTACTGCAATTACTTTATTTTTCAATTTATATATCTACCACTACTAGATTTTATCCTTGCAAGTAACGAGTTCAAGGGGATTGATGACCCTCTTGCCCGCGTTGGGTCTAAGTATTTGCTCTTGTGTGTGCAGGTGCTCTTCACTAGGATTTGTGTGGTTCTCCTACTGGTTTGATAACCTTGGTTCTCGCTGAGAGAAAATACTAATCAGCTACTATATTGCTTCACTTCCTCTTCAGGGAAAATCCCAATTCAACTCACAAGTAGCAGAAAGAATTTCTTGCGCCGTTGCCAAGGAGACATCATCAAATACCTAGAAGTACCTACACTCAAACTATCATCTACTTGCTCTACTTTTTATTTGCCTCTCTTTTTTATCTCCATTCGCTTCTCTAAATAAATCTAAAAACACAGAAATATTTCACTTTGTTAGTTTGCTTGTTTTGTTTGAAGTTGCCAGCATGTCTGAATTTGCTGAAGGCAATGATCCCTATAGTAAGAGATTGTCTGAAATTGAAAGGGCTAGTAAGAATTTTATGTATTCACGGTATGTACAAAATGAGCTATTCACTAAGGAAATTAAAGAACATTTTACGTTATTGGATGCCATTAGTAATAAACTTTGACGAAGTCAATCAAGAAGTAGCCAATCTACAATCACAACTTGCTCGTGCCGAAAATATGTTAGGAAAGATATCTGACAAACAAACTAGGCTAGTAAATAAATTGGCGGCTAAATCAGAGTCACATCCTCTTACTAGTGATGATGAAGATAGTAAAATGATTGGTGTGACTCCTATTAAATCCTTGTTTAGTAATATAAAACTTGATGAAAAAGGGACTGGAGATGAGTCGACTTTAGCTAGAAGGCGTCCAATTGTCCAGAGAGTGAAGATGACCCACAAGTACATGGGATCAATCGTAGTCCTTTCGATAAGTAAGGGCGTCGAACCCAATGAGGAGCAGAAGGAAATGACAAGTAATTTTTAGCAAGGTATTCTCTGCAAGCACTGGAATTAGAAGTAACGAGTAGTTTGATAGCAAGATAATTTGTAACGAGCAAGTAACGGTAATGGTAACAAAAGTGCAGCAAGGTAGCCCAATCCTTTTGTGGCAAAGGACAGGCCAAAACAGTCTCTTATGATAAGCAAAGCGTTCTTGAGGGTACACGGGAATTTCATCTAGTCACTTTCATCATGTTGGTTTGATTCGTGTTTGCTACTTTGATAATTTTATATGTGGGTGGACCGGTGCTTAGGTGTTGTTCTTACTTGAACAAACCTCCTACTTATGATTAACCCCCTCGCAAGCATCCGCAACTACGAGAAAGGTATTAAGATAAAAATATAACCATAGCATTAAACTTTTGGATCCAAATCAGTCCCTTACGAAGTAGCGCATAAACTAGGGTTTAAGCTTCTGTCACTCTCGTAACCCATCATCTAATAAATACTCCACAATGCATTCCCTTAGGCCCTAATAAGGTGAAGTGCCATGTAGTCGACGTTCACATGACACCACTAAGGGAATCACAACATACATACCATCAAAATATCAAACACATATCAAGTTCACATGATTACTTGCAACAAGTATTCTCCTGTGACCTCAAGAACAAAAGTAACTAATCACAAATGATAATCATGCTCAAGATCAGAGGGGTATTAAATAGCATAATGGATCTGAACATAAAATCTTCCACCAAATAAACCATATAGTAATCAACTACAAGATATAATCAACACTACTAGTTACTGGGGAACGCAGTATTTAATTTTTTTCCTACAATCACACAAGATCTATCTAGGAGATGCATATCAACGAGATGGGAGAGTGTGTCCACGTACCCTCGTAGACCGAAAGCGGAAGCGTTTAGTTAACACGGTTGATGTAGTCGAACGTCTTCACGATCCAACCGATCCAAGTACCGAACGTACGGCACCTCCGTGTTCAACACACGTTCAGCACGATGACGTCCCTCGAGCTCTTGATCCAGTAGAGGGTCGAGGGAGAGTTCCGTCAGCACGACGGCGTGGCGACGGTGATGATGAAGTTACCGGCGCAGGGATTCTCCTAAGCACTACGGCGATATGACCGAGGTGTTAAACTGTGGAGGGGGGCACCGCACACGGCTAAGAGATTGTCTGTTGTGCTTTGGGGTGCCCCCACCCCCGTATATAAAGGAGGAGGGGAGGATGCGGCCGGCCTAGGGGGTGTGCCACAGGGGGGAGTCCAACTAGGACTCCCAATCCTAGTTGGACTCCCTTTCCTTTTTCCGGAGGGGGGAAAGAGGGAAGGAAGAGGAAGAGGAGAAGGAAAGGGGGGCGCGCCCCCTCCCTAGTCCAATTCGGACTCCCTATAGGGAGGGGGTGTGGCCACCCTATATGGGCTGCCTCCCCTCTCCCCTATGGCCCATGTAGGCCCAATATTCCCTCGGGGGGTTCTGGTAACCCCTTGGTACTCCGGAAAAATACCCGAATCACTTGGAACCATTTCGATATCCGAATACAACCTTCCAATATATGAATCTTTACCTCTCGACCATTTCGAGACTCCTCGTCATGTCCGTGATCTCATCCGGGACTCCGAACAAACTTCGGTCATCAAATCACATAACTCATAATACAAATCGTCATCGAACGTTAAGCGTGCGGACCCTACGGGTTCGAGAACTATGTAGACATGACCGAGACACATCTCCGGTCAATAACCAATAGCGGAACCTGGATGCTCATATTGGCTCCTACATATTCTACGAAGATCTTTCTCGGTCAAACCGCATAATAACATACGTCATTCCCTTTGTCACCGGTATGTTACTTGCCCGAGATTCGATCGTCGGTATCCTCATACCTAGTTTAATCTCGTTACCAGCAAGTCTCTTTACTCGTTCTATAATGCATCATCCCGCAAATAACTCATTAATCACATTGCTCGCAAGGCTTATAGTGATGTGCATTACCGAGAGGGCCCAGAGATACCTCTCCGATACTCGGAGTGACAAATCCTAATCTCGATCTATGCCAACTCATGAAACACCATCGGAGACACATGTAGAGCATCTTTATAATCACCCAGTTACGTTGTGACATTTGATAGCACACAAAGTGTTGCTCTGGTATTTGGGAGTTGCATAATCTCATAGTCAGAGGAATATGTATAACTCATGAAGAAATCAATAGCAATAAAACTAAACGATCATAATGCTAAGCTAACGGATGGGTCTTGTCCATCACATCATTCTCTAATGATGTGATCCCGTTGATCAAATGACAACACATGTCTATGGTTAGGAAACTTAACCATCTTTGATAACGAGCTAGTCAAGTAGAGGCATACTAGGGACACTCTGTTTGTTTATGTATTCACACATGTACTAAGTTTCCGGTTAATACAATTCTAGCATGAATAATAAACATTTATCATGATATAAGGAAATATAAATAACAACTTTATTATTGCCTCTTGGGCATATTTCCTTCAGTCTCCCACTTGCACTAGAGTTAATAATCTAGTTCACATCGCCATGTGATTCAAACACCAATAGTTCACATCACCATATGATTAACACCCATAGTTCACATCGCCATGTGACCAACACCCAAAGGGTTTACTAGAGTCAATAATCTAGGTCACATCGCAATGTGATTAACACCCAAAGAGTACTAAGGTGTGATCATGTTTTGCTTGTGAGAGAAGTTTAGTCAACGGGTCTGCCACATTCAGATCCGTATGTATTTTGCGAATTTCTATGTCCACAATGCTCTGCATGGAGCTACTCTAGCTAATTGCTCCGACTTCCAATATGTGTCCAGATTGAGACTCAGAGTCATCCAGATCGGTTTTAAAGCTTGCATTGACGCAACTCTTTACGATGAACTCTTTATCACCTCCATAACCGAGAAATATTTCCTTAGTCCTCTAAGGATAGTTTTGACCGCTGTCCAGTGATCTACTCCTGGATCACTAGTGTACCCCTTTGCCAAACTCATGGCAAGGTACACAATAGATCTGGTATACAGCATGCCATACTTTATAGAACCTATGGCTGAGTGATACGTCTCCAACGTATCTACAATTTTTGATTGCTTCATGCAATATTATATTCTATTTTGGATAATTCATGGGCTTTGTTATACACTTTTCTATTATTTTTGGGACTAACCTATTAACCGGAGGCCCAACCCAGAATTGATGTTTTTGCCTATTTTAGTGTTTCGCAGAAAAAGAATATCAAACGGAGTCCAAACGGAATGAAACCTTCGGGAACGTGATTTTTGGAACAAACGTGATCCAGAGGACTTGGACCCTACGTCAAGAAAGCAACCAGGAGGGCACGAGGTCGGGGGGCGCGCCTACCCCCTGGGCATGCCCTCCACCCTCGTGGGGCCCATGTTGCTCCACCAACGTACTTCTTCCTCCTATATATACCTACGTACCCCCAAACCAACAGAGGCATCCACGAAAACCTAATTCCACCGCCGCAACCTTCTGTACCCGTGAGATCACATCTTGGGGCCTTTCCCGGCGTCCTGCCGGAGGGGGCATTGATCATGGAGGGCTTCGACGTCAACACCATAGCCTCTCCGATGATGTGTGAGTAGTTTACCTCAGACCTTCGGGTCCATAGTTATTAGTTAGATGGCTTCTTCTCTCTTTTTGGCTCTCAATACAATGTTCTCCCCCTCTCTTGTGGAGATCTATTTGATGTAATCTTCTTTTGCGGTGTGTTTGTTGAGACTGATGAATTGTGGGTTTATGATCAAGTTTATCTATGAACAATATTTGAATCTTCTCTGGATTCTTTTATGTATGATTGGTTATCTTTGCAAGTCTTTGCGAATTATCAGTTTGGTTTGGCCTACTAGATTAATCTTTCTTGCAATGGGAGAAGTGCTTAGCTTTGGGTTTAATCTTGCGGTGTCCTTTCCCAGTGACAGTAGGGGAAGCAAGGCACGCATTGTATTGTTGCCATCGAGGATAACAAGATGGGGTTTATTTCACATTGCATGAGTTTATCCCTCTACATCATGTCATCTTGCTTAAAGCGTTACTCTGTTCTTATGAACTTAATACTCTAGATGCATGCTGGATAGCGGTCGATGTGTGGAGTAATAGTAGTAGATGCAGGCAGGAGTCGGTCTACTTGTCTCGGACGTGATGCCTATATACATGATCATACCTAGATATTCTCATAACTATGCTCAATTCTATCAATTGCTCAACAGTAATTTGTTCACCCACCGTAATACTTATGCTCTCGAGAGAAGCCACTAGTGAAACATATGGCCCCCGGGTCTATTTTCCATCATATTAATCTCCCGACAACAAGCTATTTCTGGCGCCGTTTATTTTGCTTTATTTTACTTTGCATCTTTATCATAAAAATACCAAAAATATTATCTTATCATATCTATCAGATCTCACTTTCGTAAGTGACCGTGAAGGGATTGACAGCCCCTTTATTGCGTTGGTTCCGAGGTTTTTATTTGTTTGTGTAGGTGCGAGGGACTCGTGCGTGGCCTCCTACTGGATTAATACCTTGGTTCTCTAAAACTGAGGGAATACTTACACTGCTTTACTGCATCACCCTTTCCTCTTCAAGGGAAAACCAACGCAGTGCTCAAGAGGTAGCAAGAAGGATTTCTGGCGCCGTTGCCGGGGAGTCTACGCAAAAGTCAACATACCAAGTACCCATCACAAACTCTTATCTCCCGCATTACATTATTTGCCATTTGCCTCTCGTTTTCCTCTCCCCCACTTCACCCTTGCCGTTGTATTCGCCCTCTCTTTTCTGTTCGCCTCTTTTTCGCTTGCTTCTTGTTTGCTCGTGTGTTGGATTGCTTGCTTGTTACTATGGCTCAAGATAATACCAAATTGTGTGACTTTACCAATACCAACAACAATGATTTTCTTAGCACTCCAATTGCTCCTCTTACCGATGTTGAATCTTGTGAAATTAATGCTGCTTTGTTGAATCTTGTCATGAAAGATCAATTCGCCAACCTTCCTAGTGAAGATGCCGCTGCCCATCTAAATAGCTTCGTTGATTTGTGTGATATGCAAAAGAAGAAAGATGTGGACAATGATATTGTTAAATTGAAGCTATTTCCTTTTTCTCTTAGAGATCGTGCTAAAGCTTGGTTTTCGTCTTTGCCTAAAAATAGTATTGATTCATGGAATAAGTGCAAAGATTCTTTTATCTCTAAGTATTTTCCTCCCGCTAAAATCATCTCTCTTAGAAACGATATTATGAATTTTAAGCAACTTGATCATGAACATGTTGCACAAGCTTGGGAGAGGATGAAATTAATGATACGTAATTGCCCTACACATGGTTTGAATCTTTGGATGATTATACAAAAAAATTATGTCGGATTGAATTTTGCTTCTAGAAATCTTTTAGATTCGGCCGCGGGAGGCACTTTTATGGAAATCACTTTAGGAGAAGCTACTAAACTCCTAGATAATATTATGGTTAATTATTCTCAATGGCACACCGAAAGATCTACTAATAAAAAAGTGCATGCGATAGAAGAAATTAATGTTTTGAGTGGAAAGATGAATGAACTTATGAAATTATTTGCTACTAAGAGTGTTTCTTCTGATCCTAATGATATGCCTTTGTCCACTTTGATTGATAATAATAATGAATCTATGGATGTGAATTTTGTTGGTAGGAATAATTTTGGTAACAATGCGTATAGAGGAAACTTTAATCCTAGGCCTTATCCTAGTAATTCCTCTAATAATTATGGTAATTCCTACAACAATGCTTATGAAAATTTCAATAAGATCCCCTCTGAATTTGAGACTAGTGTTAAGGAGTTTATGAATTCGCAAAAGAATTTCAATGCTTTACTTGAAGAAAAATTGCTTAAAGTTGATGAATTGGCTAGGAACGTTGATAGAATTTCTCTTGATGTTGATTCTTTGAAACTTAGATCTATTCCTCCTAAGCATGATATCAATGAGTCTCTCAAAGCCATGAGAATTTCCATTGATGAGTGCAAAGAAAGAACCGCTAGGATGCGTGCTAAGAAAGATTGCTTTGTGAAAGCGTGTTCTTCTAGTTTTTATGAGAATAAAGATGAAGATCTAAAAGTTATTGATGTGTCTCCAATTAAATCTTTGTTTTGCAATATGAATCTTGATAATGATGGGACTGAATATGATCCACCTTTGCCTAGAAGGCGTTCCAAAAATTCGGAGTCTTTAGATCTTGATGCTAAAATTGGTAAAAGTGGGATTGAAGAAATCAAAACTCTAGATATTAATTAACCCACTATTTTGGATTTCAAGTAATTTAATTATGATAATTGCTCTTTGATAGATTGTATTTCCTTGTTGCAATCCGTGCTAAATTCTCCGCATGCTTATGGCGAAAATAAAGCTTTTACTAAACATATAGTCGATGCTTTGATGCAATCTTATGAAGAAAAACTTGAGTTGGAAGTTTCTATCCCTAGAAAACTTTATGATGAGTGGGAACCTACTATTAAAATTAAAATTAAATATCATGAATGCTATGCTTTGTGTGATTTGGGTGCTAGTGTTTCCACGATTCCAAAAACTTTGTGTGATTTGCTAGGATTCCGTGAATTTGATGATTGCTCTTTAAACTTGCACCTTGCGGATTCCACTATTAAAAAACCTATGGGAAGAATTAATGATGTTCTTATTTTTGCAAATAGGAATTATGTGCCCGTAGATTTTATTGTTCTTGATATAGATTGCAATCCTTCATGTCCTATTATTCTTGGTAGACCTTTCCTTAGAACGATTGGTGCAATTATTGATATGAAGGAAGGAAATATTAGATTCCAATTTCCGTTAAAGAAAGGCATGGAACACTTCCCTAGAAAGAAGATAAAATTACCTTATGAATCTATTATGAGAGCCACTTATGGATTGCCTTCCAAAGATGGCAATACCTAGATCTATCCTTGCTTTTATGCCTAGCTAGGGGCATTAAACGATAGCGCTTGTTGGGAGGCAACCCAACTTTATTTTAGTTTTTTGCTTTTTGCTTCTGTTTAGGAATAAATATTTGATCTAGCCTCTGGTTAGATTTGCTTTTACGTTTTAATTAGTGTTTGTGCCAAGTTAAACCTGTAGGATCTTCTTGGATGATAGTTATTTGATCTTGCTGAAAATTCCAGAAACTTTCTGTTCACGAAAACAATTGTTAAAATTCACCAGAACGTGATAAAATATTGATTACAATTGCTCCTGATCAATAAACAAATTGTCTAGGTCGCCCTATTTTGGCTGAATTGTTTGAGTTCCAGAAGTTTGCGTTAGTTACAGATTACTACAGACTGTTCTGTTTCTGACAGATTCTGTTTTTCGTCTAATAAAATAGTTTATAAACCACAGAGAAGTTGGAATACAGTAGGTTTAACACCAATATAAATAAAGAATGAGTTCATTACAGTACCTTGAAGTGGTGTTTTGTTTTCTTTCGCTAACGGAGCTCACGAGATCTTCTGTTAAGTTTTGTGTTGTGAAGTTTTCAAGTTTTGGGTAAAAGATTTGATGGATTATGGAACAAGGAGTGGCAAGAGCCTAAGCTTGGGGATGCCCATGGCACCCCAAGATAATCTAAGGACACCAAAAAGCCAAAGCTTGGGATGCTCCGGAAGGCATCCCCTCTTTCGTCTACTTCCATCGGTAACTTTACTTGGAGCTATATTTTTATTCACCACATGATATGTGTTTTGCTTGGAGTGTCTTGGATGATTTGAGTCTTTGCCTTTTATTTTACCACAATCATCTTTGCTGTACACACCTTTTTAGAGAGACGCACATGATTCGGAATTTATTAGAATACTCTATGCGCTTCGCTTATATCTTTTGAGCTATATAGATTTTGCTCTAGTGCTTCACTTATATCTTTTAGAGCACGGCGGTGGTTTCGTTTTATAGAAACTATTATTCTCTAATGCTTCACTTATATTATTTTGAGAGTCTTAAACAGCATGGTAATTTGCTTAAATTGGGAAATTAATCCTAATATGTTAGGATTGCAAAACTAGTAAAAAAAACTTTCTTATGAGTGTATTGAATACTAAGAGAAGTTTGATGCTTGATGATTGTTTTGAGATATGGAGGTAGTGATATTAAAGTTGTGCCAGTTGAGTAGTTGTGGAATTGAGAAATACTTGTGTTGAAGTTTGCAAGTCCCGTAGCATGCACGTATGGTAAACGTTATGTAACAAATATGAAACATGAGGTGTTCTTTGATTGTCTTCCTTATGAGTGGCGGTCGGGGACGAGCGATGGTCTTTTCCTACCAATCAATCCCCCTAGGAGCATGCGCGTAGTGCTTGTTTTTTGATGACTTGTAGATTTTTGCAATAAGTATATGAGTTCTTTATGACTAATGTTGAGTCCATGGATTATACGCGCTCTTACCCTTCCATCATTGCTAGCCTCTTTGGTACCGTGCATTGCCCTTTCTCACATTGAGAGTTGGTGCAAACTTCGCCGGTGCATCCAAACCCCGTGATATGATACGCTCTATCACACATAAACCTCCTTATATCTTCTCAAAACAGCCACCTTACCTACCTATTATGGCATTTCCATAGCCATTCCAAGATATATTGCCATGCAACTTTCCACCGTTCCGTTTATCATGACACGTTCATCATTGTCATATTGCTTTGCATGATCATGTAGTTGACATCGTATTTGTGGCAAAGCCACCGTTCATAATTTTTCATACATGTCACTCTTGATTCATTGCCTATCCCGGTATACCGCCGGAGGCATTCATATAGAGTCATACTTTGTTCTAGTATCGAGTTGTAATCATTGAGTTGTAAATAAATAGAAGTGTGATGATCATCATTCATAGAGCATTGTCCCAATAAAAAAAAGAAAGGCCAAATAAAAAAAAGAAGGCCCAAAAAAATATATATAAATAAAAAGGGACAATGCTACTATCCTTTTTCCACACTTGTGCTTCAAAGTAGCACCATGATCTTCATGATAGAGAGTCTCTTGTTTTGTCACTTTCATATACTAGTGGGAATTTTTCATTATAGAACTTGGCTTGTATATTCCAACAATGGGCTTCCTCAAATGCCCGAGGTCTTCGTGAGCAAGCAAGTTGGATGCACACCCACTTAGTTTCTTTTGTTGAGCTTTCATACATTTATAGCTCTAGTGCATCCGTTGCATGGCAATCCCTACTCCTCACATTAACATCAATTGATGGGCATCTCCATAGCCCATTGATTAGCCGCGTTGATGTGAGACTTTCTCTTTTTTTGTCTTCTCCACATAACCCCCATCATTATATTCTATTCCACCCATAGTGCTATATCCATGGCTCACGCTCATGTATTGCGTGAAGGTTGAAAAAGTTTGAGATTACTAAAGTATGAAACAATTGCTTGGCTTGTCATCGGGGTTGTGCATGATGAGAGCATTCTTGTGTGACGAAAATGGAGCATGACTAAACTATATGATTTTGTAGGGATGAACTTTCTTTGGCCATGTCATTTTGAGAAGACATAATTGCTTAGTTAGTATGCTTGAAGTATTATTACTTTTATGTCAATATTAAACTTTTATCTTGAATCTTTCGGATCTGAATATTCATACCACAATTAAGAGGATTACATTAAAAAAATTATGTCAAGTAGCATTCCGCATCAAAAATTCAGTTTTTATCATTTACCTACTCGAGGACGAGCAGGACTTAAGCTTGGGGATGCTTGATACGTCTCCAACGTATCTATAATTTTTGATTGCTTCATGCTATATTATATTCTATTTTGGATGATTAATGGGCTTTGTTATACATTATTTTTGGGACTAACCTATTAATCGGAGGCCCAGCCCAGAATTGCTGTTTTTTGCCTATTTCAGTGTTTCACAAAAAAAGAATATCAAAGGAGTCCAAACGGAATGAAACCTTCAGGAACGTGATTTTTGGAACAAACGTGATCCAGAGGACTTGGGCCCTACGTCAAGAAAGCAACTAGGAGGGCACGAAGTAGGGGGCGCGCCTACCCCCCCCCGGGCGCACCCTCCACCCTCGTGGGGCCCATGTTGCTCCACCGACGTACTTCTTCCTCCTATATATACCTACGTACCCCCAAACCAACAGAGGCATCCATGAAAACCTAATACCACCGCCGCAACCTTCTATACCTGTGAGATCCCATCTTGGGGCCTTTTCCGGCGTCCTGCCGGAGGGGGAATTGATCACGGAGGGCTTCGACGTCAACACCATAGCCTCTCCGATGATGTGTGAGTAGTTTACCTCAGACCTTCGGGTCCATAGTTATTAGCAAGATGGCTTCTTCTCTCTTTTTGGATCTCAATACAATGTTCTACCCCTCTCTTGTGGAGATCTATTCGATGTAATCTTCTTTTGCGGTGTGTTTGTTGAGACTGATGAATTGTGGGTTTATGATCAAGTTTATCTATGAACAATATTTGAATCTTCTCCGAATTCTTTTATGTATGATTGGTTATCTTTGCAAGTCTCTGCGAATTATCAGTTTGGTTTGGCCTACTAGATTGATCTTTCTTGCAATGGGAGAAGTGCTTAGCTTTGGGTTCAATCTTGCAGTGTCCTTTCCCAGTGACAGTAGGGGCAGTAAGGCACGTATTGTATTGTTGCCATCGAGGATAACAAGATGGGGTTTATTTCATATTGCATGAGTTTATCCCTCTACATCATGTCATCTTGCTTAAAGCGTTACTCTGTTCTTATGAACTTAATACTCTAGATGCATGCTGGATAGTGGTCGATGTGTGGATAAATAGTAGTAGATGCAGGCAGGAGTTGGTCTACTTGTCTCGGACGTGATGCCTATATACATGATCATACCTAGATATTCTCATAACTATGCTCAATTCTATCAATTGCTCAACAGTAATTTGTTCACCCACTGTAATACTTATGCTCTCGAGAGAAGCCACTAGTGAAACCTATGGCCCCCGGGTCTATCTTCCATCATATTAATCTCCCGACAACAAGCTATTTCTGGCGCCGTTTATTTTGCTTTTATTTTACTTTGCATCTTTATCATAAAAATACCAAAAATATTATCTTATCATATCTATCATATCTCACTTTCGTAAGTGACCGTGAAGGGATTGACAACCCCTTTATTGCATTGGTTGCGAGGTTTTTAGTTGTTTGTGTAGGTGCGAGGGACTCGTGCGTGGCCTCCTACTGGATTGATACCTTGGTTCTCAAAAACTAAGGGAAATACTTACGCTGCTTTACTGCATCACCTTTTCCTCTTCAAGGGAAAACCAACACCGTGCTCAAGAGGTAGCACTGAGGCATAGGGAATGACTTTCATTCTCTCTCTATCTTCTGTCGTGGTCGGGTTTTGAGTCTTACTCAACTTCATACCTTACAACTCAGGCAAGCGCTCCTTCTTTGACTGATCCATTTTGAACTCCTTAAAAATCTTATCAAGGTATGTACTCATCGAAAGTCTTATCAAGCGTCTTGATCTATCTTTATAGATCTTGCTGCCCAATATGTAAGTAGATTCACTGAGGTCTTTCTTTGAAAAACTCCTTTCAAACACTCCTTTATGCTTTCCAGAAAATTCTGCATCATTTCCGATCAACAATATGTCATTCACATATACTTATCAGAAAGGTTGTAGTGCTCCCACTCACTTTCTTGTAAATACAGGCTTCACCGCAAGTTTGTATAAAACTATATGCTTTGATCAACTCATCAAAGCATATATTCCAACTCTGTGATGCTTGCACCAATCCAAAAATGGATTGCTTGAGCTTGCACACTTTGTTAGCACCTTTAGGATCGACAAAACCTTCTGGTTGCCTCATATACAACTCTTCTTTAATAAATCCATTAAGGAAAGCAGTTTTGACATCCATTTGCCAGATTTCGTAAAATGCGGCAATTGCTAACATGATTCGGACAAACTTAAGCATCGATACGAGTGAGAAAATCTCATTGTAGTCAACACCTTGAACTTGTCGAAGAACCTTTTTTCAACAAGTCGAGCTTTGTAGACAGTAACATTACCGTCAGCGTCAGTCTTCTTCTTGAAGATCCATTTATTCTCTAGGCTTGCCGATCATCGGGCAAGTCAACCAAAGTCCACACTTTGTTCTCATACATGGATCCCATCTCAGATTTCATGGCCTCAAGCCATTTCGCAGAATCTGGGCTCATCATCGCTTCCTCATAGTTCGTAGGTTCGTCATGGTCTAGTAATATGACTTCCAAAACAAGATTACCGTACCACTATGGTGCGGAGTGTACTCTAGTTGACCTACGAGGTTTGGTAGTAACTTGATCTGAAGTATAATGATCATCATCATAAACTTCCTCACTAATTGGTGTAGGGATCACTGGAACTTATTTCTGTGATGAACCATTTTCCAATTCGAGAGAAGGTACAACTACCTCATCAAGTTCTACTTTCCTCCCACTCACTTCTTTTGAGAGAAACTCTTTTTCTAGAAAGGATCCATTCTTAGCAACAAATGTCTTGCCTTAGGATCTGTGATAGAAGGTGTACCCAATTGTTTCTTTTGGGTATCCTATGAAGACGCACTTCTCCGATTTGGGTTCGAGCTTATCAGATTGAAGTTCTTTTCACATAAGCATCACAGCCCCAAATTTTAAGAAATGATAGCTTAGGTTTCTTGCCAAACCATAGTTCATACAGTGTCATCTCAACGGATTTAGATGGTACCCTATTTAACGTGAATGCAACTGTCTCTAATGCATAACCCCAAAATGATAGTGGTAAATTGGTAAGAGACATCATAGATCGTACCATATCTAATAAAGTACGGTTATGACGTACGGACACACCATTACGCTGAGGTGTTCCAGGTGGCATGAGTTGTGAAACTATTCCACATTGTTTTAAATGAAGGCCAAACTCGTAACTCAAATATTCGCCTCTGCGATCAGATCGTAGAAACTTTATTTTCTTGTTACGATGATTTTCTACTTCACTCTGAAATTCTTTGAACTTTTCAAATGTTTCAGACTTATGTTTCATTAAGTAGATATACCCATATCTGCTCAAATCATTTGTGAAGGTTAGAAAATAACGATACCTGCCGCGAGCCTCAACACTCATCGGACCGCATACATCGGTATGTCTTATTTCCAATAAGTCGGTGGCTCGCTCCATTAAGTCTTAGTCATCTTGCCCATGAGGCATGGTTCGCAAGCATCAAATGATTCATAATCAAGTGATTCTAAAAGTCCTTCTGCATGGAGTTTGTTCATGCGCTTTATAACAATATGACCTAAACGGCAGTGCCACAAACATGTTGCACTATCATTATTAACTTTGCATCTTTTGGCATCAATATTATCAATATGTGTATCACTACGATCGAGATTCAGTAAACCATTTACGTTGGATGTAAGACCATAGAAGGTTTTATTCATGTAAACAGAACAACAATTATTCTCTGACTTAAATGAATAACCGTATCGCAATAAACATGATCCAATCATACTCATGCTCAATGCAAACACCAAATAACATTTATTTAGGTCAAATACTAATCCTGAAGGTAGAGGGAGTATGCGATGGTGATCTTATCAACCTTGGAATCACTTCCAACACACATAGTCACCTCACCCTTAACTAGTCTCTATTCATTTTGCAACTTCTGTTTCGAGTTACTAATCTTAGCAACTGAACCGGCATCAAATACCCTGGGGTTACTATGAACACTAGTAAAGTACACATCAATAACATGTATATCAAATATACCTTTGTTCACTTTGCCATCCTTCTTATCCGCCAAATACTTGGGGCAGTTCCGCTTCCAGTGACCAGTCCCTTTGTAGTAGAAGCACTCAGTTTCAAGCTTAGGTCCAGACTTGGGCTTCTTCCCTTGAGCAGCAACTTGCTTGCTGTTCTTGAAGTTCCCTTTCTTCCATTTGCCCTTTTTCTTGAAACTAGTGGTCTTGTTAATCATCAACACTTGATGCTCCTTGATTTCTACCTTCGCCGATTTTAGCATCATGAAGAACTCGGGAATCGTTTTCGTCATCCCTTGCATATTATAGTTCATCACGAAGTTCCAGTAACTTGGTGATAGTGACTAGAGAATTCTGTCAATCACTATCTTATCTGGAAGATTAACTCCCACTTGATTCAAGCGATTGTAGTACTCAGACATTCTGAGCACATGCTCACTGGTTGAGCTATTCTCCTCCATATTGTAGGCAAAGTATTTGTCAGAGGTCTCATACCTCTTAACACAGGCATGAGTCTGAAATACCAATTTAAATTCTTGGAACATCTCATATGCTCCATGTCGTTCAAAACATTTTTGAAGTCCCGCTTCTAAGCCGTAAAGCATGGTGCACTAAACTATCAAGTAGTCATCTACCGAGCTTGTCAAACATTCATAACGTTTGTATCTGCTCCTACAATAGTTCTGTCACCTAGAGGTGCATCAAGGACATAATTCTTCTGTGTAGCAATGAGGATAATTCTCAGATCACGGACCTAGTCCGCATCATTGCTACAATAATCTTTCAACTTAGTTTTCTCTAGGAACAAATCATAAATAAAACGGGGAAGCTATACGTGAGCTATTGATCTACAACATAGATATGCAAATACTATCAGGACTAAGTTCATGATAAATTTAAGTTCAATTAATCATATTACTTAAGAACTCCCACTTGGATAGACATCCCTCGAGTCATCTAAAAGATCACGTGATCCATATCAACTAAACCATGTCCGATCATCATGTGAGATGGAGTAGTTTTCAATGGTGAACATCTCTATGTTGATCATATCTACTATATGATTCACGTTCGACCTTTCGGTCTCAGTGTTCCGAGGGCATATCTGCATATGCTAGGCTCGTCAAGTTTAACCCGAGTATTCTTCACATGCAAAACTGGCTTGCACCCGTTGTATGTGAACGTAGAGCTTATCACACCCAATCATCACGTGGTGTCTCGGCACGACGAACTGTAGCAACGGTGCATACTCAGGAAGAACACTTATACCTTGAAATTTAGTGAGGGATCATCTTATAATGCTACCGCCATACTAAGCAAAATAAGATGCATAAAAGATAAACATCACATGCAACCAAAATATGTGACATGATATGGCCATCATCATCTTGTGCGTTTGATCTCCATCTCCAAAGCACCGTCATGATCTCCATCGTCACCGGCTTGACACCTTGATCTCCATCGTAGCATCGTTGTCGTCTCACCAACTATTGCTTCTACGACTATCGCTACCGCTTAGTGATAAAGTAAAGCAATTACATGGCGATTGCATTTCATATAATAAAATGACAACCATAAGGCTCCTGCCAGTTGCCGATAACTTCTACAAAACATGGTCATCTCATACAACAATTTATATCTCATCATGTCTTGACCATATCACATCACAACATGCCCTGCAAAAACAAGTTAAACGTCCTCTACTTTGTTGTTGCAAGTTTTACGTGGCTGCTACGGGCTTCTAGCAAGAACCGTTCTTACCTATGCATCAAAACCACAACGATTTTTTGTCACATGTGCTGTTTTAACCTTCAAACTCGATTCAGCTAAAGTTGGAGAAACAGACACCCGCCAGCCACCTGTGTGCGAAGCACGTCGGTAGAACTAGTCTCATGAACGCGGTCATGTAATGTCGGTCCGGGCTGCTTCATCCAACAATACTGCCGAATCAAAGTAAGACGTTGGTGGTAAGCAGTATGACTATTATCACTCACAACTCATTGTGTTCTACTCGTGCATATATCATCTACGCATAGACCTGGCTCGGATGCCAGTGTTGGGGAACACAGTATTTCAAAAAAAATTCCTACGATCACACAAGATCTATCTAGGATATGCATAGCAACGAGACGGGAGAGTGTGTCCATGTACCCTCGTAGATCGAAAGCGGAAGCGTTTAGTTAACGCAGTTGATGTAGTCGAACGTCTTCACGATCCAACTGATCCAAGTACCGAATGTACGGCACCTCCGTGTTCAGCACACGTTCAGCACGATGACGTTACTCGAGCTCTTTATCCAGTAGAGGGTCGAGGGAGAGTTCCGTCAGCACGACGGCGTGGCAACGGTGATGATGAAGTTACCTGCACAGGGCTTCTCCTAAGCACTACAACGATATGACCGAGGTGTTAAACTGTGGAGGGGGCACCACACACGGCTAAGAGATTGTCTGTTGTGCTTTGCTGTGCCCCCCACCCCCGTATATAAAGGAGGAGGGGAGGAGGCGGCCGGCCTAGGGGACGCGCCAAAGGGGGGAGGCCAACTAGGACTCCCAATCCTAGTTGGACTCCCTTTCCTTTTTCCGGAGGGGGGAAAGAGGGAAGGAAGAGGAAGAGGAGAAGGAAAGGGGGGAGCGCCCCCTCCCTAGTCCAATTCGGACTCCCTAAAAGGAGGGGGCATGACCACCCCTTGTGGGCTGCCTCCCCTCTCCCCTATGGCCCATGTAGGCCCAATATTCCCCTGGGGGGTTCCGCTAACCCCTCGATACTCCGGAAAAATATCTGAATCACTTGGAACCATTCCGATGTTCGAATACAACCTTCCAATATATGAATCTTTACCTATCGACCATTTCGAGACTCCTCGTCATATCCGTGATCTCATCCGGGACTCCGAACAAACTTTCGTCATCAAATCACATAACTCATAATACAAATCGTCATCGAACGTTAAGCGTGCGGACCCTACGTGTTCGAGAACTATGTAGACATGACCGAGACACATCTTCGGTCAATAACCAATAGCGGAACTTGGTTGCTCATATTGGCTCCTACATATTCTACGAAGATCTTTATGAGTCAAACCGCATAACAACATATGTCATTGCCTTTGTCACCGGTATGTTACTTGCTCGAGATTCGATCGCCGGTATCCTCATACCTAGTTCAATCTTGTTACTGGCAAGTCTCTTTACTCGTTCCGTAATGCATCATCCCGCAACTAACTCATTAGTCACATTGCTTGCAAGGCTTATAGTGATGTGCATTACCGAGAGGGCCCAGAGATACCTCTCCGATACTCGGAGTGACAAATCCTAATCTCGATCTATGCCAACTCAACAAACACCATCGGAGACACCTGTAGAGCATCTTTATAATCACCCAGTTACGTTGTGATGTTTGATAGCACACAAAGTGTTCCTCTGGTATTCGGGAGTTGCATAATCTCATAGTCAGAGGAATATGTATAAGTCATGAAGAAAGCAATAGCAATAAAACTAAACAATCATAATGCTAAGCTAACGGATGGGTCTTGTCCATCACATCATTCTCTAATGATGTGATCCCAATGATCAAATGACAACACATGTCTATGGTTAGTGTCGTGGAATTGTCACGGCATATGTCCTAGTGTGAGGACTTAGTCGTGGAGCCATCGCAACTTGGTTAGCTTAAAGGGGTTAAACGGGACAAAGGACACAGGGAGTTTATACTGGTTCGGCCCCTTGCGGTGAAGGCCTAATCCAGTTTGAGGTGCTATTGCTTATGTCTCGATTACCAGGGAGCGAATACGCTTGACCTAGCTTTTGATCTCTTCTCTCTTGCCCTAAACCGCCGCCGGGTCGTCCCTTTATATACACAGGTTGACGCCCTACGGTTTACAGAGTCACAACCGGCTCATAAACGTGTCCAGCCTGGTAACTAATTACAGTTGCCTTATAATACAAGTTATACATATATGGCGGTTTACACTTTATGGGCTTTAAGCCGCCTTCGTGAAGGAAATATGCCCTAGAGGCAATAATAAAGTTATTATTTATTTCCTTATATCATGATAAATGTTTATTATTCATGCTAAAATTGTATTAACTGGAAACTTGATACATGTGTGAATATATAGACAAACAGAGTGTCACTAGTATGCCTCTACTTGACTAGCTCGTTAATCAAAGATGGTTATATTTCCTAGCCATAGACATAAGTTGTCATTTGATTAACGAGATCACCTCATTAGGAGAATGACGTGATTGACTTGACCCATTCCGTTAGCTTAGCACCCGATCGTTTAGTATGTTGCTATTGCTTTCTTCATGACTTATACATGTTCCTATGACTATGAGATTATGCAACTCCCGTTTACCGGAGGAACACTTTGTGTGCTACCAAACGTCACAACGTAAATGGGTGATTATAAAGGTGCTCTACAGGTGTCTCCAAAGGTACTTGTTGGGTTGGCGTATTTCGAGATTAGGATTTGTCACTCCAATTGTTGGAGAGGTATCTCTGGGCCCACTCGGTAATGCACATCACTATAAGCCTTGCAAGCATTGTGACTAATGAGTTAGTTGCGGGATGATGTGTTACGGAACGAGTAAAGAGACTTGCCGGTAACGAGATTGAACTAGGTATCGAGATACCGACGATCAAATCTCGGGCAAGTAACATACCGGTGACAAAGGGAACAACGTATGTTGTTATGCGGTCTGACCGATAAAGATCTTCGTAGAATATGTGGGAGCCAATATGGGCATCCAGGTCCCGCTATTGGTTATTGACCGGAGACGTGTCTCGGTCATGTCTACATAGTTCTCGAACCCGTAGGGTCCGCACGCTTAAAGTTACGATGACAGTTTTATTATGAGTTTATGTATGTTGATGTACCGAAGGAGTTCGGATTCCCGGATGAGATCGGGGACATGACGAGGAGTCTCGAAATGGTCGAGACATAAAGATCGATATATTGGACGACTATATTCGGACTTCGGAAAGGTTCCGAGTGATTCGGGTATTTTTCGGAGTACTGGAGAGTTACGGGAATACGTTCCCCAACAGTGGCATCCGAGCCTGGTTTTATGCGTTGATGCTATGCACGAGTAGAACACAAGTGAGTTGTGGGCGATATAAGTCATACTGCTTACCAGCATGTCATACTTTGGTTCAGCGGTATTGTGAGATGAAGCGGCCCGGACCGACATTACGCGTACGCTTACGCGAGACTGGTTTCACCGTTCGGAGCACTCATTGCTTAAAGGTGACTGGCGGGTGTCTGTCTCTCTCACTTTAGTTGAACCGAGTGTGGCTACGCCCGGTCCTTGCGAAGGTTAAAACAGCACCAACTTGACAAACTATCGTTGTGGTTTTGATGCGTAGGTAAGAACGGTTCTTGCTAAGCCCGTAGCAGCCACGTAAAACTTGCAACAACAAAGTAGAGGACGTCTAACTTGTTTTTGCAGGGCATGTTGTGATGTGATATGGTCAAGACATGATGTGATATAATGTGTTGTATGAGATGATCATGTTTTGTAACCGAGTTATCGGCAACTGGCAGGAGCCATATGGTTGTCGCTTTATTGTATGAGATGCAATCGCCATGTAATAGTTTTACTTTATCACTAAGCGGTAGCGATAGTCATAAAAGCAATAAGTTGGCGAGACGACAACGATGCTACGATGGAGATCAAGGTGTTGCGCCAGTGACGATGGTGATCATGACGGTGCTTCGGAGAAGGAGATCACAAGCACGGTGCTTCGGAGATGGAGATCACAAGCACAAGATGATGATGGCCATATCATATCACTTATATTGATTGCATGTGATGTTAATCCTTTATGCATCTTATCTTGCTTTGATTGACGGTAGCATTATAAGATGATCTCTCACTAAAATTTCAAGATAAAAGTGTTCTCCCTGAGTATGCACCGTTGCAAAAGTTCTTCGTGCTGAGACACCACGTGTTAATCGGGTGTGATAGGCTCTACGTTCAAATACAACGGGTGCAAAACAGTTGCACACGGTTAAACTTGACGAGCCTAGCATATACAGATATGGCCTCGGAACACAGAGACCGAAAGGTCGAGCGTGAATCATATAGTAGATATGATCAACATAGTGATGTTCACCATTGAAACTACTCCATCTCACGTGTTAATCGGACATGGTTTAGTTGCTTTGGATCACGTGATCACTTAGAGGATTAGAGGGATGTCTATCTAAGTGGGAGTTCTTAAGTAATATGATTAATTAAACTTAAATTTATCATGAACTTAGTCCTGATAGTATTTTGCAAATTATGTTATAGATCAATAGCTCGCGTTGTTGCTTCCCTGTGTTTATTTTTGATATGTTCCTAGAGAAAAATTATGTTGAAAGATGTTAGTAGCAAAGATGCGGATTGGATCCGTGATTTGAGGATTATCCTTATTGCTGCACAGAAAAATTATGTCCTTGATGCACCGCTAGGTGACAGACCTATTGCAGGAGCAGATGCAGACGTTATGAACGTTTGGCTAGCTCAATATGATGACTACTTGATAGTTTAGTGCACCATTCTTAACGGCTTAGAATCGGGACTTCAAAGACGTTTTGAACGTCATGGACCATATAAGATGTTCCAGGAGTTGAAGTTAATATTTCAAGCAAATACCCGAGTTGAGAGATATGAAGTCTCCAACAAGTTCTATAGCTAAAAGATGGAGGAGAATCGCTCAACTAGTGAGCATGTGCTCAGATTGTCTGGGTACTACAATCGCTTGAATCAAGTGGGAGTTAATCTTCCAGATAAAATAGTGATTGACATAATTCTCTAGTCACCATCACCAAGTTAGTAGAACTTCGTGATGAACTATAGTATGTAAGGGATGACGAAAGTAATTCCCGAGCTCTTCGCGATGCTGAAAATCGACGAAGTTAGAAATCAAGAAAGAGCATCAAGTGTTGATGGTTAACAAGACCACTAGTTTCAAGAAAAGGGCAAAGGGATAGAAGGGGAACTTCAAAAGAACGGCAAGCAAGTTGCTACTCAAGTGAAGAAGCCCAAGTATGTACCTAAGCCTGAGACTAAGTGCTTCTACTGCAAAGGGACTGGTCAACTGGAAGCGGAACTACCCCAAGTATTTGGTGGATAAGAAAGATGGCAAAGTGAACAAAGGTATATTGGATATACATGTTATTGATGTGTACTTACTAATGTTTATAGCAACCCCTCAGTATTTGATACTGGTTCATTTGCTTAAGAGTAGTAACTCGAAACGGGAGTTGCAGAATAAACAGAGACTAGTAAAAGGCGAGGTGACGATGTTTGTTGGAAGTAGTTCCAAGATTGATATGATCATCATCGCACACTCCCTATACTTTCGGGATTAGTGTTGAAACTAAATAAGTGTTATTTGGTGTTTGCGTTGAGCATGAATATGATTTGATCATGTTTATTGCAATACGGTTATTCATTTAAGTTAGAGAACAATTGTTGTTCTGTTTACATGAATAAAAACCTTTTATGGTCACACACACCAACGAAAATGGTTTGTTGGATCTCGATCGTAGTGATACACATTCATAATATTGAAGCCAAAAGATGCAAAGTTAATAATGATAGTGCAACTTATTTGTGGCACTGCCGTTTAGGTCATATTGGTGTAAAGCGCATGAAGAAACTCCATACTGATGGGATTTTGGAATCAGTTGATTATGAATCACTTGATGCTTGCGAACCGTGCCTCATGGGCAAGATGACTAAAATGCCGTTCTCCAGAACTATGGAGAGAGCAACAGATTTGTTGGAAATCATACATACAGATGTATGTGGTCCGATGAATATTGAGGCTCGTAGCAGGTATCATTATTTTCTGACCTTCACAGATGATTTGAGCAAGATATGGGTATATCTACTTAATGAAACAAGAGTCTGAAACATTTGAAAAGTTCATATAATTTCAGAGTGAAGCGGAAAATCATCGTAACAAGAAAATAAAGTTTCTACGATATGATCGTGGAGAAGAGTATTTGAGTTACGAGTTTGGTCTTCAGTTAAAACAATGTGAAATAGTTTCACTACTCACGCCACCTGGAACACCACAGCATAATGGTGTGTCCGAACGTCATAACCGTACTTTATTGGATATAGTGCAATCTATGATGTCTCTTACCAATTTACCACTAATCGTTTTGGGGGTTATGCATTAGAGACAGCTGCATTCACGTTAAATAGGCACCATCAAAATCCGTTGAGACGACGCCTTATGAACTATGGTTTGGCAAGAAACCAAAGTTGTCGTTTCTTAAAGTTTGGGGTTGCGATGCTTATGTGAAAAAGTTTCATCCTGATAAGCTCAAACCCAAATCGGAGAAATGTGTCTTCATAGGATACCCAAAGGAGACAGTTGGGTACACCTTCTATCACAGATCCGAAGGCAAGACATTCGTTGCGTAGTATGGATCCTTTCTAGAGAAGGAGTTTCTCTCGAAAGAAGTGAGTGGGAGGAAAGTAGAACTTGATGAGGTAACTGTACCTGCTCCCTTATTGGAAAGTAGTTCATCACATAAATCTGTTCCTGTGACTCCTACACCAATTAGTGAGGAAGTTAATGATGATGATCATGTAACTTCAGATCAAGTTACTACCAAACCTCGTAGGTAAACCAGAGTAAGATCCGCACCAGAGTGGTACAGTAATCCTGTTCTGGAGGTTATGTTACTAGACCATAACGAACCTACGAACTATGAAGAAGCGATGGTGAGCCCAGATTCCGCAAAATGGCTTGAGGCCATGAAATCTGAGATGAGATCCATGTATGAGAACAAAGTGTGGACTTTGGTTGACTTGCCCGATGATCGGCAAGCAATTGAGAATTAAGGGATCGTCAAGAGGAAGACGGACGCTGATAGTAGTATCACTATCTACAAAGCTAGAATTGTTGCAAAAAGGTTTTCAACAAGTTCAAGATGTTGACTACGATGAGAGTTTCTCACTCGTATCTATGCTTAAGTCTATATGAATCATGTTAGCAATTGCCGCATTTTATGAAATATGGCAAATGGATAAACAAAACTGCATTCCTTAATGGATTTATTAAAGAAGAGTTGTATATGATGCAACCAGGAGGTTTTGTCAATCCTAAAGGTGCTAAAAAAATATGCAAGCTCCAGCGATCCATCTATGGACTGGTGCAAGCATCTCGGAGTTTGAATATGCACTTTGATAAGTTGATCAAAGGATATAGTTTTATACAGACTTGCGGTGAAGCCTGTATTTACAAGAAAGTGAGTGGGAGCACTACAGCATTTCTGATAAGTATATGTGAATGACATATTGTTGATCGGAAATAATGTAGAATTATTCTGTAAAGCATAAAGGAGTGTTTTTGAAATGAGTTTTTCAAAGAAAGACCTCGGTGAAGCTGCTTACATATTGAGCATCAAGATCTATAGAGATAGATGAAGACGCCTGATAAGTTTTTCAATGAGTACATACCTTAACAAGATTTTGAAATAGTTCAAAATAGAACAGTCAAAGAAAGAGTTTCTTGCCTGTGTTACATGGTGTGAAATTGAGTAAGACTCAAAGCCCGACCACGACAGAAGATAGAAAAAGAATGAAAGTCATTCCCTATGCCTCGGCCATAGGTTCTATAAAGTATGCCATGCTGTGTACCAGATCTATTGTATACCCTACACTGATTTTGGCAAGGGAGTACAATAGTGATCTAGGAGTAGATCAGTGGACAGCGGTCAAAATTATCCTTAGTGGAATAAGGATATGTTTCTCGATTATGGAAGTGATAAAAGGTTCGTCGTAAAGGGTTACGTCGACGCAAGTTTTGACACTAATCTAGATGACTCTAAGTCTCGGTCTAGATACATATTGAAAGTGGGAGCAATTAGCTAGAATAGCTCCGTGCAGAGCATTGTAGACATAGAAATTTGCAAAATACTTACGGATCTGAATGTGACAGACCCGTTGACTAAAATTATCTCACAAGCAAAACATGATCATACCTTAGTACTCTTTGGGTGTTAATCACATAGCGATGTGAACTAGATTACTGACTCTAGTAAACCCTTTGGGTGTTGGTCACATGACGATGTGAACTATGGGTGTTAATCACATGGTGATGTGAACTATTGCTGTTAAATCACATGGCGATGTGAACTAGATTATTGACTCTAGTGCAAGTGGGAGACTGAAGGAAATATGCCCTAGAGGCAATAATAAAGTTATTATTTATTTCCTTATATCATGATAAATGTTTATTATTCATGCTAGAATTGTATTAACTGGAAACTTGATACATGTGTGAATATATAGACAAACGGAGTGTCACTAGTATGCCTCTACTTGACTAGCTCGTTAATCAAAGATGGTTATATTTCCTAGCCATAGACATAAGTTGTCATTTGATTAACGAGATCACCTCATTAGGAGAATGACATGATTGACTTGACCCATTCCGTTAGCTTAGCACCCGATCGTTTAGTATGTTGCTATTGCTTTCTTCATGACTTATACATGTTCCTATGACTATGAGATTATGCAACTCCCCTTTACCGAAGGAACACTTTGTGTGCTACCAAACGTCACAACGTAAATGGGTGATTATAAAGGTGCTCTACAGGTGTCTCCAAAGGTACTTGTTGGGTTGGCGTATTTCGAGATTAGGATTTGTCACTCCAATTGTCGGAGAGGTATCTCTGGGCCCACTCGGTAATGCACATCACTATAAGCCTTGCAAGCATTGTGACTAATGAGTTAGTTGCGGGATGATGTGTTACGGAACGAGTAAAGAGACTTGCCGGTAACGAGATTGAACTAGGTATCGAGATACCGACGATCAAATCTCGGGCAAGTAACATACCGGTGACAAAGGGAACAACGTATGTTGTTATGCGGTCTGACCGATAAAGATCTTCGTAGAATATGTGGGAGCCAATATGGGCATCCAGGTCCCGCTATTGGTTATTGACCGGAGACGTGTCTCGGTCATGTCTACATAGTTCTCAAACCCGTAGGGTCCGCACGCTTAAAGTTACGATGACAGTTTTATTATGAGTTTATGTATGTTGATGTACCGAAGGAGTTCGGAGTCCCGGATGAGATCGGGGACATGACGAGGAGTCTCGAAATGGTCGAGACGTAAAGTTCGATATATTGGACGACTGTATTCGGACTTCGGAAAGGTTCCGAGTGATTCGGGTATTTTTCGGAGTACCGGAGAGTTACGGGAATACGTATTGGGCCTTATTGGGCCATACGGGAAAGAAGGAAAAGGGCCTCAAGGGTGGCCGCACCCCTCCCCTTGGTCTGGTCCGAATTGGACTAGGGAAGGGGGGCGCCCCCTTCCTTCCTTCTCTTTTTCCCTTCCTCTTTTCCTTTTCCATATGGGAGGTGGAATCCTACTAGGACTAGGGAGTCCTAGTAGGACTCCACACTTGGTGCGCCCCCTCCTAGGGCCGGCCTCCTCCTCCGTTGCTCCTTGAGATCTCTTAGCCGTGTGCGGTGCCCCCCTCCACCATATTACACCTCGATAATACCGTTGCGGAGCTTAGGCGAAGCCCTGCGTCGGTGGAACATCATCATCGTCACCACGCCGTCGTGCTGACGAAACTCTCCCTCAACACTCGGCTGGATCGGAGTTCGAGGGACGTCATCGAGCTGAACGTGTGTAGAACTCGGAGGTGCCGTACGTTCGGTACTTGATCGGTCGGATCGTGAAGACGTACGACTACATCAACCACGTTGTGATAACGCTTCCGCTATCGGTCTACGAGGGTACGTGGACAACACTCTCCCCTCTCGTTGCTATGCATCACCATGATCTTGCGTGTGCGTAGGAATTTTTTTGAAATTACTACGTTCCCCAACACTTCGGGCTTTGGGCCTTTTAACAAGTCTCCTTCATGAACCGCCATTGGATAACCCGTCCCCTCCTGGGCGGATCATAACCAATAGTCGTATCCCCAACATTAGGCCCGAGGTTGATTTGAACTTGTTCATGTCAATCTTCAACACTTTAGAAAAAATCCTTCTTTGTTTGTTCTTTGCGAGATATTGTAACCCACCATGACGTCATCTCCTGGAATTATGGAAAACCGCCATGACGTCATCTGTCATTAATTTCGCACAATACCCGGCATATCTTAATAGATCCTTATCTTTTAATAACCTCCCGAAAATTGAGGCGTCCGATTAGCTGGATAATCATTCTTTGGCCTCCTCATTTTTCGTGCCCACCTGTTACCCTTCTCCTTATAAATAGGGTCAAGCAGCCCTCTTTTCATTTCCCCCTCTTTTCCTTCTCGTCTTCCAGCTCTCTCCGCGACGCATCTGCTCGCCTAAGCACTGCCGCCGCCGAGCTCGTCAACTTCCTCGACCCTGGCCGCTGCATCGACCTGAACGTGACCAGAGAAACCGCGGTGCCTCTCCATTGCTCAGTGGATCCAGTAAGTGCCTCTCCTTTCTCCGATGTAGATCTCCATTAGGGTTTCTCGCAGTTCTTCAGAGTTCGTCGCTGTTCTTCATCATACCTCGGTTTGATCCTTTAATCCAAAAATAACTTTTGAAATACGCGGAAAACTGTTTCTGTACCTTCTCTTAGCCACTGAATACACTTCCTAGATGCAGAAATCTTACCAATGTGCTAGTTCCTCCGTTGCTGCAATATTTAGGCTTTGATTTATTTTCTTTTTTTCACACAGCGCTAGATCCAAATCACCTGCTCCAGTCTGTAAAACCTGTTTATTCAATACTTAGCAGATTTCACTCTTGATAGATCTTACATACCAATCTGGTCATGGCGGCTTACATCACCGGTATCACTAGCCATATGTCATTAGGCCCCATTTAAGCCACCAATCTGAATACATACTGTAGTGTTTACTTCCGGCATAATGAATCAACTTAAACTGGCAAAATTTTCTTTCTTTTAGGCTTCTTCCTTCACACTGCCGCCAAAGAGAGTCACTTCATGTAATCGGGTTCCCTCCATTGTCACTGAGAAGACGCTCAAAGACTTTGTCAAAATCGGCTTACCAGCAAAAGATATCATGCATTGGCGCGCCCCCAAAGCAAGCGAAGAAAGACCTCAACCAAAGGATGGTGAGGTCATTGTTTTTACTAATCACATGAATCGGGGCTTCTCCCCACTTGGGTCCAAATTTTTCCGAACGTTCTGCACTTCTTTCAACTTCATCCTCAAGACATGGATCCAAATCCGTGTCAAACATCTGCAATTTTCAAGTTTTCTGCGAAGTGTACCTTCAAGCAAGGTTGGAAAAGGCGGTAGGCATAAGCGAGGCGGTTGGCCTTTGCCTAGTGCCCAGGCGGTGCTTAAGCGCACTAGGCGTGGCCTAGGCGGTAATATAGCTTCTACTATCCGGGTTATTGGGGGTATTATATGTGTATTGATGTTAATTTAGGGCAGATAAATAAGTTAACTACCAGCTACTACCATTTGAATGTGTCATATTTGGCATTTTAGTGCAATATGGCATGATTTCTCGCTTGGGTAAACAATTTGTTGCTTACCCTGCCTAGACTTCCATTTATGCCCTAAGCGATGCATTTGGCCATCGCCTAGCGCCTAGGCGTGCCTAAGCGCCTCCTAGGCACTGCCTTTTCCAACAGAACCTTCAAGAGGAACCCAGTGTTGAAATCTTTAGGGAATATTTTTATTTGAACCGCCAAAACGAGTTTACGAATGGACCCAGCTTGGAACTTGGTGGAATCTCAATTCAACGAAGAAGAGATGCTATCTTCCCCTATGCTTGCTTGTCGAGTCACCCCAAACATTGGAAACAAACATGGTTTTACTGCAAAGATACCTCTCCGACTAACGAGAATCCACTGCCGGGTTATCGTGTCCAGCGTCTTGAACCAAAGCATCGTCTTCCCGAAAAGCTTACCACTGCTGAACGTGCAAAGCTTGCCCCCACCATTGCAAAGGTCAAGGCTCTGCCGGGAAATGGGTTAACCGGCATTGACTTGGTTCGGTGCTGGGTTTCTTGGCGAATCATACCCTTGAGTCGCCGACCCGGCTTAATGTGTACTTACACGGGTGGTATAAAGGATCCACTGCGCCACAGTTCCGTGCGTTTAACTGATGAGGCAATCAATGAAATGACAAAGACCCTTCTGAATGAAGATCTGGAAGACTGCAGCAAAGTGGGTCTGTACCCTTTCTGCAAACTTAACCCGCCACCGGATGTGAGTCTCTAAATCACTTACTTTTACCTCATCATTCAAATATTCTATTAGCTCAACTTTGATGACTTTCACAGGCTGGTTCTGATTTTTTGAAAAAGACATATGACCATGAAGCTGCCAAAAAGGGCCAGGGCTGCCAAGAAAGCCGCCAAGAAAAATAAGAAGAAATCAAGTGCTTCCGAGATGTTTGAACTGAATGACAGCACTGAGTCAGAGGTAGCCCTTGACTCCCTTGGCTCCTTTTTCAATTATCTTATTGACACTGATTATTATCAGGATGACACGGGGGCCAGCCAAGCATTTGAAGAAGAGGTAACTATTATTTCCTCCGGCTCAGCACCTTTGCCAAGATAGGAAATTCAACGAGTAACCCGAAAAGTAAGCTTTTCACACCCCTTAGCTCATTTGGATCCTCACTTTCTTTTGAAGCAACAGCAGCACGAGAACCGGTGAAAGACTCAGACTAGCAGAGGTGAAGAATTATCATCCGGCTTACCGAATACTCCAGTTCTGCGGAAATGTCAAAACGAGGTCCTTCCAAACTTAAACTCTTTTTACCCACTGGTGGGTCTCATTCGCCAGCCACTTAATTCTTTCGATTCAAACTACCAGGAGGCTTCTCGCTCTTCTTCTGGTGACTCATCGCATACCCAGTTGCCGGCTTTCAAGACTGCTCCTGGGTAATAACAATTTCTTCATTTTTTGTCTCCTTATGCTCTTTTATATTTGTACTGACCTCTCATGATCCATGTAGTGGAAAGGCAAAGCCTAGCAAGAAGGCAAAGGTGATCAAGCCAGCTGAAGATCCCGAAGCCCATGAGCCGGAACAACAAATTCCAGCATCTAACACCTCCGTGCTACAACCCGACGAGCCTGTCCATGATGTTCCTCCAGAGATTCCTGACCTGTCCAGTGACCAGACAAACCTCAATCCTTTGAGTACTGAATCGTCAGGCCCACTTAAACCGTCAAAAACACATGCCGACGATGTTATGATCACTGGCACCGGCTTTAAAGAGCCGGGAAATCCAACTGTCTTGGCTAAGCACTCTGCCAAACAGGAGTTCATTGAAAAGCGGAAAGTGAGATTTGACATCGCCAACTATTCTCAATTAAGTACTAGCGAAGTACTCTCTAGCTACCTCAATCAAGTGCACACCAGCCGCGACCTTGATATTGATATGGTGAAGCAGATGCATCAAAAATATGAGGTACAATTTCCTCCTTTAATACATTATGTATATCCTGCTAGCCCCCAAGTCTAATGTATATGATAGAATTGAATGTGTTGTAGACTTAAAATAACCATGAGCAGCTTTGGTAGAATCCTTCCAAGGCCGGTTTTCACCTTTAGAATTTAAACCAGATTTTAAACAATTAACATTGCATCCGTAGTCTCCAAAGGCCGGTTTAATCAGCATGAATGAGCCGGTCCTGTTCACCATTGTTTATAAAGGAGAGCTTACCTGTGTAGCCCCCATGAACCAGTTGTGATTGTTTACAGCACAACCGGGTCATCATAAAGTAGTAAGAAGACGCAAGCAATATGCATTAGCCCCCAAGTGCCAAGTACTCTTGCTTGCAAATTAAGTGCTTGGGACTTATTCACATAAGCCGTTGTATGAATAACTTTTTTGGCAGGCATTAGCCCCCAAGTGCCAAGTGTTGTTGCTTGCAAAAAGGCTTGGGACTTATACTCCTGTAACCCGGATATGAATGTGTTCACAAATCTGTGCTTGTACAGGACGCCACTGCTCAACTTCAATCGCAATTGGCTGATGCAAAGACCCGGCTGGAGAATCAAGAATCTGAGACCCGGAAAGTCGACTCAAAATTCCAATTTAGCGTGGCTGAAATGGAAAAGCTGAAGACCAGTTTTCAGGCTGAAAGAAACGCCTGGGCTGAAGAGAAAACTGCCTTGATGCAGCGGGCTGAAAAGGCGGAGGCGGCTCTTCAAGAGTTGACCACTGAGCTTACCGGTTTAAAACACCGTGTATCCCAGATGGTTTCTGCTATCTTTGGTGAGTCGTCTTGCTAGCTTCAGAATTGAATCACTTCCTTGATGGTATAAACCGCCTCTAACCAATCCATAATTATTACTCAGGTCCCAGGAGCAGCAATCTTAGCCAAGAAATGCTTGTGAAGCTCAAGGCTGTTTATACACTTGTTGAACAGCTATATAACGGAACTCAGCGCGCACTGGCCATGATTTCTCCAACTAATCAAGCACCTACTCTCTTGAGTGATGTCTTAAAAAACTCTCTGTTCTGCCTACTAGGATTGACGAGATGAAGCGGTCATCTGCAAGAGCTGGTGCCGTGACAGCTTTAAGCCGGGCCAAGGCATGGCTAGCAGAGCTAGACCCGGCCGAGATAGCTACTGGGTATCCAAGCTTAAAAGAAGATGGCACTCCCTTTGACAAGAAAAACTTTGCTACCTGCGTGAAGGAGATACGTCCCCTGATCAGCCTGATTGCAAATGAAACGGATCTTTCAAGATACCAACCGGCTTATGACATGGAGAATCAGAAGATGCCCACGCTGGCTTATAAACTGATGTATCTAATCCCCCCAATCCGTAAGCATACTTTCGCCCCTTAAGTTGAACCGTTCAAACTTATAGATGATTGCTACCTCTTGAGCACTGCGTTGGTTTTCCCTTGAAGAGGAAAGGGTGATGCAGTAGAGCAGCGTAAGTATTTCCCTCAGTTTTTGAGAACCAAGGTATCAATCCAGTAGGAGGCCACGCACGAGTCCCTCGCACCTACACAAACAAATAAATCCTCACAACCAACGCACTAAGGGGTTGTCAATCCCTTCGCGGTCACTTACGAGAGTGAGATCTGATAGATATGATAAGATAATATTTTTGGTATTTTTATGATAAAGATGCAAAGTAAAATAAAAGGCAATAAAAATAGCTAAGTGTTGGAAGATTAATATGATGGAAAATAGACCCAGGGGCCATAGGTTTCACTAGTGGCTTCTCTCGAGAGCATAAGTATTACGGCGGGTGAACAAATTACTGTTGAGCAATTGACAGAATTGAGCATAGTTATGAGAATATCTAGGTATGATCATGTATATAGGCATCATGTCCGCGACAAGTAGACTGACTCCTGCCTGCATCTACTACTATTACTCCACACATCGACCGCTATCCAGCATGCATCTAGAGTATTAAGTTCAAAAGAACAGAGTAACGCCTTAAGTAAGATGACATGATGTAGAGGGATAAATTCATGCAATATGATATAAACCCCATCTTGTTATCCTCGATGGCAACAATACAATACGTGCCTTGCTGCCCCTACTGTCACTGGGAAAGGACACCGCAAGATTGAACCCAAAGCTAAGCACTTCTCCCATTGCAAGAAAGATCAATCTAGTAGGCCAAACCAAACTGATAATTTGAAGAGACTTGCAAAGATAACCAATCATACATAAAACAATTCAGAAGATTCAAATATTGTTCATAGTTAAACTTGATCATAAACCCACAATTCATCGGTCTCAACAAACACACCGCAAAAGAAGATTACATCGAATAGATCTCCACAAGAGAGGGGGAGAACATTGTATTGAGATCCAAAAAGAGAGAAGAAGCCATCTAGCTAATAACTATGGACCCGAAGGTCTGAGGTAAACTACTCACACATCATCAGAGAGGCTATGGTGTAGATGTAGAAGCCCTCCGTGATCGATGCCCCCTCCGGCGGAGCTCCGAAAAAGGACCCAAGATGGGATCTCATGGGTACAGAAGGTTGCGGCGGTGGAATTAGGTTTTTGGCTCCGTATCTGGTAGTTTGGGGGTACGTAGGTATATATAGTGTAACGCCCGGATAATCAAGCTACAGTAATCCCACGCTAACGGTGCCACGTCACCACGGTTACTTTGCTAATCTACCGTTAGGTCAAACCGTTTAAAAATTCAAATTCAAATTTATGTCAACGATAAAAGTTTTTCAAAATTTAAAACAAAAATGTTCGGGAGATGCCATATTTTGCATAAGTAAATATGGTGTAGTAAACACATTTTTATAAAATGCCTAAATAATTTAAATTGAAATAAAACAAAAAAGAAAATAAATAAAAGAAAGAAAATACAAAAGAGAAAACAAACAAAAAAAGGGAAAAGGAGCCCCCCCACTGGACCCTGGCCCAACTGGGCCAACCCCCAGGCCCAGCCGGCCTGGCCCACCTCGCTCGGTCGCTCCCTCCCCTTCCCTGTTCCCCCGACCGGGGTCGGAACAGGGGCACGTCCCCGCCGCACCCCCTCGCCGGCGACGGGGGAGGATAAGGCCGCCACGCCCCGCCTCTTCGATCACGCCTCCCACTCGCCCCCACTCTCGCCCTCGGTTCCTGCGCCTCCCCCTCCTCCCTCGGATCCACCTCGCCCTTTCCTTCCCCTTCGCATCCGAACGCCACCGCCGCCATGGCTCCGGCCTAGCCACGGCCCCTGTGCCCACCTCGCCGCTCCACTGTGTCCCCGAGGTCCGCCGTCGTCCGCTGCTTCGACTGGTGCACTCCGTTGGAGCTCGGAGCCACCGCAACGCCCACGACGCCAACGTCTTCCTCCTCTGCTCCGACGAGCTTCGCCGCCGATTCCGCCGCACCGAGCCCTCCTCGAGCACGCTGGAGCACACCTGCAGGAGCACTGTGAGCTCCGCCCCCTTCTCCCCTCTCCTCGCACTTCTCTTCTTGCCCCGTAGCTGCTCCCACCGTCGTACCCGAGCTCGTCGCCGCGGTGGTGCTCGCCGCCATGGCCACGGCCCGCAGAGCTCGCGGCCGACCACCCCGCCGTGCTCAGCACCTCCGCCCGCGCCCACTGCACGCGCCCGCTGCTCCTCCCGCTCCCCCTGGCGCCGTCCTCGACGGGCCAGTGCTTCGGCCGCCACCGTGAGCTCGTCTCCGGTGAGCTCGTCGCCTCCCGCCTACTGCCGACTGCGGCAGTGGATGCGCGCGAGCACCAGCCGCCCGTAGAGCCGCTCCGCGCGGCAAGCCATGTCCCGAAGCCCCATCGCCGTCGAGCGCCCGAAGGCCACCGCCGCCCGTGCTCCACGCCGACGCTGTTTCCGGCCGCCCCGGGGCCGGCCACCACCGCGGTTAGCTGCGGGTCGCCGCTCCCGTTCGAACGGCGTCGGCCGCGTCCATTTTGGCCGCCGAACGGCGAATCCCGACGCACGGCCGCACCCTCCGCCGCGTTTTGGCTCGCCCGAGCCAACTCCGGCGCCGGCCGCCGACATGGCTGGCCTGGGGCCACCCCAGAGCCACTGCCAGTGGGCCCCATGGGTCCCGTTGACCCAGTCAGATGCTGACTGGGCAGCGCCCAGTCACTGCATGTGGGCCCCGCGTGGGCCCTGTTTACCAGTCAACTGGTCTGTTGACCGCCGATGCAGGGCTGACGCCAGGATGATGTCACAATTCATTTTCTGACAAATTTAGTAATTAAAACAAATTTTAGAATATTGCTAAACCTTTGAAAAATCGTAGAAAATAAACCGTAGCTCGGATGAAAAAACTTTGTACATGAAAGTTGCTCAGAATGACGAGACGAATCCGAATACGCAGTCCGTTTGTCAGCCACACGTTCCTAGCATAGAGAACATGGAACTTTCCCCCTCCGGTCCGTTTGTCCAAAAACGCGAAACAACGGGAATACTTTCCCGGATGTTCCCCCCCCCTTAGCCGGTACCACCTACTGTCGCGTTAGGACACACCTCGCACTGTTCATTGTCATGTCGCGCATCGTCATGCTTATGTTTGCATTGTATTTACTGTTTCTTCCCCCCTCTTCTCCCTGGTAGACTACGAGACCGACACTGCTGCTGCCCAGTTCGACTACGGAGTTGACGACCCCTCCTACTTGCCAAAGCAACCAGGCAAGCCCCCCTCTTGATCACCAGATATCGCCTATTCTTCTCTATACTGCTTGCATTAGAGTAGTGTAGCATGTTACTGCTTTCCGATATCCTATCCTGATGCATAGCCTATCCTTGCTACTACTGTTGTTACCTTTACCTGCAATCCTACATGCTTAGTATAGGATGCTAGTTTTCCATCAGTGGCCCTACATTCTTGTCCGTCTGCTGTGCTATACTATCGGGCCGTGATCACCTGGGCGGTGATCATGGGTATATACTCATATATTATATACATGACACATGTGATGACTAAAGTCGGGTCGGCTCGTAGGAGTACCCGCAAGTGGATCTTTGTGGCGGAGCGACAGGGCAGGTTGAGACCGCCTAGGTGAGAGGTGGGCCTGGCCCTGGTCGGCGTTCGCGGATACTTAACACGCTTAACGAGATCTTGGTATTTGATCTGAGTCTGGCCATTTGGTCTATACGCACTAACCATCTACGCGGGAGTAGTTATGGGTATCCCGGCGTCGTGGTATCAGCCGAAGCTCTTTTTGACGTCAGCAACTGAGTGGCGCGCGCCGCATTGGACCGTAAGCTCGTGCTTGTATTAAGGGGGCTAGGTATGCTTCCGGCCGCGTACGCAACATGCAGGTGTGCATAGGGCGATGGGCCCAGACCCCTGCGCGCATAGGGTTTAGACCGGCGTGCTGACCTCTCTGTTGAGCCTAGGTGGGGCTGCGACGTGTTGATCTTCCGAGGCCGGGCATGACCCAGAAAAGTGTGTCCGGCCAAATGGGATCGAGCGTGTTGGGTTATGTGGTGCACCCCTGCAGGGAAGTTTATCTATCCGAATAGCCGTGTCCCTCGGTAAAAGGATGACCCGGAGTTGTCCCTTGACCTTATGACAACTAGAACTGGATACTTAATAAAACACACCCTTCCAAGTGCCAGATATAACCCGGTGATCGCTCTCTAACAGGGCGACGAGGAGGGGATCGCCGGGTAGGATTATGCTATGTGATGCTACTTGGAGGACTTCAATCTACTCTCTTCTACATGCTGCAAGATGGAGATGGCCAGAAGCGTAGTCTTCGACAGGATTAGCTATCCCCTCCTATTCTGGCATTCTATAGTTCAGTCCACTGATATGCCCCTTTACACATATACCCATGCATATGTAGTGTAGCTCCTTGCTTGCGAGTACTTTGGATGAGTACTCACGGTTGCCTTTCTCCCTCTTTTTCCCCTTTCCTTTCTACCTGGTTGCCGCAACCAGATGCTGGAGCCCAGGAGCCAGACGCCACCGTCGACGATGACTCCTACGACACTGGAGGTGCCTACTACTACGTGCAGGCCGCTGACGACGACCAGGAGTAGTTAGGAGGATCCCAGGCAGGAGGCCTGCGCCTCGTTCGATTTGTATCCCAGTTTGTGCTAGCCTTCTTAAGGCAAACTTGTTTAACTTGTGTCTGTACTCAGATATTGTTGCTTCCGCTGACTCGTCTATGATCGAGCACTTGTATTCGAGCCCTCGAGGCCCCTGGCTTGTATTATGATGCTTGTATGACTTATTTATGTTTTAGAGTTGTGTTGTGATATCTTCTCGTGAGTCCCTGATCTTGATCGTACACATTTGCGTGCATGATTAGTGTACGGTCAAATCGGGGGCGTCACAAGTTGGTATCAGAGCCAACTGCCTGTAGGAATCCCCCTTTCCACACTCCTTGGCCAAAGTCGAGTCTAGACATTACAAAACTTTTACTAACATGGTTGTGTGTCTTATGGGCCCACGTCGCCACTGGGTGGTACTAGGATCTTTTACTCCTCGACCTTTACTCTGGGACTCTGAACTCTCTTCTACTCGGGTTAAACGAATTTACTAACTCTAACACTAGGATCCCGTGACCGCATTCACCCCAAAGTTGGATAAGCAATAGTTGTTTCTTAGAATAGTATTTTGAACAATTCACACACTATCATTTGACTCCTTTGAAACGTCTTTGCTTTCAGATGGAACCCACGAGGCAGGTCGTGCGCCACACGACGGCCATTGGTGCCTCGGGATCACCTGCTGTGCTAGCTGAGATGATGACCTATCTGGGTTATCGCTGGCACCCTGAGTACACCGTCTACGAGGAGTACCAGGACTTTAACCAGGAGCAGTACCGTGCCATCGTCCACCTCTACTCGCGGGAGTATGACTCCACTACTGTGCTGCACACCGTTCATGGTGTTGGTGTGACCATCGATATGGCTGTCCACGATGCTGCCTATGCTGCTCTGACACGTCTTCGTGGAGAGTATCGGGAGTTGGACACCTCCCCTTTCAGCCACATTGCTATCGCATCTGATGTTGGTGCGGAGGGATACTATACTGCTGCCTACTCCACTGTCACCCGAGAGCCCTTCTACCATCAGAACCTGGTTCTGCATGCTGATGGGCTGGATCGAGCTAACCGAGCTCTTCGCCACGAGATGTACACCACCCGTCTGCACCTTTACCGTGCTCTGACGCTGCTGCACCCCTTTGTCCGATCTGGACAGCTACCGCATACTGCGATCTACCCAGCCAGGACCGTGATGCCCCACGGTGTTGGTTGGCCAGAGGTGGGAGGCTACTCTCCCGCACTTGGTCCTCTTCTGCCACCTGAGCGTCGGGCTCTACACCTGAGTATCCGCGGCCCCCAGTCTGCTGACATGGAGGGCTATCCGTTTCCTCACTACCAGCTGTCGGGCTACGATTACCTCCACAGTACCTCTTGGGACTGATGTAGGCTTGCTTGTAGTGTTAGGTGCATTCGCCGCGAGCCTGTGAGCCGCCTATGTTGTTTTAGTCTATGTACTGAACTCTGTGTACTGAACTCTATGCATGACCCCTTTTGTAAGTTATGCCGACTACTATGTAGTAGCTATCGTGCTCCTTTCATTATGCATGTTTCATCATGAATGATTCTTGTCTTTGCAAATTTTCTCAATGCTGAACTACCCCTGTTATATATTAGCAGGATGGTTAGACCAGGTGGTCGTGGTCGTGGTGGCAATGCCCCACCACCACCTGAGTACATGGCTGGTATGATCCAACAGTTCGAACTGAACCGCCAATTCATGGAAAATATGATGGCTCAGTTTCCTCGCCCCAATATGGACCAGCAACCAACCCTAGTGACTCTGTAGGATTTCATGCGCCTGAACCCAACTGTGTACCGCAGCTCAACTCAGCCTTTGGATGCTGATGACTGGCTCCATGACATCACCTATGAGATGGAGTCTGCCAATGTAGCCCCTGCCAGCTATGTCAACTTTGCTTCCTTCTTTCTGAAGGGACCCGCAGCTCAATGGTGGGACAGCCACAGGCGTACTCTGCCAGCTGGAACAATCATCACCTGGCCAGACTTCCAAGCTGCTTTCCGTGCCCGCTTCATTCCTTAAGGAGTCATGGACCGGAAGAAGCGTGAGTTCCGCAACCTCACCCAAGGCAACAAAACTGTTGAAGCTTATCAGCGGGAGTTTCTGGACTTGTCTCGCTATGCTGAAGAGGACATTGCAACTGATGCACGCAGACAGGAGAAGTTTCGTGATGGCCTTCAAGCTGACATCAAGCTCACACTTCTAGTGCATGACTTTGCTGATTTCGCCACCTTGGTGAACAAGGCCATCAATGTCGAAACTGGTCTGCAGGAATACCAGAGCTCTCACAGGCGCAACCGTGACACGGGCTCATCTTCGGGCCCGCCCTCACAGAAGCGTAAGATATGGATCCCGAACAGCATGTACCGTCCAAATGCATCTGCCCCAAGGCAGACCTATGCTGCACCTCGTCTGCCTCCACCACCATATAGGCAGTCAAGACTTCCAGCTCCACCATCCCAAGCTCCTGTTCCCACTCCCAATAATGGTCTGTGCTACAAGTGTGGACAACCAGGTCACCGTGCCAGGGACTGCAATCAGAATCAGAATCAACTTGCCCTTCCAGCAACTGGCCGTGGTAACAACCAGCCCCGCAACAACAATGCTAAGTCTTATGGTCGTGCTCATGCCAACCACGTTGATCTCAACGAAGCTCAAGACCAGCCTGCTACTGTGATGGGTACACTCCTCGTAAATTCAGTACCAGCATCCGTTTTATTTGATACAGGTGCATCGCATTCATTCATGTCAGAAGATTTTGCATACAAGCACGACGTTAAATGTGAGGAGATGAACACCTCGGTATTGGTCAAAACCCCCGTGGGACAGTGTCAAACCTCCCTGGTTGGCATCGATGTCCCCGTGGAAATCGAAGGGCTGGAATTCTGTGCCTCCCCCATTATCCTGAAGTTGTCTAACATCGACCTCATTTTGGGGATGGATTGGTTGAAAGCGCATACTGCTTCAATCGTTTGCGCCACTAAGACCGTCCATCTGCTACACCCTTCAGATGAAATAGTTGCTTACCAAGCTCATCTGGTGCAAAATGCCGAGGCCAGGCTCTATGCATTGAATGCATTGAACGCTGCACCACTCGAGGGCATTGAAAACATTCTTGTCGTGCGTGAATTCCTCGACGTCTTCCCTTAAGAACTTCCAGGGATTCCCCTGCTAGAGCTGTCGAATTCATCATCGACTTGAAACCAGGCACCACTCCTATAGCCAAGCGACCCTACAAGATGCCGCCGCATGAACTCCTTGAGCTTAAGGAGGAAATCGACAAATCTCTTCGCAAAGGATTCATTCGCCCAAGTTGCTCTCCTTGGGGAGCACCTTCTCTCTTTGTCAAGAAGAAGGATGGAACAAACCGATTAGTTCAAGACTACCGACCTATAAACCAAGCACCATTCAGAATAAATACCCTCTTCCTCAGATCAATGATCTGTATGATCAACTGGCGGGTTCGTCAGTGTTCTCTAAGCTCGACTTGAGGCTGGGTTACCACCAGATCCGTGTTCGCGAAGAGGATATCCCAAAGACCGCCTTCGTGTCTCGATATGGTTCATACGAGTACACCGTCATGTCTTTCGGTTTAACCAATGCTCCAGCCACCTTCTCTCGTCTGATGAACTATATATTCATGGATTACCTCGACAAGTTCGTTGTGGTTTATCTGGATGATATCCTGGTATTTTCCAAGAACGAAGAAGAACATGCTGAACATCTTCGACTTGTGCTGGAAAAGCTACGAGAGCATCAACTATATGCCAAGTTCTCCAAATGTGAATTCTGGCTACCTGAAGTAACCTATCTTGGGCATGTCATCTCTAAGGATGGTATTGCCGTCAACCCTGAACGAGTCCAGGCTATCCTTGATTGGACTCCTCCCAAGAACGTTAAGCAAGTCAGAAGTTTTCTCGGTCTTGCCAGCTATTGCCGTCGATTCGTCGAGAACTTCTCCAAGATCGCCAGGCCTCTGACTAACCTGTTGCATAAGGGCGTCAAGTTCCAATGGACAGACAAATGTCAGGAGAGTTTCCAGGCACTCAAAGACAAGTTGACTTCTGCCCCAGTTCTAGCTCCACCTGATACTAAGAAGGACTTCGTCATTTACTGCGACGCTTCCCGTCAAGGATTAGGCTGTGTCCTAATGCAAGACCGCAAAGTGATTGCTTATGCCTCTCGGCAATTGCGCCCTCACGAAGAGAACTACCCAGTTCACGACCTCGAACTTGCTGCTGTCATTCATGCGCTAAAGCAGTGGCGACATTACCTTCTTGGTAATCGTTGCGAGATCTTCACTGACCACCAAAGTCTGAAGTATCTGTTTACTCAGCCAGACCTGAACCTCCGTCAGCAGAGATGGATGGAGCTTGTTGCAGACTTTGACTTGGGTATTTCCTATACGCCAGGCAAGGCTAATGTAATGGCTGATGCCTTGAGCCGCAAGTCTTACTGCAACCACCTCCAGGTTCACAAAGTTCAGCCCTCGCTTGTTGAAGAATTCAGGAAGCTGAACCTCCATATTGTTCCTCCGGGTGCACTCGCTCCCCCTCCTAAGGAGTTTGGCAAGGTGAACCTCCACGTTGTTACCCAGGGTTCCCTCAATACCCTAGTTGCTAAACCAGATCTCGTGGACAGCATCAAAAGGCTACAGAAGTATGACTCTGAAGCACACAAGATTAAGCGCTACCTCGCAGAAGGAAAGCCCTCATTCTTCACTATTGCTGAAGATGGCACCTTATACTTCAAGGGCCGCCTAGTGGTGCCATGTGCAGAGAAAAACCTGGATATGACACAGGAGGTTATGAAAGAAGCTCATGATACGCCTCTATGTATCCACCCTGGTAGTACAAAGATGTACCAAGACATCCGTCAGAGATTCTGGTGGTCTAATATGAAGCAAGACATTGCTCGTTATGTCGCTGAGTGTGACGTCTGCCGTCGTATCAAAGCAGAACATCAAAGGCCTGCTGGAACTCTGCAACCTATCTCTATTCCTGAATGGAAATGGGACCATGTTGAGATGGACTTCGTCACTGGATTTCCCAAATCACAGAAAGGTAATGATGCTATTCTTGTCGTCATTGACCGGCTTTCCAAAGTTGCACATTTTCTGGCGGTCAAAGAAACGATCACTGCTAGTCAGTTGGCAACGCTCTATATGTCCAGGATTGTTTCACTCCACGGTATTCCATTGGTTATCAGCTCAGACCGTGGTAGCTTATTCACTTCAAGATTCTGGGCAAGTTTCCAAGAAGCTATGGGAACTCATCTGTCATTCAGTACTGCATTTCATCCTCAGTCGCAAGGGAAGGTTGAACGCGTCAACCAAGTTCTCAAAGACATGCTTCGAGCTTGTGTTATTTCCTTCGGCAAGAAATGGGAGGAATCTCTCGCGTATGCTGAGTTCTCCTATAATAATAGCTATCAAGCTAGTCTGAAGATGACCCCCTTCGAAGTGTTATATGGACGAAAGTGCCGAACCCCTCTGAACTGGTCAGAAACTGGGGAACGTCCACTCTTTGGTCCGGATATTATCCAACATGCCGAAGAACAAGTCCGCATTATTCGTGAGAATATCAAGACTGCTCAGTCACGTCAGAAGAGTCAGTATGACCGTCATCATAAAGACATGGTCTATCAACCTGGCGAAAAGGCTTATCTTTGAGTCACACCAATGAAGGGTGCTAACCGCTTCGGAATCAAGGGCAAACTAGCTCCTCGCTATATTGGCCCATTCACTATTCTGGAAAGGCGTGGAAAAGTGGCATACCAACTGGAGCTTCCGCCGAACCTTTCTCAGGTTCACGATGTGTTCCATGTGTCACAGCTCCGCCGTTGCTTCAAGGACCCAATCCGAGCACTGGATCATGAAGTGCTCGAATTGCAACAGAACCTCTCCTATAAGGAGCATCCGGTCCGCGTTCTCGACCAAGCTGAGCACCGCACACGTCAGAAGGCGATCAAGTTCCTCAAAGTCCAGTGGTCGCACCATTCTGAGGATGAAGCCACTTGGGAACGAGAGGATCGTCTGCGCGAAGAATACCCCGCACTTTTCCCTTCTACCTCCTAAATCTCGGGACGAGATTTCTTGTAGTGGAGGAGTTTTGTAACGCCCGGATAATCAAGCTACAGTAATCCCACGCTAATGGTGCCACGTCACCACGGTTACTATGCTAATCTACCGTTAGGTCAAACCGTTTAAAAATTCAAATTCAAATTAATGTCAACGATAAAAGTTTTTCAAAATTTAAAACAAAAATGTTTGGGAGATGCCATATTTTGCATAAGTAAATATGGTGTAGTAAACACATTTTTATAAAATGCCTAAATAATTTAAATTGAAATAAAACAGAAAATAAAATAAATAAAAGAAAGAAAATACAAAAGAGAAAACAAACAGAAAAAAAGGGAAAAGGAGCCCCCCCACTGGACCCTGGCCCAACTGGGCCAACCCCCAGGCCCAGCCGGCCTGGCCCACCTCGCTCGGTCGCTCCCTCCCCTTCCCTGTTCCCCCGACCGGGGTTGGAACAGGGGAACGTCCCCGCCGCACCCCCTCGCCGGCGACGGGGGAGGATAAGGCCGCCACGCCCCGCCTCCTCGACCACGCCTCCCACTAGCCCCCACTCTCGCCCTCGGTTCCTGCGCCTCCCCCTCCTCCCTCGGATCCACCTCGCCCTCTCCTTCCCCTTCGCATCCGAACGCCACCGCCGCCATGGCTCCGGCCTAGCCACGGCCATTGTGCCCACCTCGCCGCTCCACTGTGTCCCCGAGGTCCGCCGTCGTCCGCTGCTTCGACTGGTGCACTCCGTTGGAGCTCGGAGCCACCGCAACGCCCACGACGCCGCCGCCTTCCTCCTCTGCTCCGACGAGCTTCGCCGCCGATTCCGCCGTACCGAGCCCTCCTCGAGCACGCTTGAGCACACCTGCAGGAGCACTGTGAGCTCCGCCCCCTTCTCCCCTCTCCTCGCGCTTCTCTTCTTGCCCCGTAGCTGCTCCCACCGTCGTACCCGAGCTCGTCGCCGCGGTGATGCTCGCCGCCATGGCCACGGCCCGCAGAGCTCGCGGCCGACCACCCCGCCGTGCTCAGCACCTCCGCCCGCGCCCACTGCACGCGCCCGCTGCTCCTCCCGCTCCCCCTGGCGCCGTCCTCGACGGGCCAGTGCTTCGGCCGCCGCCACGAGCTCGTCTCCGGTGAGCTCGTCGCCTCCCGCCTACTTCTGACTGCGGCAGTGGATGCGTGCGAGCACCAGCCGCCCGTAGAGCCGCTCCGCGCGGCAAGCCATGTCCCGAAGCCCCATCGCCGTCGAGCGCCCGAAGGCCACCGCCGCCCGTGCTCCACGCCGACGCCGTTTCCGGCCGCCCCGGGGCCGGCCACCACCGCGGTTAGCTGGCGGCTCGCCGCTCCCGTTCGAACGGCGTTGGCCGCGTCCATTTTGGCCGCCGAACGGCGAATCCCGACGCACGGCCGCACCCTCCGCCGCGTTTTGGCTCGCCGGAGCCAACTCCGGCGCCGGCCACCGACGTGGCTGGCCTGGGGCCACCCCAGAGCCACTGCCAGTGGGCCCCATGGGTCCCGTTGACCCAGTCAGATGCTGACTGGGTAGCGCCCAGTCACTGCATGTGGGCCCCGCGTGGGCCCTGTTGACCAGTTAACTGGTCTGTTGACCGCTGATGCAGGGCTGACGCCAGGATGACGTCACAATTCATTTTCTGACGAATTTAGTAATTAAAACAAATTTCAGAATATTGCTGAACCTTTGAAAAATCGTAGAAAATAAACGGTAGCTCGGATGAAAAAACTTTGTACATGAAAGTTGCTCAGAACGACGAGACGAATCCGAATACCCAGTCCGTTTGTCAGCCACACGTTCCTAGCATAGCGAACATGGAACTTCCCCCCTCCGGTCCGTCTGTCCAAAAACGCGAAACAGCGGGAATACTTTCCCAGATGTCCCCCCCTTAGCCGGTACCACCTAATGTCGCGTTAGGACACACCTCGCACTGTTCATTGTCATGTCACGCATCGTCATGCTTATGTTTGCATTGTATTTACTGTTTCTTCCCCCCTCTTCTCTCCGGTAGACTACGAGACCGACACTGCTGCTGCCCAGTTCGACTACGGAGTTGACGACCCCTCCTACTTGCCAGAGCAACCAGGCAAGCCCCCCTCTTGATCACCAGATATCGCCTATTCTTCTCTATACTGCTTGCATTAGAGTAGTGTAGCATGTTACTGGTTTTCGATATCCTATCCCGATGCATAGCCTATCCTTGCTACTACTGTTGTTACCTTTACCTGCAATCCTACATGCTTAGTATAGGATGCTAGTTTTCCATCAGTGGCCCTACATTCTTGTCTGTCTGCTGTGCTATACTATCGGGCCGTGATCACCTGGGCGGTGATCACGGGTATATACTCATATATTATATACATGACACATGTGATGACTAAAGTCGGGTCGGCTCGTAGGAGTACCCGCAAGTGGATCTTTGTGGCGGAGCGACAGGGCAGGTTGAGACCGCCTAGGTGAGAGGTGGGCCTGGCCCTGGTCGGCGTTCGCGGATACTTAACACGCTTAACGAGATCTTGGTATTTGATCTGAGTCTGGCCATTTGGTCTATACGCACTAACCATCTACGCGGGAGTAGTTATGGGTATCCCGGCGTCGTGGTATCAGCCGAAGCTCTTTTTGACGTCAGCAATTGAGTGGCGCGCGCCGCATTGGACCGTAAGCTCGCGCTTGTATTAAGGGGGCTAGGTGTTCTTCCGGCCGCGTACGCAACGTGCAGGTGTGCATAGGGCGATGGGCCCAGACCCCTACGCGCATAGGGTTTAGACCGGCATGCTGACCTCTCTGTTGAGCCTAGGTGGGGCTGCGACGTGTTGATCTTCCGAGGCCAGGCATGACCCAGAAAAGTGTGTCCGGCCAAATGGGATCGAGCGTGTTGGGTTATGTGGTGCACCCCTGCAGGGAAGTTTATCTATTCGAATAGCCGTGTCCCTCGGTAAAAGGACGACCCGGAGTTGTACCTTGACCTTATGACAACTAGAACTGGATACTTAATAAAACACACCCTTCCAAGTGCCAGATATAACCCGGTGATCGCTCTCTAACAGGGCGACGAGGAGGGGATCGCCGGGTAGGATTATGCTATGTGATGCTACTTGGAGGACTTCAATCTACTCTCTTCTACATGCTGCAAGATGGAGATGGCCAGAAGCGTAGTCTTCGACAGGATTAGCTATCCCCCTCCTATTCTGGCATTCTGCAGTTCAGTCCACTGATATGCCCCTTTACACATATACCCATGCATAAGTAGTGTAGCTCCTTGCTTGCGAGTACTTTGGATGAGTACTCACGGTTGCCTTTCTCCCTCTTTTTCCCCTTTCCTTTCTACCTGGTTGCCGCAACCAGATGCTGGAGCCTAGGAGCCAGACGCCACCGTCGACGACGACTCCTACGACACTGGAGGTGCCTACTACTACGTGTAGGCCGCTGACGACGACCAGGAGTAGTTAGGAGGATCCCAGGCAGGAGGCCTGCGCCTCGTTCGATCTGTATCCCAGTTTGTGCTAGCCTTCTTAAGGCAAACTTGTTTAACTTGTGTCTGTACTCAGATATTGTTGCTTCCGCTGACTCGTCTATGATCGAGCACTTGTATTCGAGCCCTCGAGGCCCCTGGCTTGTATTATGATGCTTGTATGACTTATTTATGTTTTAGAGTTGTGTTGTGATATCTTCCCGTGAGTCCCTGATCTTGATCGTACACATTTGCGTGCATGATTAGTGTACGGTCAAATCGGGGGCGTCACATATAGGAGGAAGAAGTATGTCGGTGGAGCAACGTGGGCCCCACGAGGGTGGAGGGCGCGCCCAGGGGGGTAGGCGCGGCCCCCTACCTCGTGCCTTCCTGGTTGATGTCTTGACGTAGGGTCCAAGTCCTCTGGATCACATTCGTTCCAAAAATCACATTCCCGAAGGTTTCATTCCGTTTGGACTCCGTTTGATATTCTTTTTCTGCGAAACTCTGAAATAGGCAAAAAAACAGCAATTCTGGGCAGGGCCTCCAGTTAATAGGTTAGTCCGAAAAATAATATAAAAGTGTATAATAAAGCCCAATAATGTCCAAAACAGAATATAATATAGCATGGAACAATCAAAAATTATAGATACGTTGGAGACGTATCAAGCATCCCCAAGCTTAATTCCTGCTCGTCCTCGAGTAGGTAAATGATAAAAACAGAATTTTTGATGTGGAATGCTACTTGGCATAATTTCAATGTAATTCTCTTAATTGTGGTATGAATATTCAGATCTGAAAGATTCAAGACAAAAGTTTAATATTGACATAAAAATAATAATACTTCACGCATACTAACTAAGCAATCATGTCTTCTCAAAATAACATGGCCAAAGAAAGTTATCCCTACAAAATCATATAGTCTGGCTATGCTCTATCTTCACCACACAAAGTATTTAAATCATGCACAACCCCGATGACAAGCCAAGCAATTGTTTCATACTTTTGATGTTTTCAAACTTTTTCAACCTTCACGCAATACATGAGCGTGAGCCATGGACATAGCACTATATGTGGAATAGAATGGTGGTTGTGGAGAAGACAAAAAGGGAGAAGATAGTCTCACATCAACTAGGCGTATCAACGGGCTATGGAGATGCCCATTAATAGATATCAATGTGAGTGAGTAGGGATTGCCATGCAACGGATGCACTAGAGCTATAAGTGTATGAAAGCTCAACAAAAGAAACTAAGTGGGTGTGCATCCAACTCGCTTGCTCACGAAGACCTAGGGCATTTTGAGGAAGCCCATCATTGGAATATGCAAACCAAGTTCTATAATGAAAATTTCCCACTAGTATATAAAAGTGAAATCATAGGAGACTCTGTATCATGAAGATCATGGTGCTACTTTGAAGCACAAGTGTGGTACAAGGATAGTAACATTGTCCCTTCTCTCTTTTTCTCTCATTTTTTTATTTGGGCCTTTCTCTTTTTTATGGCCTCTTTTTTTAGTCCGGAGTCTCATCCCGACTTATGGGGGAATCATAGTCTCCATCATCCTTTCCTTACTTGGGACAATGCTCTAAAAATGATGATCATCACAATTTTATTTACTTACAACTCAAGAATTACAACTCAATACTTAGAACAAAATATGACTCTATGTGAATGCCTCCGGCGGTGTACCGGGATATGCAATGAATCAAGAGTGACATGTATGAAAGAATTATGAAAGGTGGCTTTGCCACAAATACGATGTCAACTACATGATCATGCGAAGCAATATGACAATGATGGAGCATGTCATAATAAACGAAACAGTGGTAAGTTGCATGGCAATATATCTCGGAATGGCTATGGAAATGTCATGATAGGTAGGTATGGTGTCTGTTTTGGAAGGTATATGGTGGGTGTATGATACCGGCGAAAAGTGCACAGTATTAGAGAGGCTAGCAATGGTGGAAGGAAGAAAAGTGCGTATAATCCATGGACTCAACATTAGTCATAAAGAACTCATATATTTATTGCAAAAATGTACAAGTTAACAAAGCAAAGTATTACGCACACGCTCCTAGGGGGATAGATTGGTAGGAAAAGACCATCGCTCGTCCCCGACCGCCACTCATAAGGAAGACAATCAATAAATAAATCATGCTCCGACTTCATCACATAACGGTTCACCATACGTGCATGCTACGGGAATCACAAACTTTAACACAAGTATTAATCAAATTCAAAACTACTCAACTAGCATGACTCTAATATCACCATCTCCATATCTCAAAACAATTATCAAGCATCAAACTTCTCATAGTATTCAACACACTCATAAGATTTTTTTACTAATCTTGAATGCCTATCATAATTAAAGCAAATTACCATGCTATTTTGTAGGACTCTCAAAATAATCTAAGTGGAGCATGAGAGAACAATAGTTTCTATAAAACAAATCCACCACCGTGCTCTAAAAGATATAAGTGAAGCACTAGAGCAAAAACTATATAACTCAAAAGATATAAGTGAAGCACATAGAGTATTCTAACAATTTCCGAATCATGTGTGTCTCTCTCAAAAGGTGTGTACAGCAAGGATGATTGTGGTAAACTAAAAAACAAAGACTCAAATAATACAAGACGCTCCAAGCAAAACACATATCATGTGGTGAATAAAAATATAGCTCCAAGTAAAGTTACCGATGGAAGTAGACGAAAAGAGGGGATGCCTTCCGGGGCATCCCCAAGCTTTGGCTTTTAGGTGTCCTTAGATTATCTTGGGGTGCCATGGGCATCCCCAAGCTTAGGCTCTTGCCACTCCTTGTTCCATAATCCATCAAATCTTTTACCCAAAACATGAAAACTTCACAACACAAAACTTAACAGAAAACCTCGTGAGCTCCGTTAGCGAAAGAAAACAAAACACCACTTCAAGGTACTGTAATTAAATCATTATTTATTTATATTGGTGTTAAACCTACTGTATTCCAACTTCTCTATGGTTTATAAACTATTTTATTAGCCATAGATTCATCAAAATAAGCAAACAACACACGAAAAACAGAATCTGTCAAAAACAGAACAGTCTTTAGTAATCTGTAACTAACGCAAACTTCTGGAACTCCAAAAATTTAGCCAAAATAGGAAGACCTAGACAATTTGTTTATTGATCATAAGCAATTAGAATAAATATTTTATCACGTTCTGGTGATTTTTAACAATTATTTTCGTGAACAGAAAGTTTCTGGAATTTTCAGCAAGATCAAATAACTATCATCCAAGAAGATCCTATAGGTTAAGCTTGGCACAAACACTAATTAAAACATAAAAACACATCTAACCAGAGTCTAGATCAAATATTTATTCCTAAACAGAAGCAAGAAGCAAAAAAAACTAAAAATAAAATTGGGTTGCCTCCCAACAAGCGCTATCATTTAACGCCCCTAGCTAGGCATTGATAATTTTAATGATGCTCACATGAAACATAGCAATTGAAACACAAAGAGAGCATCATATTGCATGTGAAAAACACATCTAAGTCTAACATAATTCCTATGCATAGGCATATTTTAGGCAAACAAATTATCATAGCAAGCAAAAACTAGCATATGCAAGGAAGAGGAAAGAAACAATAGCAATCTCAACATAACGAGAGGTAATTTAGCAACATGAAAATTTCTACAACCATATTTTCCTCTCTCATAATAATTACATGTAGGATCATAAGCAAATTCGACAATATAGCTATCACATAACATACTCTCAACACGATCCACATGCATGCAAAGTTGACACTCTTCCAAAATAGTGGGATTAACATTAACTAAAGTCATGACCTCTCCACTTTTATCAAAAACTTCATAAGATTGAACATTCTCCAAATATGTGGGATCTAAAGTTGACACTCTTCCAAACCCACTTTCAATATTATTGCAAACATTATCAATCTCATATTCATCATGGGCGGAAATAAATTTTCAAGATCAAAAGAAGAATCTCCCCAATCATGATCATTGCAACAAGTAGTGGACATAGCAAAACTAGCATCCCCAAGCTTAGGGTTTTGCATATCATTAGCGCAATTGACATCAAGAGAATTTATAGTAAAATCATTGCAATCATGCTTTTTATTCAAGGAGCTATCATGAATCTCTTCATAAAGCACTTCATCACAAGTTTCAGATTCACAAATTTCAAGAAAAACTTCATAAAGATAATCTAGTGCACAAAACTCGCTAGCAATTGGTTCATAATAATTGGATCTCTTAAAAAGATTAGCGAGAGGATGAGGATCCATAGATCTTAGGTTCTCTGTTTAGCAAAAGAGCCAAGTAAGACATTAAGGCAAACAAAAAGACAAACAGAAGAAGGGCGAATAAAACGGCAAGGGTGAAGTGGGGGAGAGGAAAACGAGAGGCAAATGGAAAATAATGTAATGCGAGGGATAAGAGTTTGTGATGGGTACTTGGTATGTCTTGACTTGTGCATAGACTCCCCGACAACGGCGCCAAAAATCCTTCTTGCTACCTCTTGAGCACGGCGTTGGTTTTCCCTTGAAGAGGAAAGGGTGATGCAGTAGAGTAGCGTAAGTATTTCCCTCAGTTTTTGAGAACCAAGGTATCAATCCAGTAGGAGGCCACGCACGAGTCCCTCGCACCTACACAAACAAATAAATCCTCGCAACCAACGCACTAAGGGGTTGTCAATCCCTTCGCGGTCACTTAGGAGAGTGAGATCTGATAGATATGATAAGATAATATTTTTGGTATTTTTATGATAAAGATGCAAAGTAAAATAGAAGGCAATAAAAATAGCTAAGTGTTGGAAGATTAATATGATGGAAAATAGACCCGGGGGCTATAGGTTTCACTAGTGGCTTCTCTAGAGAGCATAAGTATTACGGTGGGTGAACAAATTACTGTTGAGCAATTGACAGAATTGAGCATAGTTATTAGAATATCTAGGTATGATCATGTATATAGGCATCACGTCCACAACAAGTAGACCGACTCCTGCCTGCATCTACTACTATTACTCCACACATCGACCGCTATCCAGCATGCATCTCGAGTATTAAGTTCAAAAGAACAGAGTAACGCCTTAAGTAAGATGACATGATGTAGAGGGAAAATTCATGCAATATGATATAAACCCCATCTTGTTATCCTCGATGGCAACAATACAATACGTGCCTTGCTGCCCCTACTGTCACTAGGAAAGGACACTGCAAGATTAAACCCAAAGCTAAGCACTTCTCCCATTGCAAGAAAGATCAATCTAGTAGGCCAAACCAAACTGACAATTCGAAGAGACTTGCAAAGATAACCAATCATACATAAAATAATTCAGAGAAGATTCAAATATTGTTCATAGATAAACTTGATCATAAACCCACAATTCATCGGTCTCAACAAACACACCGCAAAACAAGATTACATCGAATTGATCTCCACAAGAGAGGGGGAGAACATTGTATTGAGATCCAAAAAGGGAGAAGAAGCCATCTAGCTAATAACTATTGACCCGAAGGTCTGAGGTAAACTACTCACACATCATCGGAGAGGCTATGGTGTTGATGTAGAAGCCCTCCGTGATCGATGCCCCCTCCGGCGGAGCTCTGGAAAAGGCCCCAAGATGGGATCTCATGGGTACAGAAGGTTGCGGCGGTGGAATTAGGTTTTTGGCTCCGTATCTGGTAGTTTGGGGGTACGTAGGTATATATAGGAGGAAGAAGTACGTCGGTGGAGCAACATGGGCCCCACTAGGGTGGAAGGCGCGCCTAGGGGGGTAGGCGCGACCCCCTACCTCGTGCCTTGCTGGTTGATGTCTTAACGTAGGGTCCAAGTCCTCTGGATCATGTTCGTTCCAAAAATCACATTCCTGAAGGTTTCATTCCGTTTGGACTCCGTTTGATATTCTTTTTCTGCGAAACTCTGAAATAGGCAAAAAAACAGCAATTCTGGGCTGGGCCTCTAGTTAATAGGTTAGTCCCAAAAATAATATAAAAGTGTATAATAAAGCCCAATAATGTCCAAAACAGAATATAATATAGCATGGAACAATAAAAAATTATAGATACGTTGGAGACGTATCAATGATGAAGCTGAATTCCAAGCCTTGTGTGGCTTCGATTGGTCATCACCAAATTTCTAGACAGCGGAGGAGGACAAAGAACCGGAGAAGGATGATCCAGAAGCCTCAAGTCATCAAGGCCAAGAAGAGTGATCCGCCGAGCGGTTCATATATCTGATCCTTTGAAAACACTTGATCTTTTTGGCTCACTGAGTCATGTAATAGGCTAGTGAAACTTTGATCTGTCGTCCCATCATGCATGTTTTTGTTTTGCACAACACTGTTTGATCCGCCATTTGAAAAGCTACCATTTTATGCTTATGATGATGTCGATTTATGCAGATGAGATTTAGCATTACCCTGCACAGAAGTAGATCACAAGTGCCCTGGCGGTTTACCGCAGGCGGGTCATAATACCGCATATAAAACCACTGGTGACTAAAATAGTTCATAACCAGGGCCGGTTTAATCATGATTAAATATATTCAAAAATATCATACCTGTGATATGTGATTAAACTGCCAGCTTACCATACCAATGCAGTAAGGGTGATAACCCAAAACTTAGAAGACGATGCTTCCAAGTATTTAATATCATCATATACTGGCGACTTAACGTCCAAAGCCAGGCCGGGTTATCAGGAACCACGGATATACTTAAATGTGAGCTATAAGAATTGAGGCTACATGGCCTGAATCATTTTAAGCCATATGTCAATATGGTACCAAGATGAACTCAAAAATATTCAAAAAATGAATCAAAGCGAGAAAACGAGGCTTTCATAGGCCGCCAAGCCTAATGCTCCGAGGCTTTCATGGGCCGCCAAGCCACTGAGTTAACCTTTTACACTTTGTGAAACCTGCCTCACATGACCGCCGTTTTAACATTGACAAGTTCAGGGTCTATGTAAGATTGACTGTCAAGAGTTCGGCTTGTCATTCTAGGATTACCCGGGCGGAGTGGCAGTTTCTACAAAGTAGGAGAACCTGGAGGGTTTTGGTGAATACACCTGGTGTTCCAAACCAGCTCACAAGGGTAGTAATGCTATGTTCTCTTTGGTGAATACACCTATGTTTGAACAGGAAGCCCCCAAGTGCTTTTGTAACCATGGCGTATAAGCCGGACCAAGAGGGATATTCACAGCTATGCTCAATGAGCAGAAAGCCCCCAAGTGGTTTGAGCCGATCAAGAGGGATATTCACAGCTATGCTCAATGAGCAAGAAGCCCCCAAGTGACCATTGGAAGTGTGGCATTGAGCCGATCAACAGGGATATTCACAGCTATGCTCAATGAGCAGGAAGCCCCCAAGTGACAATTTGTAATGAAAAAGACTCATTATTCTTGGAAATGAAACGACAGAGGCCCTAAATTATCAGGGATGCCGGCTTTATTATAATTATCATAATATATACATTGTCAAGATATGTACATTGTAAGAGCCGGTGGCTCAAGTGTAGTAAGGCCGAAGATGAGCAATATGCCACGGCCGACGGGTCTCCTCCTCCGACGCGCGTGAGTCCTTGTGGTCTCGAACATCGATAAGGTAGTATGATCCGTTGTTCAGATTCTTGCTGACCACAAAAGGACCTTCCCAAGGTGGGGATAGTTTATGCATATCAGTCTGATCCTGAATAAGCCGGAGCACCAGGTCACCTTCTTGAAAAGCTCTGGTCTTAACCCGGCGGCTGTGATAACGGTGCAGATCTTGCTGGTAAATCACCGAACGAGCCGCCGCGATGTCACGCTCCTCATCTAACAGGTCAAGTGCATCCTGACGTGCCATTTCATGGTCAGCTTCAACATAAGCCGCCACACGGGGCGAGTCGTGACTGATGTCACCAGGGAGAACCGCCTCTGCTCCATAAACCATGAAGAAGGGCGTGTAACCCGTAGATCTGTTGGGGGTAGTATTGATACTCCATAGCACTGAGGGTAACTCCTCCACCCAACAACTCGGCGTCCTCTGAAAGGAACCATAAGTCAGGGCTTGATGCCTCTCAAAATTTCTTGATTGGCTCTTTTAGTTTGACCATTGGATTGCGGTGAGCCACTGACGATACGTCAAGTCGAATATGCTCTCGTTGACAAAACTCTTTCATAGCACCCTTGGACAGATTAGTGCCATTATCAGTTATAATGCTGTGGGGAAAACCAAAGGGAAAAATCACCTTTTTGATGAATTGAACCGTTGTTGCCGCGTCACACTTACTGACCGGTTCTGCTTCGACCCACTTTGTGAATTTGTCAACCGCCACCAAAAGGTGGGTCTTTTTGTCCTTGGACCTGTTGAAAGGCCCAACCATATCAAGCCCCCAGACTGCAAACGGCCAAGCAATAGGAATCATCCGCAATTCTTGAGCCGGTAGATGAGCTCGTCATGAAAACTTTTGACAACCATCACATTTACTGACTAGATCTTCAGCATCAGCGTGAGCCGTCAGCCAATAAAACCCATGACGAAAAGCCTTGGCTACGAGATATTTAGAACCGACATGATGACCACAATCTCCTTCATGAATCTCTCGTAGAATCTCACAGCCTTCTTCAGGAGAAACACAACGTTGAAACGCCCTTGCGACACTGCGATGATGCAACTCTCCATTGACAATAGTCATTGACTTGGACCGCCGGGTTATCTATCTGGCCAAAGTTTCATCCTCAGGTAACTCGCCCGGGTCATATAAGCCAAATATGGAACTGTCCAATCAGGAATCACATGAAGAGCCGCCACCAATTGCTTTCGGGTCAGGAATAGCCAGATCTTCCTCTGTAGACAATTTGACAGAAGGGTTATGCAGAATATCCAGGAAAGTGTTAGGTGGCACCGGCTTATGCTGAGACCCTAACCGGCTTAAAGCATCAGCCGCCTCATTTTCCTGCGATCAACATGTTCAACTTGATAACCCTTAAAGTGACCCGCAATAGCATCAACCACTCGACGATAAGCCGCCATGAGTGGATCCTTAGAATCCCAAGTGCCAGAAACTTGCTGAGCCACCAGATCTGAGTCGCCGAAACACCTCACCCGGCTTAAGTTCATCTCCTTAGCCATCCGAAGACCATGGAGCAAGGCCTCATACTCAGCTACATTGTTAGTACAAGGGAACATCAGCCGGAGAACATAAGAAAATTTATCACCTCGTGGGGAAGTTAATACCACTCCAGCCCCCGAGCCTTCCAATTGCCTGGACCCATCAAAGTGAATAGTCCAATATGTGTTATCTGGCTTCTCCTCAGGCATCTGCAACTCTGTCCAATCATTGATGAAATCCACAAGTGCTTGAGATTTGATGGCTGTACGAGGCACATACTTTAAACCATGAGGTCCAAGGTCAATGGCCCATTTGGCTACCCGACATGTGGCTTCTCTGTTTTGGATGATATCCCCTAAAGGGGCAGAACTAACCACAGTGATAGGATGGCCCAGAAAATACTGCTTAAGCTTCCGGGTAGCCATGAAAACCCCATACACAAGCTTCTGCCAATGCGGATACCTCTGCTTGGACTAAATAAGCACCTCACTGATGTAGTAAACCGGCCGTTGAACTGGATACTCCTTGCCTGGCTCCTTTCTTTCCACCACAATGGCTACACTGATAGCTCGGCTATTGGCAGCCACATACAACAACAAAGGCTCTTTATCAATGGGAGCAGCGAAAACAGGCGGCTCAGCCAACTATCTCTTCAAATCCTCAAACGCTTGATTAGCAGCATCACTCCAAACAAAGTGATCTGTCTTCTTCATCATCTGGTAAAGAGGGATAGCCTTCTCACCCAACCGGCTTAAGGCCGCAATACGACCCGCCAAACGCTGAACATCATTAATACATGCCAGCTTAGCCAGGGAGGTGATGGCTTTTATCTTCTCCGGGTTAGCTTCAATACCTCGTTCAGAAACCAGAAAACTCAAAAGCTTACCAGCTGGTACACCAAAGACATACTTGGCCGGGTTAAGAATCATCTTATAAACCTGGAGATTGTCAAGGGTCTGCTTCAAATCATCAATCAGGGTCTCCTTCTTTCTGGATTTCACCACAATGTCATCCACATAAGCATGAACATCACGCCCGATTTGATTATGAAGGCAATTTTGCACACACAGTTGGTAAGTTGCCTGGGCACTCTTGAGCCCAAAAGGCATGGACATATAGCAGAAGGCTCCAAACAGAGTAATGAAAGTTGTCTTCTCCTGGTCCTTAACTGCCATTTTGATCTGATGATAACCAGAATAAGCATCCAAAAACCTCAAACGCTCACAACCGCCGTAGCATCAATAATTTGATCAATACGAGGGAGAGCAAAAGGATCAGCGGACAAGCCTTATTTAAGTCCGTGTAATCCACAGACATACGCCAAGTGTCGTTCTTCTTAAGCACCAGCACCGGGTTAGCCAACCACTCAGGATGAAAAACTTCAACAATGAACCCAGCCGCCAAGAGCTGGGCCACTTCTTCACCAATGGCCTTGCGCCTCTCTTCATTAAAACAACGAAGGAATTGCTTGACCGGCTTAAACTTCGGATCAATATTTAGAGTGTGCTCAGCGAGTTCCCTCGGTACACCTGGCATGTCAGAAGGTTTCCATGCAAAGATGTCCCAGTTCTCACGGATGAACTCGATGAGCGCGCCTTCCTATTTCGGATCCAGATTAGCACTGATGCTGAACTGCTTGGATGAATTTCCAGGAACGAAATCAACTAGCTTAGTGTCATCCGCCGACTTAAACTTCAAGACCGGATCATGCTCCGTAGTTGGCTTCTTCAAAGATGTCATATCTGCCGGGTCAACATTATCTTTGTAAAACTTCAATTCCTCTGTTGCGCAAACAGACTCAGCATAAGCAGCGTCACCTTCTTCACACTCCAAAGCTATTTTCCGGGTCCATGCACTGTGATGGTCCCCTTGTGACCCAGCATTTTGAGCTGCAGATAAACATAACAAGGTCGTGCCATGAACTTGGCATAAGCCGGCCGTCCAAACAGAGTGTGATACGAACTCTGAATCTTGACTACTTTAAAGGTTAGTGTCTCAACCCGGGAGTCATGATCATCTCCAAAGGCCACTTCCAAAGCGATCTTGCCTAACGGATACGCCAACTTACCAGGCACCACCCCATGGAAAACAGTATTGGACGGCTTAAGATTTTTGTCAGTTAATCCCATACGACGGAAAGTATCGTAGTAAAGGATATTAATACTACTGCCTCCATCCATGAGTACCTTAGTGAACTTGTACCTTCCAACCTGAGGCGCCACCACCAAGGCCAATTGACCCGGATTATCAACCCGGGGCGGGTGATCCTCATGACTCCACACAATGGGCTGCTCAGACCATTGCAAGTAACAGGGAACCGCCGGCTCAACGGCGTTCACAGCTCTTCTACGAAGCTTCTGGTCTCGCTTGCATAAACTCGTGGTGAAGACGTGGTACTGCCCACTATTCAATTGCTTCGGATTACTTTGATACCCAGATTGTTGTTGCTGATTCCCCTGACCGGACTGTTGATGATAACCACCCTGATTGCCTTGATTGTTTGGGTGACCCTAGAATAGGGATGAAAATGGAGCGGAAACGGACGGAACTGAGTGCTATCATATTTGTTTTCATATTTTTTTTGCAGAAGCGGAAACGAATATAGAAACCCCGGAAATGAATACGAAAAACAGATACTACCGGAAGCGGACATGGAGCGAATACAAAACGGATATGGAAACATAAATAGGCATTGATCAGAACTTAAAAACCCCTTGAATCATAGAGAAATACACACAAAAACAAACAAATTTAATGAGTTGTTAACATGGCTACAAAATAATATCATTATGTTAGTAATTTAGCATAGTATTGTAGTAGTACCAGACAATTGCGTATAGGGTCAAGCTGAGTACATGTGTGGTAGTAGAAGTTGGGCCTTAGATCCATTCTACTAATTGTGTCATTGTGTTCTCTTTGGTGGTTGGGCTACAAAGCAGCTATAGGTCTATAGTTAAAACCGAAATTCCATATTCACGGAAACGGAAAGTTCCATTTCCATGCATGTTCCACCGGAAAACACCGTTCCGTTTTTGTTTCCGTTTCCGCATAAAAATTCCATTTCCACTTCCATTTTGCAAATTTCCGTTTCCATTTTCATATTTCCTCTCTGGTTCCATTTTTTGTTCGGAAAAACGGAAAGTTTCCACTCCATTTTCATCCCTACCCTGGAAACCGGAATTAGAACCGCCACCACCGTAACTTGAGCCACCGCTGCCCGGACCATGAGAGCCGGAACCTGAGCCGCCGCCTGGCCCATGATTGTTCTGGAACACATCGGAATTTTTGAACTCCTTCATAATGTGGCAATCCTTCCAAAGGTGACTGGACGGCCTTTCCCGCGTACCATGCTTTGGGCAGGGCTGATTCAGCATCTGCTCAAGATTGAAACCTGACCCTCCTGCCCGAGGAGGTGGCTTCCCCTTACGATGTTGACCATTATTCTGCGTATTGGTATTGGCCACAAAATCTGAATTATTATTAGCCTTGCGCTTACCATTGCCCCCCTGACTCGCCGGGTTATGATGCTGACCCTTGGTGTTGCCACTCTTCTTTCCCTTTCCCGGCTTTTCATCATCAGACTCTTGGTCCTTGGTACTATCAGAGTCGGCATATTTAATTAGAGCCGCCATCAGATCCCCCATATCATTGCAGTGGCGCTTGAGCCGCCCCAGCTCTTGTTTAAGGGGCAAAAAATGGCAATTCTTCTCTAACATTAGGACTGCTGAGCCGTCATTGATGTTATCCGATGAGTGCAGGATAGCTCTGACCTGGCGCACCCAATGGGTCGTTGACTCGCCCTCTTCTTGGGTGCAGGCATCCAAATCCACAATCTACATGGGCTGCTGCTACCTCTTGAGCACTGCGTTGGTTTTCCCTTGAAGAGGAAAGGGTGATGCAGCAAAGTAGCGTAAGTATTTCCCTCAGTTTTTGAGAACCAAGGTATCAATCCAGTAGGAGGCCACGCACAAGTCCCTCGCACCTACACAAACAAATAAATCCTCGCAACCAACGCAATAAAGGGGTTGTCAATCCCTTCACGGTCACTTATGAGAGTGAGATCTGATAGATATGATAAGATAATATTTTTGGTATTTTTATGATAAAGATGCAAAGTAAAATAAAAGCAAAATAAAAGGCAATGGAAATAGCTTGTTGTCGGAAGATTAATATGATGGAAAATAGACCCGGGGGCCATAGGTTTCACTAGTGGCTTCTCTCGAGAGCATAATTATTACGGTGGGTGAACAAATTACTGTTGAGCAATTGACAGATTGAGCATAGTTATGAGAATATCTAGGTATGATCATGTATATAGGCATCACGTCCGAGACAAGTAGACCGACTCCTGCCTGCATCTACTAGTATTACTCCACACATCGACCGCTATCCAGCATGCATCTAGAGTATTAAGTTCATAAGAACAGAGTAATGCTTTAAGCAAGATGACATGATGTAGATGGATAAACTCATGCAATATGATATAAACCCCATCTTGTTATCCTCGATGGCAACAATACAATATGTACCTTGCTGCCCCTACTGTCACTGGGAAAGGACACCGCAAGATTGAACCCAAAGCCAAGCACTTCTCCCATTGCAAGAAAGATCAATCTAGTAGGCCAAACCAAACTGATAATTCGAAGAGACTTGCAAAGATAACCAATCATGCATAAAAGAATTCAGAGAAGATTCAAATATTGTTCATAGATAAACTTGATCATAAACCCACAATTCATCGGTCTCAACAAACACACCGCAAAAAAAGATTACATCGAATAGATCTCCACAAGAGAGGGGGAGAACATTGTATTGAGATCCAAAAAGAGAGAAGAAGCCATCTAGCTAATAACTATGGACCCGAAGGTCTGAGGTAAACTACTCACACATCATCGGAGAGGCTATGGTGTTGATGTAGAAGCCCTCCGTGATCGATGCCTCCTCCGGCTGAGCTCCGGAAAAGGCCCCAAGATGGGATCTCACGGACAGAAGGTTGCGGCGGTGGAATTAGGTTTTTGGCTCCGTATCTGGTAGTTTGGGGGTACGTAGGTATATATAGGAGGAAGAAGTACCTCGGTGGAGCAACTTGGGGCCCACGAGGGTGGAGGGCGCGCCCCCCTACCTCGTGTCTTCCTGGTTGATGTCTTGACGTAGGGTCCAAGTCCTCTGGATCACGTTCGTTCCGAAAATCACGTTCCTGAAGGTTTCATTCCGTTTGGACTCCGTTTGATATTCTTTTTCTGCGAAACTCTGAAATAGGCAAAAACAGCAATTCTGGGCTGGGCTCCGGTTAATAGGTTAGTCCCAAAAATAATATAAAAGTGCATAATAAAGCCCATCAATGTCCAAAACAGAATATAATATAGCATGGAACAATAAAAAATTATAGATACGTTGGAGACGTATCAAGCATCCCCAAGCTTAATTCCTGCTCGTCCTCAAGTAGGTAAATGATAAAAACAGAATTTTTGATGTGGAATGCTACTTGGCATAATTTCAATGTAATTCTTCTTAATTGTGGTATGAATATTCAGATCCGAAAGATTCAAGATAAAAGTTCATATTGACATAAAAGTAATAATACTTCAAGCATACTAACTAAGCAATTATGTCCTCTCAAAATAACATGGCCAAAGAAAGTTCATCCCTACAAAATCATATAGTTTGGTCATGCTCCATTTCCATCACACAAGAATGCTCTCATCATGCACAACCCCGATGACAAGCCAAGCAATTGTTTCATACTTTAGTAATCTCAAACTTTTTCAACCTCCACGCAATACATGAGCGTGAGCCATGGATATAGCACTATGGGTGGAATAGAATATAATGATGGGGGTTATGTGGAGAAGACAAAAAAGGAGAAAGTCTCACATCAACAAGGCTAATCCATGAGCTATGGACATGCCCATCGATTGATGTTAATGCAAGGAGAAGGGATTGCCATGCAACGGATGCACTATAGCTATAAATGTATGAAATCTCAACAAAAGAAACTAAGTGGGTGTGCATCCAACTTGCTTGCTCACGAAGACCTAGGGAATTTGAGGAAGCCCATTGTTGGAATATACAAGCCAAGTTCTATAATGAAAAATCCCCACTAGTATATGAAAGTGACAAAACAAGAGACTCTCTATGATGAAGATTATGGTGCTACTTTGAAGCACAAGTGTGGTAAAAGGGTAGTAACATTGTCCCTTCTCTCTTTTTCTCTCATTTTTTTGGGCCTTCTTCTCTTTTTTTTATGGCCTTTCTCTTATTTTTTATTTTTTTATTTTTTTCCTCACTTGGGACAATGTTCTAAAAATGATGATCATCACACTTCTATCTATTTACAACTCAATGATTACAACTCGATACTAGAACAAAGTATGACTCTATATGAATGCCTCCGGCGGTGTACCAGGATATGCAATGAATCAAGAGTGACATGTATGAAAAATTATGAACGGTGGCTTTGCCACAAATACGATGTCAACTACATGATCATGCAAAGCAATATGACAATGATGAGCGTGTCATGATAAACGGAACGGTGGAAAGTTGCATGGCAATATATCTCGGAATGGCTATGGAAATGCCATAATAGGTAGGTATGGTGGCTGTTTTGAGGAAGATATAAGGAAGTTTATGTGTGAAAGAGCGTATCATATCACGGGATTTGGATGCACTGGCGAAGTTTGCACCAACTCTCAATGTGAGAAAGGGCAATGCACGGTACCGAAGAGGCTAGCAATGATGGAAGGGTAAGAGTGCGTATAATCCATGGACTCAACATTAGTCATAAAGAACTCACATACTTATTGCAAAAATCTACAAGTCATCAAAAACCAAGCACTACGCGCATGCTCCTAGGGGGATAGATTGGTAGGAAAAGACCATCGCTCGTCCCCGACCGCCACTCATAAGGAGGACAATCAAAGAACACCTCATGTTTCAAATTTGTTACATAACGTTTACCATACGTGCATGCTACGGGACTTGCAAACTTCAACACAAGTATTTCTAAAATTCACAACTACTCAACTAGCACAACTTTAATATCACTACCTCCATATTTCAAAACAATCATCAAGCATCAAACTTCTCTTAGTATTCAACACACTCATAAGAAAATTTTTACAAGTCTTGAATACCTAGCATATTAGGATTAAGAAAATTACCATGTTGTTTAAGACTCTCAAAATAATATAAGTGAAGCATGAGAGAACAATAGTTTCTATAAAACAAATCCACCACCATGCTCTAAAAGATATAAGTGAAGCACTAGAGCAAAAACTATATAGCTCAAAAGATATAAGTGAAGCACATAGAGTATTCTAATAATTCCGAATCATGTGTGTCTCTCATCAAAAGGTGTGTACAGAAAAGTTGATTGTGGTGAACTAAAAAGGAAAGACTCAAATAATACAAGACGCTCCAAGCAAAACACATATCATGTAGTGAATAAAAATATAGCTCCAAGTAAATTACCGATGGAAGTACAAGAAAGAGGGGATGCCTTCCGGGGCATCCCCAAGCTTTGGCTTTTTGGTGTCCTTAGATTATCTTGGGGTGCCATGGGCATCCCCAAGCTGAGGATCTTGCCACTCTTTGTTCCATAATCCATCAAATCTTTTACCCAAAACTTGAAAACTTCACAACACAAAACTTAACAGAAAATCTCGTGAGCTCCGTTAGCGAAAGAAAACAAAACACCACTTCAAGGTACTGTAATGAACTCATTCTTTATTTATATTGGTGTTAAACCTACTGTATTCCAACTTCTCTATGGTTTATAAACTATTTTACTAGCCATAGATTCATCAAAATAAGCAAACAACACATGAAAAACATAATCTGTCAAAAACAGAACAGTCTGTAGTAATCTGTAACTAACGCAAACTTCTGGAACTCCAAAAATTCAGCCAAAATAGGAAGACCTAGACAATTTGTTTATTGATCAGAATCAATTGGAATCTATATTTTATCACGTTCTGGTGATTCTTAACAATTATTTTTGTAAACAGAAAGTTTCTGGAATTTTCTGCAAGATCAAATAACTATCATCCAAGAAGATCCTATAGCTTAAACTTGGCACGAACACTAATTAAAACATAAAAATACATCTAACCAGAGGCTAGAACAAATATTTATTACTAAACAGAAGCAAAAAGCAAAAAAAACTAAAAATAAAATTGGGTTGCCTCTCAACAAGCGCTATCGTTTGACGCCCCTAGCTAGGCATAATAATTTTAACGATGCTCACATCAAAGACAAGAATTAAAGCGCAAAGAGAGCATCATGAAACACGCGACAAACACATCTAAGTCTAACATACTTCCTATGCATAGGCATCTTATAGGCAAACAAATTATCATAGCAAGCAAAAACTAGCATATGCAAGGAAGCGGAAAGAAACAATAGCAATCTCAACATAACGAGAGGTAATTTATTATCATGAAAATTTCTACAACCATATTTTCCTCTCTCATAATAATTACATGTGGGATCATAAGCAAACTCAATAAAATAGCTATCACAATAAATATTTTCAACACAATCCACATGCATGCAAAGTTGACACTCTTTCGAAATAGTGGGATTAACTTTAACTAAAGTCATGACCTCTCCAAACCCACTTTAATCAAAAATACCATAAGATTGAACATACTCTAAATATGTGGGATCTAAAGTTGACACTCTTCCAAACCCACTTTCAATGTTATTGCAAACATTATTATCAATCTCATATTTATCATGGGGCTTAAATAAATTTTCAAGATCAAAAGAAGAATCACCCCAATCATGATCATTGCAACAAGTAGTAGACATAGCAAACCTAGCATCCCCAAGCTTAGGGTTTTGCATATTATTAGCACAATTGACATTAAGAAAATTTATAGTAAAATTATTGCAATCATGCTTTTCATCGAAGGAACTACCAAGTATGGGTGCATTAGCAACGATCTCATGTTTAACGTAAGGAACTATAGCAAATTCATCTTCATAAATATTGGCATCATGGCCACAAGGATAGCAAGCATCATGTTCATCAAGGGATATTTCAATCAAATCATCGGAATCATAATTATTTATAGATTCATACATATCATTATTTTCTTCCAAAGCAACCGTCATTCTTTCAATAAATTCTTGGACATAGACATTATGAGCAAAGTTTTCATTGCAATATTTAAGTATGACGGAATTTTCAGATTTGTTGAGAGTAAAATCATACTTTTCAATCAAAGAAGCAACTTCATGAGCACCCTTAAAAACGACAAATTCTTCAATTTGTTCGATATCATAGTAGCTATAAATACCCTTTGCATAAGAAGATCAGATTTCATTATCACTGAACTCACATAGGTAGGGAAGGTGTTTTTTAGGGTTCTTAGAGCAACAAGTAAAATCACAAATTTCACAAAGATTCCAAGCATAGCATAGCAAACTATTTATATGATACCATAAGAGCTTCCCTTTTTCAAACAAACGATGACGCACAAAATGAGCAAGCTCATCTAAAGATTTCCCATCAACTAGGCTAGTTGGGGTTTCAACATGAGCGCATAACGATCGAAGATGATCCAAGTAGAACACTTTAAGTGGATCCATATCAATAGATTTTCAGCAAGCGAAGATGCAAGCATATAGAAGGCACAAGGAAACACAAACAAAGATACATATGGGAAGAAGGCAAACGAAAAATAGAGGGCGAATAAAACGGCAAGGGTGAAGTGGGGGAGAGGAAAACGAGAGGCAAATGGCAAATAATGTAATGCGGGAGATAAGGCTTTGTGATGGGTACTTGGTATGTTGACTTTTGCGTAGACTCCCCAGCAACGGCGCCAGAAATGGCTCGCTGTCGGGAGTCCAAATCTTGACTTGACCTTGCGTAAGCCTCCCCGGCAACGGCGCCAGAAATCCTTCTTGCTACCTCTTGAGCACTGCGTTGGTTTTCCCTTGAAGAGGAAAGGGTGATGGAGCAAAGTAGCGTAAGTATTTGCCTCAGTTTTTGAGAACCAAGGTATCAATCCAGTAGGAGGACACGCACAAGTCCCTCGCACCTACACAAACAAATAAATCCTCGCAACCAACGCAATAAAGGGGTTGTCAATCCCTTCACGGTCACTTACGAGAGTGAGATCTGATAGATATGATAAGATAATATTTTTGGTATTTTTATGATAAAGATGCAAAGTAAAATAAAAGCAAAATAAAAGGCAATGGAAATAGCTTGTTGTTGCAAGATTAATATGATGGAAAATATACCCGGGGGCCATAGGTTTCACTAGTGGCTTCTCTCGAGAGCATAATTATTACGGTGGGTGAACAAATTACTGTTGAGCAATTGACAGAATTGAGCATAGTTATGAGAATATATAGGTATGATCATGTATATAGGCATCACGTTCGAACAAGTAGACCGACTCCTGCCTGCATCTACTACTATTACTCCACACATCGACCGCTATCTAGCATGCATCTAGAGTATTAAGTTCATAAGAATAGAGTAACGCTTTAAGCAAGATGACATGATGTAGAGGGATAAACTCATGCAATATGATATAAACCCCATCTTGTTATCCTCAATGGCAACAATACAATACGTGCCTTTCTGCCCCTACTGTCACTGGGAAAGGACACCGCAAGATTGAACCCAAAGCCAAGCACTTCTCCCATTGCAAGAAAGATCAATCTAGTAGGCCAAACCAAACTGATAATTCGAAGAGACTTGCAAAGATAACCAATCATACATAAAAGAATTCAGAGAAGATTCAAATATTGTTCATAGATAAACTTGATCATAACCACAATTCATCGGTCTCAACAAACACACCGCAAAAGAAGATTACATCGAATTGATCTCCACAAGAGAGGGGGAGAACATTGTATTGAGATCCAAAAAGAGAGAAGAAGCCATCTAGCTAATAACTATGGACCCGAAGGTCTGAGGTAAACTACTCACACATCATCGGAGAGGCTATGGTGTTGATGTAGAAGCCCTCCGTAATCGATGCCTCCTCCGGCGGAGCTCCAGAAAAGGCCCCAAGATGGGATCTCACGGGTACAGAAGGTTGCGGCGGTGGAATTAGGTTTTTGGCTCCGTATCTGGTAGTTTGGGGGTACGTAGGTATATATAGGAGGAAGAAGTACGTCGGTGGAGCAACGTGGGGCCCACGAGGGTGGAGGGCGCGCCCTGGGGGGTAGGCCCACCCCCTACCTCGTGCCTTCCTGGTTGATGTCTTGACGTAGGGTCCAAGTCCTCTGGATCACATTTGTTCCGAAAATCACGTTCCCGAAGGTTTCATTCCGTTTGGACTCCGTTTGATATTCTTTTTCTGCGAAACTATGAAATAGGAAAAAAAATAGCAATTCTGGGATGGGCCTCCGGTTAATAGGTTAGTCCCAAAAATAATATAAAAGTGCATAATAAAGCCCATTAATGTCCGAAACAGAATATAATATAGCATGGAACAATCAAAAATGATAGATACGTTGGAGACGTATCAGCTGCTTGCATGTATCCTTAAAATTCTGAATAAACCGGGCTTTTAACTCGGCCCACGACCCAATGGAATTGGCAGGCAACCCTTTTAACCAAGTACGGGCCGTCGCATCTAGCATCATGGTGAAGTACTTGACACACGCGGCATCGCTAACCTCCAACAGCTCCATGGCCATCTCGTAACTCTCAATCCACGCCTCAGGGGGGTAGGTCGGCTGTGTAGTTAGGCACCTTACGAGGTCCTTTGAAATCCTTGGGCAGACGCTCATTACACAGAGTTGGCACTAAACATGGTACACTCGTGGTTCTAGAGGTCACGCCTGCCTCCACCGAAGTCGTCGGATAAGCCGGAAGATGTTGATGAGCCACCTGCTAAGCTGCCAGCTCAGCTTCTCGACGTGCTCTGTCCTGGTCCACCAAATCTTGAGCACCATCGCACGCCGGGTCATGTCCGCGAGGCTGGTTACGGCGCCTGTCACTGCTTGAAACGGCCGGTGAGTCCATGTGTCTGCTATAACTCCGGCTTGGGCGAGGGGTCGAGTGAATCCTCTCACGACTGTAAGAATATGCCTCCTGCTGCACCAGAGTTGTCTGAAGAAGCTCTCACACCCTCCGCATTTCAATCGCAGCTAGAGACTCGCCTTCAACTGGGAGAGCCGCCAATCGTGTCGCCGCAGCGATCATGTTATCCAACGGGTTAGAATAATGACCCAGTGGTGTCGGCACATATCGTGGCGGGGTATTATTTAGACAAGGCGGATCTGTTGTGCGTGGCTGAACCGGCGCTCCGGTCCTAGGCATGGTCACCACCCGATTTATCTCTGATGGGTTACTGGGCCCCATCCAGGCGTAGGGAAAATGTTCCGCGGATCGTAAACCGGGGGTAGGCGACTCCGGTGCTTCCTCCTTAAAATCTCGTTTGAAGCGTTCTGATCCATTGCGAGCCGGAAGAATCCGCTTGAATCTGCTGTGCCCGAGCATCCAACACAGCTCGCGCCACAGTCATCCGAGCGTCCTCAGCCGCCAGATCCTCCTTGGCTTGTGCTATCTCGTCACGCAATTTCGCAACCTCCGCGTTGTGCCGATCTTGATTCGCCGGGTTAACATTTGCTGCTAACAATGTTGTCAGACTGTCCAATAAGTCGGTCAAGACCTGAGCCGGCGGGCGCACATGGCCTCCTGCCCTGTCTGCCGTTGCCGCAGCTGACCCGGAAATCATCGCCACTGCAGTTGTAGAATTCTGTGATGGCTGTGTACCGGCCATGAAAATTGCGACCCTACTCGGTGGCTCATAGGGGTCCGGAATAATGTCGCCATCGGAATAGCCCCCAAGCCGGACGTCTTGCAGCTAATACATTGAATTAGTCTCGCCTGTGGACGATTCACCATCAGAGTAGATGGCCGTCTCACCGCTGGAAACGGATCCTTCCTCAAATTCCGCCCCATGGATGAATCCAACGAAGGCGCGCTTCATGGCGGGTTGAACTCGGGCGGGTCGTGCACGCTGAGCTGTCTCGATGATGTCGGTGCAGATGTTCGGCTCAGGGCCCGGTTCGCTGATCTTGCCGATGAAGACGTGGATTCCGCCGAAGGGGACCCGGTACCCGTACTCCATTGAGCCAGCCTCGGGGCCCCAGCCTGCATCGTCGATGTAGATCTTGCCGCGACAACTCTTGGTCATCCGGCCCACAGCGTATCGCTTGATCCCTTCGAAGCTGCCCTGTAAGAACTTGAAACCACCGTGCGCTGGCCCCACGGTGGGCGCCAACTGTCGTGGAATTGTCACGGAAGATGTCCTAGTGTGAGGACTTAATCGTGGAGCCATCGCAACTTGGTTAGCTTAAAGGGGTTAAACGAGACAAAGGACACAGGGAGTTTATACTGGTTCGGCCCCTTGCGGTGAAGGTAAAGGCATAATCCAGTTTGAGGTGGTATTGCTTATGTCTCGATTACCAGGGAGCGAATACGCTTGACCTAGCTTTCGATCTCTTCTCTCTTGCCCTAAACCGCCGCTGGGTCATCCCTTTATATACAAAGGTTGACGCCCTGCGGCTTACAGAGTCCCGGCGGGCTCATAAATGTGTCCGGCCTGGTAACTAATTACACTTGCCTTATAATACAAGTTATACATATATGGCAGTTTACACTTTATGGGCTTTAAGCCGCCTTCGGGCTATGGGACTTTTAACAAGTCTCCTTCATGAACCGCCATCTTCAACATCTTCATGGGCTTCGTCTTGATGAACCGCCATTGGGATAACCCGGCCCCTCCTGGGCGGGTCATACCCAATAGTCATACCCCAACAGTTAGGAAACTTAACCATCTTTGATTAACGAGCTAGTCAAGCTGAGGCATACTAGGGACACTTTGTTTGTTTATGTATTCATACATGTACTAAGTTTCCGGTTAACACAATTCTAGCATGAATAATAAACATTTATCATGATATAAGGAAATATAAATAACAACTTTATTATTGCCACTAGGGCATATTTCCTTCACTAGTCACTCACAAGCACCAATCTAAGGTTCCGGTACAAATATTGAACTCAAGAGATGAACTAGGGTTTGAGGGGAGATGGTGATGTTGAAGATGTTGACAGAGATTGCCCTCCCCAAGATGGGAGAATTGTTGGTGATGATGATGGCGATGATTTCCCCCTCGGGGGGGGGGGGGGGGGGGGAGTTCCCCGGCGGAATCGCTCCGCCGGAGGGCAAAAGTGCTCCTGCCCAAGTTCCGCCTCGAGATGACGATGCTTCATCCCGAAAGTCCTCCCCTTATTTTTTTAGGTCAAAATGACTTATATACCAGAAGAGGGGCACCGGAGGTGGGCCGAGGAGGGCACAACCCACCAGGGCGCGCCTGAGCTCCCTGGCGCGCCCAGGTGGGTTGTGCCCACCTGGTGGGCCCCCTCTGGTAGTTATTTTCTCCAGGAATTCTTATATATTCCATAAAAAATCTCCGTGAAGTTTCAGCTCATTTGGAGTTGTGCGGAATAGATGGCCTGATGTAGCTTTTTCAGGTCCAGTATTCCAGCTGCCGGTATTCTGCCTCCTAGTGTGAACCTTGCATATTATGAGAGAGAAGGCATTAGAATTACTCCAAAAAGCATTATTATGCATAAAAATAATATAAATAACAGTAGGAAAACATGATGCAAAATGGACGTATCCGGTGATGATCTTAATGATAAAAACAAGGGCCATTTGCATTTCTGTCCCTAACTCGAATCACCTACTCAGATTTGCCCCTAATTTCGAAGCCTGCTCAAATTTGCCCCTCTGCCGTTAGGTGCCCTTACAGAAATGCCCTTCTGCATCATTACCGTCCAGTCAAAGGGCTTTGACCGTCTCAAAAAATAACAAAAAATCTGAAATTTTGTGGGATCAAATATACTCAGGTGCGCAAGGTGCATGTAAATTTTCGTGCTATTTAGACATACCAGGAGCTCATGTCAAAGGAAAACAATAAATTTGTACGCCTATGAATAGTAAATTCAAAAAATAGCAAGAAAATTCAAAAAATATGAATTTTTTGGCATCCAAGATGCTTGGGTGCGCAAGGTGAACCTATGGCCCTAGGGTCCATTTTCCATATTTACTAAAACCCTAAAATTGTTCTTTGTTTTTATTTCCTGTTTATTTTATTTTTGTTTTGTATGTCTACCACTCTCAGATTTAATCCTTGCAATTTGCGAGAACAAGGGGATTGACAACCTCTTGCCTTCGTTGGGTGCAAGCATTTGCTTTGTGTCTGTGAAGGTATCGTTTATCTTGTTTATGTGTATTGGTTCAATAAACCTTAGTTATTAACCGAGGGAAATACTATCTGCTACTATACTATGTCACCCTTACTCTTTGGGGAATCCCAACACCTATCACAAGTAGCAGAAGAATTTATGGCGCCGTTGCCTCGGAGGCTTCACCGAACAATCTAGGTCCCTTCGCTCACATTTATAATTTTTCTTGTTTTTACTTTCTTTGCAATTTTCCTTCTTTTTTTCATCTCCCTCCTCCTTCTCTATGAAAGTTAAAAATACCAAAAATATTCATGTCACTATCTATACTTGTGTTACCATGTGCCCTCTATTTGCTTGCATCTTCGCTTGCTAAAAACTAATATGGATCCTTCTCCACTAACCAAACTTTTCAAAAATTCTAATTATGATAAACCAACTGCTAGTGATGAAAATGCTATTACTATAAGCTCTTTGATAGGAAAGATGAAGTTGAGTGGGCTTCATTATCTTTATGAAGTTCTTAAAATAGTGAATCTGAAAATTGTTATGATGTGTTAAAAGAAGAAGTTTATAAAGTGATTCATGATAGTTCCTTTAATGAAAAACATGATTACAATGATGTTAGTACAAATTCCATGAACGTCAATTGTGCTAATGATAAGCAAAGCTACAAGCTTGGGGATGATGAGTTTGATGAGCATGATATTTTTATCCCCCTACTAATGAAGAATTTATAAAAGTGGATCATAAAGAGAATATTTTATATGATTTATATGTTGTTGAATTTTATTATGATCCTACATATAATTATTTTGGGAGAGGCAAGTATGGTTATAAAAACCTTCATGTTACTAAGTTATCTCTCTCTATGTCAAAGTTGTTAATGTTTTATTCTTCTTCCTTGCATATGTAAATATTGTTTGCCTTGGTAATTTGTTTATTTATAAGATGCCTATGCATAGGAAGTGGGCTAGACTTAAATGTGATTGCTACATGCTTTACGATGCTCTCTTTGTGCTTCAGTTCTTGTCTTTCATGTGAGCATCACTAAAATCTCAAGCCTATCTTAATGGTTGTAAAAAAAGAGCTTGTTAGGAGGCAACCCAATAGCTAAACTTTATATTTATTTTGTTTTTTTGTGTCAACATGATTATTGCTACAGTAATCATTATGTGTGTATCTTTTCTTTTGATTTTTCTGCTAAGTAAATGCTTTAGGATGATTTGGATGATTATTGATTCGAACCTGTGTAGAAACAGAAACTGTTGCGTCCAGTAGTTGAATTTTTATTTTGTACTGGAACATGATAAAAGCCTAAAAACACACTATATTGGGCAGCAACATGTTTATGTTATCCTAATTGCTCAGAAATTTTGTAGTTACAAAAGTATGACTAAAAGTTCCATCATTACGTACTATTCTGTTTTAGACAGATTCTGTTTTTATTGCATAATGTGCTTGTTTTGAAGTTTCTATGGATTGTATCAGGGGGCATAAGTCATGGAGATAATTGAATACAGTAGGTATTATTCAAGAACAATTATGAATTTATTTTTTTACTGTGCCTAAGTTAATTATTATTTTATTATACTAATGGATCTCATGAGGTTTTGTTGAGTTTATGATTGAAGTTTTCAAGCTTTGGGTGAGATGACGATGGATGAAAGAACAAGGAGCAGCAAGACCCTAAGCTTGGGGGTTCCCAAGGCACCCTGAGGTAATATCAAATGAACATCCAAGCATCTAAGCTTGGGCTGCCTCGGAAGGCATCCCCTCTTTCATCTCCAATCTATCGGTAATATCACTCAGAGCTATATTTTTATTTTGTCACATGATATGTGGTTTGCTTGGAGCGTTGTGTGTTTCTGTTTTATTTGTTTGCTTGAAGTCACAATCATTGTTTCCTGATCAGACCAATTATGAGAGACACAGATTCATCACAATTTATAGAATGCTCATTATACTTCACTTATATCTTATGACTTGAGGCAATTGCTCATGTTCTTCACTTATATCTTTTAGCATGACGATACATATATTTTATAGAAATCCTTTGAACTCTCATGCTTCACTTATATATTTTTGAGAGTTGAATAGGTAGTGGTAATTTGCATGAGTTATATGCTTGGTAAAAAAATGATAGGTATACAAGGGTGGTATAATAAAAACTAGCATGTACTCCCTCCGTCCCATATTATAAGACGTTTTGTGACACTACACTAGAGTCAAAAAGCGTCTTACATTATGGGACGAAGGGAGTAGATCACTAAATATGTTGCGTTTGATTAACAATATTGAGGTTATAATATGAAGGTTTACTAGTTGGTAATCATGGGTTAGTAAAAATATCGATGTTAAGGTTTGTTATCTCCAACTCATTAAAATGTTGGTCATGGCATGGCCAGGAAGTTCGAGCGTAATACATCCTTGATTGATATCCTTTGTGTTATCCGAATCGGGGGTGCGCGATGGTGAACTCCTCACAACCTCCCTCCTAGGGGTATGCGAGCTAGTAGTACTTTGCTTAGAGGGATTATAGACTTTGGCAATAAATATTTGAGTTACTTATGATTGATGTGAGTTGTGAAATATAAGCACTTCCACCTATCCATATTTTGCTAGCCTCTTCGATACGGTGCATTGCCCGTTCTCACCTCGAGACTTGGTGCAAACTTCGTCCGTGCATCCAAATCCCGTGAAATGACTCGCTCTTTCACACATAAACCTTATGTATCCTTCCTCAAAATAGCCACCATACCTATGGCATTTCCATAGTCATTCCAAGATACATTGCCATGCAACTTCCACCATTACTATTCACATGACTTGATCATTCATTATCATTTTGCTTTGCATGATCATGTAGAGATCACATGATATTTTGTGGCAAAGCCATTGTTCATCATTGTTACACATGTTATGCTAGATCATTGCACATCCTGGTACACTGCCAGAGGCATTCATATATATATGCAGCCATTCAGTTTATTGAGTTGTAAGTAAATAAAAATGTGATAATCATCATTATTAGATAATTTTCCTGGTGAGAAAAGAATGGTGGATACTAATGATTCCTCAAAAAAGTGGGACGAGGTTCATGATATTGTTCTAAAAAATGAGAAAAGAAAAGGTGAGAGAAAAAGAGAGAAGGGGTAATGCTACTATCCTTTTTCCACACTTGTGCTTCAACGCAGCACCATGTTCTTCATATAGAGAGTCTCCATGATTTTGTCACTTTCATATACTACTGGGAATTTTACATTATAGAACTTAGCTTGTACATTCTGATGACGAGCTTCCTCAAATGCTTGAGGTCTTCATGAGCAAGCAATTTGGATGCACACCCACTTAATTTCATATAGAGAGCTTTCATACACTTATAGCTCGAGTGCATCTGTGCATGGCAATCCCTACTCCTCGCATTGATATCAATTGTAAGGCATCTCCATTGCCTAACGATCCACCGAGTTGATGTGTCAATTTGTCAAACTTTTGTCTTCCCTTATAAACCCCTATCATCATTCTCTTTGCCATCCAAAGTGCTAAGTCCATGGCTCACGCTCAAGTATTGAATGAAGCTGGAAAAGATGAAGCGAGAAAAGTATGATACAGTTGCTTGGTTTGGAACCGGGGTGTTCATGTTGTATACTTAATGTTAGGAAGGCCGAGCTATGCCATGCTTACATGATTAAATGAGTAGGAATAACATTCTTTAGCATTCTTTATTTTGAAGGGTAATGATTATTTTCTAGTATTCTTGCGTATTATCGTTTTGATACCAATTAAGTCACCGCTTCCTAATATTCATACCGCAAACCAGTTACATGATTAAGACATGTTAGGTAGCATTTCACATCAATTTTTTTGTTTTTATCATTAACCTACTCAAGAACGAGTAGAAATTCAGCTTGGGGATGTTGATACGTCTCCAACATATTTATATTTTTTGATTGTTTCATGTTATTACATTATCAATCTTGTATGCTTTACATGTCATTTTATATCATTTTCGTGGACTAACCTATTAACTTAGTTCACAGTGCCAGTTCCTATTTTTCTGCCCATTTCTTTGTTTCACAGAAAAAACCATACCGAACGAATTCCAAACACGATGAAACTTTACGGTTTTTTGTACCAAAAGAGAACCTAGAAGCTTTGGGGAGAGACCATAAGATGCATGAGGGAGCGACAAGCTCAAGGGGCGCGCCCTGGGGGAGGGGGCGGCGTGCCATCAGCACTTGTGGGCCACACATGGCTCCGTTTGACCTAATATTTGTCCTATAAATTCACTAATATTGAAAAAAACGAAGCGAGAGCCGAATCGCCACCGCAAGGCTCTGTTCTTCTGCTATCCCATCTAGAGGCCTTTTTCGGTATTCTGCAGGAGGGGGAAACCATTGGGGAGGCAATCTTCATCAACCTTGTTGCCCCCATAGCATTAGCTAGGTGGCTTTCTCTCTCTCTCTCTCTCTCTCTCTCTCTCTCTCTCTCTTTTATCTTCAATACAATGATCTCTTCTGAGATCCATTCGATGTGATTCTCGTGGTGTGTTTGTTGGCATCCGATGAATTGTGGGTTTATAATCAGATTATTCATTGCAAGTATTTGAGTCATTTTCTGAGATTAATTTAGGTATGATTTTATAACCTTGTATTCCACTTTGATCTATCCATCTTCTTTGGCCAATTAGATTGACTTATCTTCGGTGGGAGAGGTGCTTGGTAGTAGGTTCAATCTTGCGGTGTCCTTACTCTGTGATAGGAGGAGTTGCAAGGCATGTATTGTATTGTTGCTCCTAAGGATAAAACGACACGGTTCAAACATATTGCTTGGTCTTAGTTTGCCTACATTATGTCATCATGCTTAAAGCATTACTCTGTTTGTCGTGAACTAAATACTTTGAGATGCATGCTCGATAGCGGTCTTGGGGTGGAGTAATAGTGCATTTGGATTATACGGTCTACTTGTCACGGATGTAATACCTATATATTGATCATGCCATGAAGAATCATCATAATTATGCGGTATTCTATAAATTGACCAACAGTAATTTGTTTATCCACTATTGATATGCTTATGAGATATATGCCTCTAGTGAACCTATGGCTCCTGTGTCCATTTTCCATATTTACTAAAACACTAAAAATTGCTCATCATTTTTATTTTCTTTTTATTTTATTTTAAGTTTATATATCTATCATATCAGATTTAATCCTTGTAATTGGCGAGAACAAGGGGATTGACAACCCTCTTGCCTTCATTGTGTGCAGGACTACATGTATTGTTTATCTTGTTTGTGTGGTGTCTCCTATTGGTTCGATAAACCTTGGTTTTTAACTAAGGGAAATACTATCTGGTACTATACTACATCATCCTTCCTCTTCGGAGAATCCCAACGCCTATCACAAGTAGGAGAGTAACTTGATACTCTCGTGGTCTAAGGAATTCTACATATTTCAACTTTCTGTGTTATGAACTATAGACTTGTGACCTACCATCTCTAAGTATAACATATAACTTGGGTCAATTCAACATGAGTGTTCTACCAACATCATGCCCTCAATGTTGTTGGTATTATAGTTATGCCCATGATCAGGAAAACAGAACCATCACACAATGCTTGAGCTAGTCCTAGAGGCAAGACTAGGAATCTTATTTTATCGTTTATAACTCTCCACATGCACATGAGTTTCCTCTGAACCTCTTGTTATCGCAGATTCGAGAGCCATAACAGTTATATCGTAGAATGTAAACATTAATTATTACACTTGGAAAGAAATGATACTCAAATATTATTGCCTTTAGGGCATATTTCCAACATCCCTCACCATGTCGATTCACGGCCTAGTGGGCCGGACTAAGGACCCCTGGGTCAGTTCCGTCATGGTCCACATTGGGCGGACCATGAAGAATTACACAAAGATTCTCGAAGACATGGCGTACAATGAGGACTCTACCTCCGTCAACGTACCCTCATCGATAGGACAACATATAATCCCTTGGTATATTCACATGTACTTCGTACACACCCCAACACATTATATAAGAGTGGGAGTAGAGTATTATATCATCTGTGAGAGGCTGGACCAGGGTAAACCCTACCCCTGCTACCACCGTTGACGTTACTTGAAACTGTGAGTACCCTCGGTAGGGTGGCGAACATGGTCGGAAGTACCAAATAAGAGATCACACAAGAAAGTTACTCATGTTCATGCCTCCGTTGAGGAGTAACACCCTACGTCCTACTTCTGTTTTGTATTCATGTTGGAGTACCTCATGCAAGGATTACAATGGGGCGATGATATCTGACTATCGAGAGTATGTTTCTACGAGAGTAGATGTGAATGGTTTGCCCTAGCCCCCACTGTAAGTGCATCTAGTGCCCCTTAGTGATTTTGGTGTATTGAAGACTTATAGGTTAAGGGACTAATGTGTTTGTGAGTGTACACAGGTCTATAAGTCTATGAGGAGTTTGATATTTACAGAGAAAGTCGACCCCTAAAAATGAATGTCTTCGACCGAAGACTTTGGATTTCTGAAGACTTTCTGAAGACTTTGAAAGTGAAGAAATTGGTGTGACCATGAAGACTTGGTATTCATGCGAGGAACATGAAGCATGAAGACTTTTGTTTTCGTAGTTTCATTTTCTCTTTCTTGAGTCATAGGAAACACCGTACTGTTAAAGGGGGTTGAGGAAAAACTAAGGAAAATTTCCAAGTGATGCTCATCTCAAAATCCTACACCTACCAATCCCTTCGAGTGAAGCCATTGAAAATCTCATACAGTTCAGTCAATTTCTTCAGTGATAGAGACAAAGTTCTTCTGGTCTCTGAGGAATTTGTTCTGACCAAGGAGTTAGGAATTCGCCAGTGCGGATTGCCTACAAGTGAGGAACATGATAGCCCTAAGGAATTTGATTGTCAAACTTCCAACCATTGCTGTGTTATGCGCCAGCTGTCCCAAAATATCTTATCCACCTAACGGTCATATCATTGAAGGGTATTTATGTCTTATCATGTCGTGCTGCTCCCTAGGCTATAAATAGCCGCCCCCTACAACCACTAGTTGGTTGGCTGCTCTGAGAGAAACTGACACTTGTCATTTGAGAGCATCCCATCCTCCGAGGACTTTGAGCGAAAATCATCAAGTGAGGAAACCCCAAACCCAAACACCTACAAACCCAAAGTGATTGAACATCACGGAAGAGATTGATCATGTCGTGTTACATTTGAAGACTGTGCATCTTCCAGACGGTTAGGCATCATGGTCTGAGCATCCAATAGGAAATTGTGGATCGCCGAGTGACCGAGTTTGTGAAGGTTTGGAAGTCACCTGAAGACTTACCATGAGTGATTGGGCGAGGTCTGTGTGACCTTAGCTCAAGGAGAATACGGTGAGGACTGTGTGTCCGGGATTGTGTGTCCTCAGGTTTAAATACCTAGCCGCTCCAACCAGACGTACAACTGTCACAGCAATTGGAACTGGTCTACCAAATCATTGTCTTCACCAAGCCTACTGGTTCTATTTCCTCAACCCTTTCATTTCCTCATTACTGTGTTGTGTGCTTGTTCATATCTGTTTGAAGACTTTGACTGAAGACTTTCTCAATTTCCTTAGTTCAATTCTTCAGTTTGTTTGTCTTCATCTTGTTTTATCATGTGCCTACTCTTTCTGTACTCTGTGTTTGTTTTCATTTTATCATGATGTCTATGCTTATGTTATGTTATGACTGCATCTAAGTACTTATTCCGCTGCAAGTAGTTCTTCGCTAAGAAATTTCCTCACCCTGAAATTCCTCAGTGAAAATTTCATAAAAGTCGCCTATTCACCCCCCTCTAGTCGACTTAACGCACTTTTAATTGGTGTCGTGGAATAGTCACGGCAGATGCCCTTGTGAAAGGACTTAGTCGTGGAGCCATCGCAACTAGGAAGCTTAAAGGGGTTAAACCGGGACAAAGGACACGAGGGTTATACTGGTTCGGCCCCTTACGGTGAAGGTAAAAGCCTACTCCAGTTGAGGTGGAATTACTAGGGTTTCGATGACCAGGGAGCGAATCCGCTATGCCTGGCTACCGATTTGATGTTATCTCTCTTAAGCCGCCGGCGGGTCATCCCCTTATATACACGGGTTGACGCCCCGCGGCCTACAGAATCCCGGCTGGCTTATAAATAGTATCCGGCTCGGTAACTAGTTAATCTTGCCTTACAACACAAGTCACGCCATTACGGCGGTTTATCACTACGGGCCTTAAGTCACCTACGGGCTTTAGGCCCTTTATTGAACCGCCATCTACAAGCTTGATATTGGGCTTCATATGATGAATTGCCATAACGTAACCCGGCCCCTCCTGGGGGTGGGTTACGCCAGTAGTTATATCCCCAACATTAGGCCCCAGATCGATTTGAACTGGTTCATGTCGATCTTAAATACCTTACGAAGAAACCTTCTGGCTTCTGTCTGTGCAAAAGTTATAACCAGCCGTGACGTCATCTTCTGGATTCCTGATAACCCGCCATGATGTCATCTTCCATTAAATTCATTTTTATTCTGTCATATCCCAATGGATCTTTATCTTAATAACCATCCCAAAAATCGAGGCGTCGGAGCCGCTGGGTAATCAAGTTTTCGGCCTCCTCATTTTTCGCGCCCACTTATCAGTCCTTCCTTATAAATAAGCATGACCAGGTCTTTTCTCATTATCCCCCTTTCTATCGTCTTCCTCCTCTCTCAACCTTGCTGCCGCTCGAGCTCCGCCGCCGCCGCCGCAACAGAGCACCTCAACGTCGTTGATCTTGGCCGCTGCATCAACCTGAATCGACCAGAGAACAGCGGCGACTCTCCGCAGTGAATCTGCCGCCGTAAGTCTCCTCCTTCTCGAACATCAGATCTGCATTAGGGTTTCCAAGTTCTTCCCTGTTCTTCGTGGTTCATCACGGTTTCTTCATAGTTCTTCCACTGCGGCCTTATTTGATCCAAAAGTAATATGGAAACTTATGCGGTAGTTATTTCACGTCTGTCGGGGATATACCCCGCAGTATGACCCGGCTGGAGATATAACCCGGCTGGGATTGGGTGTTTCATTAATGACCCGGCAGACTATAAGCCGGCAGGAACAGTTAAGTAGGTTAAGCTCGCGGGAACAAGTTGAGCATTGTAACCCGGCAGACACAGTCATGTAACCCGGCAGACACAGTCATGTAACCCTGCAGACACAGTCATGTAACCCGGCAGACACAGTCATGTAACCCGGCAGACACAGTCATGTAACCCGGCACATGTTAAGCCAGATCGTAAGCCAGACAGTAAGCCAGATGGTAAGTCAGATCGTAAGCCAGATGGTAAGTCAGATCGTAAGCCAGATGGTAAGTTAGATCGTAAGCCAGATTGTAAGAAGCCCAAGACGTTAAGAAGCCCATGGTGAGACGTCAAAGGAAGGTTAAATCTTAAGTCCGAGTTGGACTCTACATGTAACCCGCCCCTTCAGCTTATATAAGGAGGGGCGGGGCACCCCAAGAGGGGACAAGAAACAATCGATAGGGCTAGACACCGAGAGCCGGTTCCCGGCGACTCTCCCGTGATCATAATGAGACCTAGCCTCAAACAGCATGTAGGGGTACCGGATGATGTTTCCCGGGCCCCGAAGCTTTCTAAATCCTTGTCTTGTGTTGCGTCTCTCGATTCCGCTCAACCCCTCTCAAGCTACCACATAGATGCGTTGGCCTCGCGACTAAGTCCTGACACTAAGGACATCTGCCGTGACAATTCCACGACAGTTGGCGCCCACCGTGGGGCCTTTCACACAGTGGTGTTGAGTTCTTGGAGGGATCTCTCCAGGGATCAAGAAGCTTGCAATTTTTTCGGAGGAATAAGAGTCATTGCGGAAGGAGTATATATTTTCTTTTTTGAAGAAATACAGTCAGATTTGAGACTTATCTGAGGTTCGAGAGAAAATTAGGGTTATGAGCCGCAAGTCGCCAGGGAAGCAGTCACGGGCGCGTTATCATTATTTCCACATGAAGGTTATGGTCAAATCAATCTTGACCCGGAGAAGGACTAGGACCATGGTTCGAGATGTTAAATCGCCAGCCCCGTCCTCTGCAACCAGGTTTCGTCGGGCCGTTTCCCCTACAAGTCGCCATCAGGCCGCCCCGCTTTGCATCAACTCGCCTCCTCGGTGTTCACTTCATCTACCGCGCGCATCAGCACCGTTGACTCGCCACTGCGGCTCTGCCTCAATCACCACGAACCGTGAGCCGCCGCGAGCCACCGCCTTCACCTCGTGTTTCCCCTGTGGCGGAACGCCCTTCAAGCCGCAGCCGGGTCTCCACATCTGCTCCCTCTTGCAAGCCGCCCCGGCCTTCCGAGCCGCGCACCGGCTACTATCGTGCCCCCGCGCCGTGCCTCCTCAGCCGCTGGCTGCACCTCCTGGCCTCGCCGCCACGGGCTCGTCAGCAAGCTACCGCCTTCATGGCCGGCCCCGTGTTCCACCTCTCCTATAAGCCACCAACAACGATGCTAGCAAGTTCTGTGGACAACAGCAGACACATCAAGGCAATTCACGTGGATGCAACTGCTAAAGAAACCGCACAGTCAAATACGACCTGGAACTGAGCCGGCCAAGACCTGTACGAGCATCGCTCCGCTTCTGTTTCCAACTCGGCGCCACTGCCGCTACCTCACCTCAAGCCGGCGCCACCTCAGCCGTTGTCGGAGGCGACTTACAGCGGATTTCCATCATCAATCCGGGTCAAGTTAGCCTCGCCCGCAAGCCGCCCGCACAGATGATCTTGGGCTGTCGCGGACGTGTCGAGCTGTGGTTGACTTATTTCTGCATCTAAAATCGCCTCCATCGACCCAGACTTGAGGACTCTACCGCCGCTGTGACGCGCACTGAGTCGCCGCTGCCGGAGTTCGCCCCTGTGTTGTCAAGTCACCATCGTCACCTCTGTATTTTCGCCTCCGGGTGATCTGCTGCCGTAACATGCCGACAGTTGGCTCCGAGCCACCTCGAGTCGCCGTAGCTCGCCCGTTTTTCACCACTGAGCTGCTTCCATTGGCTTCATTGCGTCCCTGCTAAGATGCCGCGAAATTGCCGCGCCACCGGAGCCCCGCCTTCATATCCACGCCTTTGAGCCGACGTTTTTAAGCCGCCGGTCCCGTTTCCGTGGCTGTCTCAAACCGCCGCACGCACGCACACATCCAGCGCCAGGAGAGCGCCTGCGCTCGATCCCATGGCTGCGCCTCCCTGTCGCCGCTGCTGCTCCATGCTCCGCCTCCAACCTTCTCCGTCGTGCTGCCGCCCCGCCATGGACCGGCGCCCGCCGACCCCCTCGCTCTCGCATCCACGCGCCTCCAGCGCCGGACCCCCGCGCTCCGCCATCGCTGGAGAAGCGACCAGGCCGGAGCCTCGTCGGCCTCCTCGTCGTCGTCCCGTCCCTTCCATCAGCAGCAGCACAGCGGCCGTCCGAGCCGCCCTGGCCAAGTGGCCGTCCTTCTGAACTGCCTGCGCCCCCGAGCTGCTACCATTGACTCGCCTCTGTTGTCGTAGCCTTGCCACCGCGGGATCGTCGGCGCGCTGAACCGCTGTCTCCGCCTCCGTGTCATCCCAGAGCCGTCGGTAGGGACTGATGGGGTGCAGGGATTGTCGTCACGACGAGCAGAAGATTCGAGTCAGGCCTGTCCGATATGCACGCGGTGTCCTGAGAAGGGTCAAGTTTGACTAAAATCAGATCCATGCATGTTGAGGTGTCATTGAAAAGAAAATTACCTGAAGACGGGAACACGGAGTATGTATTTGCACGCACGGACTTTCATTAAGATCGGCCTCAGTTACCTTGCCGCTCCGAACTGGCCCTGCTTCGCCACAGCGAGATTCAATGGCACTAGCAGTACTGCCATGGAGGTCAAGCTGTTGTGTTGTCTCCGCCTCAAGTACAGCGGGAGAGCCGCCGGCCGCCTCTGCTATTAAGCCGCCATAGACCTGTCTGATTACCTCTCAGCCGCCAAACAATTCAACAGCCACGGTCAGCTCCGGTTCGAGTCACCGCCTATTCTGCCTTGCCCCCGCGGCTTTGTGCTAAGTCGCCGTCACCAAATCACGGCAACAAATCACCCAGCTGGCTCCGCCCCGCCGGGTTACCTCTGCCCGCTTCAACTGCCACCCGGCCGGATTACCTCTGACCGCTGTTGCCCCGCCGGATTACACCTGCTGTTCCGTCCCGCTTCAGCTGCCGCCCCGCCGGGTCACCTCTGTCCGCGGCCGGTGCCGGTTCTGCCCTGCCTGAGTTGCCGCCTCACCATGGCCTCGCTGCCTTCGCCTCTGCCTCAAACCGTCCGCCTGGTTGGTGTGCCCCTGCTGATGTGGGTTTGTCGCTGGTGCATACAAGAAAATAAAACACAAGTGTTTCTATACGAGAAGAAACAGGGGACTTTGAGATGGTGGAATAAAACGGGGCCTGGATCCAACACAAGTGTTTCTGTGCCAGTGTGTGGAGGCCACTGTACCTTGGCTTCAAAATTTTGCGGAACAAAGAGTCAGATGGGTTAAGCTGAAGATGAGATTACAAAGAAATATAAGGAGGGGCATATCCAGAGTTGGTAGTGCAAATGATGTCCAGCATCTATTTAACGGCAGAGACTTATGTGCATCACGGTGCAGTTTTTAAGTCAATCATGACAGCAGCACCAGTTTTAATAAGCCACCTGAGGGATTGACATTGTCAGCTGTTCGGACGGTTAATACCTCCAAGACATCACTTAAATGGTCATCACGAAGAGGGTCTCGTAAAGGTCAAACTACTACAGTGCATTCAAAGTACTGCTGCAACAACCACTACCACGTACAAAGAGTCTATGTACAGATCATCTGTCTTTCAAAGACATCAGGTGATATCTATCCATGTCTATTTTGTTAGTACATATTGTTTTCATCAAGAAAAATCAATTGCTTTGATTCATATATGTTGACATGCAGGACATTTATTCATTATAAACGTGGTTTATAACATGGGTACGGAGCACGCGCTGGCAACGTCCTGCCCGGTGTTCGTCCGTGCTACATTACCTGGTGAATGGACGCATGCAAGACGCCGCCCTTACGGCCCGGTTTACATCAGCTTGCCGGGACCGCGCCTGCGATTGACTCCCCCATCCGTACTGGCTTACAACGCCGCGGCCGGTTCGTCTGTCTGCTCCCGCGGCCGATTCACCCGTGAAGGATTCCAGTTTCACCCAGTGATCATCAACTTCAGGGCGGATTATTTTCTGCCTAAACACATCAGTGATATTATACTGCGGAGATGGAGGCACGCCAACATCTTTTGGCACAGGTGATCTTCGTTATTCAACGGACCCTCGCACCGGCTTACAACGCCGTGGCCGTCTCTCGCGACCGCGCCGGCTTACCACGCCGTGGCCGTCTCTCGCGACCACGCCGGCTTACAACAAGGAGGACAACTCACCCGTCCGCACCGGTTTACAATGCCACGGCCGACTCATCTGTCTGTGCCGCCTCTGATGTTACGGTCGTCCTTACCGTCCATCTCTCACGGCCTGATCTACATCAACACACCAGGCCGCGCTTATCTGGATGAGTTGTTTATTGATTATGAGCAAGTCACTACTTGGGAAGCCCGGTTTTCTTCCAACAAACTGGAGGCAAATTATCATATATTATCAGCCGTTGTCTGCACTGGATGGTTCAATGAGCAGGCGTACGAGTCGCCGCCACTACAGTTTGGTTAACTTCGAACAACTAGTTGGAGGGAGCCATTGGCCGAGTTGTTGACACGGCTCATATGGGATCATTTATAACCCGCCGCAGTCGCTTCAACCTTCTGTGGGTTCACATCGTGTTATCAACACCAATGATATACAAGTTATGCCGGTTTATATCACGGGTAAATATGGAGAATCTCAAGCCAACTCCTCGAGTCATCTTGAGACTCGGGGGCTACAGTGACATGACTCGGGAACCCCGGGTCATTGGAGGGAAAAATAACCCAGTCCTGGAGGCTACCGCCATGTTGGTGAAAAGTTTAAAGGCCGTCAAAAATTGCCGGTTCAAAATAAAGATTCCGGTTTAAAATCCGGTTCAAGAGATATCTCTCTCCCGCAAAGTTTTGAAGCTCTCAAATCTGGTTCAAACATCCGGCTCAAGGTAAATTTATATCTTACAAGGCTTTGGAGCTCTTAATATCCGGTTTACACATTTTCCGGTTCAAAAAGAGGTTATCTCTCGCAAAGCTCGAGTTCTCAGGAAAAATTAAAGGGACCAAAGAGAGTCTGTTACAAAGCACAACTCAAATATAGGTACCCTGCTTTAATGACCATTGGGAGCTGATCGTATTTTGAATTTAGCTTAACCCTTTTGGTGTGACCCTGATCGTATTCGAATCAGAGTCGTTAAATATTCTCATGATTACTAGGGGGCTTCCTGTTCAAACATAGGTCGTATTCGAACCAAAGAGAACATAGCTGTCGATACCCTTTTGATCGGCACACTGCCGAGCTCATTGGGGAGTTTCTTGGTCATATTTGAACCATAGCTCAACCCCCTTTGGGAACTGACGTGGATCGTATTCGAATCAGCGTCGTTAAACAACTCTCAAGGTCATTTGGGGGCTTCCTGTTCAAACATAGGTCGTATTCGAACCAAAGAGAACATAGCTGTCGATACCCTCTTGATCGGCAACGCCAAAGCCACTGGGGGCTATATGATCGTATTCAAATCTTAGCTTAACCCCTTTGGGATGGTTTTCTGATCGTATTCGAATCAGAAGCCTCAAAAAATTTCGAAGTCTCTTTTTGCAAACAATTTTTGAATTTTATTTGAAGCTCTTTTTTCATATCTAAGGTGTATATGAGTGGTTGCTATTTAACCCAGCTTGATTTTCGATGATAAATCGCCAGCTTATGACAATCATCATCTATGTGGAAGCATTGACTTCTAAGGATCGGATTATCACCCTTACTGCACAGGTCATGTAAACCGGCAGTACAAAATCAATATCACAGTGGTTATATGTGAGATATTATGACCCGACTTGTGGTAAACCGCCAAGGGATCTTGTGATCTACTTGTGTGCAGGATAAGACTACATTTGGGTGATTACCCGCTCTGGTTTTTAACGTTAAGTCGCCAGGGCATATGTTGTTTAAACTCTGTGCAGGATTTATAGGGCTATGACTTACATAAATGATTAAGTTGAAGCCCATCATCAAAGATTGAAATTGGTGTCTCGAAAGGGTTGTCAATTCTTGGTTTTCTCAAAGGCTATAAGCCGCCGGGTTCTAAAATTTCCGGGTATTTAAACTCCGGATTTATTTATCAACAGACAAGGTATGTGAATCTTTAAATAGCCAAGCTTGGCTGGATTTTCACTATAATATTGAATGATTGAGGTTTCAAACCGGGTTATTCAAATGTTTAATAGCCAGCATGGCTGGATTTTTATTATGGTTATGAGTAACTAATGTTATGGTTGAGGTTTTCAAAGTCGCTTTGGCGCAATAGCTATTATTTTATCAATGGATATGATTTATTTTACAATGAAAGGAATAGTCCCGAGTCGCTGCAGGCTTACAACCCGGCACTTGGGGGCTACATTATTTACATTGAGATCACATCAAATATGCAAGTCCCATGTCACTGCCAGCATGCACCATGGCACTTGGGGGCTAATGCAAAGTCATTTTTTTTGCTCACTTCATTGAAGACCCGACTCATCCCATTGTAATGAGCCGGCCCTCGGGGGCTACCAATTGCTCCTGTCAACAATTCAAGGTACACAAATTAAATCCATTATATTGAAGGGTCCATTACTCAGTTGATAAAGCACAAAGCTCTTAACCTTGTGGATGTGGATTCAAGCCCTATGATGGAGGTTATATCATATAATGTTATTCTCAATGAGGTATATACAAAGTCCCTGCTCATTATTACATAATGAGCCGGCCCTTGGGGGCTACATTGGTTGAAGTTTTTATGAGCATAAGGCAATTTCAAGTCCCAGGCTGCTGCAAAGCATGACAACCCGGCACTTGGGGGCTACATATGTGGAATACTCAGTTTTGACTAGTGATTGATATAAACAACTTGGATTTCTTCAAAGTGATAATTTTTTTGTTCAAGCAAGTCTTAAGTCATTACTTTGTTTCTGCTCAAGACTTGGGGGCTACAGGTAATATGGATAGGGGGGAGAGAATCATGACTTGGCATCATTTATTTATAAACCCGGCAAATTTTTTCATCTTTAAGCCGGTTGAAGGTCACATGAGTATTTCAAGACCAGGATTTAAGCCGGGTCAGCAAATTGATTATGAAGTTGGCTTATTTGACCCGGATTTTTGAAGAAGGAAATAACAAGGAGTTAAGGATGATCAGGTGCTGGCTTACAAAGATGTTTTAACCCGGAGTGTAACCTGTTAAAATTGTTCTTGTGTTGTTTTACAGGATCAGTTTAACATGGATGAATCCAAATTAAACTGGGGGCTAATGTCGGGGATATACCCCGCAGTATGACCCGGCTGGAGATATAACCCGGCTGGGATTGGGTGTTTCATTAATGATCCGGCAGACTATAAGCCGGCAGGAACAGTTAAGTAGGTTAAGCTCACGGGAACAAGTTGAGCATTGTAACCCGGCAGACACAGTCATGTAACCCGGCAGACACAGACATGTAACCCGGCAGACACAGTCACCGGCACATGTTAAGCCAGATCGTAAGCCAGACGGTAAGCCAGATGGTAAGCCAAATGGTAAGTCAGATCGTAAGCCAGATGGTAAGTCAGATCGTAAGCCAGATTGTAAGAAGCCCAAGACGTTAAGAAGCCCATGGTGAGACGTCAAAGGAAGGTTAAATCTTAAGTCCGAGTTGGACTCTACATGTAACCCGCCCCTTCAGCTTATATAAGGAGGGGCGGGGCACCCCAAGAGGGGACAAGAAACAATCGATAGGGCTAGACACCGAGAGCCAGTTCCCGGTGACTCTCCCGTGATCATAATGAGACCTAGCCTCAAACAGCATGTAGGGTTGTTACCGGATGATGTTTCCCTGGGCCCGAAGCTGTCTAAATCCTTGTCTTGTGTTGCGTCTCTTGATTCCGCTCAACCCCTCTCAGGCTACCACATAGATGCGTTGGCCTCGCGACTAAGTCCTGACACTAAGGACATCTGCCGTGACAATTCCACGACAACGTCCATTTTTAATACTAGCAGATCCCTTTCCTTCGTGCAGAGGCCTCACTAGAACTCACGAACTCATCTGTACCTGTTTTTAGGTCTAGAATATTTTCTTTTCTGAACGACCATTTGATCCAAAATAACAGCTGCAACTTGTGAAACTTGTTTGTGCGACACTTAGGCAAAAAATGTATCCGTTATCCATGACGGCTCTTACCGCCGGCTTAACGAGGCAATGCTCCATGAATGATCCTGATCACTCATAGTGGATTTAAATAATTTAATTGCTACTGTTTCCCATGGCGGCTTAAACAATCTGACACATTTAGCCATATATCATTAGGCCCCTTCGTAAGCCGCCATCTTGAATATGAATTGAAGTATTTTCTCCGGCTTAAATTTGAACCGGAAATTTTTATTTTGTCATAGGCTTCCATCCTTCATAATGCCGCCCAAGGCTCCCAAAGCACCCATCACATGCAACTGGGTTAAATCCACCGTCACTGATAGCATCTTAGCTGATTTTGTGAAGACTGGTTATCTGCCGAAGAAAGAGGTCATGTCCTATCGTCCTCCTGATCCGTCAGAAGAAAAACCTCAACCCAAGGATGGGGAAGTTTTCATCTTTACTGATCACATGAGCCGGGGCTTTGCTCCACCCGGCTCAAAAAAATTCAGAGACGTCCTGCACTTTTTTGACCTGCGACCTCAAGACATCGGACCCAATTCCGTGTCAAATATCTGCAATTTCCAAGTGTTCTGTGAGGTGTACCTTGGAGAAGAACCCAGCTTATTACTCTTTAGAGAGTTATTTTATCTGAACCGCCAAAACGAATGTGCCAATGGGCCCAGCTTGGAGCTCGGCGGAATCTCAATCCAACGACGGAGAGATCTTCCCTGATGCTGAGCCGCCAAGTCACCCTAAAGATTGGAACCAGGCATGGTTCTACTTCTCCGGCTGATGAGAATCCTCTGCCCGGCTTTCGCGCCCTGCGATTGGAGTCAAATCACCCCTTGCCAGATAAATTATCTCCAGCTGAACGTCAACCACTTGCTCCCACCATCAACAAGATCAAAGCTCTTCTGGGGAACGGCCTAAATGGCATTGATCTGGTCCGGGTTTGGATTGCCTGGTGGGTTATCCCCTTAAGCCGCCGACCCGGCTTGATGTGCGATTACACTGGCCTGAACAATGATCCTCTACGGCACAGTCCCGACGACTTACCAGAAGACATTGTTGATGACATGACCAAGTCTCTTCTGAACGAAAGCTTGGCCGATTGCGGGAAAGTGGGCTTAAGCCCTTTCTGCAAAGCTAACCCAGCTCCAGCGGTAAGCCATTGACTTGAGCATTTTACTTCCCACCTTGATAATGTTGTCTTTACTCAAAAACCTTTGTTGCAATTTGCAGGCTGATGACAAATTTTGGAAGGTCAAGTATGATCATGAGGCTGCAAAGAGAGCCAGAAATGCTAAGAAAGCCGCCAGGAAAGCCGCTCCCCGTAAGAAGGGGAACAAACCTATCGCCTCGGACATGTTTCATCTGGATGATACCTCCGAGTCAGAGGTAACTCTTGACTCTTTAGGCTCCTTCTTTAACCATCTTATTGACACTGATTATCAGCAGGAGGATACAGGAGCGAGTCCTGCAGTGATTGAAGAGGTAACTATAATTTCCTCCGTCTCCGAGCCTTTGCCGAGACAGAAAGTCCGAAGAGTAACCCGGAAAGTAAGATTTTCACATCCTTAGCTTATCAAGATCCTCAATTTCTTTTGAAGCGACAGATTCACGAAAGTCGGAGGCAGACCCGGACCAATAAAGATGCAGACCTCTCCTCCGACTTACCTGATGCAACAAGAAAACGCCGGACTTAGGTTACCTCCGATTTACATTCTTTGTATCCTTTGGCGGGTTTCACTCGTCAATCACTCAATTTTTCTGACTCAAACTATCAGGGGACTTCACCTTCTTCCGGCGACTCAATGCAATCTAACATGCCGGCTTTCAAAACCGCCCCAGGGTAATGATAATCTGTTTATCTTGTGTTTATCTTACTCATGTTTTTGTACTAACCCTTTGATTCCCAGTGTGCAAGTGAAGCCCATCAAGAAGGCGAGGAGAAGTAAGCCGGCCGAAGAGCCGATCTTGGCTGAATCGGAGCTCAGAACGGCTGCTACCGATACTTCCGTTCCTGAGCCGCCGCCTGAACCAGCTCATGATGCTCCAACTTCCACCACTGATCCATCTATCAAACAAACTATGGAAAGCTCTGAGAACCCGAAGATCCCCAGCTCGGCCATGATGGATGACCCGGAGGTCGAAATCACCCGGACGGACTTTGTTGAACTGGGGAGACCTACCACGCTGGCTAAATGTTCTACTAAAGAAGAACTTCTGGAACGCCGCAAAGCCAAACTGGACGTTACTAATTATGCTCATCTGAGTATTGGAGACATCGTCACTGGCTATCTGAATCAAGTGCACAACAGCCGTGACTTGGAAATTGACATGGTGAAGCAGATTCACCAAAAATCTGAGGTATAATTCTCATTGCTTATTCCTTAGTTACCTTAACTCTACCAGCCCCCAAGTCTACTGCTTATGATCAAATATGTTGTAGACTTAACACAGCTTAGTAATTACTGTAAGAAAACCGGCTTATCCGGTAGCGCCCAAGGTCCGGCTTAGATAGCATTTTTGATCCGGCCCTCACCGTGTTTTAACCAAGTATTTGAACAGCAATATGCATTAGCCCCCAAGTGCCAAGTACCTTTGCCTGCAAAGTGCTTGGGAATTATTTTCAGAAACCGCCACTGTAAATAGAGCTCTTCAGCACACATTAGCCCCCAAGTGCTAAGTGTCTTTGCTTGCAAAGTGCTTGGGACTTAATGTTGCATTATGATCACCCTAACTGTGACCCGGAATTTATACAGGCCGCCATTAATCAATTTGAGTCGAAGATCTCTGAACTGAAGACTCGATTGAAAACTCAAGAGAGTGAGACCCAAAAGGCAAATTCCAAGTTTGAATTCAGTATATCTGCTCAAGAGAAACTGAAAAAGAAGTTTGAAGCAGAAAGAAAGGCATGGGCTGATGAAAAGGCCGCTTTGCTCAACCGGGCTGAACAAGCGGAGGCTACTCTTACAGAAACAATCGCCGAATTATCCGGCTTAAAACGCCATGTATCTTAGATGGTCTCAGCAATCTTTGGTAAGTTACTCTGCAAGTGTTAGCTATTTTAAATCTTTTTCAACAAGTATCTCAATTGTCATTAGCTCACCTGCCTTTGCAATGCAGGCCCCAGGAGTTCCAATCTCAACCAGAACATGCTGACAAAGCTGAAGGCCATTTATACCCTGGTGGAACAACTCTACACCGGGTCACAACGTGCCTTAGCCGTCGTGGCTCTATCAAATGAAGTTCCCACTCATCTGGAGGATGTGCTAAGGCGGCTTGCCGTGCTACCTCAACGATTCCAAGAACTGAGACGAGCTTCTGCAAGAGCCGGAGCCATAGCCGCATTAAGCCGGGCCAAGGCGTGGCTACCGGAGCTAGACCGGCCGACATCGCCCTTGGGTATCCCAGCTTGAAGGAGGACGGCACTCCATTTTATCAAAAGGACTTCGCCGCTTGCGTGAAGGACATACGCCCTATGGCCACTCTGATTGGCAATGATACAGATCTCACCAAGAATCAACCGGGTTATGATGCCGAGAATCGGAGAATTCCAACACCGCGTTATGAAACAATCAGCCTGATCCCTCCAACTCGTAAGCATACCTTCGCCCCTGAAGTTGACCCGGCCGGGTTAATTGATGATGAAGCTGAATTTGAAGCCTTAAGTGGCATTGACTGGAAATCATCAACCTTCCAGGACAGGGAAACAGCCGGAGGAGCGAGAAGGGATGAACCGGAAGCTTCAGCCCAACAACACCTTTGATCCCTCAGGCGGCTCATGGTTATGTCTTGATGAAAAACAATGCCTCACTTTTTGGACTTGGGGAGTCATGTAATAGAGTAGGAAAACACTTAATTGTGTCGTGCCATTGCGCATTTGTGGCGCTCAACACTTAAGCCGCCATCTTATATTCACCCGTATTATACTGATCCTCCGCTTTCCTTGCTTTAATCGTCCTGCATATAGAACAAATCACAAGTACCTTGGCGGCTTACCGCCTGGAGGGTCATATATTTTACATATAACCCGGAGTATGTAACAATCATAAAAACCGGTTCTCAATCATATCTTTGAGACATAATCATAACAGCATACCTGTGATCCTTCGATTACGCTGCCGGTTTATGCGATCCAAACAATGAGGTTGAGAACCCAACTCCGGTTTACCAGCACATATGATATTTATTATGTGCTATCAACGTTATTGATCAAGGTTAAGCCGGTGGAATAAAAACCACCCTTGAACACCTTAGATATGATCAAAAAGAACTTCAAGTAAAATCCAAAAAAATTGTTTGCAAGAAGAAACTCCAAAAAACCTTAAGGCCTCTGGTTCGAATACGACCAGAAAACCGTCCCAAAGGGGTTAAGCTAAGATTCGAATACGATCATATAGCCCCCGATGGCTTTGGCGTTGCCGATCAAGAGGGTACCGACAGCTATGTTCTCTTTGGTTCGAATACGACCTATGTTTGAACAGGAAGCCCCCAAATGACCTTGAGAGTTGTTTAACGACGCTGATTCGAATACGATCCACGTCGGTTCTCAAAGGGGGTTGAGCTATGGTTCAAATATGACCAAGAAAACTCCCCAATGAGCTTGGCAGTGTGCCGATCAAGAGGGTATCGACAGCTATGTTCTCTTTGGTTCGAATACGACCTATGTTTGAACAGGAAGCCCCCTAGTGATCATAATTTTTAACGGCTAGATTCGAATACGATCGTAAGCCGGATCAGCCCCCAAGTGACTATGTGAGATCATAATGGAAATAACAATGACACATGTTACCTTTGAGGGGAAAAAGGACAGAGGTCCTGCTTTATTATTTATCATAATATATACATTGTCACAGAAGTATGTACATTATGAGAGCCGGTGGCTCAAGTGTAATAAGGCCGAAGCTGAGCTATATTCCACGGCCGACAGGTCTCCTCCTCCGACTTACGTGAATCTTTGTGCTCTCGAACATCGATGAGGTAGTATGACCCGTTGTGCAAGTTCTTGCTGACCACAAAGGGCCCTTCCCAAGGTGGGGATAACTTGTGTGCATCTGTTTGATCCTGGATGAGCCGGAGCACCAAGTCACCTTCCTGAAAGGTTCTGGACTTAACCCGGCGGCTGTGATAGCGGCGCAGGTCTTGTTGGTAAATCGCTGAGCGAGCTGCTGCTATATCACGCTGTTCATCCAACAAGTCAAGAGCATCCTGGCGCGCTTGTTCATTGTCCGTCTCAACATAAGCCGCCACACGAGGCGAGTCATGACGGATGTCGCTAGGGAGAACCGCCTCGGCTCCGTAAACCATGAAGAAAGGCGTATAACCCGTAGACCTATTAGGAGTAGTATTGATGCTCCATATCACAGAGGGTAACTCCTCCACCCAACAACCCGGCGTCCGCTGCAAAGGGACCAAAAGCCGGGGCTTGATGCCTTTCAAGATTTCCTGATTGGCTCTCTCAGCTTGACCATTGGATTGGGGGTGAGCCACTGATGAAACATCAAGTCGAATATGCTCTCATTGACAAAATTCTTCCATGGCACCTTTAGACAGATTGGTACCATTGTCAGTTATAATGCTGTGTGGAAAACCAAAGTGAAATATCACCTTTTTCATGAACTGGACCGCCGTGGCCGCATCACACTTACTAACTGGCTCTGCCTCAACCCACTTTGTGAACTTGTCAACCGCCACCAAGAGGTGGGTCTTCCTATCCTTGGACCTTTTGAAAGGTCCAACCATATCAAGCCCCCAGACTGCAAACGGCCAAGTGATTGGAATCATCCTCAACTCTTGAGCCGGCACGTGAGCACGTCTTGAGAACTTCTGACAACCGTCACATTTACTGACTAAGTCCTCTGCATCAGCATGAGCCGTCAGCGAATAAAAACCGTGACGAAAAGCTTTGGCCACAAGGGATTTTGAGCCGGCATGATGGCCACAATCCCCCTCGTGAATCTCTCGTAAAATTTCTTGCCCTTCCTCAGGGGAAATACAACGCTGAAAAGCCCCAGTGACACTGCGATGATGCAACTCGCCATTGGCAATTATCATTGACTTAGACCGCCGGGTTATTTGTCTGGCCAAAATTTCATCCCCAGGCAATTCTCCCCGGGTCATGTAAGCCAAGTATGGCACTGTCCAATCTGGGATAACATGAAGAGCCGCCACCAACCGTGCTTCAGGGTCTGGAACAGCCAAGTCTTCCTCTGTAGGTAACTTGACAGAAGGGTTATGCAGAATATCCAAGAAAGTATTAGGCGGCACCGGCTTTCGCTGAGAGCCCTGCCGGCTTAAGGCATCAGCCGCCTCGTTCTTTTTGCGGTCAATGTGCTCTACTTGGTAACCCTGAAAGTGTCCAGCAATGGCATCAACTTCACGGCGATAAGCCGCCATGAGGGGGTCCTTGGAATCCCACTTGCCTGATACTTGTTGGGCCACCAAATCTGAGTCGCCAAAGCACCTTCCCCGGCTTAAGCTCATCTCCTTAGCCATCCGAAGACCATGGAGCAAGGCCTCGTACTCAGCTGCATTGTTAGTACAGGGAAACATCAACCGTAGTACATAACAAAATTTGTCACCTCGAGGGGAAGCTAACACGACTCCAGCCCCTGAGCCCTCCAATTGCCTGGACCCGTCGAAGTGAATAGTCCAGTATGTATTATCCGGTTTCTCTTCAGGCATCTGCAGCTCTGTCCAATGGTTGATGAAATCTACCAATGCTTGTGATTTGATAGTCGTGCGTGGCACATACTTTAGACCATGAGGCCCAAGTTCAATGGCCCACTTAGCGACTCTTCATGTGGCTTCTCTGTTTTGGATGATATCTCCTAAAGGAGCAGAACTAACCACAGTGATAGGGTGGCCCTGGAAATATTGCTTAAGCTTCCGGCTTGCCATGAATACCCCATAAACAAGCTTCTGCCAATGTGGATACCGTTGCTTGGACTCAATAAGTAGTTCGCTGACGTAGTAAACCGGCCGCTGAACCGGATGTTCCTTACCCGCCTCCTTGCGCTCCACCACGATGGCCACACTGACAGCTCGTGTGTTAGCGGCTACATACAATAATAAGGGCTCCTTATCAACAGGAGCAGCAAGAACTGGCGGTTCAGCTAACTGTCTTTTCAAATCCTCAAAAGCGGTGTTGGCAGCATCACTCCAGACAAAGTCATCTGTTTTCTTCATTATCTGATACAGCGGTATGGCCTTTTCACCCAACCGGCTTATAAATCGACTTAAAGCAGCGATCCGACCTGCCAGACGTTGGACGTCATTTATACACGCCGGCTTAGCCAGAGAGGTGATTGCTTTGATCTTCTCCGGGTTAGCTTCAATGCCTCTATGAGAAACCAGAAAACCCAAGAGCTTGCCTGCAGGAACACCAAAGACACACTTGGCCGGGTTAAGCATCATCTTGTAGACCCGGAGATTACCAAAGGTCTCCCTCAGATCGTCTATCAGGGTCTCCTTCTCTCTGGATTTTACCACAATATCATCCACATAGGCATGAACGTTGCGCCCAATCTGATTATGAAGACAATTCTGTACGCGCCGCTGGTAAGTCGCCTGGGCGCTCTTGAGCCCAAACGGCATAGACACATAACAGAAGGCTCCAAAAGAGGTAATGAACGCTGTCTTCTCTTGGTCCTTAACTGCCATTTTGATCTGATGGTATCCAGAGTAAGCATCCAAAAAACTTAAACGCTCACAACCTGCCGTAGCATCAATAATTTGATCAATACGGGGGAGAGCAAAAGGATCAGCCGGACAAGCCTTGTTTAAATCCGTATAATCCACACACATACGCCAGGTGCCGTTCTTCTTGAGCACGAGCACCGGGTTAGCTAGCCATTCTGGATGAAAGACTTCAACGATGAACCCGGCCGCCAAGAGCCAGGCCACTTCCTCACCAATGGCTTTCCGCCTCTCCTCATTAAACTGCCGGAGAAATTGCTTGATTGGCTTAAATTTTGGATCAATATTAAGAGTGTGCTCCGCGAGTTCTCTCGGTACACCGGGCATGTCAGAAGGTTTCCATGCAAAGATGTCCCGGTTCTCACGGATGAACTCGATGAGCGCGCTTTCCTATTTAGGATCCAGATTGGCACTGATGCTGAACTGCTTAGATGAGTCGCCTGGCACAAAGTCAATAAGCTTAGTCTCATCGGCCGACTTAAATTTCATTACCGACTCATGCTCCGTGGTCGGCTTTTTCAAAGACGTCATATCTGCTGGGTCAACATTATCCTTGTAAAACTTTAATTCCTCTGTCGCACAAACAGATTCAGCGTAAGCAGCGTCACCTTCCTCGCACTCCAAGGCTATCTTTCGGCTGCCATGAACCGTAATGGTCCCATTGTGATCCGGCATCTTGAGCTGCAAATATACGTAACACGGCCGTGCCATGAACTTGGCGTAAGCCGGCCGCCCAAATAAAGCATGGTACGGGCTTCTTATTTTGACCACCTCAAAAGTCAGTTTTTCCGCCCTGTAGTTGTACTCATCTCCAAAGGCTACTTCCAGCTCGATCTTACCAACTGGATACGCTGATTTACCAGGCACCACACCATGGAAGATGGTATTGGACTGGTTGAGGTTTTTATCAGTTAATCCCATACGACGGAAGGTCTCATAATAGAGGATGTTGATGCTACTGCCTCCGTCCATGAGTACCTTAGTGAATTTATACCCACCAACTTGAGGAGCCACCACCAAGGCCAAGTGACCTGGATTATCAACCCGGGGAGGGTGATCTTCCCTACTCCATACAATCGGCTGCTCAGACCATCGCAAGTAACGTGGAACTGCCGGCTCAACAGCGTTCACAGCCCTCTTATGAAGCTTCTGATCTCGCTTGCACAAACTGGTAGTAAACACATGATACTGTCCACTGTTGAGCTGCTTTGGATGGGTCTGGTATCCCCCTGCTGCTGCTGATTACCCTGGCCAGATTGCTGGTTAAAACCACCTTGATTACCTCGAGAATTCTGAAAAATGGAATTTGAACCGCCGCCCGGGCCATGAAAGCCGCCGCCACCTGAGCCGCTGCCCTGCCCGTTGTTACCGTTGAACATGTTGGAATTCTTGAAAGCTTTCATGATCGCGCAGTCTTTCCATAGATGAGTGGCCGGCTTCTCCCTAAAGCCATGCCTTGGGTAGGGCTCATTTAACAACTGCTCAAGCGTCGGGCCTGACCCGCCAGACCGGGGAGGCTGTCTCCCCTTACGTCGGTGATTGTTACCCTGCGTGTTGGTGTTGGCCACAAACTCCATACCATCATCAGCCTTACGCTTATTACCTCCCTGACTCGCCGGGTTATGCTGAGGGTCCTTGCCGTTGCCATTCTTCTTTCCCTTCCCTGTCTTTTCCTCATCAGACGCGGGATCCTTGGTACTATCAGACTCGGCGTACTTGACCAGAGCTGCCATCAGCGTACCCATATCGTTGCAATCGCGCTTGAGCCGCCCAAGCTTCATCTTCAGGGGCGCAAAACGACAATTTTGCTCCAACATTAAGACCGCAGAGCCGGCATCCATCTTATCAGACGAATGTATTATTTCCTTGACCCGACGTACCCAATGGGTCGTAGACTCGCCTTCTTGCTGCTTGCAGTTAGTCAAATCCACAATTGACATAGATTCCCTACATGTATCTTTGAAGTTTTGGATGAACCGGGCTTTCAGCTCTGCCCATGACCCGATGGAATTAGGTGGCAGTCCCTTTAACCAAGTGCGGGCAGTCCCATCCAACATCATGGTGAAGTATTTGGCCATTGCCGCTTCGCTGACCTCCAGCAACTCCATAGCCATCTCGTAGCTTTCAATCCATGCTCCGGGCTGTAAATCAGCCGTGTAATTAGGTACCTTCCTAGGTCCTTTGAAATCTTTGGGCAGACGTTCGTTACGGAGAGCCGGCACCAGACAAGGGACACCTCCGGTCCTCGTAGCTATGCCTGCCTCGATAGAAGCCGTCGGATAAACCGGGAGGGGTTGGTAAGCTGAGCCGCCTGCTCCGCCTCTTGACGTGCCCTGTCTTGGTCTACCGCGTTAAAGGCTCCATTATGCGCCGGGCCGTGGCCAGCTGGCAAGTCACGGCGCCGGACGTTGCTTGAGCCGGTCGCTGAAACCATGTGCCTGCTATAACTTGGGCTCCGGCTTGGACGAGGGGTTGAATGAATCCTATCCCGGCTATATGAATATGCCTCCTGTTGTGCCAGAGCCGTCTGAAGAAGTTCTCTGACCCTGCGGGTTTCGACCGCCGTTGGAGAGTCACCCTCGACTGGGAGAGCCGCCAGTCGCGTCGCTGCAGCGATCATGTTTTCCAATGGATTGGAATAATGACCCGGTGGTATCGGCACGTATTGAGGTGGGGCAGTATTCACACGGGGAGGCCCCATCACTTGCGGCTGAACCGGCGTTCCAGCCCCGGGTGCCGTGATTTCTGGCGGGTTACTGGGCCCTGCACCGGGCGTGTTGAAGAGGTTTCGAGGATCATAAACCGGAGGGACCGAGATTGAGCCTTCTGATGCCTCCTCATGACCTCATTGGATGCGTTCTGATCCATCATGAGCCGGAAAGACTGCGCCTGAATCAGTTGAGTCTGGGCGTCCAGAGCCGCCCGTTCTGCAGCCATCCCGATTCCCTCCACTGCCAGATCTTCCTTGGCTCGTGCTATATCCAGCTTCAACTGTGCCACCTCCGCATCATGTTGAGCTTGATCCGCTGGGACGACCGTGGCGGTTAGCAGGGCAGTCATCTTATCCGTGAGATCCATCAGCACCTGAGCCGACGAGTGCACAGGGCCTCCTGCCCCAGCGGCGGAGTTTTGAACAGGTTGCGTGCCAGCCATGAAGATTCCAACCCGGCTTGGCGGCTCAAAAGGGTCTGGAATACTGTCGCCATCGGAACAACCCCCGAGCCTGCCGTCTCGAAGTTGATACAACGAGTCCGTCTCACCTGTGGATGATTCATCATCAGAGCAGATGGCCGTCTCATCGCTAGATCTAGATCCTTCAGAGAGTCCTCCATGGATGAATCCCACAAAAGAACGCTCCAAGGCGGGCAGAGTCCGGGCGGGTCTCGCACGCTGAGCCGTCTCGATGAGGTCGGTGCAGATGTCCGGCTCAGGGCTCGCTCGCCGATCCTGCCAATGAAAACGTGGATTCCGCCAAAGGGGACCCGGTACCCGTACTCGATTGAGCCAGCGTCGGGGCCCCAGCCTGCGACGTTGATGTAGAGCTTGCCGCGACGACTCTTGGTCATCCGGCCCACAGCGTATCCCTTGAGCCCTTCGAAGCTGCCCTTCAAGAACTCAAATCCACCGTGCGCTGGCCCCACGGTGGGCGCCAACTGTCGTGGAATAGTCACGGCAGATGCCCTTGTGAAAGGACTTAGTCGTGGAGCCATCGTAACTAGGAAGCTTAAAGGGGTTAAAGCGGGACAAAGGACACGAGGGTTATACTGGTTCGGCCCCTTACGGTGAAGGTAAAAGCCTACTCCAGTTGAGGTGGAATTACTAGGGTTTCGATGACCAGGGAGCGAATCCGCTATGCCTGGCTACCGATTTGATGTTATCTCTCTTAAGCCGCCGGCGGGTCATCCCCTTATATACACGGGTTGACGCCCCACGGCCTACAGAGTCCCGGCCGGCTTATAAACAGTGTCCGGCTCGGTAACTAGTTAATCTTGCCTTACAACACAAGTCACGCCATTACGGCGGTTTATCACTACGGGCCTTAAGTCACCTACGGGCTTTAGGCCCTTTATTGAACCGCCATCTACAAGCTTGATATTGGGCTTCATATGATGAATTGCCATAACGTAACCCGGCCCCTCCTGGGGGCGGGTTACGCCAGTAGTTATATCCCCAACAATTGGTATCAGAGCAAGGTACTCCCTTGTTCTGTGTGATTTTGGTTTAACCGCCTGGAGTTTTAGTTATGTCGACCGCGGGAATGAAGACTGTGTCATGCCCCATCTTTAACGGTCATGATTATCCCAAGTGGAAGGCCATGATGAAGAAGCGACTCATGGCGATGAACAGCGAGCTGTGGACCATCACTGAGATTGGACTCACCGATCTGTGCAAGATGGCGGAGGCTGATGACATTCGCAAGTACACGCTTCTCAACCTCACGGCAAAGGACGTCATCTGCTCCTCTCTGTCTCAAAATCAGTTCGGGAACATTATGCATCTCATCCATGCGAAGCTCATCTGGGATCGTCTATCTGAGGTCTATGAAGGTCATCGAAGTCATCATGAACCCTGGTTCGGGGAGTTCATGGAATCGCGCAAGGCTATGACTTTCAATCCGGAATCATCATCCTCTTCATCATGCCTCATGGCAAAAGGTGCCAAGGTAACTGAATGCTACCTATCTGAGTCCAGTGATGATGAATCTGGTGATGAATTTGCACCCAGTTATACCAAACTTGCTTCCCTTGCCACTAAACAACAAAGAGCTTTGGAAAAAGTTCAAGACATGCTGGATAAGAGCGATGATACGTTGGGTGAAGAAATGGATCAGTCGAAAGCTTTGGCTGAAAGTCTTCAGAGACTTCAGACTAAGTTTGATAATCTTTAGAGTCATCATAACACTCTCTTATCTGATCATGAGAAGCTTTCTTGTGAATTTCTTCAAAGAAAGCAAGATCTTGAGAAGCTAAGGGTGAGTTATGAAGATCTTCAGAAGGAGCGTGATTCATTACTTGCTCAACAAATCAGTGCTGCTCAGGAAGAATTCATTCCTCCATGTTTGAAGTGCATTGAACGTGAATCTGCTAATTCTTCACCTGAAAGTTCAAATGCTTCTATTGCTGCAAATTCTTCACCTGTCTCTGCTATCACTAATTCCTCATCTGAGGACATTGCTAGTATCATTAACAATGCAGGGTTGAAGGAATTGTATATGACAGGCATGTACAAAAGCCTCAAAGGGCATCAGGCTCTTTGTGATGTGCTTAAAAAGCAGATCCTCAACAGGAACCCTAGGAAAGAGGGTATTGCCTTTGAGAGGAAACTCAATGCTGATGGGACATACTCGAAGCCTAAGCAGTACCCCAAAACCTCATGGGTTGCTGCAAAGGGACCTCCAGTAGATCCATCTACTTTATCTGGCTTTACATGTGAATCTCCTCATTCTTCTGATGAGTCATTTGACTCCAACTATAAACTGTTTAAGAATCAGGATGATGAAGTATTTGCTAGATATGTTGGCACTAACTGCAGGAACGGTTCCCCTATGAAGAAAATCTGGGTTCCCAAAAGGTGCCTTGAAAGTCTTCAGGTGAATGTCATCATGACACCACCTGTGAAGAATAGGAACCCCAGATCAAATTCTTCATATGGATCCAAGTCCTCATACAGACCGAATTCCTCACGTGGATTAAATTCCTCAAAAGGATTAAAATCCTCAAATGAACATCATCGTGCTAACACTTCTGTTTCGCAGGGAAGATCTAAGGGCTATGAATATGAGCATTATTCTTCTAATCATTATGTTCATAAGTCCTCGAAGAATTTCTCTGCTTATTCATATGCTTGCCCTAACTCCTCTTATGTGAAACGAAGTGGATTGGCATCTATGCCACAATTCTCTTATGGAGCTCGCAGAATGAGGAACTCTTTGCCACCCCTTCAGATGTGGGTGGTGAAGAAAAGGAACTAATCTCTTATGCAGGGTCAGGTCTCCAGACGTACTTAAACATCTGAAGAATTTGCTGGAGACCTGAAGATGCTTGAAAGGATGCAAGCTAATCATGAAGAAATGAATTTTCATTTCTCACGTCCTCATACCGCTTTATCTGTTCTATTACTTGATGAAATTTATCTGATGAAATTGATGTCATATTCTTGACTGATGAAGTATATGAGTTCGTAAGCTGCACTAATTCATCTGCAGGATGATCAACCCACAGCCATTGAGTGGGCCCTCGATAGTGGATGCACAAATCACATGACTGGTGACAAGAACCTACTGATAGACGCTCCCTTATCTCCATTGCATGTGAAGTATATCACCTACGCTGACAAAGACAAAAGCAAGGTATTGGGTCTTGGTAATGTTGCGATCTCAAAGGATCGACACATGGACAAAGTCATGCTTGTCGAGTCCTTAGGATACAACCTCATGTCAGTCTCAATGCTTTGTGATCTTGATATGGTTGTTATCTATGGCAAGTATCATTGTGTTGTGATCATGGAAGCTGACCATTCCAAAGTCTTCGAAGGCTTTAGGAGAGGAGATCTGTATATTGTTGATTTTTCCACAGGACCACAACCAGCTATATGCTTGCAAAAGCTTTAGAAGGCTGGCTATGGCATCGACGACTTGGTCATGCTGGCATGAGGAACTTGCACACGCTCGCAAAGAAGAAGCATGTCATTGGCATTGAGAATGTCAAATTCCTCAAGGATCACCTATGCGGAGCCTGTAAAGCTGGAAAGATGACCAAGGCCAAGCATCCCGCGAAGACCATCATGACTACCTCTCGACCATTTGAATTGCTTCACATGGATCTCTTTGGTCCTAAGCATTATTCTGCATTCACTAATGAAGCATCTCTGTATGGCTTTGTTATTGTTGATGATTACTCTCGTTACACATGGGTGCATATTGTCACTTACAAACGTGAAGTGCAGGAAGTCTTCAAACGATTTTCCTCGAGGGCTTCAACCAACTTTGGTGTGAAGATAAAGCACATCAGAAGTGACAATGGAACTGAGTTCAAGAATACTGGTCTTGATGACTATCTTGATGAACTTGGTATTACTCATGAGTTATCTGCTCCTTATACTCCTCGGCAGAATGGCGTCGTGGAGCGCAAGAACAGGACTCTTGTTGAGATGGCTCGCACTATGCTTGATGAATACAAGACACCTCGTCACTTCTGGATTGAGGCAATTGACACTGCGTGCCACATCATCAATGGGGTATATCTTCACAAATTCTTCAAAAAGACTACCTATGAACTCCTCACTAACAAGAAACCCAATGTGAGTTATTTCAAAGTCTTCGATGCAAAATGTTGGATTAGAGATCCTCATCACAATTCTAAATTTGCATCGAAAGCACATGAAGGTTTTATGCTTGGTTACGGAAAGGACTCGCGCACCTACAGAGTCTTCAACAACGTTCAGCACAAAGTTGTTGAAACTATAGATGTGCGCTTCGATGAAACTAATGGCTCGCAAAGAGAGCACCTACCTCCTATGCTAGATGAAAAGTCACCTGAGGAAACCATCAAGTTCAAGGCTACTGAGGATGTCATTCCTATCCAAGAATCTGCTGAAGAAGTCATTCCAGAACGTGAAGAACATCATGCTGATGCACCTGAGGAAAATGGTGCTGAAGAAAATGTTGATCGAATTCCTCAACGACAACCCGCTCATCCTCGCATTGCAAATGAAGTGCAGATAGAGAAGACTATGGCCACTGCTGAATGAGGTTCTCGACCAAGTCCTCACAAGAAGCAGGTTGCCTTCCAAGTTCCGACTAGTGAAGACGAAGCTGATGATGAGGAACTCGCCGAAATAATCAGAGACAGACAACAAAGGGCCGCTAGAGCCAAAGGCACAAATGTACCTCTGCTTTTGGATCCAAAGTTGATCCTCGACTTCATTGATCTCTGGCACAAGGACCCCAACACTCCTATGCCCGACTTCAAGCTGACTTCTGGCCAAAGTCACATGCTGACCGCCTTCATAGGTGAAGAAAAATGGAAATTTGAGAAGGCCAGGCGGTTGAAGAAAGCGCAATACAAGAAGGAGCGATTTCTGAAGAAGAATGTTGTCAAGATGACCACTGACGAACTTGTGGCTGTTCAATCTGAGATCAAAAACCTCAGTGATGAATTTGACGCATACCGTGCTGATTGGCTGGGAGCCAAGGTCAGATTTGTGAAGTTAGCTGAGAAATTCACTACCAATGTTGCAGCACCAATGCAACACGAAATTCCTCAGGCTGAGGCATCTGCTCAGCCTACTGAAGAACATGCCAGCACCGCTGATGAAAATCAGGCTACTGATGAAATAGAAAGTACCAGGGCTGATGACTGCATTCCAGCCGCTGATGACATTGCCAGGGCAACCACTAGTGTTGCGCCTGAGGATCAAGCCAGGCCAGCTGAAGGTTCAACTGTTGTGCCCGAAGAAACTGACCATGCCAGGGCAACTGCATCAGTTGTGCCTGAAAAAATGAACCAATTTCCTCTACTCCTCCTGCACCTACACCAAGTCCAATTCTTCCTTCTACATCAGAAGCTAAGAAGACCAAGGCTACGGGGCGTGCAGCAGTGAAGAAAAGGAAAGCATCAACTTCATCAGAATCTTCAGCACCGAAGAAGATGAAGAAATTGACAAGCTCTTTTGAGAATCCTATTGATGTTGTTCCAGTCTCAAACATGCCATCCAAGGAACTTGTTCCTTTTGGTGAAGACTATGAGATCCCAACCGGATCCGATGAAGATGTTCCTTCTGCTGCTTCTTTAGAGCAGTTGGACGAAGAAATTGAAGTGGATACAATCCCTTCAACCCCAGTTGTCTCATCGCCCATGCCTCAGTTCACAGCTGAAGAGGCGGGCGTTGAAGAATTAAGGGAAGAAGATGAGGATGTGGACATTGGGAGCACAACTCCAGTGTTGAATGATGACTTTTGGGAAAGTCAGCACCCCAACTCTCCCATGTTCACTCCTCTGCAACAAATTCCTCAGTCCCCAGTGCATACTGAAGTTAAAATGGGCTTTGACGAACCTCACTCCACTCCTTCCATTCCAGAAGAGATTCCAGCCACTAGTGCTGATGAAATTGCTGCTGAAGAATTGAAGACCCAGGCTGCACCTAAAGAAGAAACTGAAATTCCTCAGCCTGTGGTTCCTGAGATTGCGATTCCTGAGGTTGTGATGCAATTGACTGACACTCCTCAGCCCAAGCCGAAGGATCCTTTCTCCAAGAAGCAAAACTTCAAGGCTGATGACTTCTTCCATGAGCATGTGTTCTTCATGGATTACAACCCATATGACTCTGTTCGTCTTAGAAGGAAGCGTTTCTGGACTGCTAGCCAAGCCAACTTCTATTCTTCGCTGCTTTTCAACAAGGACAAAGTCTTCGACCATGAGCATATTCCTCACGTGGACATGGAATCACTGTCTTGCTTCAAGCCAGTCCTCAGTGTTCTTCACGATGCTGGACTGCTCAACTTTTGCACTGATATATGTGATTGGAATGAAGAACTAATTCTTCAGTTCTATGCAACGCTGCACATCACGGGAAATGCTGAAGATGTGAACTCTTGGGTATTGGACTGGATGACAGAAAATACTCACTTCAAAGCACCAGCCTCTGAATTGCTTCATGCCCTGCCTGTCAGTCCTCCCCTTGAAGGTGCTCGTTATATATACCATGAACATGAGCTTACAGATCACTACATGCAAGTGTTGATGAAGCCACTGAAGCCCGGTCAAGCCCCAAGGACCAAATTCCTCGTGAAGGAATTGTTGTATGTGCCTCGGACTGTCTATCGCATTCTGACGAAGACATTGAGTCCAATCAAGGGCCACGACTCGAATGAAGAAGAGGTCGTTGGCATCATGAAGAATATTCTTTTCAACATCATTCATGGCATTCCTGTCAACTACCATGATTTCTTCATGAGGACTCTGGCCAATGTTGCATTATCTCCATTTGATTTGAAGCCTTACGCTCCCTGGATTATGAGATTCCTCAGGTCAAGGTCTTCAATCAATTTCAAGGCTGACTTTCAAAATCATCTCAGCTACTTGCCCCCAATAGAAGTCCTCAAGCGGATATTTTCCTCAGCTGATGAAAAGGGCAAGGCCACTGCTGTTATTGATGAAGGCATTCGTCCATTGGATGGTCAATTCCGCAAAGCTGCATCTTACTCCACCAATGATGACTCTGCCACTCATGACTCTGCCGCCAATGCCTCAAATCAAAATCCTCAAGGCACAGCTCCAAGGGTGATGACTGATCGTGAGCTTCTCCTCAGTCTTCACCAGAAGGTCGATCGCAACCACAAATGGGTTAAGCGTCAGTTTGGTTCAATTCTTCACAACATGACTGCTACACACAATGCAGTGAAGAAGAACCACTACTACCTCCATGAAGTTTTCAATCGCACCTGGGCCGTTCTGTCTCATCTTTATGGTGAAGAAAATCTGAAGCAAATGGGTTTCAAGGAGAACTTTGATTGGTCTCAGCCACCAACGAAGAAATTCAAGAAAGTCAAAGTTCCTTCCTTGGTGGCCAGCTCATTTTCTTCATCTCGCGACACTGATGAGCATGAAGATTTGGACGACACTGCGGCAGACCCTACTACAACAACTGACCCCAACAACGCTGGTGCTCCTCCATCAACATCATATTCTTCAGGGGCGTTAGTCCTCATTTTTCGTCCCTTTTGGTCATTCGATGACAAAGGGGGAGAAATTTGAGTTAGCCTTCAAGCGGGTCTCTATATATGGGCGTTTTTTGCTAAGTTACAACTCTCGTTCTTTTGAAGATTTTGTTGGATCGAGTTGTAAACTTAAACCCGATGGTGGTCTGATACTTTTGTTGTGTTCTTCTGCATGCTTATTCCTCATATATGTTAATGCATGCATGCTGAATTACATCAGCCACCATATTTCATCATGCATTTCAAATTCTTCATATTATATGTTAAATGCGTGTATGAATTACAAGATATAGGGGAGATCTCCATGATTCTACTCTTCAAGTGTGCATTGCTTCAAAAGCAAATTCCTCACTATGCACAACTTCAGGGGGAGTTCTTCTATATCTTGCAATCAAATTCCTCAATACCAGTATTTACACTTCATATGTTTTATCCCCGTTGAAACCTTAACCTATATTGTCATCAATCACCAAAAAGGGGGAGATTGTAAGTGCATCTAGTGCCCCTTAATGATTTTGGTGTATCGAAGACTTATAGGTTAAGGGACTAATGTGTTTGTGAGTGTACACAGGTCTATATGTCTATGAGGAGTTTGATATTTACAGAGAAAGTCGATCCCTAAAAATGAATGTTTTTGACTGAAGACGAAATTGGTGTGACCATGAAGACTTGGTATTCATGCGAGGAACATGAAGCATGAAGACTTTTGTTTTCATAGTTTCATTTTCTCTTTCTTGAGTCATAGGAAACACTGTACTGTTAAAGGGGGTCGAGGAAAAACTAAGGAAAAATTTCCAAGTGATGCTCATCTCAAAATCCTACACCTACCAATCCCTTCGAGTGAAGCCATTGAAAATCTCATACAGTTCAGTCAATTTCTTCAGTGATAGAGACAAAGTTCTTCTGGTCTCTGAGGAATTTGTTCTGACCGAGGAGTTAGGAATTCGCCAGTGCGGATTGCCTACAAGTGAGGAACATGATAGCCCTAAGGAATTTGATTGTCAAACTTCCAACCATTGCTGTGTTATGCGCCAGCTGTCCCAAAATATCTTATCCACCTAACGGTCATATCATTGAAGGGTATTTATGTCTTATCATGTCGTGCTGCTCCCTAGGCTATAAATAGCCGCCCCCTACAACCACTAGTTGGTTGGCTGCTCCGAGAGAAACTGACACTTGTCATTTGAGAGCATCCCATCCTCCGAGGACTTTGAGCGAAAATCATCAAGTGAGGAAACCCCAAACCCAAACACCTACAAACCCAAAGTGATTGAACATCACGGAAGAGATTGATCATGTCGTGTTACATTTGAAGACTGTGCATCTTCCAGACGGTTAGGCATCATGGTCTGAGCATCCAATAGGAAATTGTGGATCGCCGAGTGACCGAGTTTGTGAAGGTTTGGAAGTCACCTGAAGACTTACCATGAGTGATTGGGCGAGGTCTGTGTGACCTTAGCTCAAGGAGAATACGGTGAGGACTGTGTGTCCGGGATTGTGTGTCCTCAGGTTTAAATACCTAGCCGCTCCAACCAGACGTACAACTGTCACAGCAGTTGGAACTGGTCAACCAAGTCATTGTCTTCACCAAGCCTACTGGTTCTATTTCCTCAACCCTTTCATTTCCTCATTACTGTGTTGTGTGCTTGTTCATATCTGTTTGAAGACTTTGACTGAAGACTTTCTCAATTTCCTCAGTTCAATTTCTTCAGTCTGTTTGTCTTCATCATGTTTTATCCTGTGCCTACTCTTTCTGTACTCTGTGTTTGTTTTCATTTCATCATGATGTCGATGCTTATGTTATGTTATGACTGCATCTGAGTACTTATTCCGCTGCAATTAGTTCTTCGCTAAGGAATTTCCTCACCTTGAAATTCCTCGGTGAAAAATTTATAAAAATCGCCTATTCACCCCCCCTCTAGTCGACTTAACGCACTTTCACCCACCTTATATAGGTGATGTGGGCTAGGGTTTTACATACGAGAGATCCAATGTAGCTATCGCCATCTTGACTTGTGCATCAATGTGGTCCTCTACGCCTATCCGGGCTCCGGGCCTCCCTATTTGCTGCTCTTTGCGGTATATCAATGCCTGAACATATACGCGGCCACCCGACTGGGCCGACCCATTGGCACATAGCGAAGAAGCGGTGGGGCACTAACAGTGAGAGTGAGAGAGCCGGACAGGTGATGTAGGGACCGACTTGAGCACTATAGCGAACCGGTTTGAGATACTATAGCGAACTGAACCACTGTAATTGGTTCATGACATTGCAACAACCAGAATGAATTAATGTAACAATTCTATTGACACAAGAGAACCATTTTTTGAAATTCCAAACATATTTTGAAAATTGTGAACATTTTCTGAATTTGTGAATAAATTTTTGAAAACACAAAGGTTTTTTGAAAAACCCAAACAATTTACGTAACCACGAATATTTGTCGAAATTCCCAAACAATTTTTGAATTACTGAACAAAAAAGAAAAAAATGTTTTTAAATTCTCAAGCATATATTGAATTTGTCAAAAAATGAAAACATAATTAAAAAACCCTAACAATATTTTAAAACATTTAAAAATTAAATTCTCAAACTTTTTTTGAATTGTTGAAAAAAGGAAAATTCTGAAATAACATACGATATTTTTCTAAATCTGGGAAGAAACTTCGAAAAGGGAACATTTATTAAATAAGGAATAATATATAAAATTTTGGAACATTTTCGAAAGGAAAAATAAACTTGAAAATATAAAAATAAAATAAATAAAACAAAAGGAACAGAAACAGAAAAAAACTATAAAATCGAAAAGATCCCAATAAGAACCGAGCACGGAACCTTCTAGAAGTTACCAAAACCGGAGTTCTGGAGTATTCTCTGCTGAAAATATTCTGGCCCATGTCGTTCTCTCCTACCTTTGCCCTGTGCATTGCTGCGACATTTTCTCGCCGTAAGCTACATATAGAGAATTCCTCCTACTTTTTTCTTGGGCATTCAATTTATGAAGGATCCTCGGAAGTTTCCAGGCCTGTTTTGAGCAGCTTCCAGGCCGGTTTTCGAAGCTTCAAAACCGGCTTTCTGCCTGGTTGTTCTTTTTTCCCAGGGTTCCCTAGTTTTTTGAACGAGTTTTATTTTCTGTTTTTGCTTTCTTTTATATTTTCGTTTCTATTTTTTTATGTTTTCATTTTAAATATCATCAAATTGTTTTATAATACATGGACGTTTTCAAAATCATGGAAACCAGTGAAATTCATGAATTTGTTTTAATTTATAAACATTTTATTCGAATTTTGCGAACTTTCTAAGAATACATGTTCATTTATAGCTTGCGAACATTTATTTGAATTTGTGAAAAAAAATCATTCATTTTTATTGGTTTTTATGGTTTTTCTTGCTGCTTTAGTGTTTCTTTGTGTTTTCCCGGATTCCTTTCGTTTTTCTTTTTTTTTCCGCACTTTCCACTAGTTTCCGATTTTTCTTCTGTTTTTGTTTTGTTTTATGTTTTCACTGTTTTCCTTCAGATTTTGTTTCTTCTATAATATTAGGGATTTTTTTTGTATTTTCACTAATATTTCATTTGAATTCATGAAAAAAATTGGATTCATGATTTTTTTCAATGTTTTAAACAAACTTAAATGCATGAACTATTTATTGAATCAGTAAAAACATGACCATTTTTAAAATTCATTTTGTAGGTAATCAACAATATTTGAATTTGTCTCTTTTTTTTAATTCATGAACAAGAATTGTTCAGTGTATATTTCGAAAAAAGCTTGACTGTATATAAAAAATGTTCTGTAACTAAAATCTGTTCACCTTGCATTTGAAAAACTTTATTGCGTGTAAATAAATGTGCACCATATATTAATTATTTGTTCTGGTGCATATTTTGATAAAGTTTACTGTATATTAACAAAAAAAATCATTGCATACAAATAAAATATTCATCGTATATAAATAATTGATACAGTATGTATTTTAGAAAATTGTTCTCTATTTGTACAACTGATAGAAATTGCAAATTTGAGAACATTGTTTTTCCAATTTACGGTCATTTTTTAAGTTCATATCTTTTTGATTTCGTGATTTTTTTTAAAATCATTATCGTTTTATGAATTCATGAACCTTTTGAGATTTACACATTTGTTTTTTAATTCATGGACTACTTTCAAGTTCATGAATGTTTTGTTGAACTCATGCATATTTGTTGTTGAATGATGTTTTATGAATTCATCAACGATTTTCTAATTTTTGAATATTATCGAGCGTATATTTTTTGATAAAAAAATCTAAAGGAAACTGTTGAAAAAAAGCCCACATTTTAGAGTGTGTGAATGAGCGATACAAGAAGCGAGCGATCTAGTGATGGAGGCCTTTCTAGCCAAGGCAATGTAGGTGCCGTGGCAGCAGTTTGTAGAAACAGAGTTGGATGTTTCTTGGGGTCCTCCACTATAACGTTCAACAAACTACTCGATCCTCCAAATTCGGAGGCGCAAGCATTGAGGTCCTAGCTTTTACCGAAGATCTCAACTTATGCAAAAGTGGTGATTGCTTCGGACAGCCTTGAGGGTGCTACAAGCATCAACAAAGGTGCGGACTCAATTTACACGCAGCTTTTCAATGGAATACAGCACCATATGAAGGAATTTGATGAAGTTTGCTTTCTGAAGCCCGTGATTTAGCTAAAGCTTCTTAGACTCTTGCAACTGGGCGCCAATTGTTGCTAGGGGTAGTGTGTGACATCATTTGTATACCACACACTTTGCTCATCGAATAAAATCTCTATTTACCATTAAAAAATGCACGTGAGCGATCTAGTGATGGGTCGGGCAACTTGTCATACGATTCTTTTTGTAATCCTTTTCTCTATTTTTCTGTTTCTTTTTTCATAATTTCAAATTTCAAAAAAGTCCAAAATTTAAAAACTATGTGAAATTTTGCATTTTGTCCATGTTTTTCAAAAACTGTTCGCATTCTCAAAAAATGGAATTTTGAAATTTTATTCATGTTTTCAAACAAAATCCCCTTTTTTTAAGAATTGTGTTTCAAAATTGTTCATGTTGTCAAAATTTTGTTCATGTTTTCCAAAAAATGTACAGAATTCTTTAAAAGCGTTCGCACTTTCAAAATGGTTCGGGTTTTTTTCTTCATGTTTCTCAGAAAAGTTTGGAGTTTTTAAAATGGTTCTTTGTTTTAGAAATATTTGGGTTTTCGAAATTGTTCACAATTTTCAATAAATATTTCGAAAGTTTTAAAAAATGTTATCAAAAGTCGACTTTGCAGTGTGTTTTTAAATATTTCACGCATTCCATCAATCACAAGGAAGCATCCCTATATGAATGAGGTCATGAGCATTCAGGAGCATGAGGTCATGAGATCAGTTCCTCACCAGTGCGTCCCTATATGAATGCGCGTCCATCTCTTCTTTTTCAAATAAAGGAAAGAAAAAACATGAAAAGGGCCTGTAAGACCAGCGAGAAAAGCCAACAACCCAGAAAAAAGACAGACTACAATGTACCCTGAAACAGACGCGCCTAGCTCTCGCTTCACGCGCCTCCCTAAATAAGCCGGCCTAGCGCGCGGGAGGCCGAAAGCCACTGCCTCCATTTTTTGCCTATGTTATTTCAGGTTTTTGGTTTTGTTTTTTGTTTTTATTTAAACTTGAAATTATTTTTTGCGGGTGAACTTGAAAGAAATTCTAAATAGAGAAAATGATAACCAAGCATTTGAAAAATATGAAATGCGTATACAGAAAATGTTTCTCATGTATAAAAAATATATATATAATTTGTACGAAAAAACTTGATAATGTATTTAAAAAATGTTCATAAGGTATTTGAAAAAAGTTAGTCAAGTATATGAAAAATATATACAAAAAATACAATCTGTATGAAATAAAATTCTGATTCTGTATTTAAAACTGATCGTCGCAAAAATGTACATTATTTGTGAAAAATGTTTATTGACACTAAGAAAATACTCACCGTCTATAGAAAAATGTAAACCATGTTTTTCAAAAAATTGAAATTTGTATTCGAAAATGGTTAAACATGTATATAAAAAGTATTAGATATATACTAAAAATGTACAACGCGTATGAAAAAAAATTAGACATAAAAAATTGTTTTCAAAAACTTTTAATCATGTACTTGAAAAATGTAAACAAGTATATTTATATGTTTCTGATGTATACGGAAAATGTAGAATCTGTATTGAAAATGTTGTTATGTATTGAACAAAAAGAAAACCGATGAAAATCGACAAAGAAACAAAGGACCCAACGACAAAACCCAGAAATAACCAAAAAAGAATTGAAAACCGAAGAAAAGAATGAAAACAGTGAAAACCGAGAAAGAAACAAATCAAAGAAAATCGACAAAGAATGACAAATTAAAGTTAGGAAAAGAAAAAAACCATATGAAAACAGAAAAAGAAATAAAACAAAAATGGTGTAAAAACAAAGAAAAAACTAAAAATTAAATAAATCCATGAATAGAAAAAGTATTTGAAAAATGTTAAATGTGTACAGAGAAAATGTTTCTCACCTATACAGAAAATATACAGTTTGTATGGAAAACGTTGATCATGTATTTATAAAATGTTACTCTAGCATTAGAAAATGTTAGTGAAGCATTTGATTTTTTTTGAATGTGTATGGAAAAAATGTTTGTCATGGATAGAAAAACTATGTAAAAAATATACAATGTGTATGGGAAAAAACATATGGATTGTGTATTTAAAAAAGTGAAAGATGTATAAAAAATGCTGCGGGTGTATACAAAAAATGTACATTGTGTATCAAAAAAGTTTATGGTCGTTAAAAAAACATCGTTTGTGTATTGAAAGTTGTTGACCATGTTTCCCAAAAATGTCAATCTTGTATTTGAAATATGTTAAACGTGTATATAAAAATGTATTACTTATATACAAAAATATACAATGTATATGAAAAAACTAGAATGTGTACCAACAATATTGACATGTGCTGAACGAAAAGGAAATTGGTAAAAATCGAGAAAGAAACAAAGAATCCCAATAAAAACAAGAACAAGAAAACAAAGGAAACCAAGAAAATCAAAATATAAATAAAGAAAACCAATGCAAAAGAACGAACACAGTGAAAAGTGAGAAATAAATAAATAATTAATGGAGTAAATCCATAAAAATCAATATTAAAACAAAGGAAATGAAAAAAAAAATTGGATTGAAAAGAGAAAACAACAAAAATGGGAAAAATAAAAGGAAGCCGGTGTAAAAACGAAAGAAAAAAACTAAAAAAATCATAAAGGAACAAAAGAATTAAAAAAATGTTAAGGATGTCTAGGGAAAATGTTTCTCATGTGTACAGAAAATATACAATTTGTATAAAAAGGTCATCGTATATTTAAAAAATGTTAATCAAGCATTTGAAAAATGTTATCCAACTATTTGAAAATAATAATAATAATCAAGAATTTGATTTTCTTCAAAAGTGTATAGAATTAATGCTTGTCATGTACATGCACACTATATACAAAACAAATACAATGTGTGAAATAAAATCTTGATTATGTATTTAAAAAAGGTTAGACATGTATGAAAAATGTTGTTGGTGTATACAGAAAATGATGCCTTTCATGTCAAAAAATGGTTACAGTTATTTAAAAAATATTACTGTGTATCGAAAAATGTTGACCATGTATTCAAAAACATTTAATCACGTGTTTGCAGCATGTTAAAAATGTATAAGATATATGCCAAAATTTACAACTCGTATGAAAAAATTTAGACATAAAAATAGTTTTCAAAAAATGGTAATCATGCATTTAAAAAATGTTAACCATGTATAGATGTGTACGAAAAATGTAGAATCTGTGCGTACAAAATTGGCATGTGTTGAACAAAAAGAAAACCGATGGAAATCGACAAACCCAATAGAAATCCTAAAAGAAAAACCAAGACATACAAAAAAGGCTAAAGAAAACCAATGCAAAAGAATAAAAATAGTGATGGAAACAATGAAAAATGATTTAAACCAATAAATAAATAGGATAGACTAGAAAAGAAAACACCAATGAAGATGGAAAAGGAAACAAAAGAGAAAAAAAACCTTTGTAAAAACAGAAAAGAAGAAACTCATGAAGAAACAAAAAAACCGGAGAGAACAAAATGAAACGAAAAAAGAAGAAGCAAAAGACAGGTAATGCTACCTGTGAGCAAGCGAACTAGCAAGGGCTAGGAAACTAGTCGGTCTAGTACTGTAGAGAATGCGAAAAAAATTCAGGCGATACAAAAGCTAGTCTCGCTGTGAGGGAGATATATCTCTCGGACCCTGAAACATGCGCTGAGAGCGAAAACGAAAACAGGCCAACATGCGCCGCATACAAACGTTCTTGAGGCCACAACATGAATCACGGCGTGAGTTTCGATCCAACGGCCATGCTTGTGAATGAGGTCAAACTATATATCGCCAGCTAACTTGCAATTTTGTTTCTTTTGTTCCCTTGACCTAGCCTTCTATACGACACCCTTAGGACGTAGCTAGGTCTCAGTCGAGTGAGACTTAATCAGACATAACATGCAAGAAAGAAAGAAAAGAATAAGCTTAAGAAAAATATTACATGAATCTTGATGTAAGATTTTACAAATATAGCATCGACAAAGAGTCAACCGAGATATAGCACGACTCTAGTATAGGTAGCATTTTCATGCATGCATGTTTTATTAAAAGAAATAAATGTAGTGGGGTTGATGAGTGGCACAGTGATAATGTGACATGTGTGCATGTTGAGATAAATAAGGTAGTGGGGTGAACTTGTATATAGTATAAGAACGTCATGCTAAAGGCAGGGCATTATCCGAAGAAAAAAAAACAGCACTGACCACGCACCAACTCACTGAAATCACAACACAGCCAAATTATGACTTCACGTGCCGATGACTGCTTCATAGTGAGTAACCGAGCCAAGCGCACATGTTGCATGACGCTAAACCGCGGCGCAGCCGATGCTGCCAGCGACGTCGATGACGAAGCGGTACCTGACATCGTTCCTCTCGAGTCGCTCCATGGCCGTGTTAACATACTCCATCTTGACGACCTCGACATCCGCGGCGATGCCGTGCTCCCCCGCGAAGTCCAGCATTGCCTGGCAGTCGCGGACGCTGCCCACGCCGCTCCCGGCCAGGCGCTTCCCGCCCGTGACGATGGCCGAGGCCGGCAGCACCATGGGCTCGGTCGGCACGCCCACCAGCACCATCTGCCCCATCGGCTTCAGCAGCTCCAGCAGCGGCAGCAGCTGGTGCCCCGCCGACACCGTGTCGATGATGCCGTCCATCGTGCCCGCCGCTGCCTTCATCTCTTCGGCGTCGTGTCTGACCAGGAAGTTGTCGGCACCGAGGCGCTCGACCGCCTCCGCGCGCTTCCTCGGCGACGAGCTGATCACGGTGACCGTCATCCCAAACGCCTTGCCGAACTTGACGGCCATGTGGCCGAGGCCGCCCAGGCCGACGACGCCAAGGAGCATCCCCGGCGCGTTCAGGCCGTACTGCACCATGGGGCTGTACCCCGTGACGCCGGCGCAGAGGAGAGGCGCTGCCCCGGCCGGTGGCAGGCCCTCCGGGACGCGGAGGACGTAGTCCTGGTTGACGACGAGGACGTCGGCGAATCCCCCCTGAGTGGTGGCGCCGTCGCAGTCCACGCCGTTGCAGGTGAGCAGGAGGGCGGGGCAGTTGTTCTCGTACCCCTTGACGCAGCTCTCGCACGCGCGGCAGGAGCCGACGAAGGAGCCCACGCCCACCCTGTCGCCGGCCTTGAAGCCCCGGACGCCGCGGCCCACGCCGGTGACGACGCCGACGATCTCATGCCCTGGAACAATGGGGTACATGGCGTTGCCCCACTCGTTCTTGGCGACGTGCAGGTCCGTGTGGCAGATCCCGCAGAAGAGCACCCTGATCGTCACATCGTCCTCCTTCTGAACCCTGAAGTGAAACGACAGCCAGCTGAGCTCAGTACGTACCACACTGTCACTAGCTAGTACTACCACCACGTCCACGTGAGATGGAGATGTAAACCTTCGTGAGAAGCTGTAGGGGGAGAGGAGACCGGAGGCGTCTCTGGCCGCCCACCCGAGCGCCGGCTTACTCTCCTGCGCCATGGCTCGTTCTTTGATCCTGCCGTGCCGTTCGTTCAGGACCTTTTTCCTTTCTATCTTTCTCTCTTTTTCAACCAGGATAGTATTTCTGATAGAGCAATGCTACATCATGGAGTTCAGAATAAATAGACGGGCGAGCACATCATGGGCATGGGTTTTAATTTTGTTTTTAAACACTCAAATGGAAATGGCTGAAGGATATGGGGCGACTTGACCGTTCATTTTTTTAAACCGTGAAGAATGATTTAACAGACGCAGTGCTGTAGGCCAATGTAGTGGAGTGGGTAGGTGAGGACGATCGGATCATTGAGCAATCTGTGCGTGTGCGCTCAAAATAAGTTTGCACCTTCCGACCAAAGCGTCATCAAACCATCTCATGCAGTGGCACGCGTACTTATTTCAGCCTTACCAAATGTACCCCTATTAGAATATCTCCAACAGCCGCGCAAGCTAAAAATCAGAATACAGCGCCGGATTAGCCAGCTTTTACGCACGGCGGTGCGCTGGCTCCAGCGGCCGTCGCAAATTAAAGCGCGCCCGAGCCACTCCAGCAGGCGCGCTATATTTCATCTGTTTTTTCCTACTACGATTCGATAATTGATAGTTGATACAAAATGTGTAGATAGTTTTCTCCTACGATAGATAGTTCATAGTTCGTCTGACTCGGACTCTGCCTGCTTCTACGATACAAAATAAAACAAAAAAGTAGTACTACTCATCCGGCTCGGACTCTGCCTCGGTGATGTCCTCGTCCGATGTCTGTAAGTAGGCGTCAAGGAACCGCTCGTCGCCGGAGTCCCAGGAGGACGCATCTCCTAGCACGATGTTGTATTTAGCGACCGCCCTCCGCGTTCGATTGTCCTCCCGATAGGCGGCTCGCTCCTCCCTCCTCTTCGCCCTCTCCGCCCTCCTCTCCGCGAAGAACTGTTCCTCGTTGGTGTCTTGCGGGAAGCGATGGCTCCACAACGCCATGGCTTGCTCGTCCATCTCGGCCAGCCTGAGACGACGCTCCCGCCTCGGGTGCTTGCGACGATCCTCGTCGGTGAGAAGCCGCGGGAAAGGCGCCAACTCTTGTGCCCGCTCCCGCGTCGCCACGTCGGCGAAGTTTATGTCCTGACGGGACCGCAGGAAGCGCCACGCCGCAGCGTCGTACGCCCGGGCGCCCTCCTGGGCGGTGTTGAAGGTTCTGAGGCGGAGGCGCATGCCGCCGCCCGACCGAATATTGGCGGAGTAGGTGCTGGACGCAGCGGCGAAGCCAGCCTAAAAAATCTGTGGGTTCATAGTTAATTTTCTGAATTTTTTTCTTCACACGTAGCTCCGCCACTGGCCGGACGGACGGACGCACGCGGACGCCGCGGTAGCACGAAACTCCCCGGTGAAAGCACATGTGGTGCCCCCATGTGTGGTTTTGGTAATTGATGACAATCTCTACGGACTAACGGTTGCCTTGAGTTATATTTGAAGGATTTGTCCATAGGATTGTCTTGAAGTCCATGTGTTGGTTTCAAGGAGTTTATGAGATGGCCAAAGTGCTTTTCAAGGAATTATCCAAAGATTGGTCATGTGAGAGTTGAGCTTATTGTAAGCATGTCTTGAAGAAGAAGATTGTGTGAACATTCAAGTTTACCTTCAAGACATCATCCTAATGAAGAGAGTTGGAAAGATTCAAGGTTGATCAAGACTAAGTACAGAGAGTGATTCAAGTTGATCAACACACAAAGCGCACAAGTTGTACCGAGAGGGACCAAGTGATCCCATGGTATGGTAAGCATTGTCCATTACGCTTTGTGTACTAATCCATGGTCTACGTGAGAGTTGTTTGTGGAGTTAGGTATGTTTCCATGGTCTTGTGTCAAGAGAAAGATCTCATACAACCCATGGAGGATGACATCAAGTGGTGATCGTCATCAAGTTTGCAGTGTGCAAGTTCAAGTGGAGCAACACGAAGAGTGGCTCACCCATAATGGAGTATGGGGGAGCAATCAAGCTTGAAGCTTGCCGTCCATTAGGATGATCCGGACATTCGTGCACTCGCGATAGCCCTTGCAGCAGATCACTCGATGATCCTGACACCTCCTCTTCAGGACGGCCCATCAATATACATGCGATCACAACTATATCAGTTTCATCCACCTCCGAACTACTTTCAAAATAGTTCAGATACGTACTGAATATGCCGCCCCGCAGCTGCTTGTTCTCCTTCACGGAATCGGCTAGCTGGGCCCGCACATCTTTCAGCTCTTCGCCTAGCTGGGTCTTGCAATCCTGGAGCTGGTTTTTCTCAATAATAGCCTGCTTCAGCACACGATCGCCTGTAGCTTGTAGCCTTTTGGCTTCTTGCTCATTCGCTTGCGCGACTTCCAATGCCTCTTTGAGTCCCCTTGACCATTATGTCATGGTATAAGCAAAACTGTTAGTATTCTGGGCATATAAGTATATTTTCTCGTTGGAGGGGAATATTACCACGTGACGCCTTCTTGAACTCTTTTAGTTCGGCCGTAGCAGCATTTAGCTGCGTCCGACATTGTTCCAGCTCTTGGGATAGCAGGTTGTTCTTCTCTGTAAGAACCTGGTCATACAACGGTCCTTAAATCAGTTGTACCAACTGCTTTCAGTCCCGGGGGCTACTGGCATAGGCTATCCTTTTTTGACAAAGTAACTGAAAGATCGAGGATGTCGCCTAGAGGGGGGGGGGGTGAATAGGCGCTTTAAAATAATTACGGTTTAGGCTTGAAGAAATGCGGAATAAACCTAGCGGTTAATTTGTCAAGCACAAAACCTACAACAACTAGGCTCACCTATGTGCACCAACAACTTATGCTAAGCAAGATAAACTACTAGGTGATAGCAAGACATATGACAAGAAACAATATGTCTATCACAAAGTAAAGTGCATAAGTAAAGAGCTCGGGTAAGAGATAACCGAGGCACGCGGAGACGACGATGTATCCCGAAGTTCACACCCTTGCGGATGCTAATCTCCGTTTGGAGCGGTGTGGAGGCACAATGCTCCCCAAGAAGCCACTAGCAGGGCCACCGTAATCTCCTCACGCCCTCGCACAATGCAAGATGCCATGATTCCACTAAGGGACCCTTGAGGGCGGTCACCGAACCCGTACAAATGGCAACCCTTGGGGGCGGTCACCGAACCCGTACACTTTGGCAACCCTTGGGGGCGGTCACCGAAACCCGTCAAATTGCTCGGGGCAATCTCCACAACCTAATTGGAGACCCCGACGCTTGCCCGGAGCTTTACACCACAATGATTGAGCTCCGAACACCACCAACCGTCTAGGGCGCCCAAGCACCCAAGAGGAACAAGCTCAAGGGTACCAAGCACCCAAGAGTAATAAGCTTCTCAACTTGTAACTTCCACGTATCACCGTGGAGAACTCAAACCGATGCACCAAATGCAATGGCAAGGGCACACGGAGTGCTCAGGTCCTTCTCTCTCAAATCCCACCGAAGCAACTAATGCTAGGGAGGAAAATGAGAGGAAGAACAAGAAGGAGAACACCAAGAACTCCAAGAACTAGATCCAAGGGGTTTCCCTCACATAGAGGAGAAAGTGATTGGTGGAAATGTGGATCTAGATCTCCTCTCTCTTTTCCCTCAAAAACTAGCAAGAATCCATGGAGGGATTGAGAGTTAGCAAGCTCGAAGAAGGTCAACAATGGGGAAAGACCATGAGCTCAAGAGATAAAGTTCATTGGGGAAGAAGACCCCCTTTTATAGGTGGGGAAAAATTCAACCGTTATGCTCATAGCCCGCACAGAGCGGTACTACCGCTCGACCTCATGGTACTACCGCAAGGGGTAGCGGTACTACCTCAAAGGGTAGCGGTACTACTGCTTGCGAGCGGTACTAAAAAAATACATCCGTGCCTACCGCCGCTGGACTTGTGACGAGTTTTTGGTCCGGAGCGGTACTACTGCTGTAGTAGCCGCGGTAGTAAAAAATTACATCCGCTCCTGTCCGCGGTAGTACCGCTGCAGCCTTTTCAGAACACCAAAACTGCCACAACTTCTACAAATGGACTCCGAATTCAATGAAACCAAGTTTGTTGGAAAGCTAGCGACAAGGGCTAACACAATCTTGATAGAACTAACAATAAGAAGGAAATTAGAAAAGGCCCAAGAGAAAATGGTGATAACCCTTCCTCGAAAAAGACTGGTAAAACCTCCAACACCGAAAACGCGATAGAAGAAGCATATGAAATCCGTTTTCGATGAACCGGAGCTTGTCACGAAGATAACCACAAGCTCTAAAACCTCAAAATAAAATACAAATAAGAATCAAGAAAGATGATGCAAGGATGCAATGGTTTGAGCTCTCGACAAACGATACGATCACGCTAGTCACTTGAGAGCCCCCCTTGATAGTACGGCTATCGATCCTATAACCCGGTATCCAAACTATCACCATGAGACCGGTAAAATATAAAACCTATCAAGGGCAAACCTTTGCCTTGCATGAAGTCCACTTGAGCTAGTTGATGATGATCTTGGCTCCCTCAAGTTGGACCACCTTTCTTGATTGCGTTGGGTCGATGAAGACTAGATGATTGCTCCCCCATACTCCACTATGGGTGAGCCACTCTTCGGCACATCTTCACAAGTCCATTGACACCACAATGGACGGAAAGCATCAAGCACTTGATATCTTCGTGATGCTCCACTTGAACTTGCGCACGGAATTCTTGATGACGATCACCACTTGATGTCATCCTCTCCATTGGTTGAGTGATATCTTCCTCTTGACGCAAGCCCATGAACACGTACCTAACCCCACATAGAACTCTCACATAGACCATGGGTTAGTACACAAAGCACAATGGACAATGCTTACCATACCATGAGATCACTTGATCCCACTTGGTGTATCTTCTACGCTTTGTGTGATGATCAACTTGATTCACTCTTTGACTTAGTCTTGATCAACCTCTCACAAGACCAATCTTTTAGGTAATTCCTTGAATAGCACATTGGTCGACACAAACTCTCCTTGAAACCAACACATGTACTCCAAGAAAAGCCTATGGACAAAACCTTCAAATATAACTCAAGGCAACCATTAGTCCATAGACATTGTCATCAATTACCAAAACCAAACATGGGGGCACCGCATGTTCTTTCAGTAACCTTACCTGGACATCTGTTAGATATTGCCTCGTGGCTTTTCTAAGCTCGTCTCGAGCAGCTCGGATGTATGCGTCGCCCGAGCTAAAGGCATTAAATGCCTCGTCCGAGAACTTCGGGTCTCGTAAAACAGCCCTGCAGCGCCGATGATTCATGGCGCTCTCTACTTCCGAGTTGGTAACGGACATATTGTCTGAACCCTCGGCCGAAGGGAAGTCCGGCTTTGTTCCTACATCGGCCCCCGTCTCCCCGACCGGATCTAAATCTTGGTTGTTGGGAACGCGGCCGGCTGGACCCCCGGACACAGTTCGGCGAAGCTTTTTCCTGTAATCAAATAGGCGCATAGGTCACAGTTGGATACGGCCACTGAAAAATATATTCATCCATACCTCCTCGATGAAGGCCTGGCGGTGCCTTCAAAGGCCCTCCGCTTCGAAGATCTGTCCGGCACAGGAACCGATTTCCTCGATATCACCGAACGCCTCCCCTGTAGAACGCGCGACAATGCAGTGGGTGAGGCAGAGTAAGAGCACCCTTTCAGAGAAGGTGTTTCTTGATTGCTTACCTGTGAAGCAGGAAGAAGACCAGGGTAGTCGGCGATGACGGCCACTTCTGTGCCATCATAGCTCATCTGGTAAAACACCCCCTCCGCGAGCACCACAAATATATCCGGATCCTCTTCAAACCCGGGATCAAGCTCCCGGTTGTGATCCTCCGGCTGCGGGGCGGGACTATGAAATCCCTCGGTAACCTTTCGCCAGTGCTGTCATAAGCAAACAAGCTAGAAATTTATCAAAGGCAATTCGGAGATAGAAGGAGAAAAAATAGAGGGGTTGGGCCTTACCCAACTGGGAGGATTATACATAGAGTACCCGTCTCTGAGTTTGATGCGAAGAAATTCCTTTTCCTCCCCTTTGAACAGTTCGGCTAGTATCTTAGCCAAAGCGGCAGGGGTGTCCGGACCTTTCCGGCCGCTGCGAGAGGCGTCATCCTCCCCATTGTAGTGCCACATTGGAAGCCCTCTGTATTGGAGCGGCTGGACCCCTCGCGCTATGGAGATCGCCATAACCTCAATAACTGTGAGCCTGGACTGAGCGAGCTATTTTATCTTGCTCATCAGCCGACGAACCTCCGCGCCATCCTCCTCTTCAAGGCTCCGGGGACGCCAACTGTGGCGTTTCTTTAGCGGGATGCATGCAATTCAGGAAGACCCTTTCGCACCGGGTCGGGAAGCACGACGTCCCCAATATAGAACCATTCGGAGGGCCATTCATCAGGTGCCTTCCTTGGAGTGCCGGGTAGATATCCGGTATTGGCGACGCGCCATACTTCGGCTCCGCCCACTTCAAATATCGACCCTTCGTGATTGTGCGGGACGAGACAGAACAACTTCCTCCACAACTCGAAATGAGCCTCGACGCCCAAAAATAATTCGCATAAAGCGACGTAACCCGCAGTGTGCAGAATAGAGGCCAGAGTGAAGTTGTGCAGCTGGAGGCCGCAATACTCCAGAAGCCCTCGGAGGAACGGATGGATTGGAAATCCAACGCCTCTTAGCAGGAAGGGGACAAAACACACTCGCTCTCCCCCAGGCGGATTGGGGAAGTTCTCTGCCTGAGTCCCCTCATCGAAGGAAGCTAGCCCCGTTCGAACAGGGACTAGATCCGCAGGGGGAAGGAATCCCTACGTTTACAACTTTATCAATTGGCTATGAGACACAGAACACCTCTCCCACTCGCCTTTCTCTGGGCCGGGATGAGCGGAGGAGCTGGGAACACTAGCCATGCTGGAATGGTTTCTCCTAAGCAGTCTCTGGGGATTTCTTCTACGTGGCGCTGAATGGATCTAGGATCCAATCTCTCTAAATAGGCGCTCTTCCTCGCATGGACGGGGTGTTATTCGCAAAATACCCTGACTTTCCACATTCGCTCAACACGTGGAGGGTGAAGATCATTTAACGTACAGAAGCCAAGGAGGCGACATTGGATCAATGGCCGAATATATTACTTGGAGAGGGAACCCGCCTTGCAACACCGAAGACTTTCTACATGCCGAACACCTCGTCATTGAAGCCTGGTTCGGGGGCTACTGAGGGAGTCCTGGACTAAGGGGTCCTCGGGCGTTCGGCCTGTCATCTACTGGGCCGGACTGATGGGCTGTGAAGACATGAAGACCGAAGATTGCACCCGTGTCCGGATTGGACTCTACTTAGCATGGAAGGCAAGCTTGGCGACCGACTATGTAGATTCCCATTGATGTAACCGACTACATGTAACCCTAGATCTCTCCGGTGTCTATACAAACCGGAGAGCGTAGTCCGGATGGAGGGAGATTCATTACCATATTCACATAGGCTAGACTTCTAGGGTTTAGCCATTACGATCTCGTGGTAGATCAACTCTTGTAACACTCATATTCATCAAGATCAATCAAGCAGGAAGTAGGGTATTACCTCCATAGAGAGGGCCCGAACCTGGGTAAACATTGTGTCCCCCATCTCCTGTTACCATCGACCCTAGACGCACAGTTAGGGACCCCCTAACCGAGATCCGCCAGTTTTGACACCGACAGTGGTGTCAATGGAATTGTGAAGATGTGCCGAAGAGTGGCTCATCCATAGTGGAGTATGGGGGAGCAATCAACTAGTCTTCATCGAGCCAACACAATCAAGAAAGGTGGTCCAACTTGAGGAAGTCAAGATCGTCATCATCTAGCTCAAGTGAACTATGTGCAAGGCAAAGGTTTGCCCTTGATAGGTTTTTCTATTTTACCGGTCTCATAGTGGTAGTTGGGAGACCGGGTAGTAGGATCTATTGTCGTACTATCAAGGGGGGCTCTCTAGTGAGTAGCTTGATCGTATCGTTCGTCGAGAGCTCAAACCATTGCATCCTTGCATCATCTCTCCTGGTTCTTGTTTGGTTCTTCTCCTTGTGAGATTTGGATCTCATGGTCATCTTCTTGACAAGCTCGAGTTCATCGAAAACCGTTTTCATATGCATCTTCTTTTGTGTTTTCGGTGTTGGAGGTTTTACCGGTCTTAATTGAGAAAGGGTTCTCACCATTTTATTTTGGGTATTTTCTGAATTGCTATTTCTTGATATTTCTATCAAGATTGTGTTTGCTCTTGTCCTTAGCTTTCCAACAAACTTGATTTCGTCAAATTCCGAGCTCGTATGTGAAAGTTGTGGTTGTTTTGATATTGCCTGTTTTACATAGAGAGGTTGTACCGCCCCATAGAGAGGTTGTACCGGGTGTTTGGAGCGGTTGTACTGCTCCAGAATTGGTCTGGAGGTTGTACCGGCCATGTACCGCTCTACCACCAGACTAGTTTCTGTTGTGGTGCGGTTGTTGGGCGGTTGTGGGCCGGTTGTACCGCTTATTGCCTATTACCGGTTGTACCGGTGCTCATAGCGGTTGTACCGCTCCTATGTTTTTCTGCACATAACGGGCAGATTCGTGGGGATCTATTTAAGGGGGTCTTCTTCCCCAATGGTTCCCCAACTCTTGAGCTCGTTTTTGCCCCCATTGTTGACCTTCTTTGAGCTTGCTAACTCTCAATCCCTCCATGGATTCTTGCTAGTTTTTGAGGGAAAAGAGAGAGGAGATCTAGATCCACACTTTCACCAATCACTTTCTCCTCTATGTGAGGGAACCCCTTGGATCTAGATCTTGGAGTTCTTGGTGCTCTCCTTCTTGTTCTTCCTCTCATTTTCCTCCCTAGCATTAGTTTCTTTGGTGGGATTTGGGAGAGAAGGACTTGGGCACTCTGTGTGCCCTTGCCATTGCATTTGGTGCATAGGTTTGAGTTCTCCACGGTGATACGTGGAAGTTACAAGTTGAGAAGCTTATTACTCTTGGGTGCTTGGTACCCTTGAGCTTGTTCCTCTTGGGTGCTTGGGCGCCCTAGATGGTTGGTGGTGTTCGAAGCTCAATCATTGTGGTGTAAAGCTCCGGGCAAGTGTCGGGGTCTCCAATTAGGTTGTGGAGATCGCCCCGAGCAATTTGACGGGTTTCGGTGACCGCCCCCAAGGGTTGCCAAAGTGTACGGGTTCGGTGACCGCCCCCAAGGGTTGCCATTTGTACGGGTTCGGTGACCGCCCTCAAGGGTCCCTTAGTGGAATCATGACATCTTGCATTGTGCGAGGGCGTGAGGAGATTACGGTGGCCCTAGTGGCTTCTTGGGGAGCATTGTGCCTCCACACCGCTCCAAACAGAGATTAGCATCCGCAAGGGTGTGAAATTCGGGATACATTGTCGTCTTCACGTGCTTCGGTTATCTCTTACCCGAGCCCTTTACGTATGCACTTTACTTTGTGATAGCCATATTGTTTCTTGTCATATATCTCGCTATCACTTAGTTTTTTATCTTGCTTAGCATAAGTTGTTGGTGCCCATAGGTGAGCCTAGTTGTTGTAGGTTTTGTGCTTGACAAATTAACCGCTAGGTTTATTCCGCATTTGTTCAAGCATAAACCGTAATTATTTTAAAGCGCCTATTCACCCCCCTCTAGGCGAAATCCACGTTCTTTCATTTGGTATCAGAGCCTCGTCTCTCTTTGTTAGGCTTAACCAGCTAGAGAGTAAAGATGTCGACTAGGGGATTAGGATTCTCTGACACTCTTAGTTTCGATGGCACAAATTTTGATATTTGGGTAATTCGCATGCTTAATCTCTTTAGGGTCATGGACCCAAATTTAGAGCGAATTGTAGATATGGGTTTTTCTCCTCCAAAGGATCCCCAAAGATTATCTTGAGAGGATGAGAAAAACTCTTATCTCAATGCTCAAGCTTCTAATGTGCTTTTCTATGCTTTGAGCAATGTAATTATATTTCAACTCATGCCGTTCCGGGATGCTCATGAGTTGTGGACAAAGCTTCAAGATGAATATGATGTGTCCAAGATTTGTGGGGATGATTGTTCTCCCTCCACCTCCGGCCGTGTTGCCGTCTCAACTTCTTGTACTTCACCTACATGTGGATTGCCACAAGGTAATGTTATGGTGAGTAGTGTTGGTCATTGCAATGATGATAGTGTGCTTATCGTTGATGACTCTTCATCACTATCTTGGTGCAATGCTCCATCTTTGGACTTTAACACTTCGTGCACCTTACATGTTTCACATGCTTGTGTTGATAGTCCGTGCATATCATGTAGAAATTGCTTGAACAAATCTCATAATGATATGCTTTCTATATCTTGTTGCCATAATAAAAATGCATGTATTTCCTCGAGTTGTTGTGCTAACAATGTAGAGGAAACCCAACACTCCATGGAACAAGATGTGGTCTCAGATGGTGCTTCAAGGGATCCTACATCATCATCTATTGCTTTATGCCTTATGGCTAAGGCTTCAAGGGTATCTCCTACTTTGAACCCAATGTGTCTCTTGATGATGATGTTAATGCTAATGATGATGAGGATAATGATGAAGAGAATGATAATGTTGCCTCCTTAAAAATTAAGGGGGAAATGGTTTTTAAAGCTCTTCATAAAAATAACATTGCTCGTTCCAACTTCATGGAAATCATGTCCATTGCCATTGAGGGCAAGAAATATATTGAGGAGTTGGAATCTCATCTCGAGGAGCATGAGGTCACCATTGACAAAATGGAAGGTCATGAGTGTGACTACGCTAATGAGATTGTGGACCTCTCCCAAGCTCTTGAACTTGAACAAACCACCAAGGAATCTCTTGAGGAGACCTTTGCTCTAGAATTATCTAGAATAAAGGAATCTCATGATAGAGCACTTGAGGTGGCCAATGATTTCAAAACTAAAAATGCTAAGCTTGAAGTTGCTCATGCTAGACTCCTTGAGGATTTTGAGCACCTCGAAAATGGCTCAAGGGTCATCAAGGGTGAGCTCATCAAACTCACCGAGTCTCATGCTCAACTTGAAGCTTCTTATTTAAAAGATCTTGCCAAGTTGTCCTCTCCTCTTGTTGTTAATGATGATGCTTGTGCTACTAACTCTATTACTTGTGAAGCATCCATTTTGAAGGAGAATGTTGAGCTTCTGGCTCAACTTGAGTTGCTATCTAGCAATTATGGGAAATTGGAAGAAAGCCATGAAAAGCTCTCAAGCTCTCATGATGATCTTCTAGTATCCCATAATGTGCTAAAGATAGCTCATGAGGCCATGATTGCTAAGGTAACACCTAGTGAGTCTCATGTGGATATTAGCACTACCTTTAGTCAAAATGCTATATTGCCTTGTGCTAGTCCTCATGATTCTTCCATGCATAACATTGATACATCTTGTGATGAATTGCTTCCCTTGCCTTGTTGCTCTAACAATGAAGCTTATACTTCCTCTAGTTCTTGTGTTGAGACTAACCATGTAGAGGAAATCAAAGAGCTCAAGGCCCAAGTCACTTCTTTGAAGAAAAACTTGGAAAAGTGTCATGAAGGAAAATCCACACTCAACAATATCTTGAGTGTGCAAAAATCCCCCAATGACAAAGGTGGACTTGGATTCAACTCCAATAAGAAGAAGTCCAAGATGAACAAGAAGAAGGGCCAAGAACAAGTCAAGAATTCGGCCAATATTGTTTGCTTCAAGTGCAAAATTGAAGGGCATCATGTTAGATCTTGCCCATTGAAGAAGAAGGCCATTAGTGACAAGCAACAAGGGAAGCAGCCACAAGTTAAATCTCATGCTCAACCACAAGTTGAAGAAAGGCCTCTTCCCAAGAATACTCAAGCTAATGCTTCTCAATTTGAGAAATCAAGTGAGAAAAAAGTGAAGAGTAGACATTGCTACTTATGTGGTGAGAAAGGTCACCTCGCTTCTTCATGAACTAGTGGTAACTCATCCAACCCAATTATTATTGATGATATCTATTCTCTTGGGAAGGATAAAGTTGGCAATGTGTTTGCCAAGTTTGTTGGTACTCAAAGTGGTGTCAAGCAAAGAACCATTTGGGTAGCCAAGCCTATTGTGACTAACCTCTTAGGACCCAACTTGGTTGGGGACCAACTAGCTCAAACTTGATCAATAGGTGTCTACGGAGGGCATTGGAGACTTGGCTACATTATGAAGAATTAAGGGGATTTTCATTATTAATATTGTGTCAAGCCAAGTCATTCGGATTATCAAGTTTCTATCTTATCCAATGTTCCTCCTTGCGGTAACTCGTGCTTAAAGTGTTTACATTGATAGTTACTTGCCCCTTTGCATGTTTGGTTTTGTTCCTTGCATGTGTTTGTATATGTTGTGCTTCCAACTTGATTATCTTGAGCAATCAAGTATGTGTGTGTTGGTTTGCACATCATGTACGTGTGTGTCATGCGTTGAGCCTTTTGCATCTTGTTTATATCTTAATTGGCTCGTGTGAGAGATTAATGGAACATCCCATTTTGGGGGAGTGATGTGCTTTGTGCACCTCAGGGTCCCACAAATGTGTGGACTGTTGGGAATCGTAGCATAATTTTAAAATTTTCCTACGCTCACCAAGATGCATCTATGGAGTCTACTAGCAACGAGGGGAAGGGAGTGCATCTACATACCCTTGTAGATCGCGAGCGGAAGCGTTCCAATGAACGTGGATGACGGAGTCGTACTCGCCGTGATCCAAATCACCGATGACCGAGTGCCGAACGTACGGCACCTCCGCGTTCAACACACGTACGGTGCAGCGACGTCTCCTCCTTCTTGATCCAGCAAGGGGGGAGGAGAGGTTGATGGAGATCCAACAGCACGACGGCGTGGTGGTGGATGTAGCGGGTCTCCTGCAGGGCTTCGCCGAGCTTCTGCGAGAGAGAGAGAGAGGTGTTGCAGGGGAGGAGGGAGGTGCCCAAGGCTGTAGGGTGCTGCCCTCCCTCCCCCCCTTTATATAGGCCCCTGGGGGGGTGCGCCAGCCCTGGGAGATGGGATCTCCAGGGGGGGGGGGGGCGGCGGCCAAGGGGGGAAGGGGTTGCCTTGCCCCCCAAGGCAAGGGGGAAGCTCCCCCCTAGGGTTCCCAACCCTAGGCGCATGGGGGGAGGCCCAAGGGGGGCGCCCCAGCCCATTAAGGGCTGGTTCCCTTCCACTTTCAGCCCACGGGGCCCTTCGGGACAGGTGGCCCCACCCGGTGGACCCCCGGGACCCTTCCGGTGGTCCCGGTACAATACCGGTAACCCCCGAAACTTTCCCGGTGGCCGAAACTTGACTTCCTATATATAATTCTTCACCTCCGGACCATTCCGGAACCTCTCGTGACGTCCGGGATCTCATCCGGGACTCCGAACAACTTTCGGGTTTCCGCATACATATATCTCTACAACCCTAGCGTCACCGGCCCTTAAGTGTGTAGACCCTACGGGTTCGGGAGACATGCAGACATGACCGAGACGCCTCTCCGGTCAATAACCAACAGCGGGATCTGGATACCCATGTTGGCTCCCACATGTTCCACGATGATCTCATCGGATGAACCACGGTGTCGAGGATTCAATCAATCCGTATGCAATTCCCTTTGTCAATCGGTATGTTACTTGCCCGAGATTCGATCGTCGGTATCCCAATACCTTGTTCAATCTCGTTACCGGCAAGTCTCTTTACTCGTACCGCAATGCATGATCCCGTGACTAACGCCTTAGTCACATTGAGCTCATTATGATGATGCATTACCGAGTGGGCCCAGAGATACCTCTCCGTCACACGGAGTGACAAATCCCAGTCTCGATCCGTGCCAACCCAACAGACACTTTCGGAGATACCCGTAATGCACCTTTATAGTCACCCAGTTACGTTGTGACGTTTGGCACACCCAAAGCACTCCTACGGTATCCGGGAGTTGCACGATCTCATGGTCTAAGGAAAAGATACTTGACATTGGAAAAGCTCTAGCAAACGAAACTACACGATCTTTTATGCTATGCTTAGGATTGGGTCTTGTCCATCACATCATTCTCCTAATGATGTGATCCCGTTATCAATGACATCCAATGTCCATAGTCAGGAAACCATGACTATTTGTTGATCAACGAGCTAGTCAACTAGAGGCTTACTAGGGACACATTGTGGTCTATGTATTCACACATGTATCACGATTTCCGGACAATACAATTATAGCATGAATAATAGACAATTACCATGAACAAAGAAATATAATAATAACCATTTATTATTGCCTCTAGGGCATATTTCCAACAGTCTCCCACTTGCACTAGAGTCAACAATCTAGTTACATTGTGATGAATCGAACACCCATTGCGTCCTGGTGTTGATCATGTTTTGCCCTAGGGAGAGGTTTAGTCAACGGATCTGCTACATTCAGGTCCGTGTGTACTTTACAAATATCTATGTCTCCATTTTGAACACTTTCACGAATGGAGTTGAAGCGACGCTTGATATGCCTGGTCTTCCTGTGAAACCTGGGCTCCTTCGCAAGGGAAATAGCTCCAGTGTTGTCACAGAAGAGAGTCATTGGGCCCGACGCATTGGGAATCACCCCTAGGTCGGTAATGAACTCCTTCATCCAGACTGCTTCCTGTGCTGCCTCCGAGGCTGCCATGTACTCCGCTTCACATGTAGATCCCGCCACGACGCTTTGCTTGCAACTGCACCAGCTTACTGCTCCTCCATTCAAAATATACACGTATCCGGTCTGTGACTTCGAGTCATCCAGATCTGTGTCGAAGCTAGCGTCGACGTAACCCTTTACGACGAGCTCTTCGTCACCTCCATAAACGAGAAACATATCCTTAGTCCTCTTCAGGTACTTCAGGATATTCTTGACCACTGTCTAGTGTTCCTTGCCGGGATTACTTTGGTACCTTCCTACCAAACTTACGGCAAGGTTTACATCAGGTCTGGTACACAGCATGGCATACATAATAGACCCTATGGCCGAGGCATAGGGGATGACACTCATCTCTTCTATATCTTCTGCCGTGGTCGGGCATTGAGCCGTGCTCAATTGCACACCTTGCAATACAGGCAAGAACCCCTTCTTGGACTGATCCATACTGAACTTCTTCAATATCTTGTCAAGGTATGTACTCTGTGAAAGACCAATGAGGTGTCTTGATCTATCTTTATAGATCTTGATGCCTAATATATAAGCAGCTTCTCCAAGGTCCTTCATTGAAAAACACTTATTCAAATAGGCCTTTATACTTTCCAAGAATTCTATATCATTTCCCATCAATAGTATGTCATCCACATATAATATGAGAAATGCTACAGAGCTCCCACTCACTTTCTTGTAAACACAGGCTTCTCCATAAGTCTGTGTAAACCCAAACGCTTTGATCATCTCATCAAAGCGAATGTTCCAACTCCGAGATGCTTGCACCAGCCCATAGATTGAGCGCTGGAGCTTGCATACTTTGTTAGCATTCTTAGGATCGACAAAACCTTCCGGCTGCATCATATACAACTCTTCCTTAAGGAAGCCATTAAGGAATGCCATTTTGACGTCCATCTGCCATATCTCATAATCATAGTATGCGGCAATTGCTAACATGATTCGGACGGACTTCAGCTTCGCTACGGGTGAGAAAGTCTCATCGTAGTCAACCACTTGAACTTGTCGATAACCCTTAGCGACAAGTCGAGCTTTGTAGATGGTCACATTACCATCCGCGTCCGTCTTCTTCTTAAAGATCCATTTGTTTTCTATGGCTCGCCGCTCATTGGGCAAGTCAGTCAAAGTCCATACTTTGTTTTCATACATGGATTCTATCTCGGATTTCATGGCTTCTAGCCATTTGTCGGAATCCGGGCCCGCCATCGCTTCTTCATAGTTCGAAGGTTCACCGTTGTCTATCAACATGATTTCTAGGACAGGGTTGCCGTACCACTCTGGTGCGGAACGTGTCCTTGTGGACCTACGAAGTTCAGTAACTTGATCCGAAGCTTCATGATCATCATCATTAACTTCCTCCCCAGTCGGTGTAGGCACCACAGGAACACTCTCCTGCGCTGCGCTACTTTCCGGTTCGGAAGGGGCGACTATCACCTCATCAAGTTCCACTTTCCTCCCACTCAATTCTTTCGAGAGAAACTCCTTCTCTAGAAAGGACCCGTTCTTGGCAACGAAGATCTTGCCTTCGGATCTGAGGTAGAAGGTATACCCAACAGTTTCCTTAGGGTATCCTATGAAGACGCATTTTTCCGATTTGGGTTCGAGCTTTTCAGGTTGAAGTTTCTTGACATAAGCATCGCATCCCCAAACTTTTAGAAACGATAGCTTAGGTTTCTTCCCAAACCATAATTCATACGGTGTCGTCTCAACGGATTTCGACGGAGCCCTATTTAAAGTGAATGCGGCAGTCTCTAAAGCATAGCCCCAAAATGAGAGCGGTAAATTGGTAAGAGCCATCATAGATCGCACCATATCCAATAGAGTGCGATTACGACGTTCGGACACACCATTTCTCTGAGGTGTTCCAGGCGGCGTGAGTTGTGAAACTATTCCACATTTCCTTAAGTGTGCACCAAACTCGTGACTTAAATATTCTCTACCACGATCTGATCGTAGGAATTTTATTCTCCTGTCACGTTGATTCTCAACTTCACTCTGAAATTCCTTGAACTTTTCAAAGGTTTCAGACTTGTGTGTTTCATTAGGTAGACATATCCATATCTACTTAAATCATCAGTGAGAGTGAGAACATAACGATATCCTCCGCGAGCCTCAACACTCATTGGACCACACACATCGGTATGTATGATTTCCAATAAGTTGGTTGCTCGCTCCATTGTTCAGGAGAACGGAGTCTTGGTCATCTTACCCATGAGGCATGGTTCGCACGTGTCAAATGATTCGTAATCAAGAGACTCCAAAAGTCCATCTGCATGGAGCTTCTTCATGCGCTTGACACCAATGTGACCAAGGCGGCAGTGCCACAAGTATGTGGGACTATCGTTATCAACTTTACATCTTTTGGTATTCACACTATGAACATGTGTAACATCACGTTCGAGATTCATCAAAAATAAACCATTGACCAGCGGGGCATGACCATAAAACATATCTCTCAAATAAATAGAACAACCATTATTCTCGGATTTAAATGAGTAGCCATCTCGAATTAAACGAGATCCAGATACAATGTTCATGCTCAAAGCTGGTACTAAATAACAATTATTGAGGTTTAAAACTAATCCCGTGGGTAGATGCAGAGGTAGCGTGCCGACGGCGATCACATCGACCTTGGAACCATTCCCGATGCGCATCGTCACCTCGTCCTTTGCCAGTCTCCGTTTATTCCGTAGTTCCTGTTTTGAGTTACAAATATGAGCAACCGCACCGGTATCAAATACCCAGGAGCTACTACGAGTACTGGTAAGGTACACATCAATTACTTGTATATCACATATACCTTGGGTGTTGCCGGCCTTCTTCTTGTCCGCTAAATATTTGGGGCAGTTCCGCTTCCAGTGACCACTTCCCTTGCAATAAAAGCACTCAGTCCCAGGCTTGGGTCCATTCTTTGAATTCTTCCCAGTAACTGGTTTACCGGGCGCGGCAACTCCCTTGCCGTCCTTCTTGAAGTTCTTCTTACCCTTGCCCTTCTTGAACTTAGTGGTTTTATTCACCATCAACACTTGATGTTCTTTTCTGATCTCCCCTTCCACTGATTTCAGCATTGAATATACCTCGGGAATGGTCTTTTCCATCCCCTGCATATTGTAGTTCATCACAAAGCTCTTGTAGCTTGGTGGAAGCGACTGGAGGATTCTGTCAATGACCGCGTCATCCGGGAGATTAACTCCCAGCTGAGACAAGCGGTTGTGCAACCCAGACATTCTGAGTATGTGCTCACTAACAGAACTGTTCTCCTCCATTTTACAGCTGAAGAACTTGTCGGAGACATCATATCTCTCGACCCGGGCATGAGCTTGAAAAACCAGTTTCAGCTCCTCGAACATCTCATATGCTCCATGTTTCTCAAAACGCTTTTGGAGACCCGGTTCTAAGCTGTAAAGCATGCCGCACTGAACGAGGGAGTAATCATCAGCACGTGATTGCCAAGCGTTCATAACGTCTTGGTTCTGTGGGATTGGTGCATCACCTAGCGGTGCTTCTAAGACATAATCTTTCTTGGCTACTATGAGGATGAGCCTCAGGTTCCGGACCCAGTCCGTATAGTTGCTGCCATCATCTTTCAGCTTGGTTTTCTCTAGGAACGCGTTGAAATTGTGGACAACGTTGGCCATTTGATCTACAATACATAGTGTAAAGATTTTAGACTAAGTTCATGATAATTGAGTTCATCTAATCAAATTATTTAATGAACTCCCACTCAGATAGACATCCCTCTCGTCATCTAAGTGAAACATGATCCGAGCTTAACTAGGCCGTGTCCGATCATCACGTGAGACGGACTAGTCAAGATCGGTGAACATCTCCATGTTGATCGTATCTTCTATACGACTCATGCTCGACCTTTCGGTCCTCCGTGTTCCGAGGCCATGTCTGTACATGCTAGGCTCGTCAAGTCAACCTAAGTGTATTGCGTGTGTTCCGAGGCCATGTCTGTACATGCTAGGCTCGTCAACGCCCGTTGTATTCGAACGTTAGAATCTATCACACCCGATCATCACGTGGTGCTTCGAAACGACGAACCTTCGCAACGGTGCACAGTTAGGGTGAACACTTTCTTGAAATTATTATAAGGGATCATCCTACTTGCTACCGTCGTTCTAAGCAAATAAGATGCAAAAACATGATAAACATCACATGCAATCAAATAGTGACATGATATGGCCAATATCATCATGCTCCTTTGATCTCCATCTTCGGGGCACCATGATCATCTTTGTCACCGGCATGACACCATGATCTCCATCATCATGATCTCCATCATTGTGTCTTCATGAAGTCGTCACGCCAATGATTACTTCTACTTCTATGGCTAACGCGTTAGCAATAAAGTAAAGTAATTTACATGGCGTTATTCAATGACACGCAGGTCATACAAAATAATAAAGACAACTCCTATGGCTCCTGCCGGTTGTCATTGTCATCGACATGAAAGTCGTGATTCTTATTACAAGAATGTGATCAATCTCATACATCACATATATCATTCATCACATCTTCTGGCCATATCACATCACATAGCACTTGCTGCAAAAACAAGTTAGACGTCCTCTAATTGTTGTTGCAAGTTTTTACGTGGTTTGTAGGTTTCTAGCAAGAACGTTTCTTACCTACGTATGACCACAACGTGATTTGCCAATTTCTATTTACCCTTCATAAGGACCCTTTTCATCGAATCCGTTCCGACTAAAGTAGGAGAGACAGACACCCGCTAGCCACCTTATGCATCTAGTGCATGTCAGTCGGTGGAACCTGTCTCACGTAAGAGTACGTGTAAGGTCGGTCCGGGCCGCTTCATCCTACAATGCCGCCGAAACAAGAAAAGACTAGTAGCGGCAAGAAGAATTGGCAAACTCAACGCCCACAACTGCTTTGTGTTCTACTCGTGCATAGTAACTACGCATAGACCTGGCTCATGATGCCACTGTTGGGAATCGTAGCATAATTTTAAAATTTTCCTACGCTCACCAAGATGCATCTATGGAGTCTACTAGCAACGAGGGGAAGGGAGTGCATCTACATACCCTTGTAGATCGCGAGCGGAAGCGTTCCAATGAACGTGGATGACGGAGTCGTACTCGCCGCGATCCAAATCACCGATGACCGAGTGCCGAACGTACGGCACCTCCGCGTTCAACACACGTACGGTGCAGCGACGTCTCCTCCTTCTTGATCCAGCAAGGGGGGAGGAGAGGTTGATGGAGATCCAACAGCACGACGGCGTGGTGGTGGATGTAGCGGGTCTCCGGCAGGGCTTCGCCGAGCTTCTGCGAGAGAGAGAGGTGTTGCAGGGGAGGAGGGAGGCGCCCAAGGCTGTAGGGTGCTGCCCTCCCTCCCCCCCTTTATATAGGCCCCTGGGGGGGTGCGCCAGCCCTGGGAGATGGGATCTCCAAGGGGGGGCGGCGGCCAAGGGGGGAAGGGGTTGCCTTGCCCCCCAAGGCAAGGGGGAAGCTCCCCCCTAGGGTTCCCAACCCTAGGCGCATGGGGGGAGGCCCAAGGGGGGCGCCCCAGCCCACTAAGGGCTGGTTCCCTTCCACTTTCAGCCCACGGGGCCCTCCGGGACAGGTGGCCCCACCCGGTGGACCCCCGGGACCCTTCCGGTGGTCCCGGTACAATACCGGTAACCCCCGAAACTTTCCCGGTGGCCGAAACTTGACTTCCTATATATAATTATTCACCTCCGGACCATTCCGGAACCTCTCGTGACGTCCGAGATCTCATCCGGGACTCCGAACAACTTTCGGGTTTCCGCATACATATATCTCTACAACCCTAGCGTCACCGGCCCTTAAGTGTGTAGACCCTACGGGTTCGGGAGACATGCAGACATGACCGAGACGCCTCTCCGGTCAATAACCAACAGCGGGATCTGGATACCCATGTTGGCTCCCACATGTTCCACGATGATCTCATCGGATGAACCACGGTGTCGAGGATTCAATCAATCCGTATGCAATTCCCTTTGTCAATCGGTATGTTACTTGCCCGAGATTCGATCGTCGGTATCCCAATACCTTGTTCAATCTCGTTACCGGCAAGTCTCTTTACTCGTACCGCAATGCATGATCCCGTGACTAACGCCTTAGTCACATTGAGCTCATTATGATGATGCATTACCGAGTGGGCCCAGAGATACCTCTCCGTCACACGGAGTGACAAATCCCAGTCTCGATCCGTGCCAACCCAACAGACACTTTCGGAGATACCCGTAATGCACCTTTATAGTCACCCAGTTACGTTGTGACGTTTGGCACACCCAAAGCACTCCTACGGTATCCGGGAGTTGCACGATCTCATGGTCTAAGGAAAAGATACTTGACATTGGAAAAGCTCTAGCAAACGAAACTACACGATCTTTTATGCTATGCTTAGGATTGGGTCTTGTCCATCACATCATTCTCCTAATGATGTGATCCCGTTATCAATGACATCCAAGGTCCATAGTCAGGAAACCATGACTATCTGTTGATCAACGAGCTAGTCAACTAGAGGCTTACTAGGGACACGTTGTGGTCTATGTATTCACACATGTATCACGATTTCTGGACAATACAATTATAGCATGAATAATAGACAATTACCATGAACAAAGAAATATAATAATAACCATTTATTATTGCCTCTAGGGCATATTTCCAACATGGACATGAGGAATACCACCTAGTATTGATATTTCAAGCTTATCTAGTCACTATGTGGTATGTCTTCTCATGAGAAATTCAAATTCTAAATAGTCCATTAATTATCTCTTGTTGGATCCTCTTATTGCCTCTTGTTAAGTTTTTATTGGTATCACATTATGAGGGAGTAATATGCTATGTGCATATTACAAACCTAGAAAATGTGTACATTTGAGATATTGTCACCTAAAATTGATATTAAAAATTATCTTGTTCCTAGGTGGCATGTTAGCTCTCCTAGTTGCAATTTGCTTGTGTTTGGTGTGCAGATGATGTTGGATATCCTTGCTATCTACCAACAGAATTATTTCCAAACACTTCTTGTCTTTTGACAATTTGTACTCACTTATGTGTGGTAGAAATTATTGATCATCTTTACATTGGCCTTTGCTTTTATTTGCCTTATCTCTTGCCTAGGATTGTGTCAACTCCCGTTGTATTCCATACCACTTGTGGATCTTGTTATTTCCTTGAGATTGTCTAGTGTTTGTATAGATATAGTGAAAGTGGTGATCCCATCTTGTGCTTTTTGTATTCAAATGCAAATTCTCTATAATGCACAACTCGTGGGGGAGCTATCTTTTTTTCTATAAAACACTAATCTTGTGATCCATTTTAAGTGTGTGTTGGTGAACGGCAAGCCGTTTCTTTTTGGTACTTGTGCCATCATGAAACTTTGTAGAGAGGTTGGTTTGTTTGGAACCATCCTCTCTTTTGGGAGTTTGATATCATTTTGTGTGTTCCAATGGATATCTCATTTCTTGATATATCTTTTAATGATATCTTCCAAGTGATGATTTCTCCATTTGGTATCCTTTTCACTTGGTATTTCCTTGTATTTTGGTATCGGTTCTTGAAAGTTTTGAGCATGCATATTAACTTCATGTATTTTCTTTGGCATGCTTTCTTTCTTTGACCCATTATATAGGGGAAACTCCACCAAGTCTCAAATTGGATGAGATGTGCATGAGATTCTATTTCCTATCTATGTGCACATATTTATGTGGAGTTTGTCCTATGTATTGGTGTTTCTAACTCTTTGGTCCCAATGAGTTTGGGTACCATTTTGTTTGTGTTGTTGTTCTAGGAACAATTGGAGATGCATTGGATGCTCGACTCACTCACAAGGAAGGTGGTGTCACCATGTGCTTATTGAAGTCAAGCTAGGATGATCGATGAACTACTATCTACCTTTGATTGGTATCTACTACATCCTTCCATTGATTTCCCGGTAACAAGTATCATCTTCTTCTTCATGCACACATTTCTTGCATCAACCTTGTGTAGGTTGCATCATGGCATGTAATACATTCTTTCTTGTGATACATGTTTCCTTTCTCAAAGCATCCCAACAATGATCTTTTGTTGCTAGTTGTGATGTCTTTGATGTTTGTGTGTGGAATTCTTTGATATACAATAAGACAATATTTAGCCTTGTGCTATGCTTTTCAAGCAAAGATCTTATCAGTATATTTTATGACTTCCGTTTGGGTATCCTATTATTCCCTGAGTAACCATTTCTTGTGTGCATCCTTCTTTGTGGATTGATATCATTTCATCTACCTAGAATCTTATACACTTGAGAGAAGTTACATCTTTAGTGGATATCCTTATTCTTTCACGCCCACCTTTCTTTCCTTTGTATTTCCTAGGTGGCTCCGTGAAAGGATTTTTCTTGAGTGCGAATCTTATATCTTTGCATCTTGTTGCACTCCTGTGTGGTGAAGATTATTTTCCTCATGCTTGTCTTTACGAGGCTTTTGCCATCTTAATTGGTATCCCTCGTCTTGATGAGGCTTTCATCTTCTATCTTCACCCTGGGTTATCGCAAGCCTTGTTGTTAATTCTCATTTTAGTGAGCTTGTGAACCCATTTGCTCGTTGGGTGTGTGTGGGGAGGACATGTCATGCACCATGTATCTCATTTATCCAAGACTATGTTGATGCTTTATGCTCATCCTTATATTAGTCTTCTCAAGTGCTTTGTCATGACTCACACACATCATTTTGGTTGAGCCTACTGTTAAGTTTCCTCCTTTACATGTTGCTCAACCATTTGTTTGTTGCAAGTGCTAGGCTTTGTTTCCTATATGCTCACTTGCACTTGTTTTGAGTTTCTATTGATTTTGGGGGAGGTATGATCCTATTTTGTGTAATGTGTATCCAAATACAAAAATTCTTATGTGTGCACAAATCATGGGGAATTTCTCTAGTTTCTTTAGAACACTCCTTTGCTCATATCGTAATATCCTTTATTCTTGTGGCTCATAGGATCTTTGGTCTAGTTGGTTCAATTGATATCCTTTGATTGCTTGCTTCAATTGGTATCTTTTGATTGCATGATTGCTTGTTTCTCTCTTTGCCATGTCTTTGTGGCATATCTTTCTTTTGCAATCTTTGGGCCTCAATATAGTCTGTCTTCCTCCAAGTATTTACCGTTGGATATGTGTATTGCATTCCACTCTCTTTTTGAGAAATACACAATTTATGGAGAAACACTTTTTATATTGGCCTTCTAAGCTTGTCGCCCATTTTGGCAATCGATGCCAATGGGGGAGAAGTTTCAGAGAGTTTTGTGGATAAGTTTAGAGAGTTATTTCTTCTTGCTTTGGTTTTGTTCCTAAGCAATTGCATCTCATTCACATGCATTATTTGTTGTTGCATTGCATGGTGATGCATAATTCCTTATATAAACTCTCTTGAAAGTGATTGTCATCAATTACCAAAATGGGGGAGATTGAAAGGACATGCGGTGCCCCCATGTGTGGTTTTGGTAATTGATGACAATCTCTATGGACTAACGGTTGCCTTGAGTTATATTTGAAGGATTTGTCCATAGGATTGTCTTGAAGTCCATGTGTTGGTTTCAAGGAGTTTATGAGATGGCCAAAGTGCTTTTCAAGGAATTATCCAAAGATTGGTCATGTGAGAGTTGAGCTTATTGCAAGCATGTCTTGAAGAAGAAGATTGTGTGAACATTCAAGTTTACCTTCAAGACATCATCCTAATGAAGTGAGTTGGAAAGATTCAAGGTTGATCAAGACTAAGTACAGAGAGTGATTCAAGTTGATCAACACACAAAGCGCACAAGTTGTACCGAGAGGGACCAAGTGATCCCATGGTATGGTAAGCATTGTCCATTACGCTTTGTGTTGAGGATATAGACCTTAGAGTCACCCGCCAGGAGAGGCCGGGTTACTCTATGGTCATTGCCAGAAGCCCGGCGCCAAGCTTGAAGACGGTGGGCCAAAGATGGGCTTAAGACCCGGATATGGCTTAAGGCCCGTAGTTACAATCATTATTATGGTAGAACTTGTAGCGTAAGGCAAGAATAGTTGAGAGTCCGAGCCGGACACTCTTATGAGCCGGCCGGGACTCTGAGAGCTGCTGGGCGTCAGCCTCCCTATATAAAGGGATGACCCGGCAGCGGTTTAGGGACAAGAAAGATCTCATCGAAAGCCAGGCATAGCAGTTCAGCTCCCTGGTCATCGAAACCCTAATCAATACCACCTCAAACTGGACGTAGGCTTTTACCTTCACCGTAAGGGGCCGAACCAGTATAAATCCTCGTGTTCCTTGTCCCAATTAACCCCTTCAAGCTTCCTAGTTGCGATGGCTCCACGACTAAGTCCTAGCTCGAGGACATCTGCCGTGACAATTCCACGACAGTTGGCGCCCACCGTGGGGCTCGCGCACGGTGGATTTGAGTTCTTGAAGGGCAGCTTCAAAGGGCTCAAGGGATACGCTGTGGGCCGGATGACCAAGAGTCGTCGCGACAAGCTCTACATCGATGATGCAAACTGGGGCCCCGACGCCGGCTCAATTGAGTACGGGTACCGGGTCCCCTTCGGCGGAATTCATGTTTTCATTGGCAAGATTGGTGAGCCGGGCCCTGAGCCGGATCTCTGCGCCGATCTCATCGAGACGGCTCAGCGTGCACGACCCACCCGGGCCCGGCCTGCAGTAAGGCATGCTTTTGTGGGATGCATCCATGGAGGGCTCTCTGATCAATCTGGATCTGGTGATGAGACGGCTGCCGGCTCTGATGGCGAGTCGTCCACCGATGAGTCAAATTTGTTGTATCAACTTCAAGATGGCAGGCTCATGGGTTGTTCCGATGGTGACAGTATTCCGGACCTATTTGAACTGCCAAGCCGGGTTGGAATCTTCATGGCCGGTGCGCAGCCTGTTCAGAACCCTGCTGCTGTAGCGGGAAACCCGGTGCCTTCGCCGGCTCAGGTGCTAATGGATCTCACGGACAAGATGACGGCCCTGTTAACCGCCACGGTTGACCCGGCGGATCAAGCTCAGCACGATGCGGAGGTGGCGCAGTTAAAATTGGATCTAGTGAAAGCTAAGGAGGATCTGGCAGCAGAAGGGATCAGGATGGCTGTGGAGAGGGCGGCTCTCGATGCCCAAACCCAGTTGATTCAAGCGCAGTCCTTCCGGCTCACGATGGATCACAACGCGTCCAATGAGGTCCTGAGAAGGAGGCATCAAAAGGCCCAATCTCGACTCCCTCCGGTTTACGATCCACGCAACCTCTTCAACACGCTAGGTGCAGGGTCTAGTAACCCGCCAGGGGTCATAGTGCCCGGGTCTGGGACCCCTATTCAACCACAAGTGGTGGGGCCTCCCCAGGTGCCCCCTGCCCCGCCTCAGTACGTGCCAATACCACCGGGTCATTATAATAACCCGCTGGAGAACATGGTCGCTGCGGCAGCACGGCTGGCGGCTCTCCCAGTCGACGGCGACTCTCCGACAGCTATTGAAACCCGCCGGGTCAGGGAACTCCTTCAGACAGCACTAGCGCAGCAAGAGGCGTACTCCTACAGCCGGGACAGGATCCACTCGACCCCTCGTCCAGGACGGAGCCCGAGTTACAGCAGACACATGGTCTCAGCGACCGGCTCAAGTAACGTTCGACGCCATGACCCGCCCCCTGGCCATGGCCTGGCTCATAATGGAGCCTTTCACGCAGCAGACCAAGACAGAGCGCGGCAAGAGGCAGAGCAGGTGCCTCAGTTGACGGCTTACCAGACTCCCCGGCTTATCCGACGACGTCCGTCGATGTGGGTATCCCTACCAGGACTGGGGGTGTCCCTTGCTTAGTGCCAGCTATCCGCAATGAACGTCTACCCAAGGACTTCAAAGGCCCTAGGAAGGTGCCCAATTACACGGCTGACTTACAACCCGCAGCCTGGATCAAGAGTTACGAGATGGCCATGGATCTACTGGAGGTCAGTGAGGCGGCAATGGCCAAGTACTTCACCATGATGTTGGATGGGACTGCCCGCACTTGGTTGAAAGGGCTACCACCGAATTCCATCGGGTCTTGGGCTGAGCTGAAAGCCCGGTTCATCCAAAACTTCAGGGATACCTGTAGGCAGTCTATGTCAATTGTGGATTTGACTAACTGTAAGCAGCAGGAGGGTGAATCCACGACGCATTGGGTTCGCCGGGTCAAGGAGATCATACATTCATCAGATAAGATGGATGTCGGCTCTGTAGTCTTAATGTTGGAACAGAATTGTCGTTTCGTGCCCCTGAAGATGAAACTCGGGCGGCTTAAGCGCGACTGCAATGATATGGGTACACTAATGGAGGCTCTTGTCAAGTACGCCGATTTTGATGGTACCAAGGATCCCCCTTCAGATGATGAAAGGGCAGGGAAGGGAAAGAAGAATGGCAATGGCAAGGGTCCTCAGCATAACCCGGGGAACCAAGGAGGAGGCAAGCGCAAGGCCGATGGCATCCTAGAGTTTGTAGCCAACGCCAGCTCACAAGGTAATAACCAGCGGCGCAAGGGGAGGCCCCCTCCCCGAGGCGGCGGGTCAGGCCCGACGCTGGAGCAACTGTTGAATGAGCCTTGTCCAAGGCATGGCTCTAGAGAGAAGCCAGCGACTCATCTATGGAAGGATTGTGCAATCATGAAAGCATGGCCCGGGCGGCGGCTCAGGCGCCGGCGGCTTTCATGGCCCGGGCGGTGGCTCAAATTCTAATCCTCAGAACGGTCAAGGGGGCTTTAATCAACAGTCTGGTCAGGGTCATCAACAGCAGCAGGGGGGTTATCAGACCAATCCAAAGCAGCTTAGCGGTGGACAGTATCATGTGTTTACCACTAGTCTGTGCAAGCGAGATCAGAAGCTTCATAAGAGGGCTGCGAATGCTGTTGAGCCGGCGGCTCCATGCTACTTGCGGTGGTCTGAGCAGCCTATAGTGTGGAGCAGGGAGGATCACCCTCCACGGGTGGATAATCCGGGTCACTTGGCCCTGGTGGTGGCTCCTCAGGTGGGAGGATATAAGTTCACTAAGGTGCTCATGGATGGAGGCAGCAGCATCAACATCCTCTATTATGAGACATTCCGTCGTATGGGGTTGATTGATAAGAACCTCAGCCAGTCCAACAGTATTTTCCACGGTGTGGTACCTGGTAAGTCGGCTTATCCAGTCGGCAAGATTGAGTTGGAAGTGGCCTTTGGAGATGAGAACAACTACAGGGTGGAGAAATTGACCTTTGAGGTGGTCAAGATAAGAATTCCATACCATGCTATATTTGGACGGCCGGCTTACGCCAAGTTCATGGCACGGCCGTGTTATGTGTACTTACAGCTCAAGATGCCGGGTCACAATGGGACCATTACGGTTCACGGCAGCCGGAAAGTGGCTCTGGAGTGTGAGGAAGGCGATGCGGCTTATGCAGAATCTGTTTGTGCAACAGAGGAGTTGAAGTTCTACAAAGACAATGTTGACCCAACAGACATGACCTCTCTGAAAAAGCCGACTACGGAAAATGAGCCGGCGATGAAATTTAAGTCGGCTGATGAAACTAAGCTTGTTGATTTTGTTCCAGGAGATTCATCTCAGCAGTTTAGCATCAGTGCCAATCTGGATCCAAAATAGGAAAGCGCGCTCATCGAGTTCATCCGTGAGAATAGGGACATCTTCGCATGGAAACCTTCTGACATGCCAGGTGTACCTAGAGAACTCGCTGAGCACACTCTCAATGTTGATCCAAAATTTAAGCCGGTCAGGCAGTTCCTTCGGCGGTTTAATGAAGAGAGGCGGAAAGCTATTGGTGAAGAGGTGGCCCGGCTCTTGGCGGCCGGGTTTATTGTTGAAGTCTTTCACCCGGAATGGTTAGCTAACCCGGTGCTCGTGCTCAAGAAGAACGACACTTGGCGGATGTGTGTGGACTACACGGACTTAAACAAGGCGTGTCCGGCTGATCCTTTTGCCCTCCCCCGTATTGATCAAATTATTGATGCTACGGCAGGTTGTGCGCGCCTAAGTTTCTTGGATGCTTATTCCAGATATCATCAGATTAAAATGGCAGTTAAGGACCAGGAGAAGACGGCGTTCATCACTCCCTTTGGAGCCTTCTGCTATGTGTCTATGCCCTTTGGACTCAAGTGTGCACAGGCGACTTATCAGCGTTGTGTACAGAACTGTCTTCATAACCAGATCGGGCGCAATGTTCATGCTTATGTGGACGATATTGTGGTTAAGTCCATAAAGGAGGAAACCCTGATAGATGATTTAAGGGAAACCTTTGATAATCTCCGGGTCTACAAGATGATGCTTAACCCGACCAAGTGTGTTTTTGGTGTTCCTGCAGGCAAACTCTTGGGTTTTTTGGTTTCTGACAGAGGCATTGAAGCTAACCCGGAGAAGATCAAGGCCATCACCTCCCTGGCTAAGCCGGCGTGTATAAATGACGTTCAGCGCTTGGCGGGTCGCATCGCTGCTTTAAGCCGGTTCATAAGCCGTTTGGGTGAGAAGGCCATGCCATTATATCAGTTGATGAAGAAAATTGATAACTTTGTCTGGAATGATGCAGCTAATACCGCTTTTGAGGATTTGAAGAAGCAGCTGGCAGAGCCCCCAGTCCTTGCTGCTCCGGTCGATAAGGAGCCCTTATTACTGTACGTGGCCGCAAACACACGAGCCGTCAGTGTGGCTGTGGTGGTGGAGCGCAAGGAAGAGGGTAAGGAGCATCCGGTTCAGCGGCCGGTTTATTATGTCAGCGAAGTGCTTATCGAGTCCAAACAGCGGTATCCACATTGGCAGAAGCTTGTTTATGGTGTGTTCATGACAAGCCGGAAGCTTAAGCATTATTTCCAGGGTCATCCTATCACTGTGGTCAGTTCTGCCCCTCTTGGTGATATCATTCAAAACAGAGAGGCCACAGGGAGAGTGGCTAAGTGGGCTATAGAGCTCGGACCCCATGGTCTCAAATACGTGCCACGCACTGCTGTTAAATCTCAGGCCTTGGTGGATTTCATCAACCATTGGACAGAGTCACAAGTACCCGAGCAAAAGCCGGATAACACATATTGGACTATTCACTTCGATGGGTCCAGGCAGTTGGAGGGCTCGGGGGCTGGAGTTGTATTGGCTTCCCCTAAAGGTGATAAGTTCCATTATGTGCTACAGTTAATGTTTCCTTGCACTAACAACACGGCTGAGTACGAGGCCTTGCTCCATGGTCTTCGGATGGCTAAAGAGAAGAGCTTGAGCCGGGTAAGGTGCTTCGGCGACTCAGACTTGGTGGCTCAACAAGTATCAGGAAAGTGGGATTCCAAGGACCCTCTCATGGCGGCTTATCGCCGCAAGGTTGATGCCATTGCTGGGCACTTTCAAGGTTACCAAGTAGAGCACATCGATCGCAGGAAGAACGAGGCGGCTGATGCTTTAAGCCGGCTGGGCTCTCAGCGAAAACCGGTGCCGCCTAATACTTTCCTGGACGTCCTGTATAACCCTTCTGTTAAGTTGCCTACAGAGGAAGACTTGGCTGTCCCTGACCCGGAGGCACGGCTGGTGGCGGCTCTCCACATCATACCGGATTGGACAATGCCCTATTTGGCTTACATGACCCGGGGTGAGTTGCCTGAGGATGAAACTTTGGCCAGGCAAATAACCCGGCGGGCTAAGTCAATGATTGTTATCAATGGCGAGTTGCATCACCGTAGTGTTACAGGAGCGTTTCAGCGTTGTGTCTCCCCTGAGGAAGGTCAAGAGATCTTGCGTGAGATTCATGAAGGGGATTGTGGCCATCACGCCGGCTCAAAGTCTCTTGTGGCCAAGGCTTTTCGCCATGGTTTTTATTGGTTGACGGCTCATGCTGATGCGGAGGACCTAGTCAGTAAATGTGACGGTTGCCAGAGGTTCTCACGACGGGCTCATGTGCCGGCTCAGGAGCTGAGGATGATCCCAATTACTTGGCCCTTTGCGGTCCGGGGGCTTGATATGGTTGGGCCTTTCAAAAGATCCAAGGACAAGAAGACCCACCTTTTGGTGGCAGTTGACAAATTTACCAAGTGGGTAGAAGCAGAGCCAGTTAGCAAGTGTGATGCAGCCACAGCAGTTCAGTTCATGAAGAAGGTGATCTTTCGCTTTGGCTTTCCGCACAGCATTATAACTGACAATGGCACCAATCTATCCAAAGGCGCCATGGAAGAGTTTTGTCAACGAGAGCATATCCGACTTGATGTTTCCTCAGTTGCTCATCCTCAATCCAATGGTCAAGCTGAGAGAGCTAATCAGGAGATTCTGAAGGGCATCAAGCCCCGGCTTTTGGTCCCTTTGCAACGGACGCCGGGTTGTTGGGTGGAGGAGTTGCCCTCCGTGTTATGGAGCATCAACACTACTCCTAACAGGTCTACAGGTTTCACGCCTTTCTTCATGGTTTATGGGGCAGAAGCAGTCCTCCCCAGTGACATCCGTCATGACTCACCTCGAGTGGCGGCTTATGTTGAGGCGGACAATGAACAGGCGCGCCAAGATGCTCTTGACTTGTTGGATGAACAACGTGATGTGGCCGCAGCTCGCTCAGCGATTTACCAACAAGACCTGCGCCGTTATCATAGTCGCCGGGTTAAATCCCAGGTCTTCCACGAAGGCGATCTCGTGCTCCGGCTCATCCAAGATCAAAACGATGCGCACAAGCTATCTCCACCTTGGGAAGGGCCCTTTGTGGTCAGCAAGAATTTGCACAACGGGTCGTATTACCTCATTGACATTCGGGAGCACAAAGATTCACGTAAGTCGGAGGAAGAGACCCGTCGGCCGTGGAACATAGCTCAGCTTCGGCCTTACTACACTTGAGCCACCGGCTCTCATAATGTACATATTTCTCTCAGCCATGTATATATTATGATAAGCAATAAAGCAGGACCTCTGTCCTTTTTCTCCTCCAAATATGCACGTGTTGTTTTCATTGCAAGATTACATGATAACTTGAAGGAGGATTCGGCTTATGATCGTATTCGAATCTAGCCGTAAGCAGTAAGGTCACTTGGGGGCTTCCTGTTCAAACATGGGTCGTATTCGAACCAAAGAGAACATAGCTGTCGGTACCCATTTGATTGGCAAAGTGCCGAGCTCATTGGGGAGTTTTCTTTGATCATATCTGAATCTTAGTTTAAACCCTTTGAGAACCGACGGGGATCGTATTCGAATCAGCGTCGTTAAACAATTCTTAAAATCACTTGGGGGCTTCCTGTTCAAACATGGGTCGTATTCGAACCAAAGAGAACATAGCTATCGGTACCCTCTTGATTGGCATCGCCACACCCACTGGGGGCTATATGATCGTATTCGAATCTTAGCATAACCTCTTTGGGCCGGGTCTCTGGTCGTATTCGAACCGGAAGCCCCTAAGTTCTTCTGCTTCACAGTAAGTTTCTTCAGATCATTTCAAAGTGTGTACGGCCGGGTCTCACTTGGCCGGCTTAACTTTGATTTCCAGTGTTAGTTGGACACAATGGGCGTTATTACGATGGGTAAACCGGAATTGAGGTACCAACCTTACTACCCGGGTTATCTAAGCCGGAAGTATGCTTGCAGGCTGCTAAGTATGTTATTACGGCCGTATTAAGGATATAATTGAAGACCAGTCCTTTTTGATTCATATTCCGGGTTATATATCTAAAACTTATGATTCTCAGGGCGGTAAGCCACCTCGAGACTTGTGATTTGTCCTTCTCTGCAGGATAGTTAAAGGCAACTATTTTGAGATTAAGGAAAACAAATGATTGATTACGACCCGGAGAAACATAAAGGAGACAACTTCAACAGACTTCAGCATTCAAGGCGTGCACGATGGCACGGCAAAGATAAAGTATTGGTCCTACTCTATTACAAGACTCATTGAGTCCAAAAAGGGTGAGGCATTGTTTGATAAGCCGCCAGCCGAGTTACGACGCTTGCTGGGTTGAAGTCTCCGGCTCGTTCCTCTCTTCTCCTCCGGCTGTTCCCAAGACCTGGAAAGTTGATGACTTCCAGTCGATGCCGCTGGGAGTTTCGAATTGGGCTTCCTCGTCAATTAACCCGGCCGGGTCAATCTCCGTGGCGAAGGTGTGCTGACGAGCCGGCGGGATCAAGTTGAGGGCTTCATAGCGCGGCGTAGGGATCCTCTGATTTTCTGCATCGTAGCCCGGCTGATACTTAGTCAGATCTGTATCATTGCCAATCAGAGTGGCCACCGGGCGTACGGCCTTCACGCAAGCTGCGAAGTCCTTCTGATCGAAGGCGGTGCCGTCTTCCTTCAGACTTGGATAGCCGAGGGCGATGTCCGCCGGGTCTAACTCTGGCAGGAACGCCTTGGCCCGGCTCAGCGCGGCGATCGCTCCGGCTCTTGCAGAGGCCCGTCGCAGCTCTTGAATCCGTTGAGGCAGAACGGCGAGCCGGCGAAGGACTTCCGCCAGGTGAGTCGGCACCTCGTTGGATAGGGCCACCACAGCCAAGGCACGCTGTGACCCAGTGTAGAGTTACTCCACCAGGGTGTACACGGCCTTCAGCTTGGTTACCACGCTCTGGTTAAGGTTGGCGCTTCTGGGACCTGTTTAACCGAATCACATAAGCCGCCGACAAGGATGAGTTATGAGATATAAAGATTCTAAACTTGATGAAAGCTGGTGAGATGACTTACCAAAGATCGCGGCAACCATCTGGGACACTTGGCGCTTTAAGCCGGAGAGCTCGGCGGTCTTCTCGGAGAGAGCCTTCTCCGCCTGTTCAGCCCGGTTCACCAGCGCGGCCTTTTCTTCGGCCCAAGCCTTCCGTTCCGCGTCAAACTCTGTCTTCAGCTTTTCTTGCGCGGCGATGCTGGACACAAATTTGGCATTTGCCTTCCGGGTCTCCATTTCTTGCATCTTCAGCCGGTTCTTGAGGTTAGAGATGTTAGCCTCTAACTTCTTGCCAGCAGCCTGCATAAATTTCCGGGTTATGGCATGAACATTTACTATGCAAATTTAAAGTCCCAAGCGTTTTCCAAGCAAAGACACTTGGCACTTGGGGGCTAATGCATATCGAACGTTTCTATCTACAAACTAACGGCTCATGGAAATAAGCCGGCACCTAAGTCTACGACATATTCAATCATAAGTCGTCGACTTGGGGGCTAGAATGCTAAAGGTAACTATGCAGTAAGTAAGAGGACAGAAGAATAATACCTCAGATTTCTGCTGGATCTGGTTCACCATGGCAATCTCTGCGTCCCGGCTCTTGTGCACTTGGCTGACGAAGCCAGAGACGATCTCTCCAATGTTCAAATTGGAGTAGTCGGTGAGGTCCAGGTTAACCCGGCAGGACTCTAGCAGCTCCCCTTTGGCGGAGCACTTGGGCAGCGCGGTAGGTCTCCCCGGCTCAACAAACTCCGTCCGGGTCATCTGCTGGTTGAGCCGAGCTGGAGGCCTCCGGGTTAACATAAGCTTCTGTTGCAGGCTTGTTGGTTGGAGCAGCGGCCTCAGGAGCAGAGGCAGCTGGCGGTTCTTGAGCGGCTGCCTCTGGCTCAGGCAAGTCCGGCTCATCGACCGGCTTGGACTTCTTCGCCCTCTTGGTGAGCTTGGCCTGGGCACTGAAAGGACAGAAAGGTTAAGCACAATAGGGTAAGTGAAGACAAAGTACAAACATGAGATATTATCGTTACCCGGGCACGGTCTTGAAGGCTGGCAGGCTTGACTGCATAGAGTCGCCAGAGGAAGGGGAAGTTTCCTGATAATTTGAGTCGGAAGAGTTGAGTGGTTGACGTATAACACCTGCCAAAGGATGAAAAGGGTACAGCGTTGAGATCACCTTGGTCCGGTGTTTCCTCGATGCGTCAGGTAACCCGGCGGAAAGGTCAGTGTCTTTGTTGGTCCGGGTGTGCCGCCGGCTTTCATGCACCTGTCGCTTCAAAATAAATTGAGGGTCTTGATAAGCTAAAGGATGTGAAAAGCTTACTTTCCGGGTTACCCTTCGGACTTTCAGCCTTGGCAAGGGCTCCGAGTCGGAGGAAAGTGACATTACCTCTTCAACCACCGGGTTACTTGCGCCGGTGTCATCCTGTCGATGAACAAGTATAGATAAGGCGGACAGCAATAAACAACAAATACAACAAGGACTTACAGGCTCAGGGGTTACCTCTGACTCGGAGCTGTCGCTTAATTGCATCAGCTATGAAGCAGTTGGCCTACTTCCCTTCTTACGGGGAGCGGCTTTCTTGGCGGCTTTCTTCGCCTTTCTGGCCTTCTTGGCCGCCTCATGGTCATATTTGACCCGCCAGAACTTATCATCAGCCTGAAAAATACAATGATGATTTCTTAAAACGATTCAGATGAAAGTTATATACAGATAAGATGTTCAGATCAGCGGCTTACCGCTGGGGCTGGGTTGGTCTTGCAGAAGGGGGCTAACCCAGTCCTTCCGCAGTCTGCCAGGCTCTCGTTCAAGAGAGCCTTGGTCATCTCCTCTGCAACATCTTCAGGAAGATCGTTGCGGCTGTGTCTCTGGGGGTCATCCTTTCGGCCCGTGTACTCACACATTAAGCCGGGGCGGCGGCTCAATGGGATCACCCGCCACGAGATCCAGACCCGGACCAGATCGATTCCGTTCAGACCATTGCCCAGGAGAGCCTTGATCTTGTTGATGGTGGGGAGCAGAGGTTGGCGCTCCGCTTGAGTAAGCTTGTCTGACAGTGGGTGAGTTGGCTCCAGACGCGAGGGGCGAAAGCCGGGCAACGGATTCTCATCAGCCGGCGACGTGTCTTGGCAGTAAAACCACGTCAGATTCCAGTCTTTGGGGAGGCTCGGCGGCTCTGCGTAAGGGAAAAGGCAGTCCCTCCGCCGCTGAATGGAGATGCCGCCTAGCTCCAAACTTGGCCCGTTGGCACACTCGTTCTGGCGGTTTAAATAGAAAAGCTCTCTGAAGAGCAGCAGACTGGGTGCTTCTCCAAGGTAAACCTCGCAGAACACTTGGAAGTTGCAGATATTGGACACTGAGTTGGGTCCTATGTCTTGAGGCCGCAGATCGAAGAAATTCAGAACGTCTCTGAAAAACTTTGAGCCGGGTGGTGCGAAGCCCCAGCTCATGTGATCCGCAAAAATGACCACCTCCCCGTCCCTTGGCTGTGGTCTCTCCTCTGATGGGTCGGGGGCACGGTAGGACATGACGTCCTTCTTGGGCAGATAGCCAGACTTGATAAAATCTGCTAACGTCTTGTTGGTGACATTGGACCTCATCCAGTTGCAAGTGATGGAGGCTTTAGGAGCTTTGGGAGGCATGGTGACTGTTGAAAGCCTATGATACAGGGAAAAATGTCCGGTTTAATAATGAGCCGGAGGAGACTTACAAGTTAAGGTTTAAGATGGCAGTTTACGGAGGGGACTAATGACATATATCTAAGTGCACCAGGTTATTTAAGCCGCCAAGGTGTTGAGAGTAATTCGATTGTCTACGGCCTTATCACAGATGAGCCAGAAAATTCTACGGCGCATGGTCTCCTTTAAGTTGGAAGGTTCTACGGCGCGTGTTTTCTTTAAACCGGAAATGTAAACCGCCATGACTCAATGAGGGCAGTTTTTTACTAAGTATGGTGAAAACAGGTTTCACACATTGCGGTAAATATTTTGGATCAAAATGGTCGGGCAAAAGAAAAAGTTTCTAGACCTAGAAACGGATGCGAGGGAAGTTCTTGAGCTCGAATGAGGTCTTTATGCAGTAGAAAGAGACCTACTTGCGTTTGAAATGAGTACTAAACAGCCGCCGCACTAGTTCTATACTATACTAAGATCAAAAGGAGGCAGTAAAAATCAAATCTACTGAGGGCCGCGATGAACTGCGAAGAACAGAGGAAGAACTACGGAGCCCTAGTACGGATCTGCCCTATGGAGTAGCGAGAACTCACCGGTGCTGAAGAGGAGCGGAGGTTGCCGCCGTTTGTCTGGACCGAGTCAGGGTGATGCAGCGGCCAAGGTTGACGAAGACCGGGGGCGCGGCGGCGGCGGCGGAGTTCGAGCTCGAGCAGAGGACAGTGGCGCAAGGAGGAAGAAGAGTGGCTAAAGGCCCGTCGGGCCGGGCTATTTATAAGGGCGAGCTCATAAAGTAGGCGCGAGAAATGAGGAGACCACGGCGTGGTTATCTCCCCATGAAACGCCTCGATTTTCGGGATGGCAGTAAAAGATAAGATCCGTTGCGGATCTGGTGGAGTAAAAACGGGCTTAATGGAAGATGACGTCACGGCAGATTACCCGGAGTCCAGAGGATGACGTCACGCCGGGTTATGGCCCTCACACAATGGTAAGCCGGAGGTTTTCTGTTGAAGAATTGAAGATTGACATGAGCCGGCTCAAATCAATCTGGGGCCTAATGTTGAGGATATAGACCTTAGAGTCACCCGCCAGGAGAGGCCGGGTTACTCTATGGTCATTGCCAGAAGCCCGACGCCAAGCTTGAAGACGGTGGGCCAAAGATGGGCTTAAGACCCGGATATGGCTTAAGGCCCGTAGTTACAATCATTATTATGGTAGAACTTGTAGCGTAAGGCAAGAATAGTTGAGAGTCCGAGCCGGACACTCTTATGAACCGGCCGGGACTCTGAGAGCTGCTGGGCGTCAGCCTCCCTATATAAAGGGACGACCCGGCAGCAGTTTAGGGACAAGAAAGATCTCATCGAAAGCCAGGCATAGCAGTTAAGCTCCCTGGTCATCGAAACCCTAATCAATACCACCTCAAACTGGACGTAGGCTTTTACCTTCACCGTAAGGGGCCGAACCAGTATAAATCCTCGTGTTCCTTGTCCCAATTAACCCCTTCAAGCTTCCTAGTTGCGATGGCTCCACGGCTAAGTCCTAGCTCGAGGACATCTGCCGTGACAATTCCATGACACTTTGTGTACTAACCCATGGTCTATGTGAGAGTTCTTTGTGGAGTTAGGTATGTTTCCATGGTCTTGCGTCAAGAGGAAGATCTCATACAACCCATAGAGGATGACATCAAGTGGTGATCGTCATCAAGTTTGCAGTGTGCAAGTTCAAGTGGAGCAACACGAAGAGTGGCTCACCCATAATGGAGTATGGGGGAGCAATCAAGCTTGAAGCTTGCCGTCCATTGTGGTGTCAATGGAATTGTGAAGATGTGCCGAAGAGTGGCTCATCCATAGTGGAGTATGGGGGAGGAATCAACTAGTCTTCATCGAGCCAACACAATCAAGAAAGGTGGTCCAACTTGAGGAAGTCAAGATCATCATCATCTAGCTCAAGTGGACTATGTGCAAGGCAAAGGTTTGCCCTTGATAGGTTTTCTATTTTACCGGTCTCATAGTGGTAGTTGGGAGACCGGGTTGTAGGATCGATTGCCGTACTATCAAGGGGGGCTCTCTAGTGAGTAGCTTGATCGTATCGTTCGTCGATAGCTCAAACCATTGCATCCTTGCATTATCTCTCCTGGTTCTTGTTTGGTTCTTCTCCTTGTGAGATTTGGATCTCATGGTCATCTTCTTGACAAGCTCGAGTTCATCGAAAACCGTTTTCATATGCATCTTCTTTTGTGCTTTCGGTGTTGGAGGTTTTACCGGTCCTAATTGAGAAAGGGTTCTCATCATTTTATTTTGGGTATTTTCTCGATTGCTATTTCTTGATATTTCTATCAAGATTGTGTTTGCTCTTGTCCTTAGCTTTCCAACAAACTTGATTTCGTCGAATTCGGAGCTCGTATGCGAAAGTTGTGGCTGTTTTGATATTGCCTATTTTACATAGAGAGGTTGTACCGCCCCATAGAAAGGTTGTACCGGGTGGTTGGAGCGGTTGTACCGCTCCAGAATTGGTCCGGAGGTTGTACCGGCCATGTACCGCTCTACCACCAGACTAGTTTCTGTTGTGGTGCGGTTGTGGGCCGGTTGTACCGCTTATTGCCTGTTACCGGTTCTACTGGTGCTCATAGCGGTTGTACCACTCCTATGTTTTTCTGCACATAACAGGCAGATTCGTGGGGGCCTATTTAAGGGGTTCTTCTTCCCCAATGGTTGCCTAACTCTTGAGCTCGTTTTTGCCCCCATTGTTGACCTTCTTTGAGCTTGCTAACTCTCAATCCCTCCATGGATTCTTGCTAGTTTTTTAGGAAAAGAGACAGGAGATCTAGATCCACACTTTCACCAATCACTTTCTCCTCTATGTGAGGGAACCCCTTGGATCTAGATCTTGGAGTTCTTGGTGTTCTCCTTCTTGTTCTTCCTCTCATTTTCCTCCCTAGCATTAGTTTCTAGCCACGAACCGGGACAAATGAGCTGCCTATATATACCCCATCGCCGCAGCAGAGCACTTCACAGTGCTCTATTTTTTCTGGCCGTCGAGGGGAGGGCATTTGGGTGCTCTAGCTCACCTCCTATGCACATGAGGTGTTCGATGAAATGTCTGAGCCACACTAGTTAATCTTTCTCCTCTCGAAACTCGACCTCCGAGCTCCAGTTTCCCTGAGATTTGTCTAGGTTTACCGGTCCGTCACGTCCCGTCCCCGTCTTCACCGCCGTAGATCGCCCGCGCCGATCTCGTCGCCAGCACCACCATGGTGAGCCTGTTGTTCTAATCTTCTTTCTGAAAGAAAAAAATTCTTACTTCAGATAGATACTTGCCTAATTTTGTTACTTTTATTATTCATTCTTATTATATAGTGCGATGGTTTTGGTATCCGCCCCCGTCGGCCCTCGTCCTGTCTATGATTCGGATGTGGTATATATTATCTTTATAACTATTGGTTCATTTATTGTTTATGAAAATTATGCCGACCAACGTGACATAGATTTTATTTATCTAGGAGGTATGTGAACCGGAAATTCCAACCGACCCTATTGTCGAGAGGTTAAATTTAGTTGAAGAAGAAAACAATTTCTTGAAGGAAAAAATAAAAAAAATTGAGGAGGAGAAGATGATATTGGAGTTGCATGTTGCGGATGTCGTCGATGCTCACAAGATCAAGATGGATGCAATGCGCTTGAAGATTAGAAAGATTAGAAAATATGCCATTCATACCGAGGCTTGGTATCATTATGCCGTTGATCAATTGTTACCTTGGTTGCGATTATGATCGCATTTGTTTTCGCATTGAAATGTTTTACATAGTTTCAATGTATGGTTTAATTAATTAGATGCTCTGGAGAGCTATATGTTGTTAGATGAGAACTATGTATGTACTTTGGTTTTAATGTGATGATGAACTTCTATTAATTTGGTCACTTAATTATCTATTCATGATGTTCTGTAATGGTTTTTTACACACTTAATTATATATAAGGCATGCAGATGAACCGGCAATGGATGTACGGTGACAGACACACCTCCGAGTACATTAAGGGCGTGCATGATTTTCTCGAAGTGGCTGAGGCAAACAAGCAGGATGGTTTTATGTGTTGTCCATGCCCTACATGTGGGAATACGAAGTCTTACTCTGACCGGAAAATCCTTCACACCCACCTGCTTTACAAGGGTTTCATGCCACACTATAATGTTTGGATGAGGCACGGAGAAATAGGGGTTATGATGGAAGACGGCGAAGAAGAAGAGGACGATGACAACTATGTGCCCCCTGAATACGTTGATGCTGCAACGGGGGAAGCTGCTGAAGATCAAGAGGAACCAGACGATGTGCCCAATGATGTTGCAACGGGGGAAGCTGCTGAAGATCAAGAGGAACCAGTGCCCGATGATGATGATCTCCACCGGGTCATTGTCGATGCAAGGACGCAATGCGAAAGTCAAAAGGAGAAGCTGAAGTTCGATCGCATGTTAGAGGATCACAAAAAAGGGTTGTACCCCAATTGCGAAGATGGCAACACAAAGCTCGGTACCGTACTGGAATTGCTGCAGTGGAAGGCAGAGAATGCTGTGCCTGACAAAGGATTTGAGAAGCTATTGAAAATATTGAAGAAGAAGCTTCCAAAGGATAACGAATTGCCCGACAGTACATACGCAGCAAAGAAGGTCGTATGCCCTGTAGGATTGGAGGTGCAGAAGATACATGCATGCCCTAATGACTGCATCCTCTACCGCGGTGCGTACAAGGATCTGAACGCATGCCCGGTATGCGGTGCATTGCGGTATAAGATCAGACGAGATGACCCTGGTGATGTTGACGGCGAGCCCCCCAGGAAGAGGGTTCCTGCGAAGGTGATGTGGTATGCTCCTATAATACCACTGTTAAAACGTCTATTCAGAAACGAAGAGCATGCCAAGTTGATGCGATGGCACAGTGCGGACCGTAAGAAAGACGGGAAGTTTAGAGCACCCGCTGACAGGTCGCAGTGGAGAAAAATCGAGAGAAAGTACTGGGCTGAGTTTGCAGCTGACCCAAGGAACGTATGGTTTGGTTTAAGCGCGGATGGCATTAATCCTTTCGGGGAGCAGAGCAGCAATCACAGCACCTGGCCCGTGACTCTATGTATGTATAACCTTCCTCCTTGGATGTGCATGAAGCGGAAGTTCATTATGATGCCAGTTCTCATCCAAGGCCCTAAGCAACCCGGCAACGACATTGATGTGTACCTAAGGACATTAGTTGAAGAACTTTTACAGCTGTGGAATGGAAACAGTGTACGTACGTGGGATGAGCACAAACAGGAGGAATTTAACCTGCACGCGTTGCTGTTTGTAACCATGAACGATTGGCCCGCTCTCAGTAACCTTTCAGGACAGACAAACAAGGGATACCACGCATGCATGCACTATTTAGATGACACTGAAAGTATATACCTGGACAAATGCAGGAAGAATGTGTACTTGGGCCATCGTCGATTTCTTCCGACCAACCATCAATGTCGAAAGAAAGGCAAGCATTTCAAAGGCGAGGCAGATCACCGGAAGAAGCCTGCCATGTGTGCCGGTGATCACGTACTTGCTATGGTCAATGATTTACACGTAATCTTTGGAAAGGGTCCCGACGGACTAGCTGTTCCGAATGACGCTGAGGGACACGCACCCATGTGGAAGAAGAAATCTATATTTTGGGACCTACCCTACTGGAAAGACCTAGAGGTCCACTCTTCAATCGACGTGATGCACGTGACGAAGAACCTTTGCGTGAACCTGCTAGGCTTCTTGGGCGTGTATGGGAAGACAAAAGATACACCTGAGGCACGGGAGGACCTGCAACGTTTGCACGAAAAAGACGGCATGCCTCCGAAGCAGTATGAAGGTCCTGCCAGCTACGCTCTTACGAAAGAAGAGAAAGAAATCTTCTTTGAATGCCTGCTCAGTATGAAGGTCCTGACTGGCTTCTCGTCGAATATAAAGGGAATAATAAATATGGCAAAGAAAAAGTTCCAGAACCTAAAGTCTCATGACTGCCATGTGATTATGACGCAACTGCTTCCGGTTGCATTGAGGGGGCTTCTACGGGAAAACGTCCGATTAGCCATTGTGAAGCTATGTGCATTCCTCAATGCAATCTCTCAGAAGGTGATCGATCCAGAAATCATACCAAGGCTAAGGAGTGATGTGGCGCAATGTCTTGTCAGTTTCGAGCTGGTGTTCCCACCATCCTTCTTCAATATCATGACGCACGTCCTAGTTCATCTAGTCGACGAGATTGTCATTCTGGGGCCCGTATTTCTACACAATATGTTCCCCTTTGAGAGGTTCATGGGAGTCCTAAAGAAATATGTCCGTAACCGCGCTAGGCCAGAAGGAAGCATCTCCATGGGCCATCAAACAGAGGATGTCATTGGGTTTTGTGTTGACTTCATTCCTGGCCTTAAGAAGATAGGTCTCCCTAAATCGCGGTATGAGGGAAGACTGACTGGAAAAGGCACGCTAGGAGCGGACTCAATAATATGCAGGGACGGGCATTCTTGGTCTCAAGCACACTACACAGTTCTACAGAACTCTACCTTGGTGACCCCGTATGTCGATGAACACAAGAACAGTCTGCGCTCCAAACACCCGGAGCAGTGTGACAACTGGATTACATGTGAACACATCAGGACTTTTAGCAGTTGGTTGGAAACACGTCTCAGAGGTGACACCACTGTTTGTGATGAGTTGTACTCGTTTTCTAGGGGACCATCTTCGACTGTATTGACTTACAAAGGATACGAGATAAATGGGAATACATTTTACACGATCGCCCAAGATCAAAAGAGCACCAACCAAAACAGCGGTGTCCGCTTTGATGCAGCAACCGAGAGGGGAAAGGACACATATTATGGTTACATAATGGACATATGGGAACTTGACTACGGACATGATTTTAAGGTCCCTTTGTTTAAGTGCAAATGGGTCAATCTGTCAGGAGGCAGGGTACAGGTAGACCCACAGTACGGAATGACAACAGTGGATCTGAACAATCTTGGGTACACTGACGAACCGTTCGTCCTAGCCAATGATGTGGCACAGGTTATCTATGTGAAGGACATGTCTACCAGACCGAGAAAAAGAAAAGATAAGGAAGCGAATACATCATACGATGAGTCAAAGCGCCACATAGTTCTTTCAGGAAAAAGGGACATTGTGGGAGTGGAGGGCAAGACAGACATGTCTGAAGATTATGAAAAGTTTCAAGGAATTCCTCCCTTCAAAGTCAAGGCTGACCCAAGCATCCTGATAAACGATGAAGATTATCCATGGTTACGGCGCAATAAGCAAATGACACAAGCGAAGAAAAAGTGAAGACTTTCTCCCGCAACTATTATGATGATACCATGCCAACTTTGTAACAGACGAGTATGATACCATTGTCCGTTTTGTACACGAAGTGCATCTAGTTTTTTCCGTAACCCTCTCAACTTTCTTGCACATGCTATGTGGATGAAATGATGATACCATGCCAACTTTCAACCTTTTCAGAGTTCATTTGAAATGCTTTTCAATTTTAGGGTCTTATAGCTCAAAATAATTAGTAAATGCATGAAAAATGGTGCATGAAAAATAACAAATAAAATAAATAAGTAATTAGAAACAAAATAATATAAACTTTATTAAAATATATAAGTAGAAACAAAATAAAATAAACTTTAATAAAATTTATGAAACTAAAATTAACAAAGTATTTTCTGTTCAAAACATTATAAGAAACCTCTAGTATTGTTGAAACTAAAATCATATAAAATTGATGCAACTAATATTATCGAAGTATTTTCTGTTCAAAATCATTAAAAGCAAAAAGAATTTTCATAAAGAACTTTTTTTGATAGAAACTTTAATAGAAAAAAGAATTATCATAAAGTAAAATAAATAAGTAATTAGAAACAAAATAAAATAAAATAAATAAGTATTTTGTTGTAAGTAGAAATAAAATAAAATAAATAAAGCAAAAAAGAAAACAAAAAAACTGGAAAAAAATAAAAAAAATGCCACCTACTGGGCCACCACGGCCTGAATACGACTAGAAACCCATCCATGGGCCAGGATTCAGGCCCGCAGAAGGCCCAGCAGGCCCACAGGCATGTACAGAGTGGTTAGGCCCATAAGCCTGCTTTAGAGAGGAGCTCGACAGCTCAGGCGCACCGCACCTTATAAACAGGTGCGTCTCTCTCTCAACTAGCGAGGTGGGACTAAACTCCCACCACCACGCCCCTGTGCAAGGCTTTCCGTCCCGGTTGGTCGCACCAACCGGGACCAATGCCCCCCCTTTAGTCCCGGTTGGTGCCACCAACCGGGACCAAAGGCCGCCGCTTCCTGCCCTTTGGGCTGCTGAAAAGAGGCCTTTGGTACCAGTTGGTGGCACCAACCGGGACCAATGCTACCATTGGTCCCGGTTGGTGCCACCAACCGGTACCAATGCTCTTTGTATATAAGCAAACACTTAGCAGTTTCGACCAAATCCATCACTTCTTCACCCCCCGACGCCCCTGCTCCTCCTCGCCGTCGCCGCCCGACGCCCCTGCTTCACGTTGCCGTCGCCGCCGCCACCGACGCCGTCAGGCTGCTCGACGTCGCCGTCGCCGCCTCCACCGACACCGTCAGGCTGCTCAACGTCGCCGCCGCCGCCGCTTTCGCCCTCTGCCCCGACTCCCCTGCTCCTCCGAGTCGCTGTCGCCGCCCTCTGCCGTCGCCCCTGCTCCACCGTGCCCCGCCGCCCCCTGTGAGCACCAGCCTGCTCCCGCGCCCCTCCCCTGTCCCGCGCCCCTGCGCCCCGCCCCGCCGGCGCCGGCGCCGGCCCCTCCGCCGTGCCCCTCCGCCCCTGCGCGGTGCACTTAGATGTTTTTACATGTTTTTTAGATTATTTTAATTTATGTTTAGTTTAGTTTTAAGATTAGGAAAATTTCACATGTGTAGTAATATTTATTTAGATGTGTAGTTAATTTAGATGTTGTAATTTGTTCATAAAAATTGTGCACTTTTGTATAGAAACTTTATTTTTTTTTCATATGTACGAAAATGTAGAGTGAAAATGAAAACAAACATATAAGAAAAAACAAAGGAAAAAATGAAGAAGGAAAAGAAAACTGCCCGGCCCGGCCACCACCGCATTTTCATATAGTGTTTCCACCGAGTCCACTCGCACCGATCGAGCACCCCCCGCCGTCGCCATTGCGAGACGCCCCCGCTGTGAGCCGCCGCGCCGATCCGGCTCTGTTTTTATTTTGTATTAGATTAATTTTTTGTTCATATATATAAAATGTATATTTGTATGTATGTGGCTATATGTAAGTTCAGAGCATGTTTTTTATTAGATTAATTTCTTATTAGATTTATTACATTAATTGTATTGTTCACAACATGTTTTTGTTCATATATGTATTTTTTTGTTCATATGTGTATTAATGTTTTTGTTGTATATATGTAATTTTTTTCAATGTATATATGTATGTGGTAGCTATATATGCATGATGAGGGGGGTGGGGGTCGATATACCCCCTCCCCGATAATTTCAACATGAGGGGAGGTCGATACCCCCTCCCCGATAACATTTTTTAGAAAAGTTTTATATATCTAGCTAGGAAGAAAGGAAGAAGGAATGAACTAAGAAGAGGATTAAGAAGAAAAATAAGAGGAGAAGAAGAAGGAATAGAGGAGAAGAAGAAAAAATAGAGTCTATTTTTTCTTCTTCTCCTCTATTCCTTCTTCTTCTCCTTTTTTTTTCTTCTTCTCCACTTTTTTTATCTTCTACTTCCTCTTCTTAATTTTTATTGGGAACTCCATTCCAAAATAACTTCGACATGATGGGCGGTTGATATATATACCCCCTCTCGACCGTGATAACTTATACCACGGGAGCATCCCCCGGCCCTCTCGCTCGACCAAAACTCTCGAGGACACCCAAACCCTAGGAAAAAACGATGTCGGTCTCCTACCCCTCCCGTCGCGCCCCTACCCTTGAAGCGTTGCCGAGGCCACCCCAAACCCGGAATAAGCTAGGTCTACGTTTGCACTAATATATCCACCTGCTGTCATGTTTGTGTAATAATTGCCATGTTGTAATAATTGTAGAAACAATGGAGCACGGACGAGACGAGGAAGCAAAAGAGGTGTTGGGGGACATAATCTTAGCCGGAGGTGATGTCTTGTCTTATCTTAACGACAATGATGGTCTGGAAGAACAGGGTGAAGAAGCAGGCTACGGTGATCGAAGAGTGGAGGAGGAAAGACATGATTATGATGGCTCCGGTGACCCAATGCTGGTGCAAGAAGGAGCCCGTGGTGACGGCTCCGGTGACCGAACAGAGTCCGGCCAGGTAAATATATTAGTTAAGCCTGTGCTGACTAGCTAATTGATGCATTCATTGTTTTGGTATGTACACATATTAATTAACTCTCGTCTTTCTTCTTTTTTCTAGCCCTCCGGATCGAGCACAACTTCGGTAAAGAGACGAGGCCCGAAGAGAAAGTTGCGCTCGGATGAAAGGTTTGAGATCACAGCAATCGCGAGCGACGGCCAACCGATTGAACCCATCCGGACAAAGGAAGCATTTGCTGCTCAGTGCGGGGTTCTTGTTAGGGACAAGATCCCGATCAGCATCCACCAATGGTATAAGCCTAAGAAGGAAGACCCTGAGGTGTCTTATGTCAATGATATGCAGAAAGATAATCTTTGGACTGAGCTGAAGGCAAATTTCACCCTACCGCCAGAGGAGGATCCGGAGAAGCCAGTTAAAGAGCAATTTATCAAGTCTCATGCTCTTAAGAAGATGGCAGACCTATTCAGGAGGTGGAAGAATGAGCTGAAAACGTTTGTCGACAAAGAAGAGACACCAGAATTCATCGGCCGGTATGAGAATATTAAATATCACTGGCCCGCATTTGTGGCCCACAAGACATCGGAAAAGAGTAAGAAGATGTCAGCGACAAACAAGAAGAATGCTGCGAAGAAGAAGCTTCACCATCGCACGGGGTAAGGTGGCTACCTCAAAGCCCGGCCTAAGTGGGCCAATGCTGAGAATAATCTGCTTGATAAAGGGATCGAACCAGAGACAATGAACTGGCCAGACCGTTGCCGGACTTGGTTCTTCGGGGCTGGCGGAAAATTGGACCCTGTATCAGGGAGGTGCGTTTGGACGGACGAGCTTTTGAGAATACCAGTCAAGAGGCTTCAGCACTATATCGATGCAGCGCAGCAAGGGACGTTCGTTCCAGACAGAGAAAACGACGAGCTCACACTAGCCCTCGGGAATCCTGAGCACCCTGGACAGACACGAGGCACGCCAGGCTCCGTTCCGTGGAAGGCTGGTTTTCCGGACGTAGGCGGTTACAAAAGCCAGGAGAGGAGGAAAAAAGTGGAGCAGACCCAAATTCAGAAGCTGCACGAAAGGGTTCAAGCGTTAGAGGAACGAGACGCCAATCGACATGCCGAAACTACCCCCGAAGCTACCCCGCCATCTCAGCGAAGAAGCAGCGTGGCTTCCACCGAGCTACTTCAGCCGGAGCATGTCTTGACGGCTCCTGCTAGCTACCCCGTGGATGCTATCACGGAGTCTCAACATTGCCACCTTATGACGCAATGGCAGAACTTCAAAGTCAAGGCGGCTGTTGGCTCTGTTTTACCTCCTGAACCCGGCGCAACCTACCACTGCCGGCCGATTCCAGAAGGATATGCTAGGGTGATGGTGGATGAAATAACGGAGGGATTTGAGGACCTCCGGCTTGACCACCCTACCGGTGAAGGGGAGACTCGGCTGGGTTCTGCTCTGAAGACTCCATGCCTATGGCGGAAGGAGCTCATCAACCTTCCGAACTGGACGCCTCCGGCGAGTAAGGGCACTCCGCCTCCTCCTCCGGCGAGTGATCAGGGCACTCAGCCTCCTTCTCCGGCGCGTGGCGGCACTCCGCCTCCTCCTCCGGCGAGTGATCAGGGCACTTAGCCTCCTTCTCCGTCGCGTGGCGGCACTCTGCCTCCTTCTCCGCCTGCGCTGGCGCGCCAGAGCAGCCAGCCTCCTCCTTCTCCGCCTCGTCAGCAAGGGCGGAAGAGACCCGCCGCCACTCCGGCTGCTCCGGCGCGTCGTAGTCCTTCTCCTCCGCCTCGTAAGCAACGAAAAAAGACAGCCGCAGCCGCTTCGTCTGCTCTGCCGGCGTCTAGCAGTACAGCCAGAGGCGGGAGGCAATACAGATTCGGTCCTTCTCTGAAGACTCCAGAGAAGTTACCATATGAGAGGACCGAGGAGGAAACCAGGAAGATCGTGCAAGCCGAAGTGACGAACTTCTTTGAAGGGGTGAAAGCAAATAAACATCCACCTCCGGAGGAGAAGGTAGATCCGGTGAAAGCGATGCGCACTCTGGCTGCCCTGACAAAACCACCAAAGTCTCCGCCGAAAGGCAACTATGAGCGCATTATTGCAAAGACATTTGCCAAAGCGAGCGATCGGGAAGTACTGTCAGTGATCAAAGGTTAAAACAATGACGAGCTGGGAAAAAAATTGCCCAGCTCGGCGAACAAGCGAACCAATCGTGCCCCCCGCTCAAGGTGTCTAACGACATCGTCGCTAATGATCTGAGGATGGTGCCCGGTTATAGCAATCTTGGAGATTACCTACCCGACGATGTACATTATGATATCTTGGAGGTGGACGAACACAAATACCATTACGGGAAGCCTCTCGTCAAAGATGAAAGATCTGTAACAACGATGATGCGAAGATTACATGATTGGTACATGAAAACCTGCAGAGAGTCTGGGGGGAGGGATACTTTGACGCTGAGAGTTAAACCGGAGCATGACCTCGTTGGAATTGAACTGTTGAATGTTCCATTTGAGGACTTCTTCCAGTTTTTCAATCAAAAGGCCCTCGATAAATCAACGGTCACTTGCTACTGTCTGTAAGTAGTACTACTTCTGTCATTAAGTCTCTCTATATAGGTCAGCTCTTTCATTGCATGTATTTATAATTATCCTCACTATATTATGCAGATTGAAGATCGCCGAATTGAAGAAAAGACAAATCGGTGATTGGGTTCATTAACACAAATCTCATAGATGCAACTGAGGTTAAATATCATGCCGAAAATACCGAGGCCAACTTGTTACGATCGTTGGTAATAAATGAAAACAAAGATATAATACTCTTTCCTTACAACTTCAAGTGAGTGTTACTGTCTTGTGCATATTCGGTTTCCCTTATTAGTCCAGGTTATAGTAATGCAATTGATGACTTATGCATGCGTGCGCAGCTTCCACTATATTCTCCTAGAGATTAAGCTTGAGCAGGGAGTAGTAACCGTCTTAGACTCGAGACGAAAAGATCCCCAGGACTATGCGGACATGACTCAAATGCTCGAGAAGTAAGTTAAATCGATCATTATCCACCATATCAGCAACTTTGTTCATTTCCTGATATCAAGTAATTGTTTTCTTTGTCTGGCAGGGTTTGGAGAAAATTCACCAAAAAAGCTCCGGGACTGCCAAAGAAACTGCAATTTAAACACCCGAAAGTAAGTACTATAGTAGCATGTTCCGCGCATCTCCTAGTGATTCAAGCGCTAGTTTCATCAATACCATTTAGCATGCTTGCTTATCAGTTTGATTGACCTCTATTTCTTGTAAAGTGGTTGTGGCAGGAACCCGGGAATAATTACTGTGGATACTACGTTTGCGAGTCCATCCGCTACACGACCTGTGAGCGGGGCTACTCTGACGAACAATCTGAAGTGCGTAAGCAATAATATTCACAGTTTTATTTTAGGGATAATTAGATTTATGCCCCTAGTTGTGTCCCACTCGTCTGTTTTACCCCTAATTCCCAAAAGTCACTGGTTCTATCCAAGTCACTTTGCTCCTATTATGCTTTTGCCCTTTGACCATTTGACCATCAGTTTGAAAACTTCATAACTAATTCATACTAAATCAGAAAAATGCAAATAAGATACCAAAATGTTCAGAAAAACATCACCTATATGTCAGTGTCATTTGCATTCATGAAAAAAGTGTTGGAAAGTGCCCATCTGAGTTTTAGCTCTTATGCTACCACCATGAATAGTAAAATCTAAAAAAGTTCAAAAAAATTTAAAAAAATTTGGTGGCAAAGAATGACAAATGTTTTAAGTGCCTGCCAAGTTTCATCAGGGAATAACATTCATGGGTGCCGCGGCAAAAAAACAATCAGCACTCCAAAATAGATTATTTTTTTGCCACGACTTCCACGAATGTCGTTTCCTAATGAAACTTGGAAAGCACTTAGAACATTTGTTGTTCTTCGCCACCATATTTTTTTTGAATTTTTTTGAATTTTTTTAGAGTTCACTATTCATGGTGGTATCAAAAGAGCTAAAACTCGGATGTGCACTTTCCAACACTTTTTTCATGAATGCAAATGACACTGACATATAGGTGATGTTTTTCTGAACATTTTGGTATCTTATTTGCATTTTTCTGATTCAGTATGAATTAGTTATGAAGTTTTCAAACTGATGGTCAAACGGTCAAAGGGCAAAAGCATAAGAGGAGCAAAGTGACTTGGACAGAACCGGTGACTTTTGGGAATTAGGGGTAAAACAGACGAGTGGGACACAACTAGGGGCATAAATCTAATTATCCCTTTATTTTATTACCATCATTTGTGTTAAGTTTCATTTATTCATATATATATGTATTGACCCCCTTCTTCAAATTAGATGTTTCGGAAGCGGGATGAACTCCTAGCACCAGATCGTATGCGAGCAATTCAAGAGGAATTGGCGGCATTCTTCCTTGACCACGTGATCGCTGAAGACGGAGAATACCATGTGGACCTTGACTTCGTATATAATTAGGAGATTATATTGTAAGAGATAATTATTGTATATATGTAGCCAGTAGTGTCGCATAGATATACGAGAACTTGTTGTTCGACCAATCTCTCGGAGAAGGAGAGGTGGTCGATATCACTTCTCTTTGTATGCATATGTTCATGACGATCTACTGTTTCCTTCATTTTCTTACTAGCTAGCGTGTCTAGTCCTCTCTATACGTATATAGTACGTAGCGCCGACCAAGCACGGAGATAAGAGAGGACACTTCTCTCTATTAATTAGCTAGCTAACACAATATATGAAACACCTAAAGTAACCCCCCAAAACCCCCACCCCCTTAAAAAAAACAAAAACCCCAGCCCCTGAAATGCTGACGCGTGAATGCCTATTGGTCCCGGTTAGTGCCACCAACCGGGACCAAAGGCCCTCCTGCCTGGGCTCGCCGCACCGGCCACGTGAAGGCCCATCTGTCCCGGTTCGTGTAAGAACCCGGACTAAAGGGTTAGGGCATTAGTAACGACTCTTTAGTCCCGGTTCAAAAACCGGGACAAAAGGTCCTTACCAACCGGGACAATAGGCCCTTTTTCTACTAGTGAAGAGGAGTGAGGCTTATCGATCAAAGCCACAACCCACGGGGCCAAGCTGTGCTTCCTAACAACACTTGCTCGACGACCTTGATAGTCTTTCAGAACGAATGTAAAAGCAAATCAGAAATATAATACGGATGAACAAGGTCATGAGCAATTGAGCATAGCAAGAGAATGTGATATGTCGACTTACGGAGACAATGCAGCATCAGTATGATGCAAAAAGATTGAAAGGAAATGAGATTAGAGAGTATATTATTAGGAGTCATAGAAGAGGCTACAACTATTTTATGCATGGTACTCTCTCCGTTTCCTTTTACTACCCATATAAGTTTTGTCCCTAGTTAAACTTTATAAAGTTTGACCAACCTTGTACTAAGAATTATAAACATTTGTTGTAGTAAAGATATAGAATATGAAATTTAGTTCCATGATCCATATAATGATATTGATTTGGTACTGTGATTGTCATTTTTTCATATATAGTTGGTCAAACTTTATGAAATTCGAGCGTAGTCTTACTAATTTTGCCGTGCAACGGGTTCAATGGTGGAGGCTGGGGTGGTGCCATTTCGTCCTCCCTGTAGACCGAGGGCATTGATCTCCTTCTGCACGGAGAAGGCCCGAGTTGGTTTCTGTGCGGTGGCCTGACTGGTGTGCACCTTCAACTAGCGTGTTGGTCGCCAACTCATAGCTCCGACAACCACATTCGATAGCATGTTCTAGGGGCTTGCAATGTTATAATGTCGTTTGGCCCTAATAGCTTTAAGGGCATCTCCAACGTCGTACCTCAAAACGTCCGCAAACGTCTGGGCCGACGCATTCGGATGTTTTTTTTGCCGTCCAACATGGTGCCGTAACCGTCTGCGGACGTATCTGCGTGTCCTAATTCCAACAAATCGGCACCAAACCTAGGGGGTGAGGGTGTCGGCACTTCCGCCACATACACGTCCGACAAGCGGTCCCACTTCAAAACCTCTCATGTGCAACTGCTTCACTCTCTGTCACGACCGCTCCAACCATCCTTCCGGTAAGAGGCTCCACATTCATTGCCGGTCCAGAGCGAACACGATCGCTCTTCAACACACCGGGCATTGAAGTGGTATGCCGGTTGAGAGCAGTGTTTGTGACCGGATTAGCTTAGGGAGCAGGCCAAGCGATGTTGACACCAGTATGAGGTGTGGTGGGTCCTCTGATGATGAGAATATGGACGAGGAATCACCTGGTGGCACCTACTCAACAATGCCATGTGGATATGGTGCTCCACTATGCACAGATGACAATAACAGACGGTTGGTAAACTCTAAGTAAGTATTCTTGACAATGAATATAAATTCTTTGCGTCTGTAGCATAACTTAATTGTTGTTGAGAATAAGTTGCTAGATGACACAGTTTTCACATTTTTGTCCATGTTTTTAAAAAACTGTTCACATTCTCAAAAACACATATGGAATTTTGAAAAGGTCTTCATGTATTTAAAAAGTGTTACTCAAGCATTTGAAAAATGTTAACTAACTATCTGAAAATAATAATAATGAAGCATTTGATTTTTTTTCAAAAGTGTATAGAAGAAATGCTTGTCATGTATTATCTGATAATGGGGTGAACTTTTTAGGTATATAGGATAAGAACATCTTTCTAAAGGCAGGGCATTATCTGAAGAAAAAAACAGCACTGGCCACGCACCAACTCACTGAAATACAACACAGCCAAATTATAACTTCACGTGTCGATGACTGCTTCATCGTGAGTAACCGAGCCAAGCGCACATGCTGCATGACGCTAAACCGCGGCGCCGCCGATGCTGCCGGCGACGTCGATGACGAAGCGGAACCTGACATCGTTCCTCTCGACTCGCTCCATGGCCGTGTTAACATACTCCATCTTGACGACCTCGACGTCCGCGGCGATGCCGTGCTCCCCCGCGAAGTCCAGCATCGCCTGGCAATCGCGGACGCTGCCCACGCCGCTCCCAGCCAGGCGCTTCCCGCCCGTGACGATGGCCGAGGCCGGCAGCACCATGGGCTCGGTCGGCACGCCCACCAGCACCATCTGCCCCATCGGCTTCAGCAGCTCCAGCAGCGGCAGCAGCTCGTGCCCCGCCGACACCGTGTCGACGATGCCGTCCATCGTGCCCGCCGCGGCCTTCATCTCCTCGGCGTCGTGGCTGACCAGGAAGGCGTCGGCACCAAGGCGCTCGACCGCCTCCGCGCGCTTCCTCGGCGACGAGCTGATCACGGTGACCGTCATCCAAACGCCTTGCCGAACTTGACGGCCATGTGGCCGAGGCCGCCCAGGCCGACGACGCCAAGGCGCATCCCCGGCGCGTCCAGGCCGTACTGCACCATGGGGCTGTACACCGTGACGCCCGCGCAGAGGAGAGGCGCCGCCCCGGCCGGTGGCAGGCCCTCCGGGACGCGGAGGACGTAGTCCTGGTTGACGACGAGGACGTCGGCGAACCCCCCCTGGGTGGTGGCGCCGTCGTAGTCCACGCCGTTGCAGGTGAGCAGGAGGGCGGGGCAGTAGTTCTCGTACCCCTTGCCGCAGCTCTCGCACGCGCGGCAGGAGCCGACGAAGGAGCCCACGCCCACCGTCTCGCCGGCCTTGAAGCTCCGGACGCCGCGGCCCACGCCGGTGACGACGCCGACGATCTCATGCCCTGGAACAATGGGGTACATGGCGTTGCCCCACTCGTTCTTGGCGACGTGCAGGTCCGTGTGGCAGATCCCGCAGAAGAGCACCTTGATCGTCACATCGTCTTCCTTCTGAACCCTGAAGTGAAACGACAACCAGCTGAGCTCGGTTCCACACTGCCATTAGCCATTCTAGCACCACATCCATCCACATGAGATGGATCGAGAGACCTTCGTGAGAAGCTGTAGGGAGAGAGGAGACCGGAGGCGTCTCTGGCCGCCCACCCGAGCGCCGGCTTTCCCTCCTGCGCCATGGCTAGTTCAGGAATCAGGAGGTTTTTCCTTTTTATCTATCGTTATTTCTTTTCCTGATAAGCCTGCAGGCAACCTTGGAGTTCGGAATAAATAGACGGGCGAGCATATGATGGGCATGGCCTTTTCTTTTTAAAACACTGGGGAAATGGAAAAGGTTGATAGAGAAACGCAACGTAGCCGCCACCTCCTTTTCAAACAAAAAAAATAATAAATAAAAAAAATTAAGGTTGTTCTACCTCCCGCCGGCGCCGCCGTGGTTGCCTCACCTCTGGCGGTCGTAGAACCGTGAAGGCGCGGTGGATCCTGGCCCTTACCAACTGAAGGGATCTTGCTCCATTATTATGTGTTATTATGAATTCATTTAGTGTTTGTGTCCTGCTCAAAAATAGGATAAGGTTCTTTCCGTCTAGCCCACATTCCGGTGATGCATCTAGCACTACCACAAGGTGTGGCGTAGTGTGTTCGCGACGGCGCGGGATTCGGCCAGTGCTAGTCTTCGGTGATCTTACTGGATCCAGTCTTCGTTCGTAGGTCTAAAAGTTGAATCATTCCATCTATATTTCTTTTTATCGGCGTTGGTTGTTGTTCTGATGCGTCAGTCTTATGTGGCCTTAGCACGACGACTTTCTGACCGTCTACCATAACAAGTTTGGCCTAGCTTCGATTAGGAAGAGCGATGACCGCGGCGCGGCTTCAGCTCATGATTATATATATATTTTTTATATTCTTGGTACTACATGGTACGGTGATGAATAGATGAATAGTTTCCTTGAAAAATAAAATAAAATGGAATTGGCTGAAGGAGATGGGGCGGCTTGCCCCTTCAATTTTAAAAACCGCGAAGAAAAGATTTGCATACGTAGGCCAATGTAGTGGAGTGGGTAGATGACGATGACGGATCAGTGAACAATGTTTTCTTTTCGGCCTTCCGGCCAAAGTGTCACCAAGCCATCTTATGCACTGACACACGTACTTATTTCAGCCTTAGCAAATGTACTGCTAAAGCTCTCACGTCAAACTAGTAGAGGCCCCTCAAAAAAAAAATTAGTAGAGGCCCCTAAAAAATCAAACCAGCAAAGGATTATTATTTTTGTAAAAAAAAACAGTGGAATTTTTTTCGTCGGGACTTTAACACCGAACAAATTATTACTCCCTCCATAAACTAATATAAAAGCGTTTAGGTCACTAGAGCTTTTGGATCACTATTTTAGTGATCTAAACATTCTTATATTAATTTACAGAGGGAATATTATCATATCAAAATCTCAAAAGTATACCAAAGAAAGTGAAATACAGGAACTTCAACACACGCTACTCGGTAGGAAATAATCCAATTCAAATTTTTAGTTGGATCCAATTCGAATTTTAAAAAGAAAATCATTCTATTTGCACTCTTAAAATACAAGTGCTATACTTAGGTCTCGCTCCTTAGCAGACAGGTTCGGTAAAATACCACTCAGCATGCATGTGCACCACTATGCTCAGTCACGCCCCCATTAAATAAAAAGATGTTGCCAACCAAATTTTGTCCGGTCTGAACTCGTCATTGCTGAGCAAATCGAATCAATCATCATAGGAGTGAGGCTTATATCGATCAAAGCCACAGCCCGCATGGCCAAGCTGTGGTACCTAAGAGCATCTACAGTCGGATGCCTCAAACCATTCCTTATATGTTCGTGAACGTGTCTGATCAGTGACCAGACAGGAGAGAGAAGGAAAAACGTGGCAGAACCAGAATCATCATATCATTTCTATACGTCCGGGCTATCCGTGAACCCTCATATCCATCTCAAATATAAGGAGGATATGAGGGCTCGTGGACGCGCCCGGACAGTCCGCCACGTAGGACGTGGCCCCACCCCGGACCATCTTTTCTCTTTCTTTATTCATTCTTTTATTTCTCTCGCTTCGTCTCCAATTATGTGCAAATGACCCGACATATGAGGAGAAAAATGAAGAATGTGGTTGCGCGGAAGGATATATGAGGGCTCAAAACGGACACGCCCGATCACTGACCGGGCGCGTCCGCAGGCGTTTAAGAGGTTATATTTACTATATGTGGTTGTAGATGCTCTAACAACACGGGCTTGACGACCTTGATAGTCTTTCACAATGTAAAAGCAAAGCAGAAATATAATACGGATGAACAAGGCCATGAGCATAGCAAGAGAAGGTGATATGTCCACGGTGACAATGTAGCATCAGTATGAAGCACAGATATTGAAATGAAATGATATTAGAGATTTTATTATTAGGAGTCTTAGAAGAGGCTACAACTATTTTATGCATGGTATTTCATCCGTTTCTTTTTACTATCCATACAAGTTTTTTCATGAGTCAAACTGATGCTACATAGTTTACAAAGTTTGGCCAACCTTGTATTAAATAAAAGTTATAAACATTTGTAGTAGTAAAGACATAGAATATGAAAATTAGTTCCATGATTCATATAATGATATTGATTTGGTATTGTGATTGTCGATATTTTTTCATATATACTTGGTCAAATTTTATGAATTTGAGTTAGGATAAATCTTATATGCAGAGTAAGAAAAACGGAGGGAGTGCAATCCTCCGGCGTAGTTTTACTACTTTTGTCGCGTAGTGGGTTCAATGGTGGAGGCTGGGGTGGTGCCGTTTCATCCTTCCCATAGACCGAGGGCATTGATCTTCTTTTGTGCAGAGAAGGTTCGGGTTGGTTTGTGTGTGGTGCGCTGACTGGGTGGGCAACATTTCGTGTTTTGACCCTTTTCGCATAGAAATTCAGGATCTGATCCTTGTTGGAAAGAATTTCGGGATTTGACCCTTTCGCTACCGCCAGGGGTTCTGGCGGTAGGGTTAGACAGGCTAACGCCAGGGTCCCTCGCGGTAGGGTGCGACGGAGGGGAACGGCAGCCGTTTGCCCGATCTGACGTGGATAAGTAACCTACCGCCAAGAGCCCTGGCGGTAGCCTGTCTAAACCTACCGCCAGAACCCCTGGCGGTAGGTGGTGGCTGGGTTTTTGTCTCGGAAAGTTTCTGTAACGAAATATTGAAGTGCCCTGGCGGTAGGTTGTGTGACCTTACCGCCAGGATCCATGGCGGTCGAGTCCTGTGTTTTATGGTTTCAAGTTTAATTGCTTGTTTCTTTTCAAAATCAATATCACATCAATGATATAGAGGCTAAAAAATAGATCTCAAACAATTAAACTTAGGCATCACATGCACATTAATAAACTTGAAGTATAGACATGTCTTTTACCATGAAAGTATACTCATATTGACAAGAACAAATGGCATGAAGTTAACTTAATGTTCAAACTGAATTGATAATGAAAAAATGGCATTACAAGAGGCACATAGTGTCATTATTCATCGAGAACATAATTGAAAGACACAAGACAAACTAATAGGACGATTTTCAGATAAGTTCGAAGAGCAGGCAGACATCATCATCTTCAGAGCTCCTCGTATGTTAGCCCGGGCCGTGGAGACAGAAACGGCAGCGGATCCACCGGTTCAGGCGGAGGCGAAACGCTGGTCGGCATCCGACCGTTCAAGCACTCCCACCTTGCCCTGCCCGCTAGAGTTTTCGCCTCCGCCCTTCCCCAGTTAATGATATCGAACGCAGATGCACTTGGGGGCGGCATCCTGGCTCTCTCCTCCGCATTGCTCTCGAAGTAGATTCTCCGGCCCAAATTGCTCAGGAGATAGTTGGCGTGCTTCTGCGCAACTTCAATGCACGCTTCCCGGCGGACACGGCAGATACTTGGATCTGCCTCCATCTCTGCCTTCACTTTCTTCCACTCCTTCACGCTCTGTGACCAAGCCGTGACATCGTCGAGGATCCGCTCTGCCCTCTCGTGCCACCGCTTTGCCCTCGTCGCCTCTAGGACCTCGTCTGAGACGGATCCCACCGGCTGCAGCAGCTCGGGGAAGGTCTCGTACATGTACGGGAGCGGCATCTCTGACGGAATGTGCTGAAGAGGAGTGGGAGGAGAGGGCGGTGATGGAGTCAGCGGTGCTTGCTCGAAGCTTTCGTACCTAAACATATAGATTCATCACACAAAGGTTCATCACCTTGAAAAAAAAATCTAATCCTAGGATTCATCATGTGGTCAAATGCATCATATCATATCATATTTCTCCAACAACATCCAACATGCATCATATCAAAAACAAAAACCACGAACTAGGGTTCATCTTGAGGGGTTAACCATTTTTACTCCAACAAAATCCACTACTTGCATCATATAACATCCACATGCATCCTATATCAAAACAAATATCTCCAATATTCATCATATCATAAAAAAATTTAACACAAAACTTATGAACTAGGTTCATTTTGAGAGTTCAACATTTGTTCTCGAACTACATCCACTACTTGAATCATAGCATATCAACATGCATCATCATATCACAATAAATTCCTCCAACATGCATCATATCAAAAAAAATCCTCCAAAAATAATATGAACTAGGGTTCATCTTCACATAACCATACCAACTAGTGACTAGAGTTCATATCTAACAAAATATAACATCTAGAATCAACCTAAATCAATCCTAGGGTTCAAAATAATTAAATCTAGTTCAAAAAGTGGAGTGATTTGAATCAAATAATGCGACGAATCGGAAGCTATTTGTCTAAAACTAATTGAAGGGATCGAAGAAGCTTAATTTGCTTTCTTCCGGGCCATCTCGATCCGCAAAAAGGGTGAAGAAACAACGAAGATCAGAGGGAGGAGTGGAGGAGATGAGAGGGGGGTCGAGAGGAAGAACTCCTCTGTTCTTGGGGCGGCTGGTTGGGGTGAGAAGGGGAGGGGTGGGGCGGCCCGCGGCTTATAACTGCCCTATACCCTACCGCCAGGGTCCCTGGCGGTAGGATCGGACAGGCTACCGCCAGGACAAGTGGCGGTAGGGTGGGACGAAGGGAGACGGAGACCGTTAACGCTGCTGACGTGGATAAGTATCCTACCGCCGCAGGTTCTGGCGGTAGGCTAGGTAATCCTACCGTCTGGCCTCGTGGCGGTAGGAAAAAGGGTCAAATCTCGAAAAAAATCTAACAGGGGTCTGATCCTGAATTTCTATGCGAAAAGGGTCAAAACACGAAATTTGGCCACTGGTGTGCACCTTCAACTAGCGTGTTGGTCGCCAACTCATAGCTCTGGTAATTGCATTCGATAGCATGTTCCACGGGCTTGCACTATTGTAAGGAAATCATTTCAAATCAACCAGCTGAAGATACGCGCAGCGTCAACCACCTTGCTAGCCAACCACGTGTCCCCTGCGTCGGCCGTGGTCCCTGGACTTCCGCACGGATTAATCCATCACACACTCACTTCTTCGATTGCTGCTGCTTTTACATCGGGAGTGTATAATAGTGCGGCTGCAGAACCGCCGTTGCCAGCCTTGTCGTTGCTGAGCAGGAAGCTCGGCCAGGCACCTACAACTCCATATGCACACGGCCGACGGCCTGCTGCCCCTACAGTATTCCTATCTTTGCTGTGCCGGATGTCCATGGCTAGAACAGGGTTCTCCAATGCATCGAGCTTTGCAATAACGTGAAGTTGCCCATTTATATTTTTATAAATGTTTCAATGTGCATCTAGAGCTGCACGTCGATGTTGTGATGGTCGCCGCCGTGCTGCAATGGGCCTTCGATGCCGCAGGCCGGTGTTTGTCCACCATGCATCGCCGCCGTGCTGCAATCGGCCTTCGGTGCCGCAGGCCGGTGTTGTCCACCATGTGTCGCCGCCATGCTGCAATGGGCGTCCGGAGCCATGGGTCGGGGTTGTGATGGTCGCCGCCGTGCTGCAATGTGTGTTCGGAGCCGTGAGTCGGTGTTGTGATGGTCGCCACTGTGCTGCAATGGGCCTTTGGCACCACGGGCCGATGTTGTCCACTTTGCTGCAATGGGCGTCCGGAGCCGTGGGTTGGTGTTGTCCACCATGCATCGCCGTCGTGCTACAATGGGCGTTAGGAGCCGTGGGTTGGTGTTGCGAGGGTCCCCGTCGTGTTGCAATGGGTGTTTGGAGCCGTGGGTTGGTGTTGGGAGGGTCGCCTCGTGCTGCAATGGGCGTCCGAAGCCGTGGGCCGATCTTGTGATGGTCGCCACCATGCTGCATGGGCCTTCGGCGCCGCAGGCCGGTGTTGTCCATTGTGCTGCAATGGGCATTCGGAGCCGCGGGCTAATGTTTTGATGGTCGCCACGATGCTGCAATGGGCCTTCAGCGCCACAGGCTGGTGTTGTCCTCTGTGCTGCAATGGGCGTTCGGAGCCGTAGGTCGGTGTTGTGAAGGTCGCCATCATGCTGCAGTGGGCGTCCGGAGCCATGTGCCGGTGGTGTCCACTATGCTGCAATGGGGGTTCGGAACCGCGGGCCGGTGTTGTGATGGTCGCTACCGTGCTGCAATGGGCCTTCGGCACCGCATGCGGTGTTGTCCTCTGTGCTACAATGGGCGTTTAGAGCCGCAGGTGGGTGTTGTGAAGGTCGCCATCATGCTGCAATGGGCGTCCGGAGCCACGTGCCGGTGGTGTCCACTGTGCTGCAATGGGGGTTCGAAGTCGTGGGTCGGTGTTGTGATGGTCGCTACCGTGCTGCAATGGGCCTTCGGCGCCGCAGGCAGGTGTTGTCCTCTGTGCTGCAATGGGTGTTCAGAGCCGCGGGCTGGTGTTGTGAAGGTTGCCATCATGCTGCAATGGGCATCCAGAGCCGCGTGCCGGTGGTGTCCACTATGCTGCAATGGGGGTTCGGGGCCACGGGTCGGTGTTGTGTGGTCGCTGCCGTGCTGCCATGGGCGTCCGGAGCCGCGGCCGGTGTTGTGATGGTTGCCGTCGTGCTTCAATGAGCGCTCGGAGCCGCGGGCCGGTGTTGTGATGGTTGCCGCCGTGCTTCAGTGGGCGTTCGGAGCCGTGGGTCGGTGTTGTGATGACCGTCGTCGTGGTGTAATGGGCACCCATGAACCGTGGGCCCGTGTTGTGATGGTCACCGACATGATGCAATGGGGGTCCGAAGCCGCGGGCCGGCGTTGTCATGGTCACCACCGTGCTGCAATGGGCGCCCGAAGCCACATGTCAGTGTTGTGACTGCGGGCCGTGGTTGTGATCATCGTCGCGGCACTGCAATGGTAGTCCGAAGCTTCCCGTTGGTGTTGTGATGATCGTCGCCACGCTGTGATGGTCACGCACGGCTGCAAAGAGCGTCCGAAGCTTTGCGCCGGTGTTGTGATGGTCATCACCGCGCTGCAGTGAGCATCGGAGCCGCGGGCTGCTGTTGTGATGGTCGTTCTTCTGTAATGATAGTTCGGAGCTGCGGCTTTGCCGTTGTGATGGTCGTCGTTGTGACAATGGACGTTCGGAGCTGTGGGTCTGATGTTTGTGATGGTCGTTGTCGTGCTTGAAAGGAGGTCGCCGTATTGTGAGGTTTTTGCTATGAGGCGCCGCAGGAGGTGCACGCTGGTGCTACCATGAAGAACAATACACTGCTTCAAGCCTTCAAGCCCTTGCAAGCTAAAGGTTGCTCCAGAGATGATAAGTTTGCAGCAAAAACGGGGAGATACCATCCGGTGGCGCAGGTGTGGCGAGCCAGCCATCGGCTACTGCTCGTCGGAGCTGCCGGGGTTTCCAGGCTGCCGCGTCTAGAGTGATGTTACGAGGAGTTTTGCGAAGCGATAGATGCAGGCGCTAAGACTGCGTTGCGGCGTGTGCTGGAGGAGTTGGGGACGAGCAGACGGCTCTGATCTATCTCATCTAACGGTAGACAAGGTGGTTTACCTTTGGTTTGCATCAGCCGGATTACGCGTAGCAGCGGCCCTATTATAATGTCGTTTGTCCCTAATAGCTTGAAGGGCATCTCCAACGTCGTGCCTCAAAACGTCCGTAAATGTATGGGCCGAAGCATTTGAATGTTTTTTTGCCATCCAACGCGATGCCACAAACATCCATGGACGTATCTACGTGTCCTAATTCCAACAAATTGGCACCAAGCCTAGGGAGGTGATGCGGAGCATCCTACAGACATCACCATGACAAGTGACACGTGTCACATCTACTTCACATACTTAAAGGTGAATCATCTCTTTTACACATGTTCACTTATGCCCGTTGAGGATGGTATACTACTTGATCCCTCTCTCGTGTGCATATATAGGTGTGAGCGGAACTACACATTCATCGAGGAGGAGTCCAAACTCAAGAGAACATCTACACCATCCAAGAGGGAAGTTTGGAAGCGGAGAAGGAACCGTCAAGAAGAAGGCGAGGTTCCACATGCGTCTACGGGCGTCCATGAGAAGGCTGACTACGAGCTTCAGGATACCTAGTGCGCACGGGCCCCAGGACCCCATGCACATGGGACCCCCGTGCCCACGGTACAAGCCCGTGCACATGGGCTAAGTCGCTGGATCTCTGGATACCCCGTGCGCACGGGCTCCACCCGTGCACACGGGGCCTCCTGCGTGTGGTTGTTGGGCTTTGCCCATGTAATACCTATTATGCCCCTGCTTACCCCTTCATTCCCTAGGGCTATATATACTCCTCTTCCTCCTCCATTTAGGGATAGCTAAGAATAGATCTAGACATTGGAGCTTAACTCATGTATCTCCCCATGTGGGATTCCTCTTGAGAGAGAAGATCCCTAGTGGATATCAAGACCCCTACTAGGGAAGGATCTATATAGATCATCAAGACCTCATCTCCTCTTGGATTTGGGAAGAAATCTACCTTGTATCTTTCCCTTTGATTGTTCATGTACCTTGTGGATCTTGTGTGTTTGTTAGTCTAGTGGATGTGTGATTATTTCCCCTCGTGTTCTTCATGTTCTTCGCTTTCCTCTTCGTAGCCACCTCCAATTCGTGAACATCGGGACAAATCAGGGCACTTTACCCCGTGCCCTACAAGAGGAGGTTTGCGGGCATCTGCACTTCCGTCAAGTACATGTCCGACAAGCGGTCCCACTTCAAAACCTCTCATGTGCTACTGCTTCACTCTCCGACATGGCCGCTCCAACCATCCTTCCGGGAAGAGGCGCCACATTCATGTCGGTCCAGAGTGAACGCGAATACAAATGCTCTGCAACATGCCGGGCATTGGAAGTGGTATATATGCCAGCTGAGAGCGCCGCCCGCGCCGCGTCTGCTCGCTCGCTCTCCGCATCACGTTCGACGCCGACTTAGAACGAGATGACCGGACTAAGCGACGCGATGGCTTCCACCTCCATTGAAGCCACATGCCCGTCTGTCCGCCTGCTCGGCATTGAACATGTTTTGAGATCGAGAGACCCAGTACGGGCGCCCACATTCAAACCGTTGCTTGGCCAGATCAACAATCGCTATATGAACACCGCCACGCACTGCACAAACAGCACCACCTCTTCTTCCCTTCCTCCACTTCCGTCATTCTCCGCTCTCAAGCCTCCTTTAACGCAATGACGACGAGCAAGATGTGAAAGCGGCTCTCAACGACGCGGAAGCATGAGATGGTGGCCCTTGCCGAGGGATGGCAGGGCCGGTGTGCGTGACTAATAGAGGCCGGACTACCCTGGAGGCAATCTGGCGATGACCTTTGCAACCACCCTCGTACTGAGACGGGGGCTCTACTGGCGGCACCAGTCGCACAAGCTGCTCCACCGAAGACAGAGGAAGCCGACCTGGCCACTTCAGAGATCGTGGCACCATATGAATGCGCCACCTCAAGAAGTACGATTGTTGCCAAATCAACGACGAAAGCCAACCTCGGGCTCTAGGGATCAATAATCCGGAGACCGGGCATGAAGAAAATGTCGGGGTAGCTCCGTGACCCCATGCACACAAGCACTCCAAGCACCGTTGCCACCGACGCCACTGTCGTCATCAGCCGTTGGACCGGATTGAAGAGCCAACGTCGAGATCGAATCTCCCCGAAAGCTTCTCTGGTAGTCTTTAAATTTTTCATACTTTCCATGTATATAACACAGTCCGGGAGAATAGCCACCACTCCAAAGAGGTGGAGAAGGTGAATAAGACGATGGCTGACTCCGAGCTCAAGGTGTATAACCTTGAGAAAAATGTTGGTGATGTTGTCGGTAAGCCGTCACTCCCCCCTTGCCGAGATGTTCATTGTCTACAACAGCCGAGAAGCGCAACACCAAACTGCAGGCCCAACTCAACGCCAGCAACTAGCTGACCGAGGCTGTGTGGGAAGAGACCAAGAAAACCGCCATCCAACTTGTGCAAGGACAAGGGGCGAGTCAAGCTGTCTGTGATGCTTCTCGCTTTCTTCAGCGGGATTTTGACAAGAGCCAGGCTGACTGTGAAGTTGAAGGTTGAGAAGACCGACCTGGGAAAGAGGTGAAGCAGAAACAACACACCCTCCAAGAGGCCGAGATGTACCGGGAAAGCACTGACGAGGAGATAACTGTTGGGGGACGTAGTAATTTCAAAAAAATTCCTACGCACACGCAAGATCATGGTGATGCATAGCAACGAGAGGGGATAGTGTTGTCCACGTACCCTCGTAGACCGAAAGCAGAAGCGTCAGCACAACGCGGTTGATGTAGTCGTACGTCTTCATGATCCGACCGATCAAGTACCGAACGTACGGCACCTCCGAGTTCAGCACACGTTCAGCCCGATGACGTCCCTCGAACTCCGATCCAGCCGAGTGTTGAGGGAGAGTTTCGTCAGCACGACGGCGTGGTGACGATGATGATGTTCTACCGACGCAGCGCTTCGCCTAACCACCGCTACAGTATTATCGAGGTGGACTATGGTGGAGGGGGCACCGCACACGGCTAAAAGATCAAACGATCAATTGTTGTGTCTCTAGGGTGCCCCCCTGCACCCGTATATAAAGGAGCAAGGGGGGAGGTGCGGCCGGCCAGGAGGGGGCGCGCCAGGAGGAGTCCTACTCCCACCGGGAGTAGGACTCCCTCCCTTTTCCTTGTTGGATTAGGAGTGGAGGGGGAAAGAGGTGGAGGAGAAGAAGGAAAGGGGGGCGCCGCCCCCCTCCTTGTCCAATTCGGACTAGAGGGGGAGGGGCGCGCAGCCTGCCCTGGCCGCCCCTTCTCTTCTCCACTAAGGCCCACTATGGCCCATTAAACCCCCGGGGGGTTCCAGTAACCCCTCCGGTACTCGGGTAAAATCCCGATTTCACCCGGAACACTTCCAATATCCAAATATAGGCTTCCAATATATCAATCTTCATGTCTCGACCATTTCGAGACTCCTCGTCATGTCCGTGATCACATCCGAGACTCTGAACAACCTTCGGTACATCAAAACATATAAACTCATAATATAACTGTCATCGAAACGTTAAGCGTGCGGACCCTACGGGTTCGAGAACTATGTAGACATGACCGAGACACGTCTCCGGTCAATAACCAATAGCGGAACCTGGATGCTCATATTGGCTCCCACATATTCTACAAAGATCTTTATCGGTCAGACGGCATAACAACATACGTTGTTCCCTTTGTCATTGGTATGTTACTTGCCCGAGATTCGATCGTCGGTATCTCAATACCTAGTTCAATCTCGTTACCGGCAAGTCTCTTTACTCGTTCTGTAATACATCATCCCGCAACTAACTCATTAGTTGCAATGCTTGCAAGGCTTAAGTGATGTGCATTACCGAGAGGGCCCAGAGATACCTCTCCGACAATCGGAGTGACAAATCCTAATCTCGAAATACGCCAACCCAACAAGTACCTTCAGAGACACCTGTAGAGCACCTTTATAATCACCCAGTTACGTTGTGACATTTGGTAGCACACAAAGCGTTCCTCCGGTAAACGGGAGTTGCATAATCTCATAGAACATGTATAAGTCATGAAGAAAGCAATAGCAACATACTAAACGATCGAGTGCTAAGCTAACCGAATGGGTCAAGTCAATCACATCATTCTCCTAATGATGTGTCACGCCCAATATGTGATACTATCCTAAAGAGACTCGAAGGTCCCACCAAGGATAGAACCGCATATTGAAACACTTTTGCAAGGTGGATATCATTACATCAACATTACATAATAGATGGGTATACATACAAGGCATACAAATGCCGCAAGAATACATCAATACATCATACACATGATCAACATCCGACTACGGACGAAACACCAATAGAAACTTAAACGACATCCACCCTGCTAGCCCAGGCTGCCGACCTGGAACCTATCCCCTGATCGAAGAAGAAGCAGAAGAAGAACTCCAAAACAAGCAACATCGCTCTCGCGTCATGATCATCGCAAAACCTGTACCCGCAACTGGTGTTGTAGTAATCTGTGAGCCACGAGGACTCAGCAATCCCATTACCATGGGTATCAAGACTAGCAAAGCTTAAAAGGGTAAGGAAGGGGTAAAGTGGTGAGGTTCAACCGCGACTAAGCATGTATGGTGGCTAACATACGCAAATAAGAGCGAGAAGAGAAGCAACGGAACGGTCGTGAAACTAGCAATGATCAAGAAGTGATCCTGAACTCCTACTTATGTCAAACATAACCCAGAAACCGTGTTCACTTCCCGGACTCCGCCGAGAAGAGACCGTCATGGCTACACACGCGGTTGATGCGTTTTATTTAAGTCAAGTGTCAAGTTATCTACAACCGGACATTAACAAATTCCCATCTGCCACATAACCGCGGGCACGGCTTTCGAAAGATAATACCCTGCAGGGGTGTCCCAACTTAGCCCATTATAAGCTCTCACGGTCAACGAAGGATATTCCTTCTCCCGGGAAGACCCGATCAGTCTCGGAATCCCGGTTTACAAGACATTTCGACAATGGTAAAATAAGACCAGCAAAGCCGCCCGATGTGTCGACAATCCCGATAGGAGTCGCACGTACCTCGTTCTCAGGACACACCGGATGAACACTACGTACAACTAAAACCAGCCCTCAAGTTTCCCCGAGGTGGCGCTGCAAGTGGCTCTAGTTTGGACCAACACTCCGAGGAGCACTGGCCCCGGGGGGGGGGGGTAAAATAAGATGACCCTCGGGAGCGCGACTCCCAAGGGAAAAAGTCTAGGTGAGGCAAATGTAAAACCAAGGTTGGGCCTTGCTGGAGGAGTTTTATTCAAAGCGAACTGTCAAGGGGGTCCCATAAATCACCCAACCGCGTAAGGGACGCAAAATCAAGGAACATAACACCGGTATGACGGAAACTAGGGCGGCAAGAGTGGAACAAAACACCAGGCATAAGGCCGAGCCTTCCACCTTTTACCAAGTATATAAATGCATTAATAATATAAGAGATATTGTGATATCCCAACATAAACATAATCCAACATGGAGCAATCTTAATCTTCACCTGCAACTAGCAACGCTATAAGAGGGGCTGAGCAAAGCGGTAACATAGCCAAATAACGGTTTGCTAGGAAGGGTGACAAAGGTTAGAGGTTCATGGCAATTTGGGAGGCTTGAAGAGCAAGTGAATAGGTAGCGCAGCATAGCGATAGAACGAAGCAACTAGCATAGCAATGATAGTAGTGAGATCCAGGGTAACGGTCATCTTGCCTGAAATTCCGTTAGGAAGAAGAACGAGTCTATGAAGGAGATGAATCCACGAAGACGAACCAAGCATAGACGAACGAATCCTCACGATCGCAACGAAACGGGAACTATCGAGAAGAAGCACACAACATGGTAAACACTCAACACATAAACAAGACATGATGCTCAACCAAGTATGATGCATGACAAGGCTACATGAAGCTACTCATGGCAAGAGATGATGCATACAAGAACAACACATCAAAGCAAGTTTAAATGAGGCCGGAAACAACATATAACAATTCCGGTAAGTCCTCATATACAAATTTCGAAATTGGTCCAGATCTGAACAAACGTTATGTTCAAGTTGTTAAACAGAAAGTTAAGATGCACCAAGATGATCTACACGAAATTCTAGTCAAGTTACATATAAAGTTCATTTAGTTCGGAGCTACGGCCTAGAAGATATGAGCAAAACAAGTTAAACATGGCATTGATGCAAAATGCATTCAATCATCAAGCAAACACATTCAAAACATGGATCCAACAAGGTAACATTAATCTACATGCAATTCTAAGCAAGTTTGATATAGAGCATGCCCAAAACGGAGCAACGGTGCAACACTTACACTCCAAACAATATATAGCAACAATCTGTCTAAAACAGCAACTAGGCAACTTGTAAGTATCAAAACAACATGCTACAACACCTCAACATGATAACAAAAGGCATGGACATGATGTACAGGTAAAGCAAAACAAAACATAAACACTGAGATATCTCCAGAAACCACGATAACATGCTCAAAAGGACATGGCAAAATTGCAAATAATAACAGTTTCACAGACTTAGCAGAAATTACTGGACATGACAGAAATAACATCAGGTTGCAGAGTTTAGAGCTATCAAACAACATGCTACAGGAACATATCATAGCAAACAAAGGCATGGCATGAATCTACTAATTTCATAGAACAAAAGCCTCTTACGGATCACGAGCCAAAAAGGCACAGAAGATATGATGGCACCCATGGAAACATAGCAAGTTTCATAAACAGATTCAGACAGCAGAAAATATAAGTTCATGGCAGAAACAACGATACGTAGGCATGTTGGTGAGCATGAACCATTCACTACAGAGCATTACATGGCATGTGAAGTCAATCAACAGTAAGATGACATAAATATATAGCCAAAATGGCAATAGCATAGTCATAGGGTGCATGAATCCCTAGCAAAACACATGTCAAAACTGAACTTAATGTTAACAGGCTGACAGCAACATTATTTAGCAACTTGAGAGCAAGTTTGCAACAAGATACAGCAGGCTGTAAATGCAACCAAAGTCATGGATGGATACATCATAACATGTATAACAAAACATCCTTAGTGAACATCTCCATATTACGTATGGAACTCATGGTAGCAGCAGGTTTACATGGCATCACAGTGTTACAGCTACAGACTTTGCAGAAATCACTAAGTCACAGAAATCAGCAACATCATGAAGGCTACTTTGCATGCTTGTGCTAGTCACCACATAGATCACAAAAATACAAGACAAGCACCTATGTAAATATGGCATGATGTAGATCAAACCACATGTAGAGCTCATGCTCAAAGGATGCACACACAAAATGCAAAGAAAAAGACAAATCACCAAGTTGTAATAGTTCCAGCAGGTTAACATCATCTAGCACTTCTGCAACGAGTCTTAGGGCATCAAGATGAACTCAAACAAGCATGGCACAATGGAACAAAATGAAGAGCATCTCACAATGAACATTTTGACATATCATGCACACAAAACGGAGCTACGGTCATGGATATATGATGCAATGAACATGGCATTAAAAAATTGCAGATCTAGGGACTTGGTAGAAAAATCACCTCCGAAACGGATCTAGGGTTTCGGCACGCGGATCGAGGCAGGGACGGATCGGGTCACCGGAGTTGGTGCCGGAGAGGAGGGAGATGGCCGGAGCTCGGGGAGGAGGCGTTTCGGCGAGGGGGCGCCGGATCCGGCCGGATCCGGTGGCGCGGGGGCGGTACCCCGGAGGAAGGCGTGGCGCGGCGACCGGAGGCGACGACACCGGGCGAAGCTGACGGCGGCGGCGGGCGGAGGAGCGGTCGGCGGCGGAGGTCGGCGCCGGCGGGAGGCGGACGGTGGCGCGAGGCGGCGGCGGGACGGGCGCGGTCGCCCGCAGGCGGCGGCGGAACGGGAGGGCGGCGCGGAGGGCGAGCGCGGGCGGCTCGGGGCCCGGTCGGGCGCGGACGGGCCGGCCTCGGGCCCGGCGGGCCGGCGGCGCGGGGAGAGAGAGAGGAGGGCGACGTGGCGGCTCGGGATTGGGCGCGGGATTGGCCGGGCGACGTGGCCGGCGGACATGTCCGGCGCGGACGGATTTGTCCGACGGCGCGAGAGGAAGAAGTTTAGGGTTTTCATCCGCGATTTTGGTGGGGGAGGCACCTATTTATAGGTAGGAGGAGCTAGGAGAGTGCAAATGAGGTGCGGTTTTCGGCCACGCAATCGTGATCGAACGACCGAGAGCATGGAGGGGGTTTTGATGGGCTCATGGGCTGTGGTGAAGGGGTGTTGGGCTGCAAAGAGAGAGGGGTTTCGGGCTACGCGGTTAACCGTTGGGGCATCAAACGACCTCCAAATTGAACGAAATTTGACGGGCGGTCTGTCGGTGTAATACCAGGGCCACTCGGCACATTCCGAGAACGTTTTTCGGTGGCTCACACAACAAGGTCTGAGAGGGGCGAGGGCGCGTGTGGGAGTGTCGGAACGCGAAACGGACAACGGGGAAAAAGACCGGATGCAAGTTTTGAAAAACATGATGATGCAATGCAGATGATGACATGGCAAAATGCAACACGCAAGCAAATGACATGGCAAGAATGACGAATAACTGGAAGACACCTGGCGCATCGTATCCGGGGCGTTACAACACTCCTCCACTAACAAGAGATCTCGTCCCGAGATCTTAGGAACGAGACGTAAGGAAAAAAAGATGAGGTGAAATAAGAACAAAACAGTGAGGATGAACAAAGTCAAGAACACTCGAGTAGGAAAGAGGAATGTTGAATGAGACAAGAAGCAAAAGCTCAAGGAATAAGGCTGAATTTGAAACCTCTTTGGTTAGGACAAGATAGAAAAAGAATAATAACAAAGGAATTTATACAGCACTCCGGCTGAACAAGGAAAGAATAGAACATGAACTTGAGAAATGGAACGATACTTGACTTGAGGAACAACACAAAACCTTCGGAAGACTTGAACGAGTGGAATGAGAAGAACGGGGAGGAGGATTACAACTTCTACCAAGAATGAAATAGAGAGCATCCTTAGAAGGAAACATTGAACGGAGTTGTTGGAAATTCAACAACAAAAGAATAAGCTTGTTGTGGACTTATGGATAACATCTCAAAATTATGAGGTGGTAACCTACCACAAGTGGAAAAGATTGAAAAGCTAAGAAGAACGAGGAAATGCAAAACTCCACTTCAGAAGAATATGGAGAATTAATTGCACTTTGAGAAGCAACAAGAAGATACTTGAGCTACGCCTACAAGAATCTTGACGGACACTTGAAGAATGAATTAAATCACGACGAGCCACCGTGATGAACTCCGGTAACAAAAGAATGACGAGATAAAATTGAAGGATGAAAGGGATAAGATTAAATCCTTGCGATGATTTGGATGGAGGTTCGCGACGAAATCGGCGAGAAGCTTGGAACTCCGGAAAAGAAAAGATGAAAACACTTTGAACCGAGAATGTGATAAGATGAACAATCTTCGAAAAGAAGAGATAAAACCACTTGAAGAAAGAAAATAAGAATTACGTTATGCTTATCCTCCACCAATTAAATTGATAAGAACCAATGGATTTGCATACTACTTATTCTCGTTGGAAAGATTAAGGGGGATATAGCGCAAAACTTGAGAAAGTCTTCGTGAATCACACGTAGGGCTGGAAAGAACGAATGAATTGATATGATAACAACAGAAAGAATCTTGAACGAGCCACCATAGGAATTGAAACGAATGACGAAAAGAGAATGAATCACCGGAAAGAATTAGAGAAAGCAGGAAGATACTTGAGGGAATCTAGAGACAAGAGAACGAAGAGATCGCAAACTGATTAAAGAGCAAAACACCGAAAGAATATGGAGACGAACGAAAAGGCATGAATATAGAATAATCGGAGAACGGATTTGAAAACTTAGAACGAGGAAATATTCTGAAATGGAGGCCTCCGGATAATTGAGACGGAAAACAACTCCTGAAATACTCCGGAGTGGGTGGAAATAATTGCATGACTAGAAACAATTTGAGAGGATAACATGAGGCTAGCACCATGAATCTCCGAGAGAACGGGCAAGATTTAAAAGAAACTCTTCTTCGGTCCTCAAATGTTGAGAATGACGACGAGAAACAACACCAAAATTGTTGAGATACTCCGGGAGAATGAAAAGAGGAAAAAAGGTTGACCCGATCATGAAAGAATTTGAAAACGATCTTGGAGAAGGCAAGTGACTGCTGAAATTCATTCTTACGTCAATTTCAAAAAGAATTTGAGAATATCACGGGGAAATTAGAAGAGTCAGGTAAGATCCTGGGAAAGACCTGTGGGTTAGGGCCCAATAAACAGAGACACCGTTGAAAAAAGATTGTTGCAGAGATAGATGATGCACCGGAACAATTGAAAGATTTGAATGAGGTGACAACCTCGAATTAGATGGATGCAAACACGAATCTTCTGAGATGTCTTCAACACTCCGGAAGGATTAAATGGCGAGAGGAGAACGATCAAAGGGAAACATTTGATTTGAGGGAAATAATGTAATCAACCCGAAAAACTTGAATTGGATCCACCGGAAAAGGAAATGAGACGAACAATGATTAACTAGGCGAGAATTCACCAGTTGAGACAACTGAGGAAAGACTGAAGATACTCCGCACGAATGAAATTTATGCTCGAATAGAGGCTCAGACTCCGGGAATAAAAGGGGTGGGAGGGCGGGAAAAACACAGGCAACTCAAACGACAAATAATTGAATAGAGAAGCACCGGTTGAAATCATTGAGGAAAGAATGCAAAGGCTTTGCACGAGTAGGATGGATACTCAATCACGGACTCTGGTTCCGAGAAGAAAAAGGGTGGGCGGGTGGGAAAAAGAAAACAACTGAGGACAGAGAAACAACTTCGTTGAGAGAGAAACTGAGGATTAAACTTGCAAAAACAAAGAGGTCAAATCGAGTTGACGAGAAATGCACTGGATGCAAAGAGCTGAGGAACAACGATCGGAAAACCAACTGCGTGATCCTAAAGAAAATTTGAAGGGGAAGAGAAGTAATTCGAAACACCTACGTCAAGATTCCTCACCAGAGCGACGAAGGGGCTGAGGAGTAAAAAGAATTCCTACTCTCCGATGTAGCTAGACTCAGAAATAGTTTCCTTCTAGACTCAATAACGGCCAAACTATACGATCAATCAAGGGGGGCTCCTAAGGTCGGTCGAGGCTCTGATACCAACTTGTCACGCCCAATATGCGATACTATCCTAAAGAGACTCGAAGGTCCCACCAAGGATAGAACCGCATATTGAAACGCTTTTGCAAGGTGGATATTACATCAACATTACATAATAGATGGGTATACATACAAGGCATACAAATGCCGCAAGAATACATCAATACATCATACACATGATCAACATCCGACTACGGACAAAACACCAAAAGAAACTCAAACGACATCCACCCTGCTAGCCCAGGCTGCCGACCTGGAACCTATCCCCTGATCGAAGAAGAAGCAGAAGAAGAACTCCAAAACAAGCAACATCGCTCTCGCGTCATGATCATCGCAAAACCTGTACCCGCAACTGGTGTTGTAGTAATCTGTGAGCCACGTGGACTCAGCAATCCCATTACCATGGGTATCAAGACTAGCAAAGCTTAAAGGGGTAAGGAAGGTGTTGAGGATATAACCATTGGAGTCACCCGCCCAGGAGGGGCCGGGTTACGTCATGATGGTCATCACGCGAAGCCCAGTACAGGCCCGTAGTGATAACCGCCGTTATGGTGAAACTTGTAGTGTAAGGCAAGAATAGTTAGGAGTCCGAGCCGGACACTGTTATGAGCCGGTCAGGACTCTGAGAGCCGCTGGGCTTCAACCTCTCTATATAAAGGGACGACCCGGCGGCGGTTTAGGGACAAGTAAGAGAAAATCGATAACCAGGCAGGACGGTTTAGCTCCTGGTCGTCGAAACCCTAATCAATACCACCTCAACTGGACGTAGGCTTTTACCTTCACCGTAAGGGGCCGAACCAGTATAACCCTTGTGTTCCTTGTCCCGTTTAACCCCTTTAAGCTTCCTAGCTGCGATGGCTCCACGAATAAGTCCTTGCACGAGGACATCTGCCGTGACAATTCCACGACAGTTGGCGCCCACCGTGGGGCCAGCGCACGGTGGATTTGAGTTCTTGAAGGGCAGCTTCGAAGGGCTCAAGGGATACGCTGTGGGCCGGATGACCAAGAGTCGTCGCGGCAAGCTCTACATTGACGATGCAAATTGGGGCCCCGACGCCGGCTCAATCGAGTACGGGTACCGGGTCCCCTTCGGCGGAATTCATGTCTTCATTGGCAAGATTGGTGAGCCGGGCCCTGAGCCGGATCTCTGCGCCGATTTCATCGAGACGGCTCAGCGTGCACGACCCGCCCGGGCTCTACCTACCTTGAAGCATGCTTTCATGGGATGTGTCCATGGAGGACTCTCTGAAGGATCTGGATCTGGTGATGAGACGGCCGCCGGCTCTGACGGCGAGTCGTTTACGGATGAGTCAAACTCGTTGTATCAACTTCAAGATGGCAGGCTCAGGGGTTGTTCCGATGGAGACAGCATTTCGGACCCCTTTGAGCCGCCGAGCCGGGTTGGAATCTTCATGGCCGGCGCACAACCTGTTCAAAGCCGCGCCGCCGGGTCAGGAAGCCCTGTGCCCTCGCCGGCTCAGGTGCTGATGGATCTCACAGACAAGATGACAGTCTTGTTGACCGCTACGGTTGCCCCGACGAATCAAGTTCAGCATGACGCGGAGGTGGCACCGTTAAAGTTGGATTTAGCAAAAGCCAAGGAGGATCTGGCGGCGGAAGGGATCAGGATGGCTGCAGAGAGGGCGGCTCTCGACGCCCAGACTCAGCTGATCCAGGCACAATCTTTCCGGCTCACGATGGATCAAAACGCGTCCAATGAGGTCATGAGAAGGAGGCATCAAATGGCCCAATCTCGACTCCCTCCGGTTTACGATCCTCGAAACCTCTTCGACACGCCTGGGGCAGGGCCTAGTAACCCGCCAGAAATCATAGTGCCCGGGGCTGGAACGCCAATTCAGCCCCAAGTGATGGGACCTCCCCGGGTGAACCCTGCCCCGCCTCAGTACGTGCCAATACCACCGGGTCATTATGCCAACCCGTTGGAAAACATGGTCGCCGCGGCGGCACGGCTGGCGGCTCTCCCAATTGATGGTGACTCTCCAACGGCGGTTGAAACCCGCCGGGTCAGAGAACTCCTTCAGACGGCTCTGGTGCAGCAAGAGGCATATTCTTATAGCCGGGACAGGATTCATTCAACCCCTCGTCCAGGCCGGAGCCCGAGTTATAGCAGACACATGGTCTCAGCGACCGGCTCAAGTAATGTCCGACGCCATGACTTGCCTCCTGGCCACGACCCGGCTCATAACGGAGCCTTTCACGCGGTAGACCAAGACAGAGCACGGCAAGAGGCGGAGCAGGTGCCTCAGTTGACGGCTTACCAGCCACCCCCGGCTTATCCGACGGCTTCCATCGACGTGGGTATACCTACGAGGACTGGGGGTGTCCCTTGTCTGGTGCCGGCTCTCCGCAATGAACGTCTGCCCAAGGATTTCAAAGGGCCTAGGAAGGTGCCTAATTACACGGCTAATTTACAACCTGGAGCCTGGATCGAGAGTTACGAGATGGCCATGGAGTTGCTGGAGGTCAGCGAAGCGGCAATGGCCAAGTACTTCACCATGATGTTAGATGGGACTGCCCGCACTTGGTTGAAAGGGCTGCCACCGAATTCTATCGGGTCTTGGGCTGAGCTGAAAGCCCGGTTCATCCAAAACTTCAAAGATACCTGTAGGCAGTCTATGTCAATTGTGGATTTGACTAACTGTAAATAGCAGGAGGGTGAGTCTACAACCCATTGGGTTCGCCGGGTCAAAGAGATAATACATTCATCTGATAAGATGGATGCCGGCTCTGCAGTCTTACTGTTGGAGCAGAATTGTCGTTGCCTGCCCCTGAAGATGAAACTCGGGCGGCTCAAGCGCGATTGCAATGATATGGGTACGCTGATGGCGGCTCTCGTCAAGTACGCCGACTCTGATAGTACCAAGGACCCCGCGTCAGATGATGAAAGGACAGGGAAGGGAAAGATGAACGGCAATGGCAAGGGTCCTCAGCATAACCCGGCGAGCCAAGGAGGTAGCAAGCGTAAGGCTGACGGTAGCATAGAGTTTGTGGCCAATGCCAGCTCACAGGGTAACAACCAGCGACGTAAGGGGAGGCCACCTCCCCGAGCCGGCGGGTCAGGCCCGACGCTTGAGCAGTTGTTGAATGAGCCTTGTCCAAGGCATGGCTCTAGGGAGAAGCCAGCTACTCATCTATGGAAAGATTGCGCAATCATGAAGGCCTTTAAGAATTCCAATGCCTTTAATGACAACAATGGCCCGGGCGGCGGCTCAAATTCCAATCCTCAGAATGTTCAAGGGGGCTTTAATCAGCAGTCCGGCCAGGGTCATCAATAGCAGCACGGGGGATACCAGACCAATCCAAAGCAGCTCAATGGTGGACAGTATCATGTGTTTACCACCAGTCTGTGTAAGCGAGATCAGAAGCTTCATAAGAGGGTTGTGAATGCTGTTGAGCCGGCGGTTCCACGCTATTTAAGATGGTCTGAGCAGCCTATTGTGTGGAGTAGGGAAGATCACCCCCCCCCCCCGGTTGATAATCCGGGTCACCTGGCCCTGGTGGTGGCTCCTCAGGTGGGGGGATATAAGTTCACTAAGGTGCTCATGGATGGAGGCAGCAGCATCAACATCCTCTATTATGAGACCTTCCGTCGTATGGGCTTGATTGATAAGAACCTCAGCCAGTCCAATACTGTTTTCCATGGTGTGGTGCCTGGTAAGTCGGCATATCCAGTTGGTAAGATCGAGCTGGAAGTGTCCTTTGGAGATGAGTACAACTACAGGGCGGAAAAATTGACCTTTGAGGTGGTCAAGATAAGAAGTCCGTATCATGCTATATTTGGGCGGCCGGCTTACGCCAAATTCATGGCACAGCCGTGTTACGTATATTTACAGCTCAAGATGCCGGGTCACAATGGGACCATTACGGTTCATGGCAGCCGAAAGATAGCCTTGGAGTGTGAGGAAGGTGACGCGGCTTACGCAGAATCTATTTGTGCAACAGAGGAGTTGAAGTTTTATAAGGACAATGTTGACCCGACAGATATGACATCTTTGAAAAAGCCGACTACGGAGCATGAGCCGGCGATGAAATTCAAGTCAGCTGATGAGACTAAACTTGTTGACTTCGTTCCAGGTGACTCATCTCAGCAGTTTAGTATCAGTGCCAATCTGGATCCGAAATAGGAAAGCGCGCTCATCGAGTTAATCCGTGAGAACAGGGACATCTTTGCATGGAAACCTTCTGACATGCCAGGTGTACCTAGGGAACTCCCTGAGCACACTCTCAATATTGATCCGAAATTTAAGCCGGTCAGGCAATTCCTTCGGCGGTTTAATGAGGAGAGGCGGAAAGCCATTGGTGAGGAGGTGGCCCGGCTCTTGGCGGCCGGGTTTATTGTCGATGTCTTTCATCCAGAATGGTTAGCTAACCCGGTACTCGTGCTCAAGAAGAATGGCACCTGGCGGATGTGTGTGGACTACACGGACTTAAACAAGGCTTGTCCGGCTGATCCTTTTGCTCTCCCCCGTATTGATCAAATTATTGATGCTACGGTGGGTTGTGAGCGCTTAAGTTTTTTGGATGCTTATTCTGGATACCATCAGATTAAAATGGCAATTAAGGACCAGGAGAAGACGGCGTTCATCACTCCCTTTGGAGCCTTCTGTTATGTGTCTATGCCTTTTGGACTCAAGAGTGCATAGGCGACTTATCAGCGTTGTGTGCAGAATTGTCTTCATAACCAGATTAGGCGCAATGTTCATGCCTATGTGGATGATACCGTGGTTAAGTCCAGGGAGAAGGAGACCCTGGTAGATGACCTTAGAGAAACCTTCGATAATCTCCGGGTTTACAAGATGATGCTTAACCCGGCCAAGTGTGTTTTTGGTGTTCCCGCAGGCAAGCTCTTGGGTTTCCTGGTTTCTAACAGAGGCATTGAAGCTAACCCGGAAAAAATCAAGGCAATCACCTCTCTGGCTAAGCCGGCATGTATAAACGACGTTCAGCGTCTGGCAGGCCGCATCGCTGCTTTGAGCCGTTTTATAAGCCGTTTGGGTGAAAAGGCCATGCCACTGTACCAGTTGATGAAGAAAACTGATGACTTTATCTGGAATGATGCTGCTAATGCTGCTTTTGAGGATTTGAAGAGACAGCTGGCTGAGCCCCCAGTTCTTGCTGCTCCGGTTGACAAGGAGCCCTTATTACTGTATGTAGCTGCTAACACACGAGCCGTCAGTGTGGCTGTGGTGGTGGAGCGCAAGGAAGAGGGTAAGGAGTATCTGGTTCAGCGGCCGGTTTACTACGTCAGTGAAGTGCTCATCGAGTCCAAACAGCGGTATCCACATTGGCAGAAGCTTGTTTATGGTGTGTTCATGGCAAGCTGGAAGCTTAAGCATTATTTCCAGGGTCACCCCATCACTCTGGTTAGTTCTGCTCCCCTTGGAGATATCATCCAAAACAGAGAAGCCACAGAAGAGTGGCTAAGTGGGCTATAGAGCTTGGGCCTCATGGTCTGAAATACGTACCATGCACTGCTGTCAAATCTCAAGCATTGGTGGATTTCATCAACGATTGGACAGAGCTGCAGGTGCCTAAAGAGAAGCCGGATAATACATATTGGACTATTCACTTCGATGGGTCTAGGCAATTGGAGGGCTCGGGGGCTGGAGTTGTATTGACTTCCCCTAAAGGTGACAAGTTTCGTTATGTGCTACGGTTGATGTTTCCCTGTACTAACAATGCGGCTGAGTACGAGGCCTTGCTCCATGGTCTTCGGATGGCTAAGGAGATGAGCTTGAGCCGGGTAAGGTGCTTTGGCGACTCAGATTTAGTGGCTCAACAAGTGTCGGGCAAGTGGGATTCCAAGGACCCTCTCATGGCGGCTTATCGCCGCAAGGTTGATGCCATTGCTGGGCACTTTCAGGGTTACCAAGTAGAACACATCGATCGCAGGAAGAACGAGGCGGCTGATGCATTAAGCCGGCTGGGCTCTCAGCGAAAGCCGGTGCCGCCTAATACTTTCTTGGACATCTTGCATAACCCTTCTGTTAAGTTGCCTACAGAGGAAGACTTGGTTGTCCCTGACACGGAGGCACAGTTGGTGGCGGCTCTTCACATCACCCCAGACTGGACAGTACCGTACTTGGCTTACATGACCCGGGGAGAGTTGCCTGAGGATGAAACTTTGGCCAGACAAATAGCCCAGCGGTCTAAGTCAATGATAATTATCAATGGTGAGCTACATCGTCGCAGTGTCACTGGAACTTTCCAGCGTTGTGTTTCCCCTGAGGAAGGCCAAGATATTTTGCGTGAGATTCACGAGGGGGATTGTGGCCATCATGCCGGCTCAAAATCCCTTGTGGCCAAGGCTTTTCGTCATGGTTTTTATTGGCTGACGGCTCATGCTGATGCGGAGGACTTGGTCAGTAAATGTGACGGCTGTCAGAGGTTCTCGCGACGGGCTCATGTGCCGGCTCAGGAGCTGAGGATGATCCCAATTACTTGGCCATTTGCGGTCTGGGGGCTTGATATGGTTGGGCCTTTTAAAAGGTCCAAGGATAAGAAGACCCACCTCTTGGTGGCAGTTGACAAGTTCACAAAGTGGGTTGAGGCAGAGCCAGTTAGCAAGTGTGACGCGGCCACAGCAGTTCAGTTCATGAAAAGGGTGATATTTCGCTTTGGTTTTCCACACAGCATTATAACTGACAATGGTACCAATCTGTCTAAGGGCGCCATGGAGGAGTTTTGTCAACGAGAGCATATTCGACTTGATGTTTCATCAGTGGCTCACCCTCAATCCAATGGTCAAGATGAGAGAGCTAATCAGGAGATCTTGAAGGGTATCAAGCCCCGGCTTTTGGTCCCTCTGCAACGGACGCCGGGTTGTTGGGTGGAAGAGTTACCCTCCGTGTTATGGAGCATCAATACTACTCCTAACAGATCTACGGGTTACACGCCTATCTTCATGGTTTATGGAGCGGAATCAGTCCTCCCTAGCGACATCCGTCATGACTCACCTCGAGTGGCGGCTTATGTTGAGGCGGATAATGAGCGGGCGCGCCAAGATGCTCTTGACTTGTTGGACGAACAGCGTGATGTGGCAGCAGCTCGCTCAGCGATTTACCAACAAGACTTGCACCGTTATCACAGCCGCCGGGTTAAGTCCCGGGTCTTCCAGGAAGGTGATCTGGTGCTCCGGCTTATCCAAGATCAAACGGATGCACACAAGTTATCCCCGCCTTGGGAAGGGCCCTTTGTGGTCAGCAAGAACTTGCACAATGGGTCATACTACCTTATCGATGTTCGGGAGCACAAAGATTCACGCAAGTCGGAGGAAGAGACCCGTCGGCCGTGGAACATAGCTCAGCTTCGGCCTTATTACACTTGAGCCACCGGCTCTCATAATGTACATATTTCTATAGCCATGTATATATTATGATAAATAATAAAGCAGGACCTCTGTCCTTTTCTCCTCCAAAGGTAAACGTGTTATTTCCATTACAACATCACATGGTCACTTGGAGGTGGATCCGGCTTACGATCGTATTCGAATCTAGCCGTAAACAATATGATCACCTGGGGGCTTCCTGTTCAAACATAGGTCATATTCGAACCAAAGAGAACATAGCTGTCGATACCCACTTGATTGGCAAATTGCCGAGCTCATTGGGGAATTTTCCTTGATCATATTTGAATCATAGTTGAACCCCCTTTGGTAACCGACGTGGATCGTATTTGAATCAGCGTCATTAAACAACTCTTAAAGTCATTTGGGGGCTTCCTGTTCAAACATGGGTCGTATTCGAACCTAAGAAAACATAGCTGTCGGTACCCTCTTGATCGGCAACGCCAAACCCACTGGGGGCTATATGATCGCATTCGAATCTTAGCTTAAACCCCTTTGGGACGGTTCTCTGGTCGTATTCGAATCAGAAACCCTTAAGTTTTGATCTTTTGGTTTGCAACAAGTTGTTTTGATCATATCAACGGTGTGCAAGGGTGGTTCTTGCTCCGCCGACTTAACTTTGGTTAACAATGTTGTTAGCATACAATAAGCATTATCGATGCTGGTGAACCGGAGTTGAGGTCTTAATCTCATTATTCGGGTTACATAAACCGGAAGTATACTTGAAGGCTTGTAAGTATGCTATTATGGTTACATCGAGGATATAATTGAGGGCCAATCTTTGGTGACTTTGGTTCATATTCCGGGTTATATATAAAGTCTATGATTCTCAGTGCGGTAAGCCGCTCAGAGACTTGTGATTTGTTTTCTATGCAGGATGGTTAAAGACAGTTCCTCAAACTTAAGGAAAATAAATGGTCAATTATAACCCGGAGGAATATGAAGAAGCAGCTTAAATGGAGTTAAGCATTCAACATGTGCACGATGGCACGGCAGAATTAAGTGTTTGTCCTACTCTATTACAAGACTCCCCGAGTCCAAAAGGTGAGGCATTGTTTTAAAGTGTAACCATGAGCCGCCTGGAAATCAAGATGCTTGTTGGGTCGAAGCTTCCGGCTCATCCCTCTCCGCTCCTCCGGCTGATTCCATGACCTGGAAGGTTGATGATTTCCAGTCAATGCCGCTCAAAGCTTCAAATTGAGCCTCGTCATCAATTAACCCGGCCGGGTCAACTTCTGGGGCGAAGGTATGCTTACGAGTCGGAGGGATCAAGCTGATTGCTTCATAGCGTGGAGTGGGGATCCTCTGATTTTCCGCGTCATAGCCTGGCTGATACTTGGTAAGGTCGGTGTCGTTCCCAATCAGGGTGGCCACCGGGCGCACGCTCTTCACACAGGCAGCAAAGTCTTTCTGGTCAAAGGGGGTGCCATCTTCCTTCAGGCTGGGGTATCCAAGAGCTATGTCGGCCGGGTCTAGCTCCGGGAGAAAAGCCTTGGCCCGGCTTAGCGCAGCTATAGCTCCGGCTCTTGCAGAGGCCCGTCTTAGCTCTTGGAAGCGCTGAGGAAGAACGGCAAGCCGCCTGAGTACGTCCGCCAGGTGAGTCGGTACCTCGTTGGATAGAGCCACAACGGCTAACGCACGCTGTGACCCGGTGTAGAGTTGCTCCACCAATGTGTACACGGACTTCAGCTTGGTCAGAACACTCTGATTCAGGTTGGAGCTTCTGGGACCTGTTTAACAAAGTCAGGTGAGCTGAATGGCAATGGTGGGACTTATAAGATAGAACAAATGCAAACTTGGTAAAGGCTGGCAAAATGACTCACCGAAGATTGCGGAGACCATCTGTGACACATGGCGTTTTAAGCCGGAAAGTTCGGCGGTTCTCTCAGCCAGCGCAGCTTCTGCCTGTTCGGTCCGGCTGAGCAAGGCAGTTCTCTCCTCGGCCCAAGTCTTTCTTTCTGTTTCAAATTTCTTCTTCAGCTTTTCCTGTGCAGCAACACTGAACTCAAATTTGGCATTGGCCTTCCGGGTCTCAGTTTCCTGAGTGTTCGGGCGGTTCTTCAGTTCAGAGATTTCAGATTCCAATGTCTTGCAGGCAGCCTGTATAGATGTTGGAAATATGCCCTAGAGGCAATAATAAATGGTTATTATTATATTTCTTTGTTCATGGTAATTGTCTATTATTCATGCTATAATTGTGTTATCCGGAAATCGTAATGCATGTGTGAATACATAGACCACAACGTGTCCCTAGTAAGCCTCTAGTTGACTAGCTCGTTGATCAACAGATAGTCATGGTTTCCTGGCTATGGACATTGGATGTCATTGATAACGGGATCACATCAATAGGAGAATGATGTGATGGACAAGACCCAATCCTAAGCAAAGCTCAAAGACCGTGTAGTTCGTTTGCTAGAGCTTTTCCAATGTCAAGTATCTTCTCCTTAGACCATGAGATCGTGCAACTCCCGGATACCGTAGGAGTACTTTGGGTGTGCCAAACGTCACAACGTAACTGGGTGACTATAAAGGTACACTACGGGTATCTCCGAAAGTGTCTGTTGGGTTGGCACGGATCGAGACTGGGATTTGTCACTCCGTATGACGGAGAGGTATCTCTGGGCCCACTCGGTAATGCATCATCATAATGAGCTCAATGTGACTAAGGAGTTAGTCACGGGATCATGCATTGCGGTACGATTAAAGAGACTTGCCGGTAACGATATTGAACAAGGTATTGGGATACCGACGATCGAATCTCGGGCAAGTAACATACCGATTGACAAAGGGAATTGAATACGGGATTGATTGAATCCTCGACATCGTGGTTCATCCGATGAGATCATCGTGGAACATGTGGGAGCCAACATGGGTATCCAGATCCCGCTGTTGGTTATTGACCGGAGAGGCGTCTCGGTCATGTCTGCATGTCTCCCGAACCCGTAGGGTCTACACACTTAAGGTTCGGTGACGCTAGGGTTGTAGAGATATGAGTATGCGGAAACCCGAAAGTTGTTCGGAGTCCCGGATGAGATCCCGGATGTCACGAGGAGTTCCGGAATGGTCCGGAGGTGAAGAATTATATATAGGAAGTCCAGTTTCGGCCACCGGGAAAGTTTCGGGGGTTATCGGTATTGTACCGGGACCACCGGAAGGGTCCTGGGGGTCCACCGGGTGGGGCCACCTATCCCGGAGGGCCCCATGGGCTGAAGTGGTAAGGGAACCAGCCCTTAGTGGGCTGGGGCGCCCCCCATGGGCCTCCCCCCTGCGCCTAGGGTTGGAAACCCTAGGGTGGGGGCGCCCCACTTGACTTGGGGGGGAAGTTTCCCCCCTTGGCCGCCGCCCCCCCCCCCCCCCAGATGGGTTCTTGGCCGGTGCCCCCCCTCCCAGGGGGCCTATATAAAGGGGGGAGGGAGGGCAGCAACACTACAGCCCTTGGCGCCTCCCTCCTCCCCTGCAACACCTCTCCCTCTCGCAGAAGCTTGGCGAAGCCCTGCCGAGATCCCGCTACATCCACCACCAAGCCGTCGTGTTGCTGGATCTCCATCAACCTCTCCTTCCCCCTTGCTGGATCAAGAAGGAGGAGACGTCGCTGCTCCGTACGTGTGTTGAACGCGGAGGTGCCGTCCGTTCGGCACTCGGTCATCGGTGATTTGGATCACGGCGAGTACGACTCCATCAACCCCGTTCATTGGAACGCTTCCGCTAGCGATCTACAAGGGTATGTAGATGCACTCCTTTCCCCTCGTTGCTAGTATACTCCATAGATGGATCTTGGTGATGCGTAGAAAATTTTAAAATTCTGCTACGATCCCCAACAGTGGCATCATGAGCCAGGCCTATGCGTAGTTACTATGCACGAGTAGAACACAAAGCAGTTGTGGGCGTAGATGTTGCCAATTCTTCTTGCCGCTACTAGTCTTATCTTGTTTCGGCGGTATTGTGGGATGAAGCGGCCCGGACCGACCTTACACGTACGCTTACGTGAGACAGGTTCCACCGACTGAAATGCACTAGTTGCATAAGGTGGCTAGCGGGTGTCTGTCTCTCCCACTTTAGTCGGAATGGATTCGATGAAAAGGGTCCTTATGAAGGGTAAATAGAAATTGGCATATCACGTTGTGGTTTTACGTAGGTAAGAAACGTTCTTGCTAGAAACCTATACAAGCCACGTAAAAACTTGCAACAACAATTAGAGGACGTCAAACTTGTTTTTGCAGCATGTGCTATGTGATGTGATATGGCCAGAAGATGTGATGAATGATATATGTGATGTATGAGATTGATCATATTCTTGTAATAGGAATCACGACTTGCATGTCGATGAGTATGACAACCGGCAGGAGCCATAGGAGTTGTCTTTATTATTTTGTATGACCTGCGTGTCATTGAATAACGCCATGTAAATTACTTTACTTTATTGCTAAACGTGTTAGCCATAGAAGTAGAAGTAATCGTTGGCATGACAACTTCATGAAGACACGATGATGGAGATCATGGTGTCATGCCGGTGACAAAGATGATCATGGCGCCCCGAAGATGGAGATCAAAGGAGCAAACTGATATTGGCCATATCATGTCACTATTTGATTGCATGTGATGTTTATCATGTTTTGCATCTTATTTGCTTAGAACGACGGTAGTAAGTAAGATGATCCCTTATGATAATTTCAAGAAAGTGTTCCCCCTAACTGTGCACCGTTGCGAAGGTTTGTTGTTTCGAAGCACCACGTGATGATCGGGTGTGATAGATTCTAACGTTCGCATACAACGGGTGTTGACGAGCCTAGCATGTACAGACATGGCCTCGGGACACACGCAATACACTTAGGTTGACTTGACGAGCCTAGCATGTACAGACATGGCCTCGGAACACGGAGGACCGAAAGGTCGAGCATGAGTCGTATAGAAGATACGATCAACATGGAGATGTTCACCGATCTTGACTAGTCCGTCTCACGTGATGATCGGACACGGCCTAGTTAACTCGGATCATGTTTCACTTAGATGACTAGAGGGATGTCTATCTGAGTGGGAGTTCATTGAATAATTTCATTATATGAACTTAATTATCATGAACTTAGTCTAAAATCTTTACAATATGTCTTGTAGATCAAATGGCCCATGTTGTCCTCAACTTCAACGCGTTCCTAGAGAAAACCAAGCTGAAAGATGATGGCAGTAACTATACGGACTGGGTCCGGAACCTGAGGATCATCCTCATAGCTGCCAAGAAAGATTATGTCCTAGAAGCACCGCTAGGTGAAGCACCAATCCCAGAGAACCAAGACGTTATGAACGCTTGGCAATCACATGCTGATGATTACTCCCTCGTTCAGTGCGGCGTGCTTTACAGCTTAGAACTGGGTCTCCAAAGCGTTTTGAGAAACATGGAGCATATGAGATGTTCGAAGAGCTGAAAATGGTTTTCCAAGCTCATGCCCGGTCGAGAGATATGAAGTCTCCGACAAGTTCTTCAGCTGTAAAATGGAGGAAAATAGTTCTGTTAGTGAGCACATACTCAGAATGTCTGGGTTACACAACCGCTTGTCTCAGCTGGGAGTTAATCTCCCGGATGACGCGGTCATTGACAGAATCCTTCATTCGCTTCCACCAAGCTACAAGAGCTTTGTGATGAACTTCAATATGCAGGGGATGGAAAAGACCATTCCTGAGGTATATTCGATGCTGAAATCAGCGGAGGTGGAGATCAGAAAAGAACATCAAGTGTTGATGGTGAATAAAACCACTAAGTTCAAGAAGGGCAAGGGTAAGAAGAACTTCAAGAAGGACGGCAAGGGAGTTGCCGCGCCCGGTAAGCCAGTTACTAGGAAGAAGCCAAGGAATGGACCCATGCCTGAGACTGAGTGCTTTTATTGCAAGGGAAGTGGTCACTGGAAGCGGAACTGCCCCAAATACTTAGCGGACAAGAACGCCGGCAACACCAAAGGTATATGTGATATACATGTAATTGATGTGTACCTTACCAGTACTCGTAGTAGCTCCTGGGTATTTGATACCGGTGCGGTTGCTCATATTTGTAACTCAAAACAGGAACTGCGGAATAAACAGAGACTGGCAAAGGACGAGGTGACGATGCGCGTCGGGAATGGTTCCAAGGTCGATGTGATCGCCGTCGGCACGCTACCTCTGCATCTACCTACGGGATTAGTTTTAAACCTCAATAATTGTTATTTAGTGCCAGCTTTGAGCATGAACATTGTATCTGGATCTCGTTTAATTCGAGATGGCTACTCATTTAAATCTGAGAATAATGGTTGTTCTATTTATATGAGAGATATGTTTTATGGTCATGCCCCGCTGGTCAATGGTTTATTCTTGATGAATCTCGAACGTGATGTTACACATATTCATAGTGTGAATACCAAAAGATGTAAAGTTGATAACGATAGTCCCACATACTTGTGGCACTGCCGCCTTGGTCACATTGGTGTCAAACGCATGAAGAAGCTCCATGCAGATGGACTTTTGGAGTCTCTTGATTACGAATCATTTGACACGTGCGAATCATGCCTCATGGGTAAGATGACCAAGACTCCGTTCTCCGGAACAATGGAGCGAGCAACCAACTTATTGGAAATTATACATACCGATGTGTGCGGTCCAATGAGTGTTGAGGCTCGCGGAGGATATCGTTATGTTCTCACTCTCACTAATGACTTAAGTAGATATGGGTATGTCTACCTAATGAAACACAAGTCTGAAACCTTTGAAAAATTCAAGGAATTTCAGAGTGAGGTTGAGAATCAACGTGACAGGAAAATAAAATTCTTACGATCAGATCATGGTGGAGAATATTTAAGTCACAAATTTGGTGCGCACTTAAGGAAATGTGGAATCGTTTCACAACTCACGCCGCCTGGAACACCTCAGCGAAACGGTGTGTCCGAACGTCGTAATCGCACTCTATTGGGTATGGTGCGATCTATGATGTCTCTTACCAATTTTCCGCTCTCATTTTGGGGCTATGCTTTTGAGACTGCCGCATTCACTTTAAATAGGGCTCCATCGAAATCCGTCGAGACGACACCGTATGAATTATGGTTTGGGAAGAAACCTAAGCTGTCGTTTCTAAAAGTTTGGGGATGCGATGCTTATGTCAAGAAACTTCAACCTGAAAAGCTCGAACCCAAGTCGGAGAAATGCGTCTTCATAGGATACCCTAAGGAAACTATTGGGTATACCTTCTACCTCAGATCCGAAGGCAAGGTCTTCGTTGCCAAGAACGGGTCCTTTCTGGAGAAAGAGTTTCTCTCGAAAGAATTAAGTGGGAGGAAAGTGGAACTTGATGAGGTGATAGTCACCCCTTCCGAACCGGAAAGTAGCGCAGCGCGGGAAGATGTTCCTGCGGTGCCTACACCGACTGGGGAGGAAGTTAATGATGATGATCATGAAGCTTCAGATCAAGTTACTACTGAACTTCGTAGGTCCATAAGGACACGTTCCGCACCAGAGTGGTACGGCAACCCTGTCCTAGAAATCATGTTGTTAGACAACGGTGAACCTTCGAACTATAAAGAAGCGATGGCGGGCCCGGATTCCGACAAATGGCTAGAAGCCATGAAATCCGAGATGGGATCCATGTATGAAAACGAAGTATGGACTTTGACTGACTTGCTCGATGATCGGCGAGCCATAGAAAATAAATGGATCTTTAAGAAGAAGACAGACGCGGATGGTAATGTGACCATCTATAAGGCTCGACTTGTCGCTAAGGGTTATCGACAAGTTCAAGGGGTTGACTACGATGAGACTTTCTCACCCGTAGCGAAGCTGAAGTCCGTCCGAATCATGTTAGCAATTGCCGCATACTATGATTATGACATATGGCAGATGGACGTCAAAACGGCATTCCTTAACGGCTTCCTTAAGGAAGAATTGTATATGATGCAGCCGGAAGGTTTTGTCGATCCTAAGAATGCTAACAAAGTATGCAAGCTCCAACGCTCAATCTATGGGCTGGTGCAAGCATCTCGGAGTTGGAACATTCGCTTTGATGAGATGATCAAAGCGTTTGGGTTTACACAGACTTATGGAGAAGCCTGTGTTTACAAGAAAGTGAGTGGGAGCTCTGTAGCATTTTTCTTATTGTATGTGGATGACATACTATTGATGGGAAATGATATAGAATTCTTGGAAAGTGTAAAGGCCTATTTGAATAAGTGTTTTTCAATGAAGGACCTTGGAGAAGCTGCTTATATATTAGGCATCAAGATCTATAGAGATAGATCAAGACGCCTCATTGGTCTTTCACAGAGTACGTACCTTGACAAGATATTGAAGAAGTTCAATATGGATCAGTCCAAGAAGGGGTTCTTGCCTGTATTGCAAGGTGTGCAATTGAGCACGGCTCAATGCCCGACCACGACAGAAGATAGAGAAAAGATGAGTGTCATCCCATATGCCTCGGCCATAGGGTCTATTATATATGCCATGCTGTGTACCACACCTGATGTAAACCTTGCCGTAAGTTTGGTAGGAAGGTACCAAAGTAATCCCGGCATGGAACACTGGACAGCGGTCAAGAATATCCTGAAGTACCTGAAGAGGACTAAGGATATGTTTCTCGTTTATGGAGGTGACGAAGAGCTCTCCGTAAAGGGTTACGTCGACGCTAGCTTCGACACAGAAGTCACAAACCGGATACGTGTATATTTTGAATGGAGGAGCTGTAAGCTGGTGCAGTTGCAAGCAAAGCGTCGTGGCGGGATCTACATGTGAAGCGGAGTACATGGCAGCCTCGGAGGCAGCTCAGGAAGCAGTCTGGATGAAGGAGTTCATTACCGACCTAGGGGCGATTCCCAATGCGTCGGGCCCGATGACTCTCTTCTGTGACAACACTGGAGCTATTGCCCTTGCGAAGGAGCCCAGGTTTCACAGGAAGACCAGGCATATCAAGCGTTGCTTCAACTCCATTCGTGAAAGTGTTCAAAATGGAGACATAGATATTTGTAAAGTACATACAGACCTGAATGTAGCAGATCCGTTGACTAAACCTCTCCCTAGAGCAAAACATGATCAACACCAGGACGCAATGGGTGTTCGATTCATCACAATGTAACTAGATTATTGACAATAGTGCAAGTGGGAGACTGTTGGAAATATGCCCTAGAGGCAATAATAAATGGTTATTATTATATTTCTTTGTTCATGGTAATTGTCTATTATTCATGCTATAATTGTGTTATCCGGAAATCGTAATGCATGTGTGAATACATAGACCACAACGTGTCCCTAGTAAGCCTCTAGTTGACTAGCTCGTTGATCAACAGATAGTCATGGTTTCCTGACTATAGACATTGGATGTCATTGATAACGGGATCACATCATTAGGAGAATGATGTGATGGACAAGACCCAATCCTAAGCATAGCTCAAAGATCGTGTAGTTCGTTTGCTAGAGCTTTTCCAATGTCAAGTATCTTCTCCTTAGACCATGAGATCGTGCAACTCCCGGATACCGTAAGAGTACTTTGGGTGTGCCAAACGTCACAACATAACTGGGTGACTATAAAGGTACACTACGGGTATCTCCGAAAGTGTCTGTTGGGTTGGCACGGATCGAGACTGGGATTTGTCACTCCGTATGACGGAGAGATATCTCTGGGCCCACTCGGTAATGCATCATCATAATTAGCTCAATGTGACTAAGGAGTTAGTCACGGGATCATGCATTGCGGTACGAGTAAAGAGACTTGCCGGTAACGAGATTGAACAAGGTATTGGGATACCGACGATCGAATCTCGGGCAAGTAACATACCGATTGACAAAGGGAATTGAATACGGGATTGATTGAATCCTCGACATCGTGGTTCATCCGATGAGATCATCGTGGAACATGTGGGAGCCAACATGGGTATCCAGATCCCGCTGTTGGTTATTGACCGGAGAGGCGTCTCGGTCATGTCTGCATGTCTCCCGAACCCGTAGGGTCTACACACTTAAGGTTCGGTGATGCTAGGGTTGTAAAGATATGAGTATGCGGAAACCTGAAAGTTGTTCGGAGTCCCGGATGAGATCCCGGACGTCACGAGGAGTTCCTGAATGGTCTGGAGGTGAAGAATTATATATAGGAAGTCCAGTTTCGGCCACCGGGAAAGTTTCGGGGGTTATCGGTATTGTACCGGGACCACCGGAAGGGTCCCGGGGGTCCACCGGGTGGGGCCACCTATCCCGAAGGGCCCCATGGGCTGAAGTGGGAAGGGAACCAGCCCTTAGTGGGCTGGGGCGCCCCCATGGGCCTCCCCCTGCGCCTAGGGTTGGAAACCCTAGGGTGGGGGGGCGCCCCACTTGACTTGGGGGGGGGGGAGTTTCCCCCCCTTGGCCGCCGCCCCCCTTAGATGGGTTCTCGGCCGGTGCCCCCCCCTCCCAGGGGGCCTATATAAAGGGGGGAGGGAGGGCAGCAACACTACCGCCCTTGGCGCCTCCCTCCTCCCCTGCAACACCTCTCCCACTCGCAGAAGCTTGGCGAAGCCCTGCCGAGATCCCGCTACATCCACCACCACGCCGTCGTGTTGCTGGATCTCCATCAACCTCTCCTTCCCCCTTGCTAGATCAAGAAGGAGGAGACGTCGCTGCTTCGTATGTGTGTTGAACGCGGAGGTGCCGTCCGTTCGGCACTCGGTCATCGGTGATTTGGATCACGGCGAGTACGACTCCATCAACCCCGTTCATTGGAACGCTTCCGCTCGCGATCTACAAGGGTATGTAGATGCACTCCTTTCCCCTCGTTGCTAGTATACTCCATAGATGGATCTTGGTGATGCGTAGAAAATTTTAAAATTCTGCTACGATCCCCAACAATTGATTCCGAGTTACAGTTTAAGTAGTTATCATGCAATATTAAAGTCCCAAGCACTTTGCAAGCAAAGACACTTGGCACTTGGGGGCTAATGTATGCTGAAAGATTCTATTTATAATTGCCGGATGATGACAGTCAGCCGGAAATTAAGTCTACAACATATTCTATCATAAGTAATAGACTTGGGGGCTAGCATGGTAAGAATGACTATGGAGTAAGCAAGCGAGTTGTACCTCAGATTTTTGCTGTATCTGCTTTACCATGTCAATCTCTAGGTCCCGGCTGTTGTGCACCTGATTAACATAGCCGGAGACGATATCTCCAATGCTCAAGTTAGCATAGTTGGTGATATCCAGCTTGGCCCTGCGGCACTCTAGCAGCTCTTCCTTGGCAGAGCATTTAGCCAGCACAGTGGGTCTCCCCGGCTCGACAAACTCTGTCCGGGTGATTACAACGTCCGGGTCATCGACTGGTTGAGCCGGGCTGGGGATCTCCGGGTTATTAGAACCCTCTATGACTTGCTCATTAGTTGGAGCGGTGGTTTCAGGGGCTGAGGCAGACGGTGGCTCATGAGCAGAAGCCTCCGGTTCAGTCAAGACCGGCTCTTCGACCGGCTTAGTTTTCTTCGCTCTCTTGCTGAGCTTTGCTTGAGCACTGAAAGGACAAAAGGTTAAGTACAAAACCATGAGTAAGATAAGCACAACATAAGCTGATCGTTGTTACCCGGGTGCAGTCTTGAAAGCCGGCAAGTTGGATTGCATGGAGTCACCGGAGGAAGGTGAAGTTTCCTGGTAATTTGAATCAGAAGAGTTGAGTGGTTGACGTGTGATGCCCGCCAAAGGATGAAGTGGATATAAGTTGGAGATAACCTCGGTCCGGCGCTTCCTTGATGCTTCAGGTAAGCCGGAGGAGAGGTCTGCATCCTTTTTGGCCCAGGTTTGCCTCCGGCTCTCATGAATCTGTTGCTTCAAAAGAAATTGAGGATCTTGATAAGCTAAAGGATGCGAAAATCTTACTTTCCGGGTTACTCTTCGGACTTTCATCCTTGGCAAGGGGTCCGAGTCGGAGGAAAGTATAGTTACCTCTTCAGTCACCGGGTTACTCGCTCCGGTATCATCCTGCGGATAATCAAGTCAATAAGGTGGTTAAAAAGCAGACGAAAAACAAAAGAAGAGCCTAACGAATCAAGGGTTACCTCTGACTCGGAGCTATCATCCAACTGAAGCAGCTCTGAGGCGCTAGGCTTACTACCCTTCTTACGGGGAGCGGCTCTCCTGGCGGCTTTCTTAGCTTCCTAGCTTTTTTGGCAGCCTCAGGGTCATACTTGACCTTCCAGAACTTGTCATTAGCCTGGAAAAACGCAACAAGGGTTTCCTTGAAGTTAAAACGAACATTGTTGAAATAGAAAGTAAAGTGCTCAGATTGGTAGCTTACCGCCGGAACCGGGTTAGCTTGGCAGAAGGGGTTTAAGCCGGTCCTCCCGCAGTCTGTCAAGCTCTCATTCAAGAGGGACTTGGTCATGTCATCAATGACGTCCTCAGGTAGATCGTTGCGGCTGTGCCGCAGAGGGTCATCTTTCCGGCCCGTGTAATCACACATTAAGCCGGGGCGGCGGCTCAAGCGGATCAACTGCCAAGAAATCCAGACCCGGACCAGATCAATGCCGTTGAGGCCATTTCCCAGAAGAGCCTTAATCTTGTTGATGGTGGGGATCGGTGGTTGACGCTCAGCTTGAGATTGTTTGTCTGGCAGGGGGTGATTTGGTTCCAGACGCAGGGCACGAAAGCCGGGCAGAGGGTTCTCATCAGCCGGAGAAGTATCCTGGCAGTAGAACCATGTCTGGTTCCAGTCCTTTGGGTGGCTTGGCGGCTCAGCATAAGGAAAGAGGCAATCTCTCTGTCGTTGAATGGAGATTCCACCAAGTTCCAAGCTCGGCCCGTTGGCGCACTCGTTCTGGCGGTTCAGATAAAACAGCTCCCTAAAGAGCAGTAGGCTGGGCTCTTCTCCAAGATATACTTCAGAATACTTGAAAGTTGCAAATATTTGACACGGAATTGGGTCCTATGTCTTGCGGCCGCAGATCGAAGAAGTTCAGAACATCCCTAAAGAATTTTGAGCCGAGCGGTGCGAAGCCCCGGCTCATGTGATCAGCAAATATCACAACCTCGCCATCTCTTGGTTGAGGTCTTTCTTCCGACGGGTCAGGGGCACGATAGGACATGACCTCCTTTTTTGGCAGATAACCCATCTTCACGAAATCAGCTAAAGTATCATCAGTAACGTTGGAGCTCATCCAGTTGCATGTGATGGGTGCCTTGGGAGCCTTGGGCAGCATTGTGAAAGACGAAAGCCTATGACAAAAGGAAATGTCCGATTCAACTATAAGCCGGAGGAAGTTTACAGTTCAGTATTCAAGATGGCGGCTTATGAAGGGGCCTAATGACATATGGCTGATTGTGTCGGGTTATCTAAGCCGCTGTGGGCATCGTGAGTAATTCAAGTTGTTTAAAACTCTATCATAAATGAACCGGAAATTTCACAGCGCATGGCCTCTCTTAAGCCGGAGATATGAGCCGCCATAGCTAACAGATGCAATTTTTGACTAAGTGTGGCGCAAACAAGTTTCACAGATCGCAGTAATTATTTTGGATCAAACGATCGACTGGAAAGAAAAAATTTCTAGACCTAAAAAGCTGATACAGAGAAGTTCATGAGCTCTAAGGGGATCTCTTTGTAAGTAAAGGGGACATGCTACTATTGAAAATGGGTGCGAAACCACAGCCGCACGAGTTCTATATGGTTTCTGGATCTAAGGGGGCTGTGTAGAAGAAATTGTGAAGAAATGGCGACGAACTGGGAAGAACAGGGGAGAACGGCAAGAACCCTAATGCGGATCTACTCTATGGAGTGGCAAGGACTTACGGGTGCTGATGAGTCGCGGAGGTCACCGCCGTTTCTCCGGACAAGTCAGGGTGATGCAGCGGCCGAGGTTGACGAAGACCAAGAGAGCGGCGGCGGCGGCGGAGCTCGAGCTCTCGGGTGCCAGAGGAGGAAGACGATGGAGGAGATAAGTAAATGAGGGCTTATGGGCTGGGCCTATTTATAAGGTGAGGCTGATAAGTGGGCGCGAGAAACGAGGAGGCCAAGGCGTGATTATCTCGCCACAGAAGCGCCTCGATTTTCGGGATGGCCATTAAAGATAAAGATCCGTTGGAGTATGGCAGAATAAAAAAATGAATTTAATGGAAGATGATGTCATGGCAGGTTACCAGGAATCCAGAAGATGACGTCACGGCGGGTTATAACCTTCGCACAAATATAAGCCGGAAGATTTTCTCTCAAAGAGATTGAAGATTGACATGAACCAGTTCAAATCAATCTGGGGCCTAATGTTGAGGATATAACCATTGGAGTCACCCGCCCAGGAGGGGCCGGGTTACGTCATGATGGTCATCACGCGAAGCCCAGTACCAAACTTGAAGACGGCGGGTTAATAATGGGCTTAAGACCCGCAGATGGCTTAAGGCCCGTAGTGATAACCGCCGTTATGGTGAAACTTGTAGTGTAAGGCAAGAATAATTAGGAGTCCGAGCCGGACACTGTTATGAGCCGGCCGGGACTCTGAGAGCCCCTGGCCGTCAACCTCTCTATATAAAGGGACGACCAGGCGGCGGTTTAGAGACAAGTAAGACAAAATCGATAACCAGGCAGGACGGTTTAGCTCCTGGTCGTCGAAACCCTAATCAATACCACCTCAACTGGACGTAGGCTTTTACCTTCACCGTAAGGGGCCGAAGCAGTATAACCCTCGTGTTCCTTGTCCCGTTTAACCCCTTTAAGCTTCCTAGCTGCGATGGCTCCACGACTAAGTCCTTGCACGAGGACATCTGCCGTGACAATTCCACGACAGAAGGGGTAAAGTGGTGAGGTTGCAGCCGCGACTAAGCATGTATGGTGGCTAACATACGCAAATAAGAGCGAGAAGAGAAGCAACGGAACGGTCGTGAAACTAGCAATGATCAAGAAGTGATCCTGAACTCCTACTTACGTGAAACATAACCCAGAAACCGTGTTCACTTCCCGGACTCCGCCGAGAAGAGACCATCACGGCTACACACGCGGTTGATGCGTTTTACTTAAGTCAAGTATCAAGTTATCTACAACCGGACATTAACAAATTCCCATTTGCCACATAACCGCGGGCACGACTTTCGAAAGATAATACCCTGCAGGGGTGTCCCAAATTAGCCCATTATAAGCTCTCACGGTCAATGAAGGATATTCCTTCTCCCGGGAAGACCCGATCAGTCTCGGAATCCCGGTTTACAAGGCATTTCGACAATGGTAAAACAAGACCAGCAAAGCCGCCCGATGTGCCGACAATCCCGATAGGAGTCGCACGTACCTCGTTCTCAGGACACACCGGATGAACACTATGTACAACTAAAACCAGCCCTCAAGTTTCCCCGAGGTGGCACTGCAAGTGGCTCTAGTTTGGACCAACACTCCGAGGAGCACTGGCCCGGGGGGGTAAAATAAGATTACCCTCAGGAGTGCGACTCCCAAGGGAAAAAGGCTAGGTGAGGCAAATGTAAAACCAAGGTTGGGCCTTGCTGGAGGAGTTTTATTCAAAGCGAAGTGTCAAGGGGGTCCCATAAATCACCCAACCGCGTAAGGGACGCAAAATCAAGGAACATAACACCGGTATGACGGAAACTAGGGCGGCAAGAGTGGAACAAAACACCAGGCATAAGGCCGAGCCTTCCACCCTTTACCAAGTATATAGATGCATTAATAATATAAGAGATATTGTGATATCCCAACATAAACATAATCCACCATGGAGCAATCTTCATCTTCACCTGCAACTAGCAACGCTATAAGAGGAGCTCAGCAAAGCGGTAACATAGCCAAACAACGGTTTGCTAGGAAGGGTGACAAAGGTTAGAGGTTCATGGCAATTTGGGAGGCTTGAAGAGCAAGTGAATAGGTAGCGCAGCATAGCGATAGAACGAAGCAACTAGCATAGCAATGATAGTAGTGAGATCCAAGGTAACGGTCATCTTGCCTGAAATCCCGCTAGGAAGAAGAACGAGTCCATGAAGAAGATGAAGCCACGAAGACGAACCAAGCGTAGACGAACGAATCCTCACGGTCGCAACGAAACGGGAACTATCGAGAAGAAGCACACAACATGGTAAACACTCAACACATAAACAAGACATGATGCTCAACCAAGTATGATGCATGACAAGGCTACATGAAGCTACTCATGGCAAGAGATGATGCATACAAGAACAACACATCAAAGCAAGTTTAAATGAGGCCGGAAACAACATATAACAATTCCGGTAAGTCCTCATATACAAATTTCGAAATTGGTCCAGATCTGAACAAACCTTATGTTCAAGTTGTTAAACAGAAAGTTAAGATGCATCAAGTTGATCTACACGAAATTCTAGTCAAGTTACATATAAAGTTCATTTAGTTCGGAGCTACGGCCTAGAAGATATGAGCAAAACAAGTTAAACATGGCATTGATGCCAAATGCATTCAATCATCAAGCAAACACATTCAAAACATGGATCCAACAAGGTAACATGAATCTACATGCAATTCTAAGTAAGTTTGATATAGAGCATGCCCAAAACGGAGCAACACTTACACTCCAAACAAGATATAACAACAATCTATCTAAAACAGCAACTAGGCAACATGCAAGTATCAAAACAACATGCTACAGCACCTCACCATGATAACAAAAGGCATGGACATGATGTACAGGTAAAGCACAACAAAACATAAACACTGAGATATCTCCAAAAACCACTATAACATGCTCAAAAGGACATGGCAAGATTGCAAATAATAACAGTTTCACAAACTTAGCAGAAATTACTGGACATGACAGAAATAAAATCAGGTTGCAGAGTTTAGAGCTATCAAACAACATGATACAGGAACATATCATAGCAAACAAAGGCATGGCATGAATCTACTAATTGCATAGAACAAAAGTCTCTTACTGATCACGAGCCAAAAAGGCACAGAAGATATGATGGCACCCATGTAAACATAGCAAGTTTCATAAACAGATTCAGACAGCAGAAAATAACAGTTCATGGCAGAAACAACGATACATAGGCATGTTGGTGAGCTTGAACCATTTGCCATAGAGCATTACATGGAATGTGAAGTCAACCAACAGTAATATGGCATAAATATGTAGCTAAACATGGCAATAGCATAGTCATAGGGTGCATGGATCACTAGCAAAACACATGCCAAAACTGAACTTAATGTTAACAGGCTGAGAGCAACATTATTTAGCAACTTGAGAGCAAGTTTGCAACAAGATACAGCAGGCTAAAATGCAACCAAAGTCATGGATGGATACATCATAACATGTATAATAAAACATCCTTAGTGAACATCTCCATATTACGCATGGAACTCATGGTAGCAGCAGGTTTACATGGCATCACAGTGTTACAGCTACAGACTTGGCAGAAATCACTAAGTCAGAGAAATCAGCAACATCATGAAGGCTACTTTGCATGCTTGTGCTAGTCACCACATAGATCACAAAAATACAAGACAAGCACCTATGTAAATATGGCATGATGTAGATCAAATCACATGTAGAGCTCATGCTCAAAGGATGCACACACAAAATGCAAAGAAAAAGACAAATCACCAGGTTGTAACAGTTCCAGCAGGTTAACATCATCTAGCACTTTTGCAACGAGTCTTAGGGCATCAGGATGAACTCACACAAGCATGGCACAGTGGAACAAAATGAAGAGCATCTCACAATGAACATTTTGACATATCATGCACACAAAACGGAGCTACGGTCATGGAGATATGATGCAATGAACATGGCATGAAAAAGTTGCAGATCCGGGGACTTGGTAGAAAAATCACCTCCGAAACGGATCTAGGGTTTTGGCACGCGGATCGAGGCAGGGCCGGATCGGGTCACCGGAGTTGGTGCCGGAGAGGAGGGAGATGGCCGGAGCTCGGGGAGGAGGCGTTTCGGCGAGGGGGCGCCGGATCCGGCCGGATCCGGTGGCGCGGGGGCGGCACCGGCCGGAGGAAGGCGTGGCGCAGCGACCGGAGGCGACGACGCCGGGCGAAGCTGACGGCGGCGGCGGGCGGAGGAGCGGTCGGCGGCGGAGGTCGGCGCCGGCGGGAGGCGGACGGTGGCGCGAGGCGGCGACGGGACGGGCGCGGTCGCCCACAGGCGGCGGCGGAACGGCACGGCGGCGCGGAGGGCGAGCGCGGGCGGCTCGAGGCCCGGTCGCGGCGCGGACGGGCCGGCCTCGGGCCCGGCGGGCCGGCGGCGCGGGGAGAGAGAGAGGAGGGCGACGTGGCGGCTCGGGATTGGGCGCGGGGGCGGCGGCGCGGGATTGGCCGGGCGACGTGGCCGGCGGACATGTCCGGCGCGGACGGATTTGTCCGGCAGCGCGAGAGGAAGAAGTCTAGGGTTTTCATCCGCGAATTTGGAGGGGGAGGCACCTATTTATAGGTAGGAGGAGCTAGGAGAGTCCAAATGAGGTGCGGTTTTCGGCCACGCGATCGTGATCGAACGACCGAGAGCATGGAGCGGGTTTGGATGGGCTCATGGGCTGTGGTGAAGGGTGCTAGGCTGCAAAGGGAGAGGAGTTTCGGGCTACGCGGTTAACCGTTGGGGCATCAAACGACCTCCAAATGGAACGAAATTTGACGGGCGGTCTGTCGGTGCTATACCAAGGCCACTCGGCAAATCTCGGCACATTCCGAGAACGTTTTTAGGTGGCTCACGCAACAAGGTCTGAGAGGGGCGACGGGCGCATGTGGGAGTGTCGGAACGCGAAACGGACAACGGGGAAAAAGACCGGATGCAGGTTTTGAAAAACATGATGATGTAATGTAGATGATGACATGGCAAAATGCAACACGCAAGCAAATGACATGGCAAGAACGACGAATAACTGGAAGACACCTAGCGCATCGGATCCAGGGCGTTACATGATGTGATCCCGTTAATCAAATGACAACTCATGTCAATGGCTAGGAAACATAACTATCTTTGATCAACGAGCTAGTCAAGTAGAGGCATACTAGTGACACTCTGTTTGTCTATGTATTCACACAAGTATTATGTTTCCAGTTAATACAATTCTAGCATGAATAATAAACATTTATCATGATATAAGGAAATAAATAATAACTTTATTATTGCCTCTAGGGCATATTTCCTTCAGTCTCCCACTTGCACTAGAGTCAATAATCAAGATTACACAGTAATGATTCTAACACCCATGGAGCCTTGGTGCTGATCATGTTTTGCTCGTGGATGAGGCTTAGTCAACGGGTCTGCAACATTTAGATCCGTATGTATCTTGCAAATTTCTATGTCTCCCACCTGGACTAGATCCCGGATGGAATTGAAGCGTCTCTTGATGTGGTTGGTTCTCTTGTGAACTCTGGATTCCTTCGCCAAGGCAATTGCACCAGTATTGTCACAAAAGATTTTCATTGGACCCGATGCACTAGGTATGACACCTAGATCGGATATGAACTCCTTCATCCAGACTCCTTCATTTGCTGCTTCCGAAGCAGCTATGTACTCCGCTTCACACGTAGATCCCGCCACGACGCTTTGTTTAGAACTGCACCAACTGACAGCTCCACCGTTCAATGTAAACGCGTATCCGGTTTGCGATTTAGAATCGTCTGAATCAGTGTCAAAGCTTGCATCGACGTAACCATTTATGACTAGCTCTTTGTCACCTCCATAAACGAGAAACATATCCTTAGTCCTTTTTAGGTATTTCAGGATATTCTTGACCGATGTCCAGTGATCCACTCCTGGATTACTTTGGTACCTCCCTGCTAGACTTATAGCAAGGCACACATCAGGTCTGGTACACAGCATTGCATACATGATAGAGCCTATGGCTGAAGCATAGGGAACATCTTTCATCTTCTCTCTATCTTGTGCAGTGGTCGGGCATTGAGTATTACTCAACTTCACACCTTGTAACACAGGCAAGAACCCTTTCTTTGCTTGATCCATTTTGAACTTCTTCAAAACTTTGTCAAGGTATGTGCTTTGTGAAAGTCCAATTAAGCGTCTTGATCTATCTCTATAGATCTTGATGCCCAATATATAAGTAGCTTCACCGAGGTCTTTCATTGAAAAACTCTTATTCAAGTATCCCTTTATGCTATCCAGAAATTCTATATCATTTCCAATCAACAATATGTCATCCACATATAATATCAGAAATGCTACAGAGCTCCCACTCACTTTCTTGTAAATACAGGTTTCTCCAAAAGTCTGTACAAAACCAAATGCTTTGATCACACTATCAAAGCGTTTATTCCAACTCCGAGAGGCTTGCACCAGTCCATAAATGGATCGCTGGAGCTTGCACACTTTGTTAGCTCCCTTTGGATCGACAAAACCTTCCGGTTGCATCATATACAACTCTTCTTCCAGAAATCCATTCAGGAATGCAGTTTTCACATCCATTTGCCAAATTTCATAATCATAAAATGCGGCAATTGCTAACATGATTCGGACAGACTTAAGCATCGCCACGGGTGAGAAGGTCTCATCGTAGTCAATCCCTTGAACTTGTCGTAAACCTTTCGCAACAAGTCGAGCTTTATAGACAGTAACATTACCGTCAGCGTCAGTCTTCTTCTTGAAGATCCATTTATTTTCAATGGCTTGCCGATCATCGAGCAAGTCAACCAAAGTCCACACTTTGTTCTCATACATGGATCCCATCTCAGATTTCATGGCCTCAAGCTATTTTGCGGAATCTAGGCTCACCATCGCTTCTTCATAGTTCGTAGGTTCGTCATGGTCTAGTAACATAACCTCCAGAACAGGATTACCGTACCACTCTGGTGCGGATCTTACTCTGGTTGACCTACGAGGTTCAGTAACAACTTGATCTGAAGTTCCATGATCATCATCATTAACTTCCTCACTAATTGGTGTAGGCGTCACAGGAACCGGTTTCTATGATGAACTACTTTCCAATAAGGGAGCAGGTACAGTTACCTCATCAAGTTCTACTTTCCTCCCACTCACTTCTTTCGAGAGAAACTCCTTCTCTAGAAAGGATCCATTCTTAGCAACGAATGTCTTGCCTTCGGATCTGTGATAGAAGGTGTACCCAACAGTCTCCTTTGGGTATCCTACGAAGACACATTTCTCCGATTTGGGTTCGAGCTTATCAGGTTGAAGTTTTTTCACATAAGCATCGCAGCCCCAAAAATTAAGAAACGACAACTTTGGTTTCTTGCCAAACCACAGTTCATAAGGCGTCGTCTCAACGGATTTCGATGGTGCCCTATTTAACGTGAATGCAGCCGTCTCTAAAGCATAACCCCAAAATGATAGGGGTAAATCAGTAAGAGACATCATAGACCGCACCATATCTAGTAAAGTACGATTACGACGTTCGGACACACCATTACGCTGTGGTGTTCCGGGTGGCGTGAGTTGCGAAACTATTCCATATTGTTTCAAATGTAGACCAAACTCGTAACTCAAATATTCTCCTCCACGATCAGATCGTAGAAACTTTATTTTCTTGTTACGATGATTTTCAACTTCACTCTGAAATTCTTTGAACTTTTCAAATGTTTCAGAATTATGTTTCATTAAGTAGATATACCCATATATGCTCAAATCATCTGTGAAGGTGAGAAAATAACGATATCCGCCACGAGCCTCAACATTCATCGGACCACATACATCTGTATGTATGATTTCCAACAAATCTGTTGCTCTCTCCATAGTACCGGAGAACGGCGTTTTAGTCATCTTGCCCATGAGGCACGGTTCGCAAGTACCAAGTGATTCATAATCAAGTGGTTCCAAAAGTCCATCAGTATGGAGTTTCTTCATGCGCTTTACACCGATATGACCTAAACGGCAGTGCCACGAATAAGTTGCACTATCATTATCAACTCTGCATCTTTTGGCTTCAACATTATGAACATGTGTATCACTACTATCGAGATTCATCAAAAATAGACCACTCTTTCAGGGTGCATGACCATAAAAGATATTACTCATATAAATAGAACAACCATTATTCTCTGATTTAAATGAATAACCGTCTCGCATCAAACAAGATCCAGATATAATGTTCATGCTCAACGCTGGCACCAAATAACAATTATTTAGGTCTAATACTAATCCCGAAGGTAGATGTAGAGGTAGCGTGCCGACGGCGATCACATCGACTTTGGAACCGTTTCCCACGCGCATCGTCACCTTGTCCTTGGCCAGTGTTCGCTTAATCCGTAGTCCCTGTTTCGAGTTGCAAATATTAGCAACAGAACCAGTATCAAATACCCAGGTGCTACTGCGAGCTCTAGTAAGGTACACATCAATAACATGTATATCACATATACCTTTGTTCACCTTGCCATCCTTCTTATCCGCCAAATACTTGGGGCAGTTCCGCTTCCAGTGACCAGTCTGCTTGCAGTAGAAGCACTCATTCTCAGGCTTAGGTCCAGACTTGGGTTTCTTCTCTTGAGCAGCAACTTGCTTGATGTTCTTCTTGAAGTTCCCCTTCTTCTTCCCTTTGCCCTTTTTCTTGAAACTGGTGGTCTTATTGACCATCAACACTAGATGCTCCTTCTTGATTTCTACCTCCGCAGCCATTAGCGTTGCGAAGAGCTCGGGAATCGTCTTATCCATCCCTTGCATGTTATAGTTCATCACGAAGCTCTTGTAGCTTGGTGGCAGTGATTGAAGAATTCTATCAATGACGCTATCATCCGGAAGATTAACTCCCAGTTGAATCAAGTTATTGCAATACCCAGACATCTTGAGTATATGCTCACTGACAGAACTATTCTCCTCCATCTTGCAGCTGTAGAATCCGGGCATTCTTTTGAAATATTAACTTCAATTCCTGGAACATCTCATATGCTCCATGACGTTCAAAACTTCGTTGAAGTCCCGGTTCTAAGCCGTAAAGCATGGCACACTGAACTATCGAGTAGTCATCAACACGTGACTGCCAGGCATTCACAATGTCTGCAGTTGCTGGCGCAGGTGGTACACCTAGCGGTGCTTCCAGGACATAACTCTTCTGTGCAGCAATGAGGATAATCCTCAAGTTACGGACCTAGTCCGTGTAATTGCTACCATCATCTTTCAATTTTGCTTTCTCAAGGAACGCATTAAAATTCAACGGAACAACAGCACGGGCCATCTATCTACAATCAACATAGACAAGCAAGATACTATCAGGTACTAAGTTCATGATAAATTTAAGTTCAATTAATCATATTACTTAAGAACTCCCACTTAGATAGGCATCCCTCTAATCCTCTAAGTGATCACGTGATCCAAATCAACTAAACCATAACCGATCATCACGTGAAATGGAGTAGCTTTCAATGGTGAACATCACTATGTTGATCATATCTACTATATGATTCACGCTCGACCTTTCGGTCTCAGTGTTCCGAGGCCATATCTGCATATGCTAGGCTCGTCATGTTTAACCTGAGTATTCCGCATGTGCAAAACTGGCTTGCACCCGTTGTAGATGGACGTAGAGCTTATCACACCCGATCATCACGTGGTGTCTGGGCACGACGAACTTTGGCAACGGTGCATACTCAGGGAGAACACTTTTATCTTGAAATTTAGTGAGAGATCATCTTATAATGCTACCGTCAATCAAAGCAAGATAAGATGTATAAAAGATAAACATCACATGCAATCAATATAAGTGATATGATATGGCCATCATCATCTTGTGCTTGTGATCTCCATCTCCGAAGCACCGTCATGATCACCATCGTCACCCGCGCGACACCTTGATCTCCATCGTAGCATCGTTGTCATCTCTCCAATCTTATGCTTCTACGACTATCGCTACCGCTTAGTGATAAAGTAAAGCATTACAGGGCGATTGCATTGCATACAATAAAGCGACAACCATATGGCTCCTGCCAGTTGCCGATAACTTGGTTACAAAACATGATCATCTCATACAATAAAATTTAGCATCATGTCTTGACCATATCACATCACAACATGCCCTGCAAAAACAAGTTAGACGTCCTCTACTTTGTTGTTGCAAGTTTTACGTGGCTGCTACTCGGCTTAGCAAGAACCGTTCTTACCTATGCATCAAAACCACAACGATAGTTTGTCAAGTTGGTGCTGTTTTAACCTTCGCAAGGACAGGGCGTAGCCACACTCGGTTCAACTAAAGTTGGAGAAACTGACACCCGCCAGCCACCTGTGTGCAAAGCACGTCGGTAGAACCAGTCTCGCGTAAGCGTACGCGTAATGTCAGTCCGGGCCGCTTCATCCAACAATACCGCCGAACCAAAGTATGACATGCTGGTAAGCAGTATGACTTATATCGCCCACAACTCACTTGTGTTCTACTCGTGCATATGACATCTACGCATAAAACCTGGCTCGGATGCCACTATTGGGGAACGTAGTAATTTCAAAAAAATTCCTACGCACACGCAAGATCATGGTGATGCATAGCAACGAGAGGGGATAGTGTTGTCCACGTACCCTCATAGACCGAAAGCGGAAGCGTTAGCACAACGTGGTTGATGTAGTCGTACGTCTTCACGATCCGACCGATCAAGTACCGAACGTACGGCACCTCCGAGTTCAGCACACGTTTAACCCGATGACGTCCCTCGAACTTCGATCCAGCCGAGTGTTGAGGGAGAGTTTCATCAGCACGACGGCGTGGTGACGATGATGATGTTCTACCGACGCAGGGCTTCGCCTAAGCACTGCTACAGTATTATCGAGGTGGACTATGGTGGAGGGGGGCACCGCACACGGCTAAAAGATCAAACGATCAATTGTTGTGTCTCTAGGGTGCCCCCTGCCCCCGTATATAAAGGAGCAAGGGGGGAGGTGCGGCCGGCCAGGAGGGGGCGCGCCAGGAGGAGTCCTACTCCCACTGGGAGTAGGACTCCCTCCCTTTTCCTTGTTGGATTAGGAGTGGAGGGGGAAAGAGGTGGAGGAGAAGAAGGAAAGGGGGGCGCCCCCCCCCCTCCTTGTCCAATTCGAACTAGAGGGGGAGGGGCGCGCGGCCTGCCCTGGCCGCCCCTCCTCTTCTCCACTAAGGCCCACTATGGCCCATTAAACCCCCGGGGGGTTCCGGTAACCCCTCCGGTACTCCGGTAAAATCCCGATTTCACCTGGAACACTTCCGATATCCAAATATAGGCTTCCAATATATCAATCTTCATGTCTCGACCATTTCGAGACTCCTCGTCATGTCCGTGATCACATCCGGGACTCCGAACAACCTTCGGTACATCAAAACATATAAACTCATAATATAACTGTCATCAAAACGTTAAGCGTGCGGACCCTACGGGTGCGAGAACTATGTAGACATGACCGAGACACGTCTCCGGTCAATAACCAATAGCGGAACCTGGATGCTCATATTGGCTCCCACATATGTTGTTCCCTTTGTCATCGGTATTTTACTTGCCCCAGATTCGATCGTCGGTATCTCAATACCTAGTTCAATCTCGTTACCGGCAAGTCTCTTTACTCGTTCTGTAATACATTATCCCGCAACTAACTCATTAGTTGCAATGCTTACAAGGCTTAAGTGATGTGCATTACCGAGAGGGCCCAGAGATACCTCTCCGACAATCGGAGTGACAAATCCTAATCTTGAAATACGCCAACCCAACAAGTACCTTCGGAGACACCTGTAGAGCACCTTTATAATCACCCAGTTACGTTGTGACGTTTGGTAGCACACAAAGCGTTCCTCCGGTAAACAGGAGTTGCATAATCTCATAGTCATAGGAACATGTATAAGTCATGAAGAAAGCAATAGCAACATACTAAGCGATCGAGTGCTAAGCTAATGGAATGGGTCAAGTCAATCACATCATTCTCCTAATGATGTGATCCCGTTAATCAAATGACAACTCATGTCAATGGCTAGGAAACATAACCATCTTTGATCAACGAGCTAGTCAAGTAGAGGCATACTAGTGACACTCTGTTTGTCTATGTATTCACACAAGTATTATGTTTCCGGTTAATACAATTCTAGCATGAATAATAAACGTTTATCATGATATAAGGAAATAAATAATAACTTTATTATTGCCTCTAGGGCATATTTCCTTCAATAGCGCAGGCTGGCGACATAGCAGTCGGTAAGCCCTATCCCCATCAGTTCATATTTGGTTCTTAAGGCTATACAAAGCTAGCTCAGATATGTCACGGCATAGATATCTTTACAAATCTCCCAACGAGTTCTAGCAGGGTTTTTATGACCGTGGGCAAGGACACTAGGGGTTTGTGGGTGCGATTCTGATACGTCCATTTTGCATCATGCTTTTATATTGATATTTATTGCATTATGGGTTGTTATTACACATTATGTCACAATACTTATGCCTATTCTTTCTTATTTTACAAGGTTTACATGAAGACGGAGAATGCCGACAGCTGGAATTCTAGGCTAGAAAAGGAGCAAATATTAGAGACCTATTCTGCACAACTCCAAAAGTCCTGAAACTTCACGGAGGCACGTTTTGGAATATATAAAAAATACTGGAGAAAGAATCAACCAAAGGGGGCCCACACCCTGGCCACGAGGGTGGGGGCGCGCCCTACCCCCCTGGGCGCGCCCCCTGCCTCGTGGACCCCCTGGCAGGCCTCCGGTTCCCATCTTCAGCTATATGAAGTCTTTTACCCTGGAAAAAATCATAAGCAAGCTTTCGGGACGAAACACCGGAACCTTGGCGGAACCAATCTAGGGCTCCGGCGGAGCTATTCTGCCGGGGAAACATCCCTCCGGGAGGGGGAAATCATCACCATCGTCATCACCAACGATCCTGTCATCGGGAGGGGGTCAATCTCCATCAACATCTTCACCAGCACCATCTCCCCTAAAACCCTAGTTCATCTCTTGTACTCAATCTTTGTCCCAAAACCTCAGATTGGTACATGTGGATTGCTAGTAGTGTTGATTACTCCTTGTAGTTGATGCTATAGTTGGTTTATTTGGTGGAAGATCATATGTTCAGATCCTTTATGCATATTAATACCCCTCTGATTATGAACATGAATATGATTTGTGAGTAGTTACGTTTGTTCCTGAGGACATGGGAGAAGTCTTTTGATGACCCACAAGTATAGGGGATCTATCGTAGTCCTTTCGATAAGTAAGAGTGTCGAACCCAACAAGGTGTAGAAGGAAATGATAAGCGGTTTTCAGCAAGGTATTCTCTGCAAGCACTGAAATTATAGGTAACAGATAGTCTTGTGATAGGATAATTTGTAACGAGCAACAAGTAACAAAAGTAAATAAAGTGCAGTAAGGTGGCCCAATCCTTTTTGTAGCAAAGGACAAGCCTGGACAAACTCTTATATAGAGAAAAGCGCTCCCGAGGACACATGGGAATTATCGTCAAGCTAGTTTTCATCACGTTCATATGATTCGCGTTCGGTACTTTGATAATTTGATATGTGGGTAGACCGGTGCTTGGGTGCTGTCCTTACTTGGACAAGCATCCCACTTATGATTAACCCATATTGCAAGCATCCGCAACTACAAAAGAAGTATTAAGGTAAACCTAACCATAGCATGAAACATATGGATCCAAATCAGCCCCTTACGAAGCAACGCATAAACTAGGGTTTAAGCTTCTGTCACTCTAGCAACCAATCATCTACTTATTACTCCCCAATGCCTTCCTCTAGGCCCAAATAATGGTGAAGTGTCATGTAGTCGACGTTCACATAACACCACTAGAGGAGAGACAACATACATCTCATCAAAATATCGAACGAATACCAAATTCACATGACTACTAATAGCAAGACTTCTCCCATGTCCTCAGGAACAAACGTAACTACTCACAAAGCATATTCATGTCCATAATCAGAGGAGTATTAATATGCATATAGGATCTGAACATATGATCTTCCACCAAATAAACCAACTAGCATCAACTACAAGGAGTAATCAACACTACTTGCAACCTACAGGTACCAATCCCAGACTTGGAGACAAGAATTGGATACAAGAGATGAACTAGGGTTTGAGAGGAGATGGTGCTGGTGAAGATGTTGATGGAGATTGGCCCTCTCCCGATGAGTGGAGCGTTGGTGATGACGATGGCGATGATCTCCCCCTCCCGGAGGGAAGTGTCCCCGGCAGAACAGCTCTGCCGGAGCCCTAGATTGGTTCCGCCAAGGTTCCGCCTCGTGGCGGCGGAGTCTCGTCCCGAAATCTTTCTTATGATTGTTCTTCGGACGAAAGACTTCATGTAGCAGAAGATGGGCACCGGAGGGCCAACAGGGGGCCCATGAGGCAGGGGCGCGCCCAGGGGGGTAGGGCGCGCCCCCCACCCTCGTGGCCAGGGTGTGGGCCCCCTCTGGTATTTCTTCCGCTCAGTATTTTTTATTATTTCCAAAAACAACTTTCGTGGAGTTTCAGGACTTTTGGAGATGTGCAGAATAGGTCTCTAATATTTGCTCCTTTTCCAACCCAGAATTCCAGCTGCCGGCATTCTCCCTCCTTATGTAAACCTTGTAAAATAAGAGAGAACAGGCATATGTATTGTGACATAATGTGTAATAACATCCCATAATGCAATAAATATTGATATAAAAGCATGATGCAAAATGGACGTATCAACTCCCCCAAGCTTAGACCTCGCTTGTCCTCAAGCGGAAGCCGATAACGATAAATATGTCCACATGTTTAGAGGTAGAGGTGTCGATAAAATAAAATACGGACATGAGGGCATCATGATTAATCTTATAACAGCAACATATATGGATATTGTCATATGATTTCTTATGTTCAAGTAATAATCTATTCACAATGCAAAGTATGAATCAGAAACTTTATTGAGAACCAACAAACTATAATCTCAGTCATTGAAGCAATTGCAATTTATCATAACATCAGAAAGAGTCTATGTCAGAGCTTTTTAGCAAGTCCACATACTCAACTATCATTTAACCTTTCACAATTGCTAACACTCATGCAATACTTGTGGTTACGGAGTTTTAATCGGACACAGAGAAAGATAGGGGCTTATAGTTTCGCCTCCCAACCTTTTACCTCAAGGGTAATGTCAACAATAATAACTCATGCTAACTTACATCCAATTAGATATATATATATATATATCAGGATCTTTCCAACACACTGTGCTTGCCAAAGGATAAAATGTAAAAAGGAAAGGTGAAGATCACCATGACTCTTGCATAAGGTAGAAGATAAAAGTAAAAGATAGGCCCTTCGCAGAGGGAAGCAGAGGTTGCCATGCGCTTTCAGAGTTGGATGCACAAAATCTTAATGCGAAAGAACGTCACTTTATATTGCCACTTGTGATATGGACCTTTATTATGCAGTCTGTCGCTTTTATTTCTTCCACATCACAAGATCGTATAAAGCTTATTTCCTCCACACTAATCAATCATACATATTTAGAGAGCAATTTTTATTGCTTGCACCGATGACAACTTACTTGAAGGATCTTACTCAATCCATAGGTAGATATGGTGGACTCTCATGGCAAAACTGGGTTTAAGGGTTTTTGGAAGCACAAGTAGTATCTCTACTTGGTGCAAAGAATTTGGCTAGAATGAGGGGGAAAGGCAAGCTCAACATGTTGGATGATCCATAACAATATACTTTATTTCAGATATAAGAAAACATAACCCATTACGTTGTCTTCCTTGTCCAACATCAACTCTTTAGCATGTCATATTTTAATGAGTGCCCACAATCATAAAAGATGTCCAAGATAGTATATTTATATGTGAAACATCTCTTTCTTTATTACTTCATATTAATTGCAACGATGACCAAAGTTATGTTTGTCAACTCTCAACAATTTTTAATCATCATACTCTTTCTATGTGAAGTCATTACTCTTCATAAGATCAATATGATCTCTTTGTTTCTTTTTATTCTTTCTTTTTCTTTTATTCCCTCAAGATCATAGCAAGATAATCAAGCCCTTGACTCAACACTAATCTTTATTATATAGCTCACGGACTCAATTACATAAAGGGATCATAAAGCAAAACTCAAAACTAAATCATACTAAAAACTTTTACTCTACTAGATCAAGATATTGTTGGGGATCGTAGCAGAAATTTAAAATTTTCTACGTATCACCAAGATCAATCTATGGAGTCATCTAGCAACAAGAGAGAGGGAAAAGAGTGCTCTACATACCCTTTTAGATCGCGAGCGAAAGCGTTCAAGAGAACGGGGTTGATGGAGTCGTACTCGTCGTGATCCAAATCACTGATGACCGAGCGCCGAACGGACGGCACCTCCGCGTTCAACACACGTACGGTTGGGGAAGACGTCTCCTCCTTCTTGATCCAGAAAGGGGGAGGGAGAGGTTGATGGAGATCCAGCAGCACGATGGCGTGGTGGTGGAAGCAGCGGGGATCTCGGCAGGGCTTCGCCAAGCTCAGCGAGAGGGAGAGGTGTCACGGGAGGGAGAGGGAGGCGCCAGGGGCTTAGGTGCTGCTCCCATGCGCCTCCCCACTATATATAGGGGTGGAGGGGGCTGGTTTCTTGCCCTCCAAGTCCATTGGGGCATTGGCAAAGGTGGGGGAAAGAAATCCCATCATTTCCCTTCCCCACTGATTGTTATCCCCCTTTTTTAGGGATCTTGATCTTATCCCTTCGGGATATGATCTTATTCCTTCTAAGGTGGGATCTTGGTGCGCCTTGACCAGGGGTGTGGGGCCTTGCCCCCACTACCCACGTTCATGTGGGTCCCCATGCAGGTGGGCCCCACTTCGGAACCTTCTAGAACCTTCCCGGTACAATACCAAAAAATCACGAACATTTTCCGGTGGCCAAAATAGGACTTTCCATATATAAATCTTTACCTCCGGACCATTCCGGAACTCCTCGTGACGTCCGAGATCTCATCCGGGACTCCGAACAACTTTTGGATTTCCGCATACTAATATCTCTACAACCCTAGCGTCACCGAACCTTAAGTGTGTAGACCCTACGTGTTCGGGAGACATGCAGACATGACCGAGACGACTCTCCGGTCAATAACCAACAGCGGGATCTCGATACCCATGTTGGCTCCCACATGTTCCACGATGATCTCATTGGATGAACCACGATGTCGAGGATTCAATCAATCCCGTATACAATTCCCTTTGTCAATCGGTACGTTACTTGCCCGAGATTCGATCGTCGGTATCCCAATACCTTGTTCAATCTCGTTACCGGCAAGTCACTTCTCGTACCGTAATGCATGATCCCGTGACCAAACACTTGGTCACATTGAGCTCATTATGATGATGCATTACCGAGTGGGCCCAGAGATACCTCTCTGTCATACGGAGTGACAAATACCAGTCTCGATTCGTGCCAACCCAACAAACACTTTCGGAGATACCCGTAGTGCACCTTTATAGCCACCCAGTTACGTTGTGACGTTTGGCACACCAAAAGCACTCCTATGGTATCCGGGAGTTGCACAATCTCATGGTCTAAGGAACTGATACTTGACATTTGGAAAAGCTCTAGCAAACGAACTACACAATCTTGTGCTATGCTTAGGATTGGGTCTTGTCCATCACATCATTCTCCTAATGATGTGATCCCGTTATCAATGACATCCAATGTCCATAGTCAGGGAACCATGACTATCTGTTGATCAACGAGCTAGTCAACTAGAGGCTCACTAGGGACATGTTGTGGTCTATGTATTCACACATGTATTACGATTTCCGGATAACACAATTATAGCATGAACAATAGACAATTATCATGAACAAGGAAATATAATAATAACCATTTTATTATTGCCTCTAGGGCATATTTCCAACAGATACTACTCAAAGGATCGAACTAAGAAAAACAGTAAAGATAAGAGATGTGATGGTGATACGATACCGGGGCACCTCCCCCAAGCTTGGCAGATGCCAAGAGGAGTGCCCATACCCATATGATTATGTCTCCTTTGCTGGTGAAGAAGATGGTGGTGATGATGGGTAGTCGCACATCGAGCGTAAGAGATCCACCAACTTGCGGATAATGCCCTTGAGTGCGACGATATGCTCCTTCAACAAAATATTTTCACGTGTGAGATACTTGTTTTGTATATGAGCTAACTCAATCATCTTGAAAGCTTCGATCTCAGTTGGGGTAAGAAGATTGTGATCAAGTTGAAGGGTGTCTTCTGCTGCCGGAACTTGGTCCTCCGTGGCCTTCTTGATCCCTTCATCCTTGTTGATCTCCACGGGTTCTTCCCTCTTCAGCTCTATCTTCATTAGCCAAGCATCGTTGTCACCATTGTTGGAGGAGGGGACGACATGATTCCCGGCCTTGACAACCCTGACAGAAAATAGCTTGAAACAAGAACAGAGGACAATTGCGTGATACAGGAGTCAAAACCTTCGGGAGATTATATAATGAATTTTTACCGACCAAAATACGTATTGTGCGAGAAAACGGAGTCTGGAGAGCGCACGAGGTGCCCACGAGGCAGGGGGCGCGCCCTCCACCCTCGTGGAGCCCTCGTGTCCTTCTCGGACTGCTTCTTATTTTTCTATTTTTCTAAATATTCCAAAACGGAGAAAAATTTCCATTAGAACTGTTTTGGAGTCGGTTTACTTACCGTACCACATACCTATTCCTTTTCGAAGTCTCAAACATTCCGAAAAGTGTCCCTTATGTATTCCTCTGGGGTCACGGTTTCAATAACATTGGTTTCAACATTTATAGGATTACCTGAGATATAATGTTTAATTCTTTGACCGTTCACCACCTTCGGATTTGTGCCTTCGAAGTTGTTGATTTTTATGGCACCGGAATGATAGAACTCCTCGATAACGTAAGGGCCTTCCCATTTAGAGAGAAGTTTTCCTGCAAAAAATCTTAAACGAGAGTTGTATAGCAATACATAATCACCTACATTAAACTCACGCTTTTGTATCCTTTTGTCATGCCATCTTTTAACTTTTTCTTTAAACAATTTGGCATTCTCATAAGCTTGGGTTCTCCATTCATCAAGTGAGCTAATGTCAAATAGCCTCTTTTCACCGGCAAGTTTGAAATCATAATTGAGTTCTTTAATTGCCCAATATGCCTTATGTCTAGTTCGAGAGGTAAGTGACATGCTTTTCCATAAACCATTTTATACGGAGACATACCCATAGGATTTTTATATGCAGTTCTATAGGCCCATAATGCATCATCAAGTTTCTTGGACCAATTCTTTCTAGATCTATTAACAGTCTTTTGCAAAATTAATTTGAGCTCTCTATTGCTCAATTCTACTTGACCACTAGACTGTGGGTGATAAGGAGATGCAATTCTATGATTAACATCATACTTAGCAAGCATTTTACGGAAAGCACCATGAATAAAATGCGAACCGCTGTCAGTCATTAAATATCTAGGGACTCCAAACCTTGGAAAAATAACTTCTTTAAGCATCTTAATAGAGGTGTTATGATCAGCACTACTAGTTGGAATAGCTTCTACCCACTTAGTAACGTAATCAACAACAACTAAAATATGCGTATATCCATTAGAGGCAGGAAACGGTCCCATATAATCAAAGCCCCAAACATCAAATGGTTCAATAACAAGTGATTAATTCATAGGCATTTCTTGACGTCTACTAATATTACCAATTCTTTGACATTCATCACAAGATAAGACAAACTTACGGGCATCCTTGAAGAGAGTAGGCCAATAAATACCAGATTGCAATACCTTATGTGCAGTTCTATCTCTAGCGTGGTGTCCTCCATAAGCTTCGGAGTGACACTTGCGTAGGATCTGTTCCTGTTCATGCTCAGGTACACAACGTCTAATAACACCATCTACTCCCTCTTTATAAAGATGTGGGTCATCCCAAAAGTAATGTCTCAAATCATAGAAAAACTTTTTCTTTTGCTGGTATGTGAAACTAGGTGGTATAAATTTAGCAACAATGTAATTAGCATAATCAGCATACCATGGAGCAGTACGAGAAGCATTTATGACATTTCATTGTTCATCAGGAAAGCTATCATCAATAGGTAGTGGGTCATCAAGAACATTTTCCAACCTAGACAAGTTGCTGCAATGGGGTTCTCAGCTCCCTTTCTATCAATAATATGTAAATCAAATTCTTGTAGCAGGAGAACCCATCTAATAAGTCTAGGTTTAGCATCTTTCTTTTCCATAAGGTATTTAATAGCAGCATGATCCGTGTGAATAGTTACTTTAGAATCAACAATATAAGGTCTGAACTTATCACACGCAAATACAACTGCTAGAATTCTTTTTCAGTGGTAACATAATTTGTTTGATAATTGTCTAGAGTTTTACTAGCATATTGGATAACATTTAATTTATTATCAACTCTTTGCCCTAGAACAGCACCTACAGCATAATCACTAGCATCACACATAATTTCAAAAGGTAAATTCCAATCAGGTGGCTGAACAATAGGTGCAGAAATCAATGGTTTCTTAAGTATTTCAAATGCTTCTACACAATCATCATCAAAGACAAATGGTATATCTTTTTCTAATAAATTAGTCAGAGGCCGAGAAATTTTTGAGAAGTCTTTAATGAACCTCCTATAAAAGCCGGCATGACCAAGGAAACTTCTTATACCTTTGATGTGCTTGGGACATGGCATCTTTTCAATAGCATCAACTTTGGCTTTATCAACTTCAATACCTCTCTCAGAAATTTTATGCCCCAAGACAATACCTTCATTAACCATAAAGTGGCACTTTTCCCAGTTCAAGACAAGATTAGTTTCTTCACATCTCTGCAAAACTCGATCAAGGTTTCTTAAGCAATCATCAAAAGAGGATCCATAAACGGATAAATCATCCATGAAAACCTCACATATCATTTCACAAAAGTCAGAGAATATAGCCATCATGCATCTTTGAAAGGTAGCAGGTGCATTACATAAACCAAAAGGCTTACGTCTATAAGCAAAAGTACCGAAAGGGCCAGTAAAAGTGGTCTTTGATTGATCATCAGCTGACACGGGTATTTGAGAGAAACCAGAGTAACCATCTAGAAAGCAAAAATGTGTATGTTTGGATAATATTTCTAGCATTTGATCAAAAGAAGGTAAGGGGTAATGATCCTTTTTAGTAGCTTTATTTAATTTGCAGAAATCAATTACCATCCTATTGAAGGAAATATGCCCTAGAGGCAATAATAAAGTTATTATTTCTTTCCTTATATCACGATAAATGTTTATTATTCATGCTAGAATTGTATTAACCGGAAACATGATACATGTGTGAATACATAGACAAACAGAGTGTCACTAGTATGCCTCTACTTGACTAGCTCGTTGATCAAAGATGGTTATGTTTCCTAGCCATAGACATGAGTTGTCATTTGATTAACGGGATCACATCATTAGGAGAATGATGTGATTGACTTGACCCATTCCGTTAGCTTAGCACTTGATCGTTTAGTATGTTTCTATTGCTTTCTTCATGACTTATACATGTTCCTATGACTATGAAATTATGCAACTCCCGTTTACCGGAGGAAAACTTTGTGTGCTACCAAACGTCACAACGTAACTGGGTGATTATAAAGGTACTCTACAGGTGTCTCCGAAGGTACTTGTTGGGTTGGCGTATTTCGAGATTAGGATTTGTCACTCCGATTGTCGGAGAGGTATCTATGGGCCCTCTCGGTAATGCACATCACTTAAGCCTTGCAAGCATTGCAACTAAAGAGTTTGTTGCAAGATGATGTATTACGGAACGAGTAAATAGACTTGCCGGTAACGACATTGAACTAGGTATTGAGATACCGACGATCGAATCTCGGGCAAGTAACATACCGATGACAAAGGGAACAACGTATGTTGTTATGCGGTCTGACCGATAAAGATCTTCGTAGAATACATGTGAGCCAATATGAGCATCTAGGTTCTGCTATTGGTTATTGACCGGAGACGTGTCTCGGTCATGTCTACATAGTTCTCGAACCCGTAGGGTCCGCACGCTTAACGTTACGATGACAGTTATATTATGAGTTTATATGTTTTGATGTACCGAAGGTTGTTCGGAGTCCCGGATGTGATCACGGACATGACGAGGAGTCTCAAAATGGTCGAGACATAAAGATTGATATATTGGACGACTATATTCGGACACCGGAAATGTTCCGGGTGATTTCGGAGAAAACCGGAGTGCCGGAGGGTTACCGGACCCCCCCCCCCCGGGAGAAGTAATGGGCCTTATGGGCCTTAGTGGAGAGAGAGAGGGGCAGCCAGGAGGGGCCGCGCGCCCCCTCCCCCTCTGGTCCGAATTGGACTAGGAGAGGGGGGGCGGCGCCCCCCTTTTCCTTATCCCTCTCCCCTTTTTCCTTCTCTCCTAGTCCAACAAGGAAAGGAGGAGTCCTACTCCCGGTGGGAGTAGGACTCCCCCCTTGGCGTGCCCTCCTCCTTGGCCGGCTGCCTCCCCCCTTGCTCCTTTATATACGAGGGCAGGGGGCACCCCATAGACACAACAATTGATCTATTGATCTCTTAGCCATGTGCGGTGCCCCCTCCACCATATTACACCTCGATAATATCGTAGCGGTGCTTAGGCGAAGCCCTGCGTCGGTAGAACATCATCATCGTCACCACGCCGTCGTGCTGACGAAACTCTCCCTCAACACTCGGCTGGATCGGAGTTCGAGGGACATCATCGAGCTGAACGTGTGCTGAACTCGGAGGTGCCGTACGTTCGGTACTTGATCGGTCGGATCGTGAAGACGTACGACTACATCAACCGCGTTGTGTTAACGCTTACACTTTCGGTCTACGAGGGTACGTGGACAACACTCCCCCCTCTCGTTGCTATGCATCACCATGATCTTGCGTGTTCGTAGGAAATTTTTTGAAATTACTACGTTCCCCAACAGTGGTATCAGAGCCAGGTTTTATGCGTTGATGTTATGCATGAGTAGAACACAAGTGAGTTGTGGGCGATATAAGTCATACTGCTTACCAGCATGTCATGCTTTGGTTCGACGGTATTGTGAGATGAAGCGGCCCGGACCGACATTACGCGTACGCTTACGCGAGAGTAGTTTCACCATTGCGAGCACTCATTGCTTAAAGGTGACCGGCGGGTGTCTGTCTCTCTCACTTTAGTTGAACCGAGTGTGGCTACGCCCGGTCCTTGCGAAGGTTAAAACAGCACCAACTTGACAAACTATCGTTGTGGTTTTGATGCGTAGGTAAGAACGGTTCTTGCTAAGCCCGTAGCAGCCACGTAAAACTTGCAACAACAAAGTAGAGGACGTCTAACTTGTTTTTGCAGGGCATGTTGTGATGTGATATGGTCAAGACATGATACTGAATTTTATTGTATGAGATGATCATGTTTTGTAACCGAGTTATCGGCAACTGGCAGGAGCCATATGGTTGTCGCTTTATTGTATGCAATGCAATCGCCATGTAATTGTTTTACTTTATCACTAAGCGGTAGCGATAGTCGTAGAAGCAATAGTTGGCGAGACGACAACGATGCTACGATGGAGATCAAGGTGTCGCGCCGGTGACGATGGTGATCATGACGGTGCTTCAGAGATGGAGATCACAAGCACAAGATGATGATGGCCATATCATATCACTTATATTGATTGCATGTGATGTTTATCTTGTATACATCTTATCTTGCTTTGATTGACGGTAGCATTATAAGATGATTCCTTACTAAATTATCAAAGTATAAGTGTTCTCCCTGAGTATGCACCGTTGCGAAAGTTCTTCGTGCTGAGACACCACGTGATGATCGGGTGTGATAGGCTCTACGTTCAAATACAACGGGTGCAAAACAGTTGCACACGCGGAATACTCAGGTTAAACTTGACGAGCCTAGCATATAACAGATATGGCCTCGGAACACAGAGACCGAAAGGTCGAGCGTGAATCATATAGTGGATATGATCAACATAGTGATGTTCACCGTTGAAACTACTCCATCTCACGTGATGATCGGACATGGTTTAGTTGATATGGATCACGTGATCACTTAGAGGATTAGAGGGATGTCTATCTAAGTGGGAGTTCTTAAGTAATATGATTAATTGAACTTAAATTTATCATGAACTTAGTCCTAATAGTATTTTGCAAATTATGTTTATTTTTGATATGTTCCTAGAGAAAAATTATGTTGAAAGATGTTAGTAGCAAAGATGCGGATTGGATCCGTGATCTGAGGGTTATCCTCATTGCTGCACAGAAGAATTATGTCCTTGATGCACCGCTAGGTGATAGACCTATTGCAGGAGCAGATGCAGATGTTATGAACGTTTGGCTAGCTCAATATGATGACTAATTGATAGTTTAGTGCACCATGCTTAACGGCTTAGAATCGGGACTTCAAAGACGTTTTGAACGTCATGGACCATATGAGATGTTCCAGGAGTTGAAGTTAATATTTCAAGCAAATACCCGAGTTGAGAGATATGAAGTCTCCAACAAGTTCTATAGCTAAAAGATGGAGGAGAATAGCTCAAGCAGTGAGCATGTGCTCAGATTGTCTGGGTACTACAATCGCTTGAATCAAGTGGGAGTTGATCTTCCAGATAAAATAGTGATTGACAGAATTCTCTAGTCACCATCACCAAGTTAGTAGAACTTCGTGATGAACTATAGTATGCAAGGGATGACGAAAGTAATTCCCGAGCTCTTCGCAATGCTGAAATCGACGAAGGTAGAAATCAAGAAAGAGCATCAAGTGTTGATGGTTAACAAGACCACTAGTTTCAAGAAAAGGGCAAATGGATAGAAGGGGAACTTTAAGAAGAGCGGCAAGCAAGTTGCTGCTCAAGTGAAGAAGCCCAAGTTTGGACCTAAGCCTGAGACTAAGTGCTTCTACTGCAAAGAGACTGGTCACTGGAAGCGGAACTGCCCCAAGTATTTGGTGGATAAGAAGGATGGCAAAAGTGAACAAAGGTATATTTGATATACAGATTATTGATGTGTATTTTACTAGTGTTCGTAGCAACCCCTCGGTATTTGATACTGGTTCAGATGCTTAAGAGTAGTAACTCGAAACGGGAGTTGCAGAATAAACAGAGACTAGTAAAAGGCGAGGTGACGATGTGTGTTGGAAGTAGTTCCAAGATTGATATGATCATCATCGCACACTCCCTATACTTTCGGGATTAGTGTTGAAACTAAATAAGTGTTATTTGGTGTTTGTGTTGAGCATGAATATGATTTGATCATGTTTGTTGCAATACGGTTATTCATTTAAGTTAGAGAACAATTGTTGTTCTGTTTACATGAATAAAACCTTATATGGTTACACACCCAATGAAAATGGTTCATTGGATCTCGATCATAGTGATACACATATTCATAATATTGAAGCCAAAAGATTCAAAGTTAATAATGATAGTGCAACTTATTTGTGGCACTGCCGTTTAGGTCATATTGGTGTAAAGCGCATGAAGAAACTCCATGTTGTTGGGCTTTTGGAATCACTTGATTATGAATCACTTGATGCTTGCGAACCATGCCTTATGGGCAAGATGACTAAGACTCCGTTCTCCGGAACAATGGAGCGAGCAACTGACTTATTCGGAAATAATACATACTGATGTATGCGATCCGATGAGTGTTGAGGCTCGCGGCGGGTATCGTTATTTTCTGACCTTCACAGATGATTTGAGCAGATATGGGTATATCTACTTGATGAAACATAAGTCTGAAACATTTGAAAAGTTCAAAGAATTTCAGAGTGAAGTGGAAAATCATCGTGACAAGAAAATAAGGTTTCTACGATCTGATCGCGGAGACAAATATTTGAGTTACGAGTTTGGTCTTCAATTAAAACAATGTGGAATAGTTTCACAAATTCGTGCCACCTGGAACACCACATCTTAATGGTGTGTTCAAACGTCATAACCATACTTTATTGGATATAGTGCAATCTATGATGTTTCTTACCGATTTACCACTACAGTTTTGGGGTTATGCATTAGAGACAGCTGCATTCACGTAAAAAAAGGGGCACCATCTAAATCCGTTTGAGATGACACCATATGAACTGTGGTTTGGCAAGAAACCAAAGTTGTCGTTTTTTAAAGTTTGGGGTTGCGATGCTTATGTGAAAAGTTTCATCCTGATAAGCTCAAACCCAAATCGGAAAAGTGCGTCTTCATAGGATACCCAAAAGTTACTGTTGGGTACACCTTCTATCACAGATCCGAAGGCAAGATATTCGTTGCTAAGAATGGATCCTTTCTAGAGAAGGAGTTTCTCTCGAAAGAAGTGAGTGGGAGGAAAGTAGAACTTGATGAGGTAACTGTACCTTCTCCCGAATTGGAAAGTAGTTCATCACTGAAATTAGTTCCAGTGATGCTTACACCAATTAGTGAGGAAGTTAATGATGATGATCATGAAGCTTCGGATCAAGTTACTACCGAACCTCGTAGGTCAACCAGAGTGAGATCCGCACCAGAGTGGTACGGTAATCCTGTTCTGGAGGTCATGTTACTTGACCATGACGAACCTACGAACTATGAGGAAGCGATGGTGAGCCCAGATTCCGCAAAATGGCTTGAGGCCATGAAATCTGAGATGGGATCCATGTATGAGAACAAAGTGTGGAATTTGGTTGACTTGCCCGATGATCGGCAAGCCATAGAAAATAAATGGATCTTCAAGAGGAAGATGGACGCTGATAGTAGTGTTACTATCTACAAAGATAGACTTGTTGAAAAAAGGTTTTTGACAAAGTTCAAGGTGTTGACTACGATGAGATTTTCTCACTCGCAGCGATGCTTAAGTCTGTCCGAATCATGTTAGCAATTGCCGCATTTTATGAAATCTGGCAAATGGATAAACAAAACTGCATTCCTTAATGGATTTATTAAAGAAGAGTTGTAAATGATGCAACCAGAAGGTTTTTGTCAATCCTAAAGGTGCTAACAAAATATGCAAGCTCCAGCGATCCATCTATGGACTGGTGCAAGCATCTCGGAGTTGGAATATACGCTTTGATAAGTTGATCAAAGCATATAGTTTTATACAGACTTGCGGTGAAGCCTGTATTTACTAGAAAGTGAGTGGGAGCACTACAGCATTTCTGATAAGTATATGTGAATGACATATTGTTGTTCGGAAATAATGTAGCATTATTCTGCAAAGCATAAAGGAGTGTTTGAAAGGAGTTTTTAAAGAAAGACCTCGGTGAAGCTGCTTACATATTGAGCATCAAGATCTATAGAGACAGATCAAGACGCTTGATAAGTTTTTCAATGAGTACATACCTTGACAAGATTTTGAAGTAGTTCAAAATGGAACAGTCAAAGAAAGAGTTCTTGCCTGTGTTACAAGGTGTGAAATTGAGTAAGACTCAAAGCCCGACCACGGCAGAAGATAGAAAGAGAATGAAAGTCATTCCCTATGCCTTGGCCATAGGTTCTATAAAGTATGCCATGCTGTGTACCAGATCTATTATATACCCTACACTGATTTTGGCAAGGGAGTACAATAGTGATCTAGGAGTAGATCACTGGACATCGGTCAAAATTATCCTTAGTGGAATAAGGACATGTTTCTCGATTATGGAGGTGACAAAAAGAGTTCGTCGTAAAGGGTTACGTCGATGCAAATTTTGACACTGATCCAGATGACTCTAAGTCTCAATCTGGATACATATTGAAAGTGGGAGCAATTAGCTAGAGTAGCTCCGTGCAGAGCATTGTAGACATAGAAATTTGCAAAATACTTACGGATCTGAATGTGACAGACCCGTTGACTAAAATTATCTCACAAGCAAAACATGATCACACCTTAGTACTCTTTGGGTGTTAATCACATAGCGATGTGAACTAGATTATTGACTCTAGTAAACCCTTTGGGTGTTGGTCACATGACGATGTGAACTACAGGTGTTAATCACATGGTGATGTGAACTATTGATGTTAAATCACATGGCGATGTGATCTAGATTATTAACTCTAGTGCAAGTGGGAGACTGAAGGAAATATGCCCTAGAGGCAATAATAAAGTTATTATTCATTTCCTTATATCATGATAAATGTTTATTATTCATGCTAGAATTGTATTAACCGGAAACATGATACATGTGTGAATACATAGACAAACAGAGTGTCACTAGTATGCCTCTACTTGACTAGCTCGTTGATCAAAGATGGTTATGTTTCCTAGCCATAGACATCAGTTGTCATTTGATTAACGGGATCACATCATTAGGAGAATGATGTGATTGACTTGACCCATTCCGTTAGCTTAGCACTTGATCGTTTAGTATGTTGCTATTGCTTTCTTCATGCCTTATACATGTTCCTATGACTATGAGATTATGCAACTCCCGTTTACCGGAGGAAAACTTTGTGTGCTACCAAACGTCACAACGTAACTGGGTGATTATAAAGGTGCTCTACAAGTGTCTCCGAAGGTACTTGTTGGGTTGGCGTATTTCGAGATTAGGATTTGTCACTCCGATTGTCGGAGAGGTATCTCTGGGCCCTCTCGGTAATGCACATCACTTAAGCCTTGCAAGCATTGCAACTAAAGAGTTTGTTGCAAGATGATGTATTACGGAACGAGTAAATAGACTTGCCGGTAACGAGATTGAACTAGGTATTGAGATACCGACGATCGAATCTCGGGCAACTAACATACCGATGACAAAGGGAACAACGTATGTTGTTATGCGGTCTGACCGATAAAGATCTTCGTAGAATATGTGGGAGCCAATATGAGCATCCAGGTTCCGCTATTGGTTATTGACCGGAGATGTGTCTCGGTCATGTCTACATAGTTCTCGAACCCGTAGGGTCCGCACGCTTAACGTTACGATGACAGTTATATTATGAGTTTATATGTTTTGATGTACCGAAGGTTGTTCGGAGTCCTGGATGTGATCACGGACATGACGAGGAGTCTCGAAATGGTCGAGACATAAAGATTGATATATTGGACGACTATATTCAGACACCGGAAATGTTCCGGGTGATTTCGGAGAAAACCGGAGTGCCGGAGGGTTACCGGAACCCCCCCGGGAGAAGTAATGGGTCTTATGGGCCTTAGTGGAGAGAGAGAGGGGCAGCCAAGAGGGGCCGCGCGCCCCCTCCCCGTCTGGTCCGAATTGGACTAGGAGAGGGGGGCGGCGCCCCCCTTTTCCTTCTCCCTCTCCCCCTCTTTCCTTCTCTCCTACTCCAACAAGGAAAGGAGGAGTCCTACTCCCGGTGGGAGTAGGACTCCCCCCTTGGCGTGCCCTCCTCCTTGGCCGGCCGCCTCCCCCCTTGCTCCTTTATATACGGGGGCAGGGGGCATCCCATAGACACAACAATTGATCTATTGATCTCTTAGCCGTGTGCGGTGCCCCCCTCCACCAGATTACACCTCGATAATATCGTAGCGGTGCTTAGGCGAAGCCCTGCGTCGGTAGAACATCATCATCGTCACCACGCCGTCGTGCTGACGAAACTCTCCCTCAACACTCAGCTGGATCGGAGTTCGAGGGACATCATTGAGCTGAACGTGTGCTGAACTCGGAGGTGCCGTACGTTCAGTACTTGATCGGTCGGATCGTGAAGACGTACGACTACATCAACCGCGTTGTGTTAACGCTTCCGCTTTCGGTCTACGAGGGTACGTGGAAAACACTCTCCCCTCTCGTTGCTATGCATCACCATGATCTTGCGTGTTCGTAGGAAATTTTTTGAAATTACTACGTTCCCCAACACCTATAACCTGTAATAATTCTTTGCGGGATCAATTCATCTTTATCATTAGGAACGACGGTAATACCTCCCTTTTTAGGGACACAATGGACAGGACTTATCCACTGACTATCATCAACGGGATAAATAATACCTGCCTCAAGAAGCTTTAGTATTTCCTTTCTTACCACTTCTTTCATCTTAGGATTCAGCCGACGTTGATGATCACGAACTGGTTTGGCATCTTTCTCCAAATTTATTTTGTGTTGGCATAGAGTGGGACTAATGCCCTTAAGATCATCAAGAGTATATCCAATAGCAGCGCGGTGCTTCTTCAGAGTTTTCAATAATCTCCCTTCTTCATGCTCTGAAAGGTTAGCACTAATAATAACAGGATATATCTTTTTCTCATCAAGATAAGCATATTTAAGAGTATCAGGTAACGGTTTAAGCTCAAACACGGGATCACCCTTGGGTGGAGGAGGATCCCCTAGGATTTCAACCGGCAAATTGTGTTTCAGGATAGGTTCCTGTTTAAAGAATACTTCATCAATTTCCCTTCTTTCATTCATAAACATATCATTTTCATGGCCTAGCAAATATTGTTCTAAAGGATCACTAGGAGGTATGGAAATAGAAGCAAGACCAATAATTTCATCCTTACTAGGAAATTCCTCTTCACGGTGTTGTCTACGAAATTTAGAAAAGTTAAACTCATGAGACATATCACCTAAACCAATAGTAACAACATCCTTTTCGCAGTCTATCCTAGCATTAACAGTGTTCAAGAAGGGTCTACCAAATATAATGGGACAAAAGCTATCTTGTGGGGAACCAAGAACAAGAAAATCAGTAGGATATTTAGTTTTCCCACACAAGACTTCAACATCTCTAACAATTCCAATTGGTGATATAGTATCTCTATTAGCAAGTTTAATTGTGACATCAATATCTTCTAACTCAGTAGGTGCAATATCATGCATAATTTCTTTGTATAAGTCAATAGGTATTGCACTACCACTAGCACCCATATCACATAAGCCATGATAACAATGATCTCCTATTTTAACAGAAATAACAGGCATGCCTACCACATGTCTATGTTTATCTTTAGCACAAGGTTTGGCAATCCTAGCAGTTTCATTGCAGAAATGAATAACATGCCCATCAATATTATCAGACAAGAGATCTTTAACAATAGCAATATTAGGTTCAACTTTAACTTGCTCATGAGGTGTATAAGTTCTAATATTGCTACGAACCACAGTTGAAGCTTTAGCGTGATCCTTTATTCTAATAGGGAAAGGTGGTTTCTCAACATAAGTAGTAGGAACAATAGGATCATTATAAGTGATCGTCTTTTCTTCAACTTTAATAGGTGCAGCTACTTTTACTTCTATGGGAGGATGATATTTAAACCACTTCTCCTTAGGGAGATCAACATGAGCAGCAAAAGATTCACAGAAAGAAGCTACTGTCTCAGAGTCAGGTCCATATTTAGTGCTAAATTTACGGAAAACATCGGTATCCATAAAAGATTTAACACAATCAAACTTAGGTGTCATACCTGACTCCTTACCTTCGTCGAGATCCCAATCTTCAGAGTTGTGTTTAATTCTTTCCAATGAATCCCATTTAAATTCAATAGTCTTCATCATAAAAGAGCCAGCACAAGAAGTATCGAGCATGGTGCGATTGTTATCAAAAAGCCGAGCATAAAGATTTTGAATAATTATCTCTCTTGGGAGCTCATGATTGGGGCATGAATATAACATTGATTTAAGCCTCCCCAATCTTGAGCGATGCTTTCTCCTTCGCGAGGCGAAAAATTATATATATAATTGCGATCACGATGAACAAGATGCATAGGATAAAACTTCTGATGAAATTCCAATTTCAATCGTTTGTAGTTCCATGATCCCATATCATAACATAGCCTATACCATGTCAATGCATCTCCCTTCAAAGATAAAGGGAAGACCTTCTTCTTAATAACATCATCGGGCACACCTGCAAGCTTAAATAATCCACAAACTTCATCCACATATATTAGGTGCTCATCAGGATGCATTGTTCCGTCTCCTGCAAAAGGATTAGCTAGCAGTTTTTCTATCATACCCGAAGGAATCTCAAAGTAGACATTTTCATTTTCAGTAGGTTCAGTAGGTTGAGGAGCAACTCTTTGCTCTACTGGTCGGGGTGAAGATACCCCGAACAAGCCCCTCAGAGGATTACTTTCCATAGTAACGAGTGACAGTAAATTTCAACACACTATATAAAATTTTCCTTACCAAAATTCCACCTACCAAAGGTGCTTCACTCCCCGGTAAATAAAGTGCAGCAAGGTGACCCAATCCTTTTTGTAGCAAAGGACAAGCCTGGACAAACTCTTATATAGAGAAAAGCGCTCCCGAGGATACATGGGAATTATCGTCAAGCTAGTTTTCATCACGTTCATATGATTCGCGTTCGGTACTTTGATAATTTGATATGTGGGTGGACCGGTGCTTGGGTGCTGTCCTTACTTGGACAAGCATCCCACTTATGATTAACCCCTATTGCAAGCATCCGCAACTACAAAACAAGTATTAAGGTAAACCTAACCATAGCATGAAACATATGGATCCAAATCAGCCCCTTACGAAGCAACGCATAAACTAGGGTTTAAGCTTCTATCACTCTAGCAACCCATCATCTACTTATTACTCCCCAATGCCTTCCTCTAGGCCCAAATAATGGTGAAGTGTCATGTAGTCAACGTTCACATAACACCACTAAAGGAGAGACAACATACATCTCATCAAAATATCGAACGAATACCAAATTCACATGACTACTAATAGCAAGACTTCTCCCATGTCCTCAGGAACAAACGTAAATAATCACAAAGCATATTCATGTTCATAATCAGAGGAGTATTAATATGCATATAGGATCTGAACATATGATCTTCCACCAAATAAACCAACTAGCATCAATTACAAGGAGTAATCAACACTACTTGCGACCTACAGGTACCAATCCCAGACTTGGAGACAAGAATTGGATACAAGAGATGAACTAGGGTTTGAGAGGAGATGGTGCTGGTGAAGATGTTGATGGAGATTGGCCCTCTCCCGATGAGAGGAGCGTTGGTGATGACGATGGCGATGATTTCCCCCTCCCGGAGGGAAGTGTCCCCGGCAGAACAGCTCTGCCGGAGCCCTAGATTGGTTCCACCAAGGTTCCGCCTCGTGGCGGCGGAGTCTCGTCCCGAAAGCTTTCTTATGATTTTTCTTCGGACGAAAGACTTCATATAGCAGAAGATGGGCACCGGAGGGCCAACAGGGGGCCCACGAGGCAGGGGGCGCGCCCAGGGGGGTAGGCCCCCCCCCCACCCTCGTGGCCAGGGTGTGGGCCCCCTCTGGTATTTCTTCCGCTCAGTATTTTTTATTATTTCCAAAAGCAACTTTTGCGGAGTTTCAGGACTTTTGGAGATGTGCAGAATAGGTCTCTAATATTTGCTCCTTTTCCAGCCCAGAATTCCAGCTGCCGGCATTCTCCCTCCTCATGTAAACCTTGTAAAATAAGAGAGAATAGGCATAAGTATTGTGACATAATGTGTAATAACATCCCATAATGCAATAAATATCGATATAAAAGCATGATGCAAAATGGACGTATCATCTTGCTATAAGTAGTCATGTGAATTTGGTATTCGTTCGATATTTTGATGAGATGTATGTTCTCTCTCCTCTAGTGGTGTTATGTGAACGTTGACACATGACACTTCACCATTGTTTGGGCCTAGAGGAAGGCATTGGGAAGTAATAATTAGATGATGGGTTGCTAGAGTGATAGAAGCTTAAACCCTAGTTTATGAGTTTCTTCGTAAGGGGCTGATTTGGATCCATATGTTTCATGCTATGGTTAGGTTTACCTTAATACTTCTTTTGTAGTTGCAGATGCTTACAATAGGGGTTAATCATAAGTGAGATGCTTATCCAAGAAAGGGTAGTACCCAAGCACCGGTTCACCCACATATAAAATTATCAAAGTAACGAACGCGGATCATATGAGCGTGATGAAAACTATCTTGACGATAATTCCCATGTGTCCTCGGGAGCGCTTTACTTCATATAAGAGTTTGTCCAGGCTTGTCCTTTGCTACAAAAAGGATTGGGCCACCTTGCTGCATCTTAATTACTTTCATTACTTGTTACCCGTTACAAATTACCTTATCACAAAACTATCTGTTACCGATAATTTCAGTGCTTGCAGAGAATACCTTACCGAAAACCGCTTGTCATTTCCTTCCGCTCCTTGTTGGGTTCGACACTCTTACTTATCGAAAGGACTACGATAGATCCCCTATACTTATGGGTCATCAAGACTCTTTTCTGGCGCCATTGCCGGGAAGTGAAGCGCCTTTGGTAGGTGGAATTTGGTAAGGAAAAAAATTCTATAGTGTGCTGAAATTTACTGTCACTTGTTACTATGAAACATAATCCTTTGAGGGGCTTGTTCGCGGTATCTTCACCCCGACCAGTAGAGCAAAGAGTTGCTCCTCAACCTACTGAACCTACTGAAAATGTTTACTTTGAAATTCCTTCGGGTATGATAGAGAAACTGCTAGCTAATCCTTTTACAGGAGATGGAACATTACATCCCGATTTGCACCTAATCTATGTGGATGAAGTTTGTGGATTATTTAAGTTTGCAGATATGCCCAAGTATGTTATCAAGAAGAAGGTCTTCCCTTTATCTTTGAAGGGAAAGGCATTGACATGGTTTAGGCTATGTGATGATATGGGATCATGGAACTACAACCGATTGAAATTGGAATTTAATCAGAAATTTTATCCTATGCATCTTGTTCATCGTGATCGCAATTATATATATAATTTTTGGCCTCGCGAAGGAGAAAGCATCGCTCAAGCTTGGGGGAGGCTTAATTCAATGTTATATTCATGCCCCAATCATGAGCTCTCAAGAGAAATTATTATTCAAAAATTTTATGCTCGGCTTTCTCTCAATAATCGCTCCATGCTCGATACTTCTTGTAGTGGCTCTTTTATGATGAAGACTATTGAATTCAAATGGGATTTACTGGAAAGAACTAAATGCAACTCTGAAGATTGGGATCTCGACGAAGGTAAGGAGTCAGGTATAACACCTAAGTTTGATTGTGTTAAATCTTTTATGGATACCGATGTTTTCCGTGAATTTGGCACTAAATATGGACTTGACTCTGAGATAGTAGCTTCTTTTTGTGAATTCTTTGCTACTCATGTTGACCTCCCTAAGGAGAAGTGGTTTAAATATAATCCTCCCATTGAAGTAAAAGTAGTTGCACCTATTAAACTTGAAGAAAAGACTATCACTTATAATGTTGATCCTATTGTTCCTACTGCTTATCTTGAGAAACCACCTTTCCCTGTTAGAATAAAGGATCATGCTAAAGCTTCAATTGTGGTTCGTAAGAGTAACACTAGAACACCAACACCCCCTGAGCAAATTAAAGTTGAACCTAGTATTGCTATGGTTAAAGATCTCTTGGCTGATAATATTGATGGGCATGTTATTTACTTATGTGATGAAGCTGCTAGAATTGCTAGACCTGATACTAAAAATAAACATAGACCTGTTGTAGGCATGCCTGTTATTTCTGTTAAAATAGGAGATCATTGCTATCATGGCTTATGTGATATGGGTGCTAGTGCAAGTGCAATACCTCATTCCTTAAACAAAGAAATTATGCATGATATTGCACCTGCTGAGATAGAGGAAATTGATGTTACAATTAAGCTTGCCAATAGAGACACTATTTCACCAGTTGGGATTGTTAGAGATGTTGAAGTCTTGTGTGGGAAAGTTAAATATCCTGCTGATTTTCTTGTTCTTGGTTCCCCACAAGATAATTTTTGTCCCATTATATTTGGTAGACCCTTCTTGAATACTGTTAATGCTAGGATAGACTACAAAAAGGATGTTGTTACTATTGGTTTGGGGGATATGTCTCATGAGTTTAACTTTGCTAAATTTCATAGACAACCCCATGATAAAGAATTGCCTAGTAAAGATGAAATTATTGGTCTTGCTTCTATTGTCGTGCCTCCTAATGATCCTTTAGAACAATATTTGCTCGACCATGAAAATGATATGTTTATGAATGAAAGAAGAGAAATAGATGGAGTATTGTTTAAACAGGGACCCATTTTGCAACACAACTTGCCTCTTGTAATCCTAGGGGATCCTCCTCCACCCAAGGGTGATCCCATGTTTGAGCTTAAACCATTACCTGATACTCTTAAATACGCTTATCTTGATGAAAAGAAGATATATCCTATTATTATTAGTGCTAACCTTTCAGAGCATGAAGAAAAGAAATTATTGAAAACTCTGAAGAAGCACCGTGCTGCTATTGGATATACTCTTGATGATCTTAAGGGCATTAGTCCCACTTTATGCCAGCACAAAATAAAATTGGAGAAAGACGCTAAACCAGTTGTTGATCACCAACGACGGTTAAATCCTAAGATGAAAGAAGTGGTAAGAAAAGAAATACTAAAGCTTCTGGAGGCAGGTATAATCTATCCCGTTGCTGATAGTCAGTGGGTAAGCCCTGTCCATTGTGTCCCTAAGAAGGGAGGTATTGCCGTTGTTCGTAATGATAAAGATGAATTGATCCCACAAAGAATTATTACAGGTTCTAGAATGGTAATTGATTTCTGCAAATTAAATAAAGCTACTAAAAAGGATCATTGCCCTTTACCTTTTATTGATCAAATGCTAGAAAGATTATCCAAACATACACATTTTTGCTTTCTAGATGGTTATTTCGGTTTCTCTCAAATACCTGTGTCAAAAGAGGATCAAAAAAAAGACCACTTTTACTTGCCCTTTCGGTACATTTGCTTATAGACGTATGCCTTCTGTTTTATGTAATGCACCTGCTACCTTTCAAAGATGCATGATGGCTATATTCTATGATTTTTGTGAAAAGATTGTTGAGGTTTTCATGGATGATTTCTCCGTATACGGAACTTCTTTTGATGATTTCTTGAGCAACCTTGATCGAGTTTTGCAGAGATGTGAAGAAACTAATCTTGTCTTGAATTGGGAAAAGTGCCACTTTATGGTTAATGAAGGTATTGTCTTGGGGCATAAAATTTCTGAAAGAGGTATTGAAGTTGATAAAGCTAAAGTTGATGCTATTGAAAAGATGCCGTGTCCCAAGGACATTAAAGGTATAAGAAGTTTCCTTGGTCATGCTGGTTTTTACAGGAGGTTCATTAAGGACTTCTCTAAAATTTCTAGGCCTCTGACTGATCTCTTACAAAAAGATGTTCCTTTTATCTTTGATGATGATTGTGTAGAAGCATTTGAAATACTTAAGAAAGCTTTGATTTCTGCACCTATTTGTTCAGCCACCTTATTGGAATTTACCCTTTGAAATTATGTGTGATGCTAGTGATTATGTTGTAGGTGATGTTCTAGGACAAAGAGTTGATAAGAAATTAAATGTTATCTAATACTCTAGTAAAACTCTAGACAGTTCCCAGAGAAATTATGCTACTACTGAAAAAGAATTTTTAGCAGTTGTATTTGCTTGTGATAAGTTTAGACCTTATATTGTTGATTCTAAAGTAACTGTTCACACTGATCATGCTGCTATTAAATACCTTATGGAAAAGAAAGATGCTAAACCTAGACTTATTAGATGGGTTCTCTTGCTACAAGAATATTATTTGCATATTATTGATAGAAAGGGAGCAGAGAACCCCGTTGCAGACAACTTGTCTAGGTTAGAGAATGTTCTTGATGATCCACTACCTATTGATGATAGCTTCCCTGATGAACAATTAGCTGTCATAAATGCTTCTCGTACTGCTCCATGGTATGCTGATTATGCTAATTACATTATTGATAAATTTATACCGCCTAGTTTCACATACCAACAAAAGAAAAAGTTTTTCTATGATTTAAGACATTACTTCTGGGATGACCCACACCTTTATAAAGAAGGAGTAGATGGTGTTATTAGACGTTGTGTACCTGAGCATGAACAAGAACAGATCCTACACAAGTGTCACTCCGAGGCTTATGGAGGACACCACGCTGGAGATAGAACTGCGCATAAGGTATTGCAATCCGGTTTTTATTGGCCTACTCTCTTCAAAGATGCTCGTAAGTTTGTCTTGTCTTGTGATGAATGTCAAAGAATTGGTAATGTTAGTAGACGTCAAGAAATGCCTATGAACTATTCACTTGTTATTGAACCATTTGATGTTTGGGGCTTTGATTATATGGGACCGTTTCCTTCCTCTAACGGATATACACATATTTTAGTTGCTGTTGATTACATTACTACGTGGGTAGAAGCTATTCCAACTAGTAGTGCTGATCATAACACCTCTATTAAGATGCTTAAAGAAGTTATTTTTCTGAGGTTTGGAGTCCCTAGATACTTGATGACTGATGGTGGTTCACATTTTATTCATGGTACTTTCCGTAAAATGCTTGCTAAGTATGATGTTAATCATATAATTGCATCTCCATATCACCCGCAGTCTAGTGGTCAAGTAGAACTTAGTAATAGAGAGCTCAAATTAATTTTGCAAAAGACTGTTAATAGATCTAGAAAGAATTGGTCCAAGAAACTTGATGATGCTTTATGGGCCTATAGAACTGCATATAAAAATCCTATGGGTATGTCTCTGTATAAAATGGTTTATGGAAAAGCATGTCACTTACCTCTCGAACTAGAATATAAGGCATATTGGGCCATTAAAGATCTCAATTATGATTTCAAACTTGCCGGTGAGAAGAGACTATTTGACATTAGCTCACTTGATGAATGGAGAACTCAGGCCTATGAGAATGCCAAACTGTTTAAAGAAAAAGTTAAAAGATGGCATGACAAAAGGATACAAAAACGTGAGTTTAATGTAGGTGATTATGTGTTGCTATTCAACTCTCGTTTAAGATTTTTTGCAGGAAAACTTCTCTCTAAATGGGAAGGGCCTTACGTTATCGAGGAAGTCTATCATTTAGGTGCCATAAAAATCAACAACTTCGAAGGCACAAATCCAAAGGTGGTGAACGGTCAAAGAATCAAACATTATATCTCAGGTAATCCTATAAATGTTGAAACTAATGTTATTGACACCGTGACCCTGGAGGAATACATAAGGGACACCTTCCAGAACGTTTCAGACTCCGAAAAGGAATAGGTACGTGGTACGGTAAGTGAACCGACTCCAGAACAGTTCTAATGGCAATTTTTCTCCGTTTTGGAATATTTAAGAAAATAGGAAAATAAGAAGTAGTCCGAAAGGGACACGAGGCGTCCACGAGGGTGGAGGGCGCGCCCTACCCCCCTGGGCGCGCCCCCTGCCTCGTGGGCTCCTCGTGTGCTCTCCGGACTCCGTGACGATACTTCTTTTGGTCGGTAAAAATTCATTATATAATCTCCCGAAGGTTTTGACCACCGTACCACGCAAATATCCTCTGTTTTTGTTTCGAGCTGTTTCTGCCGCAGATTAGAGCAAGATGTCTTCTCAAGAGTCAGTCGGGGAGAGCCGGGTGTCGAATCCGACACCGGGACCAAGAGCAAACAGTGATGTTGACCACTTTGGACCATCAACGGAGGAAGAGATGGAGGCCGACTTGAAAAGGATAGATGCCATGGAGGAGGATCAGGAAGTTACTTCCCTTTTCCGAGCCGGATTCACGATGGGGGAGCTACAGAGCTCAGCTATTCCAAACTCGGTCGTCCCTTCCAATGTTAAATTTCTCTCTTATGAAAATATGAAAAAGAGTGTTACTTGTTCCCCCGCAGCTATGCAACATCCATGGGTGAAAGGAGCTTTAACCGTCACGGGTAAGCTCCGTAAGGAAATAATGGACCTCAAGCAACAAGTCAATAAGCTCGAGGAAGAGAATCGTATCCTGAGGGGCATCATCGCCAAGAATATCACATCACCACCTCTGAAGAAAGAGCAATAAATACATGGGTATGCGCACTCCCCTTGGCAACTGCCAAGCTTGGGGGAGGTGCCCTGGTATCGTATCACCATCACACTCCTATCTTTACTGTTTTTCTTAGTTCGATCCTTTTAGTAATATCTTGATCTAGTAGAATAAAGTTTTAGTATGATTTAGTGTTGAGTTTTGCCTTATGATCCTTCTATGTAATTGAGTCCATGAGTTATATATATAATAAAGATTAGTGTTGAGTCAAGGGCTTGATTATCTTGCTATGATCTTGAGGGAATATTAGAAAAAGAAAGAATAAAAAGAAATAAAAGAGATCATATTGATCTTACGGAGAGTAATGACTTCACATATAAAGAGTATGATGAATAAAAGTTGTTTGAGAGTTGACAAACATAGTTTTGGTCATCGTTGCAATTAATAGGAAGTAATAAAGAAAGAGAGGTTTTCACATATAAATATACTATCTTGGACATCTTTTATGATTGTGAGCACTCATTAAAATATGACATGCTAAAGGGTTGATGTTGGACAAGGAAGACAACGTAATGGGTTATGTTTTCTTATATCCGAAATAAAGTATATTGTCATGGATCATCCAACATGTTGAGCTTGCCTTTCTCCCTCATGGTAGCCAAATTCTTTGCACCAAGTAGAGATACTACTTGTGCTTCCGAATACCCTTAAACCCAGTTTCTCCATGGGAGTCCACCATATCTACCTATGGATTGAGTAAGATCCTTCAAGTAAGTTGTCATTGTTGCATGAAATAAAAATTGCTCCCTAAATATGTATGATTTATTAGTGTGGAGAAAATAAGCTTTATACGATCTTCTGATGTGGAAGAAATAAAAGCGACGGATTGCATAATAAAGGTCCATATCACAAGTGGCAATATAAAGTGATGTTCTTTCGCATTAAGATCTTGTACATCCAACCATAAAAGCACATGACAACCTCTGCTTCCCTCTGCGAAGGGCCTATCTTTTATTTTTGTCTTATGCTTTATGCAAGAGTCATGGTGATCTGCACCTTTCCTTTTTACATTTTATCCTTTGGCAAGCACATTGTGTTGGAAAGATCTTGATATATATATATATATATATATATATATATATATATATATATATATATATATATATCCAGTTGGATGTAAGTTATCATGAACTATTATTGTTGATATTACCCTTGAGGTAAAAGGTTGCAAGGCAACATTATAAGCCCCTATCTTTCTCTGTGTCTGATTAAAACTCCATACCCATAAGTATTGCGTGAGAGTTAGCAATTGTGAAAGACTAAATGATAGTTGAGTATGTGGACTTGCTGAAAAGCTCTTATATTGACTCTTTCCGATGTTATGATAAATTGCAATTGCTTCAATGACCGAGATTATAGTTTGTTAGTTCTCAATGAAGTTTCTGATTCACACTTTACATTATGAATAGATTATTACTTGAGCATAAGAAATCATATGACAATATCTATATATGTTGTTGTTATAAGAATGATCATGATGCCCTCATGTCCGTATTTTATTTTATTGACACTTCTATCGCTAAACATGTGGACATATTTTTCGTTATCGGCTTCCGCTTGAGGACAAGCGAGGTCTAAGCTTGGGGGAGTTGATACGTCCATTTTGCATCATGCTTTTATATCGATATTTATTGCATTATGGGATGTTATTACACATTATGTCACAATACTTATGCCTATTCTCTCTTATTTTACAAGGTTTACATGAAGAGGGAGAATGCCAGCAGCTGGAATTCTGGGCTGGAAAAGGAGCAAAAATTAGAGACCTATTCTGCACAACTCCAAAAGTCCTGAAACTTCACGGAGGCACGTTTTGGAATATATAAAAAATATTGGAGAAAGAATCAACCAGAGGGGGCCCACACCCTGGCCACGAGGGTGGGGGCGCGCCCCCTGCCTCGTGGGCCCCCTGGCAGGCCTCCGGTGCCCATCTTCTGCTATATGAAGTCTTTTACCCTGGAAAAAAATCATAAGCAAGCTTTTGGGACGAAACACCGCCGCCACGAGGCGGAACCTTGGCGGAACCAATCTAGGGCTCCGGCGGAGCTGTTCTGCCGGGGAAACATCCCTCCGGGAGGGGGAAATAATAACCATCGTCATCACCAACGATCCTCTCATCAGGAGGGGGTCAATCTCCATCAACATCTTCACCAGCACCATCTCCCCTAAAACCCTAGTTCATCTCTTGTACTCAATCTTTGTCCCAAAACCTTAGATTGGTACCTGTGGTTTGCTAGTAGTGTTGATTACTCCTTGTAGTTGATGCTAGTTGGTTTATTTGGTGGAAGATCATATGTTCAGATCCTTTATGCATATTAATACCCCTCTGATTATGAACATGAATATGATTTGTGAGTAGTTATGTTTGTTCCTGAGGACATGGGAGAAGTCTTGCTATAAGTAGTCATGTGAATTTGGTATTCGTTCGATATTTTGATGAGATGTATGTTGTCTCTCCTCTAGTGGTGTTATGTGAACGTCGACTACATGACACTTCACCATTGTTTGGGCCTAGAGGAAGGCATTGGGAAGTAATAAGTAGATGATGGGTTGCTAGAGTGACAGAAGCTTAAACCCTAGTTTATGAGTTGCTTCGTAAGGGGCTGATTTGGATCCATATGTTTCATGCTATGGTTAGGTTTACCTTAATACTTCTTTTGTAGTTGCGGATGCTTGCAATAGGGGTTAATCATAAGTGGGATGCTTGTCCAAGAAAGGGCAGTACCCAAGCACCGGTTCACCCACATATCAAATGATCAAAGTAACGAACGCGGATCATATGAGCGTGATGAAAACTAGCTTGACGATAATTCCCATGTGTCCTCGGGAGCATTTTCCTTCATATAGGAGTTTGTCCAGGCTTGTCCTTTGCTACAAAAAGGATTGGGCCATCTTGCTGCACCTTATTTACTTTCATTACTTGTTACCCGTTACAAATTACCTTATCACAAAACTATTTGTTACCGATAATTTTAGTGCTTGCAGAGAATACCTTACTAAAACCGCTTGTCATTTCCTTCTGCTCCTCGTTGGGTTCGACACTCTTACTTATCGAAAGGACTACGATAGATCCCCTATACTTGTGGGTCATCAGATTCCAGGATACCACCTGAGTTGTCGTCCTTTCTGATAAGATGAAGCAGATCGCTGAGCTGGCGCCGCCTGCAAGGCCGGCAATGGAGCCCATCTTCATGACATTGTGGTCCAGGAAGCCACCCTTGACAACTCCATCGATCTCGCCCTGTGCCCGTGAGGGCTGCTCCCTGGACCGTAGAGTGAAAGTCCTCAATAGCCCGGGAGGGAGCCCACGAAGCATAGGTGATGCTAAAGGCCCACTTCCCGAGCATGTACCTCAGCCCCATTGTTACAGTGAATCCCAAGGGCGCCAATGGGCATGAGGTGAAGCCGAAGGTCTTCTTCGACGTTGTTCTGCAGTACGCCTGGACCATCGAGGAAGATTGTGACCTGGGACAATTTATCGAGTAGATTAGATTTACATCAAACTCGAAATGCCGAAAAGGGAGCATGCGTCGATGCTAATTTTTGGCTTCCGTAAAACCATCCCCAATATGACCCCAAATAGAAAAATGCTCAATATAAAAGTTGTTTGTTTCATTGAGACGAACGACTTTTATTTTTGGATCATCTCAATCCAAGGTGAATGCATCTTCTAGAGCCAAAAAAACCTTGTCTGAGAAGCAAATGAAAATATGTTACTGGCTGACCCTAGAAATGTCCGGGTAATGCCAGAATAGAAGTTTCACAATCCTCATGCAAGTGCAATCATATCGAAGGCATGTGACCCTATGCCATAAAAGAGGTTCCACAATAAAGATAAAAACCAAAGATACCATATCAAAGCTAGCTTTATGATATTACGACATGTGCTAGAATTGAAGAAGCATGCATCCACAAAGGCACATAAATGCGATGTAGTGGAGTAGCTTCACTTCACGAAACACATGGCCATTCCAAGCCTCACTATTCCAATTACTCTAGTGATGTCGAACAACGATCATTGAGATCATCCATATGTGTTTTCAGAGAGTAGATCTATCAGTTTCTAGGGTTGAAAGGCGTTGGGAATCATTTTGTTCTTGGAAAATCCATTTGTGCAAGTAGTTTAGTCCCTTCAGGTTAGGCAACATATCCCTCGGTGCCACCATGATTTTAGCAAGCAACCAGATGACATTTTGGGACTCAAGGATGCTAGCGATGTCCATGGCATCCACCCCCCCATCTTGAACTCCAAAAGGTTTCCTTGACGTTCCTACATTAATCATAGTTGCGCCACATTTCAGGTGGCTCTAGGTTGACATACTAGAGTTGAGCACGAGATTTATTAGTAGCATTGTTATTTAATATATTCTTGATCATCAAATGTAAGAGAATATATATCCTCACCGTCTTTAGCTTCTAGATATCTTAAGTCTGATAGGCACAAAAGTATATCTCAAGGGAGCAATGTATATAGTGATATATGCTCAAATATACCCTTAGACCTGTAATTGTGTGCCTCAATCTTCCATGTATGAGATTCCACGAAAAATCTTTGTTGACCGGGATCCTAAAACTCCATACGAAACGAGACATGTACAAACGCATTGAACTATTGAGACTTTGGACAATCCTACATTATAAAACCAACAACCTAAGAGATCCATAGATAGCTAAAACCAGAAATAACTCCAACATAAAGATAAATTATTTCTGAAAACAATGGAAGTTAATACAATTTCAGTATAGATCTTGGACTATACAATAGACACGTGATTACTTGGAAGAAATTAAGTTTGTGTATGATTAATGAAATGTTCACATAATGATAAGTACTTTGTGACACCATAAGCCTTACGAGTTCATATACAAAGATACACAAAAGTATCACCCGTAAAATGCAGAAATTGGTAGTTAAATCGAACAATTTACTGTTACACATTTTGAGATGGTACGAAAAATGTACAAGCTTTTTGATGAGGGCAGGTGACATAGCTTTGGTAAGTTGGTATGTGAATTTTTCCCAGGTCTAGCACACGATAATTGTCTTGCATTCATATCAAATGCATGTGAGCCAACGACATTCATAAAATATGGTACAATAATGGTTGGGGATAGTAAATCATGACTTATAGAAGCGAATTGCATGTGTTGAAAATGAGGAGAAGTCCATCCACACAAGCCGATAAATGCAATGCAGTGGCAACAATGCCCAACATATAAACTTATGTCCACTATAGGCATATTCCAGTTAGTCCAGCGACGAGGAACATAGACCGCCCACACATAGAGAGAACAGAGATCAGATTGTATGTCAATGAGATTAGGCTTGAAAGGCATCGGGAATCATTTTATAATTGGGTAACCCACGTGTAGAAGTAATTATTTTGGTCTCTTCAGCCAAATCACATATGCAAGGGCGCCATATCCTAGTCCCTGGTTATCATCATGATGTAACGCCAACAAAGCCCAAAGATTCTCGCTCTCAAGAAAAGGAGCCCAAAGATAACGTCTGACAGCCTCATGTAACTTTGAGAGGAAATGAGAGGTGCTGGCTCTTGATTACACTTCGCCTCCTGTGATGCCTCAAAAAGTGAACGAAGAGGCATGACAAAAAGGAAAGAGAAAAATGAGTGAGTGAACGAAGAAGCGTCTCCGCCTGCCTGCTGCACACCTGTCCCAGCGGCGTGTGCATTCCTGGCTTGCTATGGTTAATGAAATTTTCACATAATGATAAGTGTTCGATGGTGAGTCACCAGCCCTTACAAGACTACTAGGCAAGGTTCTTAGCGGGGGTAGAGCTTGGAAGATGGCGTGCCTCCTAAGGTCCGATTTGGAGCATTTCTTTGGGCGGATACACATGTGGACATCGAATGAGACGTAGACCTAGGAATAGAGTACAATGAAGACGGTGTGTGTTGTAATGCCCTCGACAGAGGGCTCTTGTACCCCTTTTTCTCCCTTTAATACATGATACGCTTGCTATGCGTATTCGAGAAAAATAATAATGATAAGTACTTCATGACACCATAAGCCTTATGAATTCATATACAAAGATACACAAAAGTATCACTCGTAAAATGCAGAAGTTGTAGTTAAATTGAATAATTTACTGTTACTCATTTTGAGAATGTACAAGCTGTTTGATGAGGCCCGGCGACGTATCCTTTGTATGTTGATTTTTCCCAGGTCTAGCACATGATAATCGTCTTGCATTCATATCAAATGCATGTGAGCCGACGGCATTCATAAAAAGATGGTACGATAATGGTTGGAGATGGTAAATCATGACTTATACAAGCGAGTTGCATGTGCTAAAAATGAAGAGGAGTCCATCCACACGAGCCGATAAATGCAATGCAGTGAATCACCTCACTGGCAACAATGCCCAACATATAAACTTGTGTCCACTATAGCCATATTCCAGTTAGTCTAGTGACGAGGAACATAGATTGCCCACATATAGAGAGAACATAGATCGGATTGTATCTAAAAAAAAAGATTAGGCTTGAAAGACATCAGGAATCGTTTTATAGTTAGGTAACCCACGTGTAGAAGTAATTATTTTGGTCTCTTCAGCCAAATCATATGTGCAAGGGCGCCATATCCAAGTCCCTAGTTATTATCATCGTGTAACGCTGACAGCGCCCGAAGATAACGTCCAGCGGCCTCACGTAGCTTCGAGAGAAAACGAGAGGTGCCGGCTTTCCATTGCATCTCACCTCCTCTCGTAGCCTCAAAAAGTGAACGAAGAGGCATGAGCATGGCAACAGCAAAAGAAAAAGCGAAGAAGAGGCTAGGCTCCACACCTGCCCCGGCGCCGCGGGCGTTCCTTCCTGCCTGCCGTCCCCCCATATCCTAATCTCGATTTTATATTTTTCTTTATCCGAGCAGCCCTCTCGGACCCCACATATTATGCGCTCTTTCCATAACACAAATTCCGTCTGCCCGGCCTAAATTCCGCAGCCACGAGCCACGTGCCACCTGCCCGCATTCGCGAAGCGTATCGACGTAGCCGCCGTTACGTGCGCGCCGGCGCGGCCTTTAACCCCGGCCGGCACAGCCCAAGCATCCGAGCCGCACCATACTCTGCCCCACCACTTGTGCCACGCCGCGGCCGCCATTATTCCTTCCCACTCTCGCCAGCCCTCCCTCACCCGATGCCGCCGCCGCCGCCGCCACGCACCCTCGTCGTCGTCCTCCTCCTCGCCGTCATCGTCGTCGGCGCCGTCTCGGCCCATGGCCGCCTGCTCGCCTCCGACGGTCTCCCTGGGCAGGGGAGCGCGTCCGACGCCACCGTGCTCCGCCTCCCGTCGGCGGGGCGGCCGGTCGGGGAGGCGGAGGAGGGCGGGTGCGAGATGACCTACGGCTTCCTGCCGTGCACGGAGACGGCGGGGGGCAACCTCTTCCTCGCGCTGGCCTACGGCTTCCTCATGTTCAAGTCCGCCACCTACCTCTCCGCCGGCAGCGAGCTGCTGCTCGAGATCCTCGGCCCGGGGATCGTCGGCGGCCTCTTCCTCCCCATCCTCGGCGCGCTGCCAGACGCCTTGCTAATCCTCGGTTCGTTTCGTTCTTCTTTCTTCCCGTGAACTCTGTTCATCTCCTTCTTTTTTTTTCAAAAAAATAATCTGTTCCTTTCAAAAAAAAAAACTCTGTTCATCTCCTCGCTTCGCTGTGTCTGTCTGATGACTGTCTTTTAGTTTTCGGCTCGTTTCATCGTTGGATGCTCTCAATCGATAGGAACCATCAAATGTTTATCATCCACTGGCTAATACTAGTAGTATTATATTACCTCTACTAATTAAGATAATGTCCAATTGTCCATGATCGTGCAGGGCTATTGTGGACATTTTACTCCTACAAAATAGGAAAGAGATTAGTATTATTTTTGCAGGTAATTAGGAAAATGATTATAGTTTCCTTAAATCTTGATGGTAAATAAGGAAAGATAAAAGTCCCTAATTAATGTTTTACTAATCAATCTGTTAACACAAAGGAGCAACGTGTAGTGTTTATTTTGTTCTGTTAATGTGTGCATTCTTTTCTTTCTTTTTTTTGCTGGAAATTAATAATGTCACTCAGTGGCGGAGCCAGGAATTTGCTACTGGCTATTCCTGTCAAATTTTTTTGGCCAAAGCAATAAAATAGAACAACAAATGTACAATAAGATGGCAATATCAATGACTCAATGACCATACATCGATAAAAGTAGCAAAATATCACTGTGGCAATATCTCTAACAATTAAGGAAGATTACAAATAGCAAAGGAAATTACAATATGACTTTACGATCCCCTTTTTGGAAGAGATTGATGACATCCTCATCTTTCACTTGCTTGAAGAATTTCTCTTTGAACAAATGTAACCAAGCAATTGTTCAAATATTCATTATCCATTTTGTTTCTTAGCGAATTCTTCACATATTTCATCGAGGAAAATACCCTCTCAACACTAGCAGTGGCTACCGGAAAAATGAGCACCAACTTAAGAAGTTTGTAGACAATATAATATTGTTCATTCTTTTTTGACTGAATCATCAAATCCATCACATAAACATTCTTCTTCTTGAAACTTCAATGTCCATTTAGTTCAATTTCAGTTTACAAACAATCAGTGAATGGCTTCTACTCCTTAGCAATCATAGGCAGTGGCATTTATAACAAATCTTTAGATTTCTTAAATAAACAGAGTGTAGCGACTCGACCCAAAATCGGTCAAGTCTCTGTGTATCTGTACCATCACAAGATCATGCTGGCACACACAGTACATTGATGAAAACATCAAAGTTCAATCACACCTGATTTATTACACGATTCTTATAGAGTCTCTATTACATCAGAATAAATTCGGCCGAAGGCCAAATGAGAAAAAAATAATGCGAAAGCGTAGACGATAAGCGAGTCCATCCGACTTCATAGGGCAATCACCGAGCGTGGATCGTAGCCTCACTCCTGGTTGGAAAACTCCTCTGTAACATTAGACGTTGCGTTGCAGCCGTGTAGGTCAGCATTTTGAATATACCGGCAAGTCATAGAGAGAAAAAATAATAAATTGCTAACACTATATGCAATTTTGGCTGTGGGGCTCTAAGTTTAAGTTTTCGCGAAAAGCAAATTTTTCCCTACAACAAAAGGACTTGCTTGCAATTACTATAAAATATTGGTTGTTATTGAGATGGTTCCGCCAACCCGTGTCTCATACCCGAAATCATTAATAACCATTAATTTATTAAGTTTGGTGTTCAGAGTTCTGAATAAGTCCAATTCCAGAGGCTTAGTTGTCCGTAACTGGGGACACGGCTAATCTATTAGATTTCCACTCAAACATAGTACAATCTGGGATTATAAATCTCACGACTAATCAAAAACAATAACGGCCTAGTCGATCAATGATAAAATAAGAATAACATGGCGGTCATGACTAAACGTTCTCCTCAGATATCCTTGCGTCCTCCAGCGGTGCGTCTTCCGGTGCGGCGTCCTCCGGTGGTGTGTCTCCTCTTGTTGCGTCCTTCAGTGGAGTTCTCCTCGTAATCCTTATCATTGCTCACAATGGGTCAATCGTCACCACTAGGAAAGAGAACTTCTCCCAGGTCCATCTTCTCCTCCATTACGGCAACATAAATCTTCAGTTCCTCGATTCTCTCCAGAAAATCCTTGACTTCCTCTTCATGCTCGTTGAAGTCGTCGCGAGCTTTATCCTCCAATTTCAGCTCACGGAAGATCAACCTCCTGAATACCTTCGAGCTTCGGTGTAGTGACCCGACCTCAGACGGTCAAGTCTCTGTGTTTCTGTGCCATCCCTGGATCAGTATGCTGGCACACACAGTACATCAATGTATATATCAAAGTGCAATCACATGTATAAATAACGTAAAACTGATATATACCTCATAAGTCACAGCGGAAACAAATAGTCGGGTGTGGAGTCCCATCAACGCCATCGGCAGGTTGAGTGTAGACCGTAACCCTGTACCGTACTCTTACTCGTTGGAAGAAAGTATCTGCAACATGATACGTTGCAGCCGTGTAGGTCAGTACATTGAATGTACCGGCAAGATCACAACATGAGAAAACAGATGATAAAACTATACTATATGCAATATGGCTTTGTGGCTCTGTATCTAAGTTTTGTTTTGCATAAAAGCTGGTTTTATTTTCCCTACATCAAAGAAATTCAGGAGTCTATACTACGGAGTTTCCTATCATGACATGGTTCCGGCAACCGATGTCTCATGGCCCAAATCATCATAAGTTGCCCACAATTATGTTATCAGTCCGGTGTTGAGAGTTCCGAGATAAATCCAAGTCCAGAGGCTCAAATTGTCCGTAACCGGGGACACGGCTAATCGATTAGGTTTAAACCCTCTGCAGAGGTTTGTACACTTTACCCGCAAGATTCGATCCCTCTTTTTACGTTCTCGCACTTCAGGGTGTTTGAGAACAAGATGACCGAAACATGGTCTTCCAAAGAGTTCCTCTGACCACCGTCCGGTGCTCATCCAATCCTACCGTAGTTCTACATCTGCTAGCACCGTCCCAGCCAGAGTCACAACTAAGGTCAACCAAGCCAGAGCCCATAGTGACTTGCGGTTGCACAGGTAAGCTTCCGGGCATGAAGTATTCTTCTGTCTCTTTGAGTCTGGGTGAAGCTTTCCGCAAGATGTCATGGCGCTTCTCCATGCATCCCGGCCATCCACTGGTTTCTCCAGGGTGCCCGTCAACCGTCCTTCACCCAGTAGTGTGTATTGAATTCTTGTCTCGAGTCTCGAAGAAGTCTTGAAGTCCTGAAGATGCAGTCCTTGCCGATGCCATCATGAATTTGTTGTCATTGACGTAGAGTCCTCCATTCTCACACCACTCCCGAGCATTCATACCAAACCCCGTCTACTATAGCGTAGCATTAAGATAAATAACGTCCCGGGCTTGGTAACAGGGTGATGGGTTCCTACCTCATGCATACTACTCAACTACAAGAATTCAATATCACTACTGGAGGGTTGTTGAAAGGGTGCTACTACATGCAAATAAAACATAGGTATGAAAAACATGGTCAAAGTGAACTTGCCTGGTATTACTTGATGAAGATAACAAAGCTCTCAGAATAATGACTTGGTAGAACTATTCGTCACTCTGTTGAAAATCTATATAGTCAAACATAGCATTCATATAAGCAAACATACTAGCAAGCAATTCTAACACTCATAATAAAACCAACAAATAAAATGCAAATCAACAAGGGACACCAAATAAAAACAAAGGAAAACTACACAACAAAACTACTAAAGAAAACTCCAAGACATAACACAAAACAGTTTTGTCCTAAGTAAAAAATTAACAACAATTAAAACACTAAACTAATAAATTAACAGAAAATACAAAGTAAAACAACTAATTTAACAGAAGGTATTTTTCATAAAATTTTATTTGCAAAAAGAAACAAATAAAAAGCTTTTATGAAACACTAACTATGACCTAAACAAGTTTTCCTACAAAACTAAGTAAAATAAGTTTTTAAAACAAAAACAAAATTTTCTTTTGTTGACTAACAGAAACTAAACTAAATTTTTCAAGAGTGACAAAAAGAAATAATTTAAAACTAATAAAAGCAATAAAGAAAAGACTTAAAACAAAACTATAACTAAAACAGTACTGTTTTGCTAAAACATTAATTTAAAATAAACTAAAAATAAATCACTATATGCTACTGGATAGACAAAACTATAACAAAACAGTAGCAAAAAGAATCAATCAAAAATATTTTATAAAACCCAAGATACGACCAAATTGGTGATTTGAACAAATTTCATCAAATTCAATTTTAAACAACTCAAATATGAAATCCAATTGCACTAGCAGAAACTTCAAGAAATCATAAAACTAATGCAAAAAGAAACACTAAATTTGGATCTAAAACATAAAAGTTATAAGCAATATAGAATCAGAACTATTCTGTTTTTAAAACAGAAACGAAAAATCAAAACAAAAAAAATCGGCCACTAGCTACGTGGCCTACTGCTATCGGGCCAGGGAGGTGGGCGATCTGAACTATCTAGCGCTCGGTCGTAAAATAACACAAACGTGTACGGGCTAAAACAGAAAGACCGGTTGGCTAAACCGACTAGACTTGAACCGATCTAAACCGAATAAAAACCGTAACAAACCGGAACTAAACCGATCTAATTAAAAAAAACGTAACCGTTCGTTAGATCTAATCTATGCCGTCAATAACAGATCGGACGGTGGAGGTTGCTTACAGCGGTGGTGGCGTCTCCGACGAGGTCGTCGTCGGCGGTGGCGGCTCGGACGTCGGTGGCGGTGGCGCTCCGGTCGTCCGCGATGAAGGTGGAGGGGTCGGCGCGATGTAGCGGGCGACGACGAGTCCAACGGTGGTCGTGGAGTCGGAGGAGATGGTCGGAGGTGGTTGACGGCGAGCTCGAGGCGGCGGATGGCGTCGGTGATCAACGACGATGGCAATCCGGTGGTTTTGCGGCTCAGGCGAGTTGTTGGGAAGGTGTAGTCGAGGGAGGGGATCACGATGGTGGTGGCTGCGGGTCTCGGGGAGGTCGGAGGCGGGCTCTAGGGCATCAATGGTGCGGTGGCGGTGCTCGGCTCCGGCGAGAGATTACGGGCGAGGCAAGGGGTTTCGGTGAGGGGAAAGGAGGGGAACGGGTCGAGGGAGAGGGGTATTTATAGGGGGAGGAGTTCTTGGAGGAGGGGGCGAGGGGATTCGTGATCCCGAGAAGATCGGGATTCCGGCGGCGGCGGCGCGACTTGGCGTGGGGAGGAAGAAGACGGCGGGCGAGGGCGATCGGGCAGTGGGGCCCAGCGGTCAGTGGCACAAGGGCGAGAGAGAGAGGAGCGGGCGACCGAGGCGGAGGCGTTTCGGGCGTGCGCGCAGCTGTGGGCTGAAAGGCCAGTGGGCCGTGCGGTGCGGGAAGAGAGAGAGAGAGGAACAGTGCTGGGCTTCGGCCTGGTACTGTTCGAGGATTTTCTTTTTATTCTTTTCACAAACAACAAAATAAAAAGAAACAACAAATAATAATAAAAAGTATATAGGCATATAATATATCAAAATTTTCAGAAAAACATTTCCTAAAACATGAACTATTTTCCAGGTTCAAATAAAATACACAAAAAATCAAATAAAGCAAACAGTGCTACTGTTGCATTAAAATCCAACAAAAATCATTTTTAAAATACCAAAATTATTTCAAAATTATTTTCTCCTAATTTTCCATTGAAGGGAATCATTTTACCCTTATTTCCATTTATTTATTTTTAGGAGAAAAATAATTTGAATAAAATCCAAATAATTCCAAATTTGAAAGGGAGTTTCAAAATACTTTCAAATGACTTTCAATTTGATTCTTTTTGACTTCCAACTCATATTTCATATAATTGAAGAAGTCATTTTATCTTCTCTCATGAAAATCATTGAGTTGCATACAGTTTTTTTTAGAATTTGAAATATTTCCAACTGGAATTCAAATCTTTTCAAAAACCCTTTGGATTTCAAATGGAAGAAGTCATGTCATCTTCACTCTGGGGTTTTGTGTTGAAATGAATTTGAATTCATTGAGATAAAATGCAAGGATGAAAGTTTGGGAAAGTCATTTCGTTCCCTCTCATCCAACTTCAAAAGTTTCAAATTTCACTCACTTTCAGTCAATCAATCAAACAAACAATCATAATAATTTATTTTATATAACAATCCAAAATTTAGAATTTTGGGATGTTACAAACCTACCACACTTAAAATGAATCTCGTCCTCGAGATTCGAAGCGGCTAGCAAGAAAAGGTTGGGGTTTGGAGGTCTTCCAGCAAATCCTTCGACTAGAGAGGTCTGGGGTGCTACCACACTTAAAAGCAAGGCTATGGTTCTGACAAAATTCATGTACTCCATCCTTTGGGTTGATGGTGTCGGTCTTCTCATATTCTTCGGGATAACTCTTTCAGTGGTGCTCTTCCGGTCGGGGCATGACTTTTCTCAAAATCTCGTGTCCTCTCAATCCTGATGAGGTTCTTCCGAAGAGTGGATCTTCATATCTGACATGTCTGTCGTCAATACTAAGAAACTATCGGAACCTCCTGGCGGTCAACAATTTATGGCTTCTCCTGCAGGAAAATGGCCGGGGTTGAATCTCACCGTATATCCTACGATTGGCAACGGTTGCCTGTAAAGGGTTCCATCGTCCTACCATTCTATGGTTTTATGGCTTATCGCGCCGACACTCTTCTAAGGTTTTCAAGTCTCTCTGATTTTCCATCAACATATGATAGTTCATGATAGAAGTCTCCGGTATGGGGGCCAATCCACCCCGTACTTGAACCATTACTACATACGCAGACAGTGAATCACGTAGTCTAACACTTGGGCATCCTCACAAGCATTGCAGAATTTCTCTTGTCAACGAACTTAGTTCGGATAATTCCATTGATTCTGCAAGCTGAATGAAACATCTATCGTTCTTCACAACTCTTGGGTTTTCGTAACCTCCTAAGGAAATGTCTGCTGATGGAATCATAGCTTCTTCCAATTTTCTTCCTTCATCAAAGTTATGTCTGTTCCTTTTCAAACCCTGGGCCTGTGGGTTATGGCCCACTTCAACACTTGTACAACTCATCCTTGGAGTTACAATTGTTCCATATTCCAACATTACACCTCCTTAAATTCCAATATTGCTTCATTCCTTCATATTCTTGGGGTAACCAACATATCGAAACAAAACTCATACCTATTTTGTCCAAACTTCACTCCCTGAAATATCATTATCCTTTCCATGGGTCAAGTGTTCTTCACAGGGTACTACCACCCTTAAATGAAATTCACAAATCCATCCATAGACCATATTTCTCATATCCTCGAAACTGGTCCAAAATCTTTGTTCATAGGGTAAAAACTCACATAATACAACATATGAAATCATAACACATTAACTTTATTGATTTCATGAATTCATTACAATCTCTGAGCACCCATTACATAACTCAACTCATCGAACTTATGAAAATAGGATTGCTTTCTACCACTCTTATTATCCATATCAAAATCTCAACTACTCAGCTCCAGCTTTCTTCTGATTTGAACATTCCCTAGCAAAATGTCCTGCTTCCTTGCAGCGAAAACAAATGACTTCCGACATGTCTCGGGGCTTCTTTGTGATTATGTAGGCTCCTTGGATTCTTGGCTTCTTTTCTGGACATTGACTAGCGTAATGACCTAAATCCTTGCACCTGTAACAAATGATATGACTCAGGTCCTTCTTTGCAGAAGTTGGGTTGTTCTGGGGTTGCCTTCGTTTTCTCTTCCTGGATTTCTCTGTAATGATCAGAGCTTCTATTTCCTGAGGGTCAAACTTCATTTCTGCTGTCGGGATGTCTCCCAGATACCCTTGGCTTTGCTTCGTGCAATACAGTGAAAAATGTCCTTCTTTCCCACATGAATAGCAGGCATTGGAGTAAAATCTGTTTAGGCCTTCTCCATTAGGGTCGTCAACATCTTCCTTCATCACAGGTTCTTTCAAACTTTTCCTGAGGGCTTCTTTCATTGCTTTCTTCTGCTGCTTGGTAATTTCTTGTACCTTGGGGTAAATATGACACTGACCAGGGTAGTGTGTAGTTCCTTCACACAGGAAACAAGTAACTTGCCCAGTCGGGCACTCTTCGGTTGGGTGATTCTCCTCACAATGAGGGCATCCATCCTTGTGTTCCTCCTGGGTGTGTCCTATTTCTCCGCAAATCTTGCAAGCACAAGGTTTCTTCTTCGGGTTATCATCGTTCTTCCGAATGAGACGGGATCTTAACAGAGTCTTCTTGAATTCCTCCCAAATTCTTGCTCCATTACATCCCTGTATGGCATGATGCATTTTCCACCAGGTTGCAGCACTTTCTATAAAGTACCAAAGAGCATATTGAACCTCATACTTCCTTGCAATCAAATTTTTCCTGAAGTGATCCTCCATGTTTTGAATCCATAGCTCTGCGTCCAACTGAATCATCGGTCCAGAGAATACCAGTCCATCTTCCTTCCTCATCTATTGGGTCCAAGGGCTTTGGGGTGAGATAAGAGAGATAGAGATAGATACACACAACACAAACAATAATTTTGAAAAATGGATTTTATTTGTGGTTGTCGAGAAACATCACACAACTGACAGCTCACAAATCGTTGCATCTAACGTAAGTATATAACAGGGATTTGGTCTTCTAAAGGTCAAATAATTCTTCAGATTCTCCAAATTCTTCAAGTCTTCGCAGTCTTCAACTAGTGTAGCTTCTTTCTTCGAAATGTATCATGAAATCTTCTTTACTCTGAAGAGGTCATCGGTTGTCCGATATCTTGTCCTTCTTGGAGCGGCTTCAGTTGATCCTCCGTGTGGTCAAAAGGGAAAGGGTATATTCTAACTATTTGAGGTAAGTGAAGATATTTGTTAAAATCAGAAAAGATGAGAAGTAATGGATTCTTTTGAAAATAAAGTTTTAGAGATTTCCTATCCTAGGGGCTTTCCGATTTCTAGGGTCACGTCCTACAGTCAACATGTGCTCTGATACCATATCTGTAGCGACCCGACCTCAGACGGTCAAGTCTCTGTGTTTCTGTGCCATCCCTGGATCAGTATGCTGGCACACACAGTACATCAATGTATATATCAAAGTGCAATCACATGTATAAATAACGTAAAAACTGATATATACCTCATAAGTCACAGCGGAAACAAATAGTCGGGTGTGGAGTCCCATCAACGCCATCGGCAGGTTGAGTGTAGACCGTAACCCTGTACCGTACTCTTACTCGTTGGAAGAAAGTATCTGCAACATGATACGTTGCAGCCGTGTAGGTCAGTACATTGAATGTACCGGCAAGATCACAACATGAGAAAACAGATGATAAAACTATACTATATGCAATATGGCTTTGTGGCTCTGTATCTAAGTTTTGTTTTGCATAAAAGCTGGTTTTATTTTCCCTACATCAAAGAAATTCAGGAGTCTATACTACGGAGTTTCCTATCATGACATGGTTCCGGCAACCGATGTCTCATGGCCCAAATCATCATAAGTTGCCCACAATTATGTTATCAGTCCGGTGTTGAGAGTTCCGAGATAAATCCAAGTCCAGAGGCTCAAATTGTCCGTAACCGGGGACACGGCTAATCGATTAGGTTTAAACCCTCTGCAGAGGTTTGTACACTTTACCCGCAAGATTCGATCCCTCTTTTTACGTTCTCGCACTTCAGGGTGTTTGAGAACAAGATGACCGAAACATGGTCTTCCAAAGAGTTCCTCTGACCACCGTCCGGTGCTCATCCAATCCTACCGTAGTTCTACATCTGCTAGCACCGTCCCAGCCAGAGTCACAACTAAGGTCAACCAAGCCAGAGCCCATAGTGACTTGCGGTTGCACAGGTAAGCTTCCGGGCATGAAGTATTCTTCTGTCTCTTTGAGTCTGGGTGAAGCTTTCCGCAAGATGTCATGGCGCTTCTCCATGCATCCCGGCCATCCACTGGTTTCTCCAGGGTGCCCGTCAACCGTCCTTCACCCAGTAGTGTGTATTGAATTCTTGTCTCGAGTCTCGAAGAAGTCTTGAAGTCCTGAAGATGCAGTCCTTGCCGATGCCATCATGAATTTGTTGTCATTGACGTAGAGTCCTCCATTCTCACACCACTCCCGAGCATTCATACCAAACCCCGTCTACTATAGCGTAGCATTAAGATAAATAACGTCCCGGGCTTGGTAACAGGGTGATGGGTTCCTACCTCATGCATACTACTCAACTACAAGAATTCAATATCACTACTGGAGGGTTGTTGAAAGGGTGCTACTACATGCAAATAAAACATAGGTATGAAAAACATGGTCAAAGTGAACTTGCCTGGTATTACTTGATGAAGATAACAAAGCTCTCAGAATAATGACTTGGTAGAACTATTCGTCACTCTGTTGAAAATCTATATAGTCAAACATAGCATTCATATAAGCAAACATACTAGCAAGCAATTCTAACACTCATAATAAAACCAACAAATAAAATGCAAATCAACAAGGGACACCAAATAAAAACAAAGGAAAACTACACAACAAAACTACTAAAGAAAACTCCAAGACATAACACAAAACAGTTTTGTCCTAAGTAAAAAATTAACAACAATTAAAACACTAAACTAATAAATTAACAGAAAATACAAAGTAAAACAACTAATTTAACAGAAGGTATTTTTCATAAAATTTTATTTGCAAAAAGAAACAAATAAAAAGCTTTTATGAAACACTAACTATGACCTAAACAAGTTTTCCTACAAAACTAAGTAAAATAAGTTTTTAAAACAAAAACAAAATTTTCTTTTGTTGACTAACAGAAACTAAACTAAATTTTTCAAGAGTGACAAAAAGAAATAATTTAAAACTAATAAAAGCAATAAAGAAAAGACTTAAAACAAAACTATAACTAAAACAGTACTGTTTTGCTAAAACATTAATTTAAAATAAACTAAAAATAAATCACTATATGCTACTGGATAGACAAAACTATAACAAAACAGTAGCAAAAAGAATCAATCAAAAATATTTTATAAAACCCAAGATACGACCAAATTGGTGATTTGAACAAATTTCATCAAATTCAATTTTAAACAACTCAAATATGAAATCCAATTGCACTAGCAGAAACTTCAAGAAATCATAAAACTAATGCAAAAAGAAACACTAAATTTGGATCTAAAACATAAAAGTTATAAGCAATATAGAATCAGAACTATTCTGTTTTTAAAACAGAAACGAAAAATCAAAACAAAAAAAATCGGCCACTAGCTACGTGGCCTACTGCTATCGGGCCAGGGAGGTGGGCGATCTGAACTATCTAGCGCTCGGTCGTAAAATAACACAAACGTGTACGGGCTAAAACAGAAAGACCGGTTGGCTAAACCGACTTGACTTGAACCGATCTAAACCGAATAAAAACCGTAACAAACCGGAACTAAACCGATCTAATTAAAAAAACGTAACCGTTCGTTAGATCTAATCTATGCCGTCAATAACAGATCGGACGGTGGAGGTTGCTTACAGCGGTGGTGGCGTCTCCGACGAGGTCGTCGGCGGCGGTGGCGGTGGCGCTCCGGTCGTCCGCGATGAAGGTGGAGGGGTCGGCGCGATGTAGCGGGCGACGACGAGTCCAACGGTGGTCGTGGAGTCGGAGGAGATGGTCGGAGGTGGTTGACGGCGAGCTCGAGGCGGCGGATGGCGTCGGTGATCAACGACGATGGCAATCCGGTGGTTTTGCGGCTCAGGCGAGTTGTTGGGAAGGTGTAGTCGAGGGAGGGGATCACGATGGTGGTGGCTGCGGGTCTCGGGGAGGTCGGAGGCGGGCTCTAGGGCATCAATGGTGCGGTGGCGGTGCTCGGCTCCGGCGAGAGATTACGGGCGAGGCAAGGGGTTTCGGTGAGGGGAAAGGAGGGGAACGGGTCGAGGGAGAGGGGTATTTATAGGGGGAGGAGTTCTTGGAGGAGGGGGCGAGGGGATTCGTGATCCCGAGAAGATCGGGATTCCGGCGGCGGCGGCGCGACTTGGCGTGGGGAGGAAGAAGACGGCGGGCGAGGGCGATCGGGCAGTGGGGCCCAGCGGTCAGTGGCACAAGGGCGAGAGAGAGAGGAGCGGGCGACCGAGGCGGAGGCGTTTCGGGCGTGCGCGCAGCTGTGGGCTGAAAGGCCAGTGGGCCGTGCGGTGCGGGAAGAGAGAGAGAGGAACAGTGCTGGGCTTCGGCCTGGTACTGTTCGAGGATTTTCTTTTTATTCTTTTCACAGACAACAAAATAAAAAGAAACAACAAATAATAATAAAAAGTATATAGGCATATAATATATCAAAATTTTCAGAAAAACATTTCCTAAAACATGAACTATTTTCCAGGTTCAAATAAAATACACAACAAATCAAATAAAGCAAACAGTGCTACTGTTGCATTAAAATCCAACAAAAATCATTTTTAAAATACCAAAATTATTTCAAAATTATTTTCTCCTAATTTTCCATTGAAGGGAATCATTTTACCCTTATTTCCATTTATTTATTTTTAGGAGAAAAATAATTTGAATAAAATCCAAATAATTCCAAATTTGAAAGGGAGTTTCAAAATACTTTCAAATGACTTTCAATTTGATTCTTTTTGACTTCCAACTCATATTTCATATAATTGAAGAAGTCATTTTATCTTCTCTCATGAAAATCATTGAGTTGCATAAAGTTTTTTTTAGAATTTGAAATATTTCCAACTGGAATTCAAATCTTTTCAAAAACCCTTTGGATTTCAAATGGAAGAAGTCATGTCATCTTCACTCTGGGGTTTTGTGTTGAAATGAATTTGAATTCATTGAGATAAAATGCAAGGATGAAAGTTTGGGAAAGTCATTTCGTTCCCTCTCATCCAACTTCAAAAGTTTCAAATTTCACTCACTTTCAGTCAATCAATCAAACAAACAACCATAATAATTTATTTTATATAACATTCCAAAATTTAGAATTTTGGGATGTTACATTCGGCGTGATTGAACCTCCAGATTCCTGACGTGAGTCTCCAGGTCTTGGACATATGAGAGAATGGAGTCGTCATCCACAGTGCGCACGATATCTTCATTTCTAGCTCTGCAGGAAATCATGGCGAGGTCTGATGCGTTAAGCTCGGCCTTGTACTCTTCTCGGAGGTGTCCAAGTGCACGATGAATAGCCATGTCTCTCCCGAGGATCCAAGTGGGGGCGGTAAACTCAAAGTTGATGGGCTCTGAGAAGCTTCGAAAAGTCCTCCCTGGAATGTGCACCACAATCCTATAGCGAGTGTCCGTTCGAAGTGCATTGGTAGGCTTCCCGGTGATGGAGGGCAGAGCAATCTTCAGCTTCCTGACGATCTGAATCAGCTTCTTGTCGAAAGGCATCGTCTCATCTGGCTGGCAAAACTCCGGCAGCAGAACTGGGGTGTACTCACGGCCATCTAGAATGTTGAAATCAGAGGGAAGTCAGAAATGAACAGGGGAGAATTATGGGGAAAAATACAAAAAATAAAATAATTTCTTCATATGGCTTTTCGATCCTAGGGGTTACGTACTACGGTCAGCGTGTGCTCTGAATACCTTCTCTGTCGAGTACACCCCAGTTCTGCTGCCGGAGTTTTGCCAGCCAGATGAGACGATGTCTTTCGGCAAGAAGCTGATTCAGATCATCAGGAAGCTGAACATTGCTCTGCCCTCCATCACCGAGAAGTCTACCAATGCACTTCCGACGGACACTCGCTATAGGATTGTGTGCACATTCCAGGGAGGACTTTCGGAAGCTTCGCAGAGCCCATCGACTTCGAGTTACCGCTCTCACTTGGATCCTCGAGTTACAGGGCCGAGTTTGACGCATCAGACCTCGCCATGATTTCTCACAGAGCTAGAAATGGAGATATCGTACGCACTGTGGATGATGACTCCACTCTCTCAGATGTCCAAGACCTGGAGACTCATGTCAGGAATCTGGAGGTTCAGTCACGCAGAAGCCCGAAGGTATTCAGGAGGTTGATCTTCCGTGAGCTGAAATTGGAGGATAAAGCCCGCGACGACTTCAACGAGCATGAAGAGGAAGTCAAGGATTTTCTGGAGAGAATCGAGAAACTGAAGACTTATGTTGCCGTAATGGAGGAGAAGATGGACCTGGGAGAAGACCTCTTTCCTAGTGGTGACGATTGACCCCTTGTGAGCAATGATAAGGATTACGAGGAGAGCTCCACTGAAGGATGCAACAAGAGGAGACACACCACCGGAGGACGCCGCACCGGAAGATGCACCGCTGGAGTATGCAAGGATATCTGAGGAGAACGTTTAGTCATGACCGCTATGTTATTCTTATTTTATCGTTGACCGATTAGACCGTTATTGTTTTCGATTAGTCGTGAGATTTGTAATCCGAGATTAAACTATGTTTGAGTGGAAATCTAATCGATTAGCCGTGTCCCCGGTAACGGACAACTGAGCCTCTGGAATTGGACTTATTCAGAACTCTCAACACCAAACTTAATAAATTGATGGATTATTAATGATTTCGGGTATGAGACACGGGTTGGCGAAACCATCTCAATAACAACCAATATTTTGTACTAATTGCAAGCAAGTCCTTTTGTTGTAGGAAAAATTTTGCTTTTCGTAAAACTTAAACTTAGAGCCCCACAACCAAAATTGCATATAGTGTTAGCAATTTTTTTTCTCTCTATGACTTGTCGGCATATTCAAAATGCTGACCTACACGGCTGCAACGTCTTATGTTGCAGAGGAGTTTTCTGACCAGGAGTGAGGCTACGATCCACGCTCGGTGATTGCCCTATGGAGTCGGATGGACTCTCTTATCGTCTGCGCTTCCGCATTAGTTTTTTTTTCTCATGAGTTGGCCTTCGGCCGAATTTATTATGATGTAATAAAGACTCTATATGAGAATCGTATAATAACTCAGGTGTGATTGAACTTTGATATTTTCATCAATGTACTGTGTGTGCCAGCATGATCTCGGGATGGTACAAATACACAGGGACTTGACCAATTTTGGGCCAGGTCGCTACACAGAGGGCAAAAAATACCTTGCTGGAGCACTGGAGCTGTGCCGTGGTCAGTAGAGGAGGGGTCAGCGGTGCAGCCGTGGAGGAGAGGACTGGAGGTGGAGGGCGCCAGCAGGCAGCAGTAGCAGAGGGTCCGGGGAGGCTGGATCCCCAAGCGGCCGAGCCGGTCCGGGGCAGTCCGGGAGGGGCGGACCGGCGGAGGGGGAGGGCCGGCCGGATTGGAGGGGAGGCGGGGACGGAGAGGGCCGGCCGGATTGGAAGAGAGGGACCGAGGGGAGGGAGACGGCCGGACGGAGTTGGAATCGCCGCCGCCGCTAGGTTTAGGAATCGGAAAACAGGGGAGGGAGAGATGCTCGGCGCCTCGGCTGCTTGCTCGCCGCGCGCGTAACTAGACAGCGCTCGCTCCTCTCTCTCAGGTTGGCTGGATTAACTCCTGGGCCATGTAACATACTCCTATGTATTGAAAAAATAGGCCAAAATCTTGGGTATTCTAGGGAATTCCCAGGAATACCCCAAGCGCCACCACTGATGTCACTGTGTTCGGTTTAAGTACATAAGTATATTGATTATTAATCACCTAAGTAATTTAGACAAACTATATTTCGCCATTTGCACCACACACACACATACAAAAAATGTCAATATGCATATTATATAAAAACATAATGCTTAGATATTAAATATAAACCACATGTTTTCTTTTCAAAACCAAAGGATGTGACAAAGAAAAAAATGTCACTTTAATATGCAATATATAATATAATAAAGATGGTTGTGTGCATTGCTTGATGCAGAGGACGGGGGTTATCCTCCTTTTCAAAATGAACTTTAATATATAATAAAATAGTATGCATTATAAGGATGCTATATTTTACTTTCAGCGAACATGCATAGTATACAAGGAAGTCATTATTTGGAATGACATAGCATCAAATAATTTTATAATACAGTATGTTTTTTGTCCCATTTTTACGAACACTCGAGTGATATGTAGATGCAAAATGCATAATGTGTCTGTTCTTGCATTTCAGTTTCTGGCCTCTCTGGCACTAAGGAGGTTGCTCAAAGTCAGGTTTTGATTGGAATGGGCCTGCTGGCGGGGTCGACGATCATGCTTTTAACCATACTTTGGGGATCTTGTGTTATTGTCGGTAAATGTGATCTGTCAGAGAATTCAACTACAATCGATTCCCAAGATACCAAAGCCTTCAGTCTTTTTGGTATGTTGTTATTTCTCAAATTCCAGTCTGGGGGTCCTACCTAAGAAATTGAATGTCATTAAGTGCACCTGACATCTGGACTTCCAAACAAATCGTTGAACAATATTACCACCTAATAGCTTTGTATATTTAGTTACAATGTGATGCTCCACATCACTACACTAGTTTAGATAGGGGCTCTACTTCAGCTTACACTTAATGAAACTATTTTGAGTTACTTCATGAAACTATAGGCGCTTGTTGAGTCACTCAGTATAAGAAATTTTGATTTCTTTTTACCTCTATATCACAAACATGAATTTTGGGCCTGATATATCAGTATGATGGCTGGCTTGCATCAGTACATACGTGATCCATTAGACCCCTTCTGATATTTTGCTAAATAACATCTGTGCTGTTAGGCTCTGGTGTTTCCACTGATTTGCAGACCAGCTATGCAGCAAGAATCATGGCAATATCTATTCTCCCCTTTATCGTTGTTCAGATACCGCAAATTCTGAAGCTCCAATCTGGTCATCGCTTAACTCTACTGCTTGGGCTTATAGTTGCAGTGCTACTTCTGCTTACTTATTGCCTGTACCAGGTATATACTGACCTCATGAGAAAATGAACTGTACTCTTTCCCACCTTTTCTGCTTTAATAGTACATTTCTCTCTAGTATAGCTATGTACATTTCGTCTGAAAAAGTTATGATTTTTTTATCAAGACACTTTACAAGATCTTGGAGGTAAGGAAATTTAACAAGAATAAATGATGCCTCTCTACCACCCATCTGACTTTCCTCTAGGCATTTCATTTGGTCAGGAGCTGAAATCTTGTGGCACGTGTTCATTTATGTGTTGCTAATTTTCCAGGGGGCAATCACACACTACTTGCATTTATTATCATCTTATTTTGATCTATATTGCCCCATTGAACAATACTTGCATACTCCACAAACAGATCTTTCAGCCATGGATTCAGAGGAGGAAATTAGAATATTCAAGACTGAAGCATGTAATGTCTGGGCTTCTGAAACATGCTCAAATGCATACTTTTGGTCACCTTATTGATGATGATGGCACACCAAATGTTTCTGTCATAGAGAAGTATGACTGGTTTGCAATTCGTTTTTACCTATATTTTCATCCCAAAAAGTATCTTCTAAATGATACTGTAAAAATTGGCAGGTTATTTCACAAAATTGATCTGGACAATGATGGAAAGATAGGGCGTGGTGAACTACAGGCTTTCATCGTTGGTGTGAATTTTGAAGATATTGAGTTGGATAGTAACCTAGCTACAGATCAAGTCATGGCTGACTTTGATAGGTCTCGGAATAGTTCCATTGAAAAGGGAGAATTCGTTGATGGCGTCCTTAGATGGCTGGAAGAAGCTAAGCGTGTTGTTGCTGGTTCTGGTGCCTACTCAAAAAAGTTTATGGAGGATTTTCACATTGTAAGTCTGTAGTCACATATTTGCGCAGTTGTTTTGTCCATAAAGATAAACTGAGTCATCCTACAATTGTGCAGACAACAGGGGAAGAACATAATGCACTGCTTGACAAGCATGAAGATGATGGTGAATCTATTGAAAATCCAACCTGGACATGCTTCAAGGCCATTTCACTTTTGCTTCTCGGAACTGCAATGGCAGCTGCATTTGCAGACCCACTTGTTGATGCTGTGCACAACTTTTCAAGTGCTACCAGTATACCATCTTTTTTCATTTCCTTCATTGCGATGCCACTGGCTACCAATTCCAGTGAGGCTGTCTCGGCAATTATCTTTGCCAGCCGAAAGAAGCAACGCACTTTGTCTCTAACATTCTCTGAGGTATGTCTGTTGGATACCTTGTGTTTACTGTTGACTACTGGAGCAGTCATATAAATACCTTTATTCTGATTGGTTTCTTAGTTTCAATGGTTTTTTCCCTTCTCTAAATTTTGCTTGTTTTTATTTCTCCTATACTGTTAACCTAGTTATTTGATAACCTTATATACATTGCAAGGTATTCTGTGGAAGAAATTAGAAACAGTTTTTCGAAGAACTGGAAGTTCTTACATACTGTAGACTTTGGCTTCCTTGGTGTTTTGTTGTTACCATGGATTCTATTTTTCCTTATTTTGTGAGTCTTTTTTTAAGTGGATACAGGATGTACGGTGAATAAATATTTGTTTGATTTGTGCAATCCCTTTTAGATATATGAGCATTTTGCTGTATTCTTCTTTTTTCTTGGTCAAGCTACAACCAAATATTTATCCGTTCAGATACATATGAGACAAAATGTGATAGGAATATCAGTGGATGTTAGATTCTGTACGAACGTTAGTCTAATTTACAGAACATGGTAATAGAATTTTATCAACACTTGTAGACGTAAGCAGAACACATCACGTCACAAGAAAGCTTAAACTGAGCCTTAGCAAAAAACGAATGTCGTGATGGTAGCAAGGGTTTGAGTCCAAATTGTTGAGTGCGGTTTACTAGAAGATATTTGTAAAAACATACTTTAGATGATTAAAAATTCTATTCAAATGAAAAAACAAATCTACTCAAAATGGCAAAAATAAACTCTACACAAATGGCAGTATGGGAAATCTGATTGATTGAATGATTTTTGGCATCACTACATATAGGTCACTCTCGGATCTTTGTGCAAAATCTGATTTCATTGAATGATTTTCGGCATCAGTATGTACAAGTCACTCCTGTTTTTTGCGGTACATGTTTTTTCCGGGGTACATGGATATCTGTTGTATACAAGACTGACCACATGAAAATAGTGTGGCTCTGCTTATTTTGGAAATATTTCTATTTTATTTTCCATCAGCATGTCATTGTAAAAATAGCATGGCAATATCTTTTTTAATAAGAAAGGCAGGAGCTTCGCAACATAAAAATCTGGCCATACCGCAGTATTTGTATTCTCAAAAGTTCCAGAAAGGGAATTTCATGCGATGCCATCATTTCAACTGCAGGTCTACGGTGGAGTGACCATGAACAACACGCTCTGCCTGGCCGTGTTCTTGGCTCTCGTTTACATCAGGGGCTTAACTTGGGACTTCTCTTCAGAGGTGCTCGTCATCTTCCTCGTGTGCATCATCATGGGCCTCTTCACCAGCTTCCGGACCAAGTTCCCGCTGTGGACGTGCTTCGTCGCCTTCCTTCTGTACCCACTGTCGCTGGTCTTGGTTTACATCCTCGACTACAAGTTTGGCTGGTCGTAGACCTGACCTGAATGGTGGTTAGTTGATAGGTCTGATATACGGGGACAAATGTAGGCATGAAGACCACTTCTCTTAGGCATGGGATCACTTCTCTTACTGCTTGTAAACCTCATCTTGTACGTGTTTCTGGTTGGATGGAGACTACGGCATACTTGGGGCCGTCGCTAATAAGTTACGATCAGAGGAGATGATATCTTGTGTGTTGCTGAGGGAATTGGTTGCAGTATAATTCATCGAGATATGTCATACGGAACATGAATATTTGGATTAACAATATGAGAACTAAAACTGAAATTACATATGTCTGTTGTATAGTTGCTAAATATATGTTTGACTATAACTAACATAATTGAATCAGAAGTCTTTTTCCATGCATGGTTGCATATTGAAGTGAGTTTTCTCATGTATGGTTGTATATTGAGGTGGTATGTCTATTTATTTATGTTTTGAGTTGGTATGTTTATATGTTGAGAGAAAAGGTCAGTGCGAATCACCTATTTTGTTGAGATAATATTGCTTAGGTCTCGCTCGTCACCAAGACAAGTTCAGTAAAATACCAGTCAACATGTGCATCAGCACCATGTTCCATCAGCCATCCCCCACTAAACTAAATCTACGAACCGCCTGGTCTGAACTCGTCGTTGCTGCGCAAATTGAATCAACCATCAGAAGACCTTGATAGTTTGTGCCAAGCTATGCCACCCGACCTCGATAGTTTTTCAGAAGCTCCTCCATTTCCTTGCTTTCAGGCTACCAAGTGGTGCGTGCAAAAGAATCAATTGTTTTAAGACTGAGAACAAATGTAAGAGCAAAACAAAAATACAATACTGGGCCATGAGCTTAGCAAAAAGGAGGTCACTGGTCGATGAAGACAATGCAGCATCAGTGTAGCTCAAAGATTGAAATGAGACTAGATTTCGGATTTTAGAATTTGGAGGCTTAGAAGTGCATTCATCATCTGAAGCATGATGAGCGTCATCATCATCATTAGGTTCGGTCTCGGTTCGGCTCGGTACTTTGGTCATCGGTTTATATGCCCACCCCGAATCATCATCTTGACTACATACTCAAGGTTCCTGCATTGCAACTCTTCAAGCATGGAAGTTGGCTCTTCGCTGCTTGAATTTTCAGGGTCAACTTCACACTTACAGGAGGCGTTGTCCTTCTAACACCGCAAAAAAATAAGCTTACCCATTGTCTTTGCATTTAATCGTTTTTTTTTTCACATTATGAAGTCCTCTTTATAGATGAGCTACAAATGGGTTGTGGAAGAATTTTCCTTTCCACCCACGCTAGTTCTGGACTTTGTGCCCCATATCATTCAATTCAACATGTTGCAGCATTACAGGCGTAATGGAGATGCCAAAGAAAACTTTTTTTTTATCATATTTTTCATTGGCACAGCGGAAATAAGGTATCAAATTGTATTTGTACATTCATTATGTGACAACAAAATCGATGGAAGGCAAAGACAGCTAACTTCTATTTATTCAAATCCGCAACTTGTATCAAGATTCGCTGTAAAAGTTACAAGGAAGCTCTCTTATGAAGTGGCAAACTGAGACTGAAAACTAAGAAAGAGCACAACCAGGCAGGGACTGCAACCAAGAGATGAAATGCAAGGAACCTGGAGGATGTACTCAATGATGATCATACTTGTCATGCTTTCGACAATGAATAAGAGATAGAAGATACAACAATAGCTGCAGCCTCTTCATAAACACAAATTTTCATGGGCTGGAAAAGCAAAGAAGTAAAAAGGTACATTTACTGAAGTTGTAACTTTTGAGACTCTAAAAGCGACATCTAAGCTCGTGGCCTTGTTGTTTATCGGTCCATTCATTATTTTATTTAGCAAATTTTGCAACCAGCATCACTTTAGCTTAGTATTTCAGTACTTACGTCTTAGTATCTATGCTGGTATGGTCTCTCTTTATGTCAAACCAAAATGACTGGGATTACGAATCAGCATGCAAGAACAAAGCAATATAATTGGGTTCACGAGTCAAATAATATGTTAGTGAATCAGAGTCAGCGGAGAAAAATTACTAGGTTCACAAACCAAATATGTACCCAGCGAACTGGGAGGTGGCAAATCACAAAAGAAGCAAATTCTGAATATGGTAACCATGATTTCAACAATTGCAAGTATCTAAAAGAACTTGAATCACTAACAGCGACAACAATAAGAATATGGTTAAATAAACACATCACCGCAGACCAGTTCCACATCTAATATGACATCAGGTCCAGAAGCATTGAAGTCGAGTCTATCTCAAAATTTATCCATTAGCTGTGTAAACCTAAGGCCAAATTAACTGCATATAAATCAACCATGTTCACTGGAAATGGCACTCCACAATCCATGTCTATCTAGATGCTGATCACATTTGTTGCTCTGCTATTCGTTAACTAGGCGGTGTTACACAGTATCACCCATAGCAAACTGATGAACATTCGAAACATGGGTCAAGGGGGTGACAAACCTTAAAATGTTATTCCAACACGACAATCCAGCAACATGCTCCCAGACCAAGCATGCACAGAGTCTCTTTTTCCATCTTGTCTTTTCAGGTAGAAACTTCATTCGGCACCTTCTCAGCACAGTAAGATGCATAAGTTGCAGCAAGGCCTGGAATACTCTTCTCATAAGGATGCACATACTTGTCCAGAAACTTCTTCTCAGTTAGTGCAACAATAGAATAGAAGTCAAGCTCAGGATAAAGCAAATCCTTCGAGTTGAGAATATTTAGCAAGGAATGCCGTGGCAGCAACCGGCGCTCATAGCTATACATGACCAGAACTGGCCTTTGAGCTATATAGGGTATCTCCAGCCCAACATCCCTTGTCAAGAAATTCACAGCTGTCTGCATCCTTTCCTCGGACATAGTGAGGATACACGGCATCTTCCTCACAGCAGTCAACACATCATCCTGTGACCAACCAAGCATTTCAAGGATCCCCATTTTCCTGTCAATTTTCTCCTGGCTCTGAAACGCGAACGCCATGATCGCATAGCGAAACATTGGGGAATCCCGGGGCACGCCAAGCTTATCGATGTATAGCACGGCACTCTGGACGTACTCGGGGAGCCGAGTGAGCACCCGGGTAAGGTATGTATCTGAAAATTCTTGGACACTTATCCCGCATTGCTGGAGGATGGCCAGGTTGGGCTTGGCGACCTTCTCGAGGTCCGCTCCGAGGATGCCGCCGTTCACCTTGATGGCCCCGAGGAGCTTCTCGAAGGAGCCGAAGACCGGGAGCCAGAAGGCGAGGTTGGGGCCGAGGGAGGAGCTGCGGAAGGTGGCGCGGGCGAGCGGGATGAGACGCGCGATCTGGGAGCGCTTGAGGCCGAGGACCGTGAGCTCGGCGACGCGCTTGGCCAGGTTCAGCTCCACATCGGCGCAGAGGAACTGCGGGTCGGCGGCGACGATGGCGGCGGTGCCTGAGGGGGAGATGCCGAGCGCGGCGAGGAAGGCGAGGACGGCGTCGATCTTGGAGGGGGACTTGAGGTGGGCGAGCTTCTTGGACGCCTTGCGCGCCTTGGGCCGGGAGAGGCCGCAGGTGGTGACGAGGTAGTCCTCGACGGCGAACGGCTCTGGGGATGCGGGTGCGGTGGCGGCGAGGAGGCGGTGGAGCGGGGAAAGGGGCGAGAGGGAGGGTGTGCGGACATGAGATGCGGAGAGGAAGAGCTTCCGGAGATGGAGCATCGCGTCGCGGCGGCGGCGGCGGCTGATTGACCGCTAGGCGTTTGGGATGTTGTAGCTGTAGGGTTTTTGCACTCCAAGTGGCCGATTTCTCGCTGTGCCGCTGATGATGTAAAAATAGGTGTTGTAAGTATAATTCATATCATAAAGTGTTTTTTACATTTGAAAATGCTAACTCCAACAGATGATATATATTTGATGATATAAAACTACTACTTCAATAGATAGATCATCTACAGCCGGACTTTTCAAATCCGGAAAAATGCCCGCGGACACGCTCAGGCGCGTTCGCGAACACTAATCGGTTACGTCTCAAATAATGCAATCCATATCTGGACACCTCAATTATCATATCTAAAATCTATAAACTCATGCAACTATGTCAATGCACGCACATCGTTCGGCTACTCCATCATACTACACTAAACATGCCATCGGACTACTAAAATTTGGCATGTTTGGCTATGGTGGAGATCATCCACGGCTGCCCTTACCCTTCCCGGCGCCCTTACCGTCTTTCTCGCGGAAGTACCGGTCGAAGACGCGGTAGGGACCGAGTCGGGTCTGCTCGTCGCCGGAGTGTCCTTGTCGTCGATGTCCTCCGTCAGAGGCAGTCCGTCCATGGCACAGATCGCCCGATTCCGCTCCCGGGCGAGGGCGTGCGTGTTCCTTTGCTGCCATTTCTTCAAAATGCGGGCGCGAATGGCTTCCTCCTCTGCGGCCGCCCGCGCCGCCGCATCAGCTGCCTCCGCCATTTCCGCCGCCATAAGGGCCTCGACGGCCCTTATCCTCTCCTTCCCATGGCGGGCTGCCCATTTCCGATGGGACTCATAGTTTGCCCGACCGGTGATGGGCAAGGAGAGATTTTTCAGATGCCGGGCCCGCGATGATCCAGCCCACGGGACCCGAGCGCCCGTTGAGCCGACACAATGGAGTCACGTCGGACATATCTGTTCGTCGGTCGGGCATTGTCCTCCCGGGAGCGGCGGAGTGCAATGCGGACCGCCATTGCCTCCTCCAACCGCACGGGATGACACCCCAGTCGACGGATCCGGATTGGTCGGAGTCAGATCCGCTGCCCGCCATGCCGGAGACGGCAGGATGTGAGCTCGGGTGGCGGAGGGAGTGGAGGGCAGGGGAGTGTGAAGTTGCTAGGGTTTGGTCCGGCGAGCGGATGGGGACGAATATATGTGGGTCGGGTGAGCCAGCGTGGACCGGGTCCGACGTGGCAGACGCGCCCGGTGAAGGAAATATGCCCTAGAGGCAATGATAAAGTTGTTTTTTATATTTTCTTATATCATGATAAATGTTTATTATTCATGCTAGAATTGTATTAACGGAAACTTAGTACATGTGTGAATACATAGACAAACAGAGTGTCCCTAGTATGCCTCTACTAGACTAGCTCGTTAATCAAAGATGGTTAAGTTTCCTGACCATAGACATGTGTTGTCATTTGATGAACGGGATCACATCATTAGAGAATAATGTGATGGACAAGACCCATCCATTAGCTTAGCATAATGATCGTTTAGTTTTATTACTATTGCTTTCTTTATGACTTATACATGTTTCTCTGACTATGAGATTATGCAATTCCCGAATACCGGAGGAACACCTTGTGTTCTATCAAACGTCACAACGTAACTGGGTGATTATAAAGATGCTCTACAGGTGTCTCCGGTGGTGTTTGTTGAGTTGGCATAGATCAAGATTAGGATTTGTCACTCCGTGTATCGAAGAGGTATCTCTGGGCCCTATCGGTAATGCACATCACTTTGAGCCTTGCAAGCAATGTGACTAATGAGTTAGTCATGGGATGATGCATTACGGAACGAGTAAAGAGACTTGCCGGTAACGAGATTGAACTAGGTATGTTGATACCGACGATCGAATCTCGGGCAAATAACATACCGTTGACAAAGGGAACAACATATGTTGTTATGTGGTTTGACCGATGATGTCTACTACACAACCTTCTTCTTGTAGACGTTGTTGGGCCTCCAGGTGCGGAGGTTTGTAGGACAGTAGCAAATTTCCCTCAAGTGGATGACCTAAGGTTTATCAATCCGTGGGAGGCGTAGGATGAAGATGGTCTCTCTCAAACAACCCTGCAACCAAATAGCAAAGAGTCTCTTGTGTCCCCAACACACCCAATACAATGGTAAATTGTATAGGTGCACTAGTTCGGCGAAGAGATGGTGATACAAGTGCAATATGGATGGTAGATATAGGTTTTTGTAATCTGAAAATATAAAAACAGCAAGGTAGCAAATGGTAAAAGTGAGCGTAAACGGTATTGCAATGCTAGGAAACAAGGCCTAGGGTTCATACTTTCACTAGTGCAAGTTCTCTCAACAATAATAACATAATTGGATCATATAACTATCCCTAAACATGCAACAAAGAGTCACTCCAAAGTCACTAATAGCGGAGAACAAACGAAGAGATTATTGTAGGGTACGAAACCACCTCAAAGTTATCCTTTCTGATCGATCTATTCAAGAGTCCGTAGTAAAATAACACCTTAAGACACAAATCAACCAAAACCCTAATGTCACCTAGATACTCCAATGTCACCTCGAGTATCCGTGGGTATGATTATACGATATGCATCACACAATCCCAGATTCATCTATTCAACCAACACAAAGAACTTCAAAGAGTGCCCCAAAGTTTCTACCGGAGAGTCAAGACGAAAACGTGTGCCAACCCCTATGCATAAGTTCACGAGGTCACGGAACCCGCAAGTTGATCATCAAAACATACATCAAGTAGATCACGTGATATCCCATTATCACCGCAGATAAGCACATGCAAGACATACATCAAGTGTTCTCAAATCCTTGAAGACTCAATCTGATAAGATAACTTCAAAGGGAAAACTCAATCCATTAAAAGAGAGTAGAGGGGGAGAAACATCATAAGATCCAACTATAATAGCAAAGCTCGCGATACATCAAGATCGTGCCACCTCAAGAACACGAGAGAGAGAGAGAGAGAGATCAAACACATAGCTACTGGTACATACCCTCAGCCCCGAGGGTGAACTACTCCCTCCTCATCATGGAGAGCGCCGGGATGATGAAGATGGCCACCGAAGAGGGGCTCCCCCCTCCGGCAGGGTGCCGGACGGGTCTAGATTGGTTTTCGGTGGCTACGGAGGCTTGCGGCGGTGAAACTCTCGATCTAGGTTTCTTTCTGGAAGTTTTGGGTTATATAAGAGGTGTTGGAGTCGGGAACAAGTCAGGGGGGTCCCCGAGGCGGCCACGAGGTAGGGGGCGCACCCAGGGGGTAGGGCGCCCTCGTGGTGGCCTCGGGACTCTCCTGGCCAACCTCCCGTACTCCGTGGGCTTCTTCTGGTCCAAAAATAATCTCCGTCAAATTTCAGGTCAATTGGACTCCGTTTGGTTTTCCTTTTCTGCGATACTCAAAAACAAGGAAAAAAAACAGAAACTGGCACTGGGCTCTAGGTTAATAGGTTAGTCCCAAAAATCATATAAAATAGCATACAAATGCATATAAAACATCCTAGATGGATAATATAATAGCATGGAACAATCAAAAATTATAGATACGTTGGAGATGTATCAGCATCCCCAAGCTTAATTCCTGCTCGTCCTCGAGTAGGTAAATGATAAAAATAGAATTTTTGATGTGGAATGCTACCTAGCATAATTCTCAATGTAATTTTCTTTATTGTGGCATGAATGTTCAGATCCGAAAGATTCAAAACAAAAGTTTAATATTGACATAAAAATAAAAATATTTCAAGCATACTAACAAAGCAATCATGTCTTCTCAAAATAACATGGCCAAAGAAAGTTATCCCTACAAAATCATATAGTCTGGCTATGCTCTATCTTCATCACACAAAATATTTAAATCATGCACAACCCCGATGACAAGCCAAGCAATTGTTTCATACTTTTTATGTTCTCAAACTTTTTCAACTTTCACGCAATACATGAGCGTGAGCCATGGACATAGCACTATAGGTGGAGTAGAATGGTGGTTGTGGAGAAGACAAAAAGGAGAAGATAGTCTCACATCAACTAGGCGTATCAACGGGCTATGGAGATGCCCATCAATAGATATCAATGTGAGTGAGTAGGGATTGCCATGCAACGGATGCACTAGAGCTATAAATGTATGAAAGCTCAAAAAGAAACTAAGTGGGTGTGCATCCAACTCGCTTGCTCACGAAGACCTAGGGCATTTTGAGGAAGCCCATCATTGGAATATACAAGCCAAGTTCTATAATGAAAGATTCCCACTAGTATATGAAAGTGACAACATAGGAGACTCTCTATCATGAAGATCATGGTGCTACTTTGAAGCACAAGTGTGGTAAAGGGATAGTAGCACTGCCCCTTCTCTCTTTTTCTCTCATTTTTTGTTTTTTTGTCCTTCTCTTTTTTATGGCCTCTTTTTTCTCTTTTTTTATTTGGGCTTCTTTGGCCTCTTTTATTTATTTATTTCTTCCGGAGTCTCATCCCGACTTGTGGGGGAATCATAGTCTTCATCATCCTTTCCTCACTAGGACAATGCTCTAATAATGATGATCATCACACTCTTATTTACTTACAACTCAATACTTAGAACAAAATATGACTCTGTAAATGCCTCCGGCGGTGTATCGGGATGTGCAATGAATCAAGAGTGACATGTATGAAAATCATGAACGGTGGCTTTGCCACAAATACGATGTCAACTACATGATCATGCAAGGCAATATGACAATGATGGAGCGTGTCATAATAAACGGAACAGTGGAAAGTTGCATGGCAATATATCTCGGAATGGCTATGGAAATGTCATAATAGGTAGTTATGGTGGCTGTTTTGAGGAAGGTATATGGTGGGTGTATGATACCGGCGAAAGGTGCGCGGTATTAGAGAGGCTAGCAATGGTGGAAGGGTGAGAGTGCGTATAATCCATGGACTCAACATTAGTCATAAAGAACTCACATACTTATTGCAAAAATCTATTAGTTATCAAAACGAAGTACTACGCGCATGCTCCTAGGGGGATAGATTGGTAGGAAAAGACCATCGCTCGTCCCCAACCGCCACTCATACGGAGGACAATCAATAAATAAATCATGCTCCGACTTCATCATATAACGGTTCACCATACGTGCATGCTACGAGAATCACAGACTTCAACACAAGTATCTCTCAAATTCACAACTACTCAACTAGCATGACTCTAATATCACCATCTTCATATCTCAAAACAATCATAAGGAATCCAACTTCTCATAGTATTCAATGCACTTTATATGAAAGTTTTTATTATATCCCTCTTGGATGCCCATCAAATTAGGACTAAATTCATAACCAAAGCAAATTACCATGTTGTTCTAAAGACTCTCAAAATAATATAAGTGAAGCATGAGAGTAAATCCATTTCTACAAAATAAAACTACCGTCGTGCTCTAAAAGATATAAGTGAAGCACTAGAGCAAACGACAAACTACTCCACAAGATATAAGTGAAGATCAATGAGTAGTTGAATAATTATGCAACTATGTGAAGACTCTCTAACATTCAAGAATTTCAGATCTTGATATTTTATTCAAACAGCAATCAAAACAAAAGAAAATAAAATGACGCTCCAAGCAAAACACATATCATGTGGTGAATAAAAATATAGCTCCAAGTAAGGTTACCGATGAACGAAGACGAAAGAGGGGATGCCTTCCGGGGCATCCCCAAGCTTAGGCTCTTGGTTGTCCTTGAATATTACCTTGGGGTGCCTTGGGCATCCCCAAGCTTAGGCTCTTGCCACTCCTTATTCCATAGTCCATCGAATCTTTACCCAAAACTTGAAAACTTCACAACACAAAACTCAACAGAAAACTCCTAAGCTCCGTTAGTATAAGAAAATAAATCACCACTTAGGTACTATTGTGAACTCATTATAAATTCATATTGGTGTAATATCTACTGTATTCCAACTTCTCTATGGTTCATACCCTCCGATACTACTCATAGATTCATCAAAGTAAGCAAACAACACACAGAAAACAGAATCTGTCAAAAACAGAACAGTCTGTAGTAATCTGTATCATTTGAATACTTCTGGAACACCAAAAATTCTGAAATAAATTGTTGGACCTGAGGAATTTGTCTATTAATATTCTTCAAAAATAATCAACCTAAAATCACTCTCCAGTAAAAAATGGCAGCTAATCTCGTGAGCACAAAAGTTTCTATTTTTTACAGCAAGATCGCAAAGACTTCACCCAAGTCTTCCCAAAGGTTCTACTTGGCACAAACACTAATTAAAACATAAAACCACATCTAAACAGAAGCTAGATGAATTATTTATTAATAAACAGGAGCAAAAAGCAAGGAACAAAAATAAAATTGGGTTGCCTCCCAACTAGCGCTAACGTTTAACGCCCCTAGCTAGGCATGATGATTTCAATGATGCTCACATAAAAGATAAGAATTGAAATATAAAGAGAGCATCATGAAGAATATGACTAGCACATTTAAGTCTAACCCACTTCCTATGCATAGGGATTTTGTGAGCAAACAACTTATGGGAACAATAATCAACTAGCATAGGAAGGCAAAACAAGCATAAATTTAAAACTTTAAGCACATGGAGAGGAAACCATATATTATTGCAATTCCTACAAGGATATGTTCCTCCCTCATAATAATTTTCAGTAGCATCATGAATGAATTCAACAATATAACTATCACATAAAGCATTCTTTTTATTATCTACAAGCATAGAATTTTTATTACTCTCCACATAAGCAAATTTCTTCTCATGAATAATAGTGGGAGTGTCATAAGAAACTCGAATACTATAAATTGTTTCCACATTGAAAGAATAAATTTCAGAAAAAGGGTAATCATAATCATGACAAGTTTTATAAATATAATCATCACTACTTTTTATAGCATACGTATCATCACAATAATTATCATAAGTAGCAACTTTGTTCTCATCATAATCGATTGAAACCTCTTCCAAGATAGTGGAATCATCACTAAATAAAGTCATGACCTCTTCAAATCCACTTTCATATTTATCACAATAAGATTCAACATCCTCCAAAATAGTGGGATCATTACTTCCTAAATTTGACACTCTTCCAAACCCACTTTCATCAATATAATCATCATAAGTAGGAGGCATGCTATCATCATAATAAATTTGCTCATCAAAACTTGGGAGGCTAAAAATATCATCTTCATTAAACATAGCATCCCCAAGCTTGGGACAAACATTAATTGCAGCAAATATATTCTCAAACATGTCATTATCATCAAACATAGCATCTCCAAGCTTGGGCCTTTTCATATCATAAGCATAATCACTCTCATCATTAATAGTATGGATAGCACCAATAGTATAGCAATTATCATCATCACAATGAGTAATAGGAGCAACATCATTTGGGAGGATACCTTTCTACCTTTGCTTCTCCGTCTTTTCTTTTTCTTCTTCACATCATGTGTGGGTTTAACCCTCTTTTTTGAGCTCCTTATTAATGAGATTGGTTGAATAGAAAGCTCCTCCTCGTTACCTGATTCATCATAAGAAATAATAGGAGGATATTGGGAAGTCTCTTCCCTTTCATTAGTATTCTCTTCATCTTCTATTTGTTTCCTTTTCTTTATGTAATTGGTAGTATAAGGATTTTCAATGCAATTCACCGCACAATACATAAAAATTTCTTCTAGATCAAAATCAAGAAATCTATCAAGATTAAATTTTGGAATACCCTCAGTTATACGTTTCATTTCTTCATACCCCAAAAGAAGACTAAGCTCTTTATGATGCTCAAGGGTAATCAAGTTATCACAATTTTTGGACACGATTTGATCATGAAACAAATAGCATTGGATCTTTAAATGACCATGTTCATTGCAAAGTTCACAAGGATGGCGATAAATATTGAATTTTTCAGCACAATCATCTAGCCTTTCTTGCAACCATTTAGTTTCCATATACTTATGCCTCTTGCAAAATCTATCTTCCCTATTTGGTGTGTACTTCCAAGCTCTATGTATTCTACAAAAGTTGACATGCTTATAAGAGACATTTTCATCATGACTAGTGCAATCATCATTAGTACTATGGATATTCAAAGAATTCATACTAACAACATTGCAATCATGCTCATCTTTCAAAGATTTAGTGCCAAACATTCTAATGCATTCTTCTTCTAACACTTTGGCACAATTATCGGAATCCTTATTTTCATGAAAGACATTAAAAAGATGAAGCATATGAGGCAACCTTAATTCCATTTTTTTGTAGTTTCATTTTATAGACTAAACTAGTGATAAAATAAGAAACTAAAAGATTTGATTGCAAGATCTAAAGATATATCTTCAAGCACTAACCTCCCCTGCAACGGCGCGAGAAAAGAGCTTGATGTCTACTACACAACCTTCTTCTTGTAGACGTTGTTGGGCCTCCAAGTGCAGAGGTTTGTAGGACAGTAGCAAATTTCCCTCAAGTGGATGACCTAAGGTTTATCAATCCGTGGGAGGCGTAGGATGAAGATGGTCTCTCTCAAACAACCCTGCAACCAAATAGCAAAGAGTCTCTTGTGTCCCCAACACACCCAATACAATGGTAAATTGTATAGGTGCACTAGTTCGGCGAAGAGATGGTGATACAAGTGCAATATGGATGGTAGATATAGGTTTTTGTAATATGAAAATATAAAAACAGCAAGGTAGCAAATGGTAAAAGTGAGCGTAAACGGTATTGCAATGCTAGGAAACAAGGCTTAGGGTTCATACTTTCACTAGTGCAAGTTCTCCGAACAATAATAACATAATTGGATGATATAACTATCCCTCAACATGCAACAGAGAGTCACTCCAAAGTCACTAATAGCGGAGAACAAACGAAGAGATTATTGTAGGGTACGAAACCACCTCAAAGTTATCCTTTCTGATCGATCTATTCAAGAGTCCGTAGTAAAATAACACCTTAAGACACAAATCAACCAAAACCCTAATGTCACCTAGATACTCCAATGTCAACTCGAGTATCCGTGGGTATGATTATACGATATGCATCACACAATCTCAGATTCATCTATTCAACCAACACAAAGGACTTCAAAGAGTGCCCCAAAGTTTCTACCGGAGAGTCAAGACGAAAACATGTGCCAACCCCTATGCATAAGTTCACGAGGTCACGAAACCCGCAAGTTGATCACCAAAACATACATCAAGTAGATCACGTGATATCCCATTGTCACCACAGGTAAGCACATGCAAGACATACATCAAGTGTTCTCAAATCCTTAAAGACTCAATCCGATAAGATAACTTCAAAGGGATGTTATTGGGCTTTATTATACACTTTTATATTATATTTGGGACTAACCTATTACCGGAGGGCCAGCCCAGAATTGTTGTTTTTGCCTATTTCAGTGTCTTGCAGATCAAACGGAGTCCAAACGGAATGAAACCTTTGGGAACATGATTTTTGGAACAAACGTGATCCAGAGGACTTGGACCCTACGCAAAGAAAGCAACCAGGAGGGCACGAGGTAGGGGGGCGCGCCTACCCCCCTGGGCGCGCCCTCCACCCTCATGGGGCCCATGTTGCTCCACCGACATACTTCTTCCTCCTATATATACCTACGTACCCCCAAACCAACAAAAGCATCCACGAAAACCTAATTCCACCGCCGCAACCTTCTATACCCGTGAGATCCCATCTTGGGGCCTTTTCCGGCGTCCTGTCGGAGGGGGCATTGATCACGGAGGGCTTCTACATCAACACCATAGCCTCTCCGATGATGTGTGAGTAGTTTACCTCAGACCTTCGGGTCCATAGTTATTAGCTAGATGGCTTCTTCTCTCTCTTTGGATCTCAATACAAAGTTCTCCATGATTCTCGTGGAGATCTATTCGATGTAATCTTCTTTTGCGGTGTGTTTGTTGAGACAGATGAATTGTGGGTTTATGATCAAGTTTATCTATGAACAATATTTGAATCTTCTCTGAATTCTTGTATGTATGATTGGTTATCTTTGCAAGTCTCTTCGAATTATCAGTTTGGTTTGCCCTACTAGATTGATCTTTCTTGCAATGGGAGAAGTGCTTAGCTTTGGGTTCAATCTTGCGGTGTCCTTTCCCAGTGACAGCAGGGGCAGCAAGGCACGTATTGTATTGTTGCCATCGAGGATAACAAGATGGGGTTTATTTCATATTGCATGAGTTTATCCCTCCACATCATGTCATCATACCTAAAGCATTACTCTGTTCTTTTGAACTTAATACTCTAGATGCATGCTGGATAGCGGTCGATGTGTGGAGTAATAGTAGTAGATGCAGGCAGGAGTCGGTCAACTTGTCACGGACGTGATGCCTATATATATGATCATACCTAGATATTCTCATAACTATGCTCAATTCTATCAATTGCTCAACAGTAATTTGTTCACCCACCATAATACTTATGCTCTCGAGAGAAGCCACTAGTGAAACCTATGGCCCCCGGGTCTATTTTCCATCATATTAATCTTCCAACACTTAGCTATTTTTATTGCCTTTCATTTTACTTTGCATCTTCATTATAAAAATACCAAAAATATTATCTTATCATATCTATCAGATCTCACTTTCGTAAGTGACCGTGAAGGGATTGACCACCCCTTTATTGCGTTGGTTGCGAGGTTTTTATTTGTTTGTGTAGGTGCGAGGGACTCGTGCGTGGCCTCCTACTGGATTGATACCTTGGTTCTAAAAAACTGAGGGAAATACTTACGCTGCTTTATTGCATCACCCTTTCCTCTTCAAGGGGAAACCAACGCAGTGCTCAAGACGTAGCAATATCCCATTGTCACCACAGATAAGCACATGCAAGACATACATCAAGTGTTCTCAAATCCTTAAAGACTAAATCCGATAAGATAACTTCAAAGGGAAAACTCAATCCATTACAAGAGAGTAGAGGGGGAGAGACATCATAAGATCCAACTATAATAGCAAAGCTCGCGATACATCAAGATCGTGCCACCTCAAGAACACGAGAGAGAGAGATCAAACACATAGCTACTGTTACATACCCTTAGCCCCGAGGGTGAACTACTCCCTCCTCATCATGGAGAGCGCCGGGATGATGAAGATGGCCACCGGAGAGGGACTCCCCCCTCCGGCAAGGTGCCGAAACGGGTCTAGATTGGTTTTCGGTGGCTACGGAGGCTTGCGGCGGCGGAACTCCCGATCTAGGTTTCTTTCTGGAAGTTTTGGGTTATATAAGAGGTGTTGGAGTCGGGAACAAGTCAGGGGGGTCCCCGAGGCGGCCACGAGGCAGGGGGCACGCCCAGGGGGTAGGGCGCGCCCCACCCTCGTGGTGGCCTAGGGACTCTTCTGGCCCACCTCCCATACTTCGTGGGCTTCTTCTGGTCCAAAAATAATCTCCGTCAACTTTCAGGTCAATTAGACTCCGTTTGGTTTTCCTTTTCTGTGATACTCAAAAACAAGGGGAAAAACAAAAACTGGCACTGGGCTCTAGGTTAATAGGTTAGTCTAAAAAATCATATAAAATAGCATATAAATGCATATAAAACATCCTAGATGGATAATATAATAGCATGGAACAATAAAAAATTATAGATACGTTGGAGACGTATCAACCGATAAAGATCTTCGTAGAATATGTAGGAGCCAATATGAGCATCCAGGTTCCGCTATTGGTTATTAACCAGAGATGTGTCTCGGTCATGTCTACATAGTTCTCGAACCCGTAGGGTCCGCACGCTTAACGTTTGATGACGATTTGTATTATGAGTTATGTGATTTGATGACCGAAGTTTGTTCAGAGTCCCGGATGAGATCACGTACATGACGAGGAGTCTCGAAATGGTTGAGACATAAAGAATGATATATTGGACGATGTTATTCGGACAACGGATGAGTTCCGAGAGGTACCGGGTAATTATCGGAGTGCCGGAGGGTTATCGGAACCCCCCGGGGGAACTAATGGGCCATGATGGGCCTTAGTGGGGAGAGAGAAGGGACACAAGGGGGCTGGCCGCCCCCCCTTTGGGTCCAAATTGGACTAGTGGAAGGGGGCGGCGCCCCCCTTTCCTTCCCTTCTCCCTCTCCCTTCCTTCTTCCCCCTTCCTCCAGGTGGAATCCTACTAGGACTTGGAGTCCTAGTAGGACTCCTCTCTCCTGGCGCGCCCTACAGGGGCCGGCCGGCCTCCCCCTCCCCTCCTTTATATACGGGGGCAGGGGGCACCCTAGAACACACAAGATCAGTTGTCTTAGCCATGTGCGGTGCCCCCTCCACAGTTTACCACCTCGGTCATATCGTCGTAGTGCTTAGGCGAAGCCCTGCGCCGTAACTTCATCATCACCGTTGCCACACCGTCGTGCTGACGGAACTCTCCCTTGTCCTCAACTGGATCAAGAGCTCAAGGGACGTCGTCGTGCTGAACGTGTGCTGAACACGGAGGTGCCGTACGTTCGGTGCTAGGATCGGTTGGATCGCGAAGACGTTCGACTACATCAACCGCGTTACTAACGCTTCCGCTTTTGGTCTACGAGGGTACATGGACACACTCTCCCCGCTCGTTGCTATGCATATCCTAGATAGATCTTGCGTGATCGTAGGTAAAATTTTGAAATACGACGTTCCCCAACAGTGGCATCCGAGCCAGGTCTATGCGTAGATGTTATATGCACGAGTAGAACACAGAGAGTTGTGGGCGATAATAGTCATACTGTCTTACTTTGATTCGACGGTATTGTTGGATGAAGTGGCCCGGACCGACATTACATGACCGCGTTCATGAGACTAGTTCTACCGACTTGCTTTGCACACAGGTGGCTAGCGGGTGTCTATTTCTCCAACTTTAGTTGAATCGAGTTTGACTACGCCCAGTCCTTGTTGAAGGTTAAAACAACACACTTGACGAAAAATCATTGTGGTTTTGATGCATAGGTAAGAACGGTTCTTGCTAGAAGCCCGTAGCAGCCACGTAGAACTTGCAACAACAAAGTAGAGGCTGTCTATCTTGTTTTTGCAGGGCGTGTTGTGATGTGATATGGTCAAGACGTGATGATATAAATTGCTGTATGAGATGATCATGTTTTGTAAAAGTTATCGGCAACTGGAAGGAGCCTTATGGTTGTCGCTTTATTGTATGAAATGCAATCGCCATGTAATTGCTTTACTTTATCACTAAGCGGTAGTGATAGTCGTAGAAGCAATAGTTGGCGAGACAACGACGATGCTACGATGGAGATCAAGGTGTCAAGCCGGTGACGATGGTGATCATGATGGTGCTTTGGAGATGGAGATCAAAGCCACAAGATGATGATGACCATATCATATCACTTATTTTGATTGCATATGATGTTTATCCTTTATGCATCTTATTTTACTTAGTACGGCGGTAGCATTATAAGATGATATCTCACTAAATTTCAAGGTATAAGTGTTCTCCCTGTGTATGCACCGTTGCTACAGTTCGTCGTGCCGAGACACCACGTGATGATCGGGTGTGATAAGCTCTACGTTCACATTCAACGGGTGCAAGCCAGTTTTGCACACGCAAAATACTCGGGTTAAACTTGACGAGCCTAGCATATGCACATATGGCCTCGGAACACTGAGACCGAAAGGTCGAACGTGGGAAATGGTTCCAAAGTCGATGTGATCGCCGTCGGCACGCTACCTCTACATCTACCTTCGGGATTAGTTTTAGACCCGAATAATTGTTATTTGGTGCCAGCGTTAAGCATGAACATTATATCTGGATCTTGTTTGATGCGAGACGGTTATTCATTTAAATCAGAGGATAATGGTCGTTCTATTTATATGAGTAATATCTTTTATGGTCATGCACCCTTAATGAGTGGTCTATTTTTGTTGAATCTCGATTGTGGTGATACACATATTCATAATATTGAAGCCAAAAGATGCAAGATTACTAATGATAGTGCAACTTATTTGTGGCACTGCCGTTTAGGTCATATTGGTGTAAAGCGCATGAAGAAACTCCATGCTGATGGGCTTTTGGAATCACTTGATTATGAATCATTTGATGCTTGCGAACCATGCCTCATGAGCAAGATGACTAAGACTCCATTCTCCAGAACAAATGGAGCGAGCAACAGGCTTGTTGGAAATAATACATACTGATGTATGCGGTCCGATGAGTGTTGAGCCTCGCGGCGGGTATCGTTATTTTCTGACCTTCACAGATGATTTGAGCAGATATGGGTATATCTACTTGATGAAACATAAGTCTGAAACATTTGAAAAGTTCAAAGAATTTCAGTGTGAAGTGGAAAATCATCGTAACAAGAAAATAAAGTTTCTATGATCTGATCATGGAGGTGAATATTTGTGTTAAGAGTTTGGTCTTCATTTGAAACAATGTGGAATAGTTTCGCAACTCACGCCACCTGGAACACCACAGCATAATGGTGTGTCCAAACGTCGTAATCGTACTCTATTAGATATGGTGTGATCTATGTGTTAGGGAACGTAGTAATTTCAAAAAAAATCCTACGCACACACAAGATCATGGTGATGCATAGCAACGAGAGGGGAGAGTGTTGTCCACGTACCCTCGTAGACCGTAAGCGGAAGCGTTATGACAGCGCGGCTGATGTAGTTGTATGTCTTCACGATCGACCGATCCTAGTACCAAAAGTACGGCACCTCCGTGATCTGCACACGTTCAGCTCGGTGACGTCCCACGAACTCACAATCCAGAAGAGTGTTGAGGGAGAGTTTCATCAGCACGACGGCGTGATGACAGTGATGATGAAGCTACCAGCGCAGGGCTTCGCCTAAGCACTACAGCTATATGACCGAGGTGGATTATGGTGGAGGGGGGGCACCGCACACGGCTGGAAACAATCAACTTGTGTGTTCTAGGGTGCCCCCTGCCCCCGTATATAAAGGAGCAAGGGGGAGGCTGGCCGGCCCTTGGGGCGCGCCAGGAGAGGAGGAGTCCTCCTCCTAGTAGGAGTAGGACTCCCCTTTCTTACTCCTACTAGGAGGGGGAAAGGAAGGAGGAGAGGGAGAAGGAAAGGGGGGCGCCGCCCCCCCCTTCCCTAGACCAATTCGGACTAGAGGGGGAGGGGGCGCGCGGCCTGCCCTAGCTGGCCCTCTCTCTCTCTCTCTCTCTCTCCACTAAGGCCCATGTGGCCCATGAGTTCTCCCGGGGGGTTCCCGTAACCCTCCAGCACTTCGGTTTTCTCCGAAATCACCCGGAACAGTTCCGGTGTCCGAATATAGCCGTCCAATATATCAATCTTTATGTATCGATCATTTCGAGACTCCTTGTCATGTCTGTGATCACATTCGGGACTCCGAACTATCTTCGGTACATCAAAACACATAGACTCATAATACCGATCGTCACCGAACGTTAAGCGTGCGGACCCTACGGGTTCGAGAACTATGTAGACATGACCGAGACATGTCTCCGGTCAATAACCAATAGCGGAACCTGAATGTTAATATTGGCTCCCACATATTCTACGAGGATCTTTATCAGTCAAACCGCATAACAACATACGTTGTTCCCTTTGTCATCGGTATGTTACTTTCCCGAGATTCGATCGTCGGTATCTCAATACCTAGTTCAATCTCGTTACCGACAAGTCTCTTTACTCGTTCCATAATGCATCATCCGGCAACTAACTCATTAGTCACATTGCTTGCAAGGCTTATAGTGATGTGCATTACCAAGAGGGCCTAGAGATACCTCTCCGACAATCGGAGTGATAAATCCTAATCTTGATCTATGCCAACTCAACAAGTACCATCGGAGACACCTGTAGAGCACCTTTATAATCACCCAGTTACGTTGTGACGTTTGGTAGCACACAAAGTGGTCCTCCGGTATTTGGGAGTTGCATAATCTCATAGTCATAGGAACATGTATAAGTCATGAAGAAAGCAATAGCAATATACTAAACGATCAAGTGCTAAGCTAACGGAATGGGTCAAGTCAATCACATCATTTTCTAATGATGTGATCCCGTTAATCAAATGAAAACTCATGTCTATGGCTAGGAAACTTAACCATCTTTGATTCAACGAGCTAGTCAAGTAGAGGCATACTAGTGACACTCTGTTTGTCTATATATTCACACATTTACTAAGTTTCCGGTTAATAGAATTCTAGCATGAATAATAAACATTTATCATGATATAAGGAAATATAAATAACAACTTTATTATTGCCTCTAGGGCATATTTCCTTCAGTCTCCCACTTGCACTAGAGTCAATAATCTAGATTACACAGTAATGATTCTAACACCCATGGAGTCTTGGTGTTGATCATGTTTTGCTCGTGTGAGAGGCTTAGTCAATGGGTCTGCAACATTCACATCCGTATGTATCTTGCAAATCTCTATGTCTCCCTCCTTGAATTGATCGCGGATGGAACTGAAGCGTCTCTTGATGTGCTTGGTTCTCTTGTGAAATCTGGATTCCTTTGCCAAGGCAATTGCACCAGTATTGTCACAAAAGATTTTCATTGGACCCAATGCACTAGGTATGACACCTAGATCGGATATGAACTCTTTCATCTAGACTCCTTCATTTGCTTCTTATGAAGCAGCTATGTACTCCGCTTCACACATAGATCCCGCCACGACGCTTTGCTTAGAACTGCACCAACTGACAGCTCCACCATTCAATATAAACACATATCCGATTTGTGACTTAGAGTCATCCGGATCAGTGTCAAAGCTTGCATCAACGTAACCATTTACGATGAGCTCTTTGTCACCTCCATAAACGAGAAACATATCCTTAGCCCTTTTCAGGTATTTCAGGATGTTCTTGACCGTTGTCCAGTGATCCACTCCTGGATTACTTTGGTACCTCCCTGCTAAACTGATAGCAAGGCACACATCAGGTCTGGTACACATCATTGCATACATGATAGAGCCTATGGCTGAAGCATAGGGAACACCTTTCATTTTCTCTCTATCTTCTACAGTGGTCGGGCATTAAGTCTGACTCAACTTCACACCTTGTAACATAGGCAAGAACGCTTTCTTTGCTTGATCCATTTTGAACTTTTTCAAAACTTTATCAAGGTATGTGCTTTGTGAAAGTCCAATTAAGCGTCTTGATCTATCTCTATAGATCTTGATGCCCAATATATAAGCAGCTTCACCGAGGTCTTTCATTGAAAAACTCTTGTTCAAGTATCCTTTTATGCTATCCAGAAATTCTATATCATTTCCAATCAACAATATGTCATCCACATATAATATTAGAAATGCTACAGAGCTCCCACTCACTTTCTTGTAAATACAGGCTTCTCCATAAGTCTGTATAAAACCATATGCTTTGATCACACTATCAAAACGTTTATTCCAACTCCGAGATGCTTGCACCAGTCCATAAATGGATCGCTGGAGCTTGCACACTTTGTTAGCATCCTTTGGATCGATAAAACCTTTAGGTTGCATCTTCCAGAAATCCATTCAGGAATGCAGTCTTTACATCCATTTGCCAAATTTCATAATCATAAAATGCAGCAATTGCTAACATGATTCGGACAGACTTAAGCATCGCTACGGGTGAGAAGGTCTCATCGTAGTCAACTCCTTGAACTTGTCAAAAACCTTTTGCAACAAGTCGAGCTTTGTAGACAGTAACATTACCGTGAGCGTCAGTCTTCTTCTTGAAGATCCATTTATTCTCGATGGCTTGCCGATCATCGGGCAAGTCAACCAAAGTCCAAACTTTGTTCTCATACATGGATCCCATCTCAGATTTCATGGCCTCAAGCCATTTCGCGGAATCTGGGCTCATCATCGCTTCCTCATAGTTCGTAGGTTTGTCATGGTCAAGTAACATGACCTCCAGAACATGATTACCGTACCACTCTGGTGCGGATCTTACTCTGGTTGACCTACGAGGTTCGGTAGTGACTTGATCTGAAGTTACATGATCATCGTCATTAGCTTCCTCACTAATTGGTGTAGGAGTCACAGGAACAGAATTCTGTGATGAACTACTTTCCAATAAGGGAGCAGGTACAGTTACCTCATCAAGTTCTACTTTCCTCCCACTCACTTCTTTCGAGAGAAACTCCTTCTCTAGAAAGGATCCATTCTTAGCAACGAATGTCTTGCCTTTAGATCTGTGATAGAAGGTGTACCCAACAGTCTCCTTTGGGTATCCTATGAAGACACCTTTCTCCGATTTGGGTTCGAGCTTATCCGATATGGGTATATGGTGCCCTATTTAACATGAATGCAGCAGTCTCTGAAATTCTTTGAACTTTTCAAATGTTTCAGACTTATGCTTCATCAAGTAGATATACCCATATCTGCTCAAATCATGTGTGAAGGTGAGAAAATACCCGCCACGTGCCTCAACATTCATCGGACCACATACATCAGTATGTATGATTTCCAACAAATCTGTTGCTCGCTCCATTATTCCGGAGAACGGAGTTTTAGTCATCTTGGCCATGAGGCATGGTTCACAAGTACCAAGTGATTCATAATCAAGTGATTCCAAAAGTCCATTAGAATGGAGTTTCTTCATGCGCTTTACACTAATATGACCCAAACGACAGTGCCACAAATAAGTTGCACTATCATTATCAACTCTGCATCTTTTGGCTTCAGTATTATGAATGTGTGTATCACTACTATCGAGATTCAATAAAAATAGACCACTCTTCAAGGGTGCATGACCATAAAAGATATTACTCATATAAATAGAACAACCATTATTCTCTGATTTAAATGAATAACCGACTCGCATCAAACAAGATCCAGATATAATGTTCATGCTTAACGCTGGCACCAAATAACAATTATTCAGGTCTAAAACTAATCCCGAAGGTAGATGTAGAGGTAGCGTGCCGACCGCGATCACATCGACTTTGGAACCATTTCCCACGCGCATTGTCACCTTGTCCTTAGCCAATCTTCGCTTAATCCGCAGTCCCTGTTTTCGAGTTGCAAATATTAGCAACAGAGCAGGTATCAAATACCCAGGTGCTACTGCGAGCATTAGTAAGGTACACATCAATAACATGTATATCACATATACCTTTGTTCACCTTGCCATCCTTCTTATCCGTCAAATACTTGGGGCAGTTCTGCTTCCAGTGACCAGTCCCTTTGCAGTAGAAGCACTCAGTCTCAGGCTTAGGTCCAGACTTGGGCTTCTTCACTTGAGCAGGAACTTGCTTGCCGTTCTTCTTGAAGTTCCCCTTATTCCCTTTACCCTTTTTCTTGAAACTGGTGGTCTTGTTGACCATCAACACTTGATGCTCCTTCTTAATTTCTACCTTTGCAGCTTTTAGCATTGCGAAGAGCTCGGGAACTGTTTTATCCATCCCTTGCATATTATAGTTCATCACGAAGCTCTTGTAGCTTGGTGACAGTGATTGAAGGATTCTGTCAATGACACTATCATCAGGAAGATTAACTCCCATTTGAATCAAGTGATTATAGTACCCAAACATTCTGAGTATATGTTCACTGACGGAACTATTCTCCTCCATTTTGCAGCTGTAGAACTTATTGGAGACTTCATATCTCTCAATCCGGGCATTTGCTTGAAATATTAACTTCAACTCCTGGAATATCTCATATGCTCCATGACGTTCAAAACATTGTTGAAGTCCCGGTTCTAAACCGTAAAGCATGGCACACTGAACTATCGAGTAGTCATCAACACGCGACTGCCAGGCATTCACAATGTCTACAGTTGCCGGTGCGGGTGGTACACCTAGCGGTGCTTCCAGGACGTAATTCTTCTGTGTATCAATGAGGATAATCCTCAAGTTACAGACCCAGTCTGTGTAGTTGCTACCATCATCTTTCAACTTAGCTTTCTCTAGGAACGCTTTAAAATTCAACGGCACAACAACACGGGCCATCTATCTACAACAACATAGACATGCAAAATACTATCAGGTACTAAGTTCATGATAAATTAAAGTTCAATTAATCATATTACTAAAGAACTCCCACTTAGATAGACATCCCTCTAATAATCTAAGTGATCACGTGATCCAAATCAACTAAACCATGTCTGATCATCACGTGAGATGGAGTAGTTTTCAATGGTGAACATCACTATGTTGATCATATCTACTATATGATTCACGCTCGACCTTTCGGTCTCAGTGTTCCGAGGCCATATCTGCATATGCTAGGATCGTCAAGTTTAACCCGAGTATTTTGCGTGTGCAAAACTGACTTGCACCCGTTGTATGTGAACGTAGAGCTTATCACACCCGATCATCACGTGGTGTCTCGGCACGACGAACTTTCACAACGGTGCATACTCGGGGAGAACACTTGTACCTTGAAATTTAGTGAGAGATCATCTTATAATGCTACCGTCAAACTAAGAAAAATAAGGTGCATAAAGGATAAACATCACAAGCAATCAATATAAGTGATATGATATGGACATCATCATCTTGTGCCTTTGATCTCCATCTCCAAAGCACCGTCATGATCACCATCGTCACCGGCGTGACACCTTGATCTCCATCATAGCATCGTTGTCGTCTCGCCAACTATTGCTTCTACGACTATCGCTATCGCTTAGTAATAAAGTAAAGCAATTACATGGCGATTGCATTTCATACAATAAAGCGACAACCATATGGCTCCTGCCAGTTGCCAATAACTCTGTTACAAAACATGATCATCTCATACAATAAAATTTAGCATCATGTCTTGACCATATCACATCACAACATGCCCTGCAAAAACAACTTAGACGTCCTCTACTTTGTTGTTGCAAGTTTTACGTGGCTGCTACGGGCTGAGCAAGAACCGTTCTTACCTACGCATTAAAACCACAATGATTTTTCATCAAGTATGTGCTGTTTTAACCTTCAACAAGGACCGGGCGTAGCCACACTCGATTCAACTAAAGTTGGAGAAACTGACACCCGCCAGCTGATACGTCTCCAATGTATCTATAATTTTTTATTGTTCCATGCTATATTATATTCTGTTTTGGATGTTTAATGGGCCTTATTATACACGTTTATATTATTTTTGGGACTAGCCTATTAACCGGAGGCCCAGCCCAAATTGCTATTTTTTTGCCTATTTCAGTGTTTCGCGGAAAAAGAATATCAAACGGAGTCCAAACGGAATGAAACCTTCGGGAACGTGATTTTCGGAACAAACGTGATCCATAGGACTTGGAGTGGATGTCAAGCAACAGACGAGGAAGCCAGGAGGTAGGGGGGCGCACCCTCCGCCCTCGTGGGCCCATCGCGGCTCCACCGACCTACTTCTTCCTCCTATATATACCTACGTACCCCCAAACCATCAGAGGCGACCACGAAAACCTAATTCCACCGCCGCAACCTTCTGTACCCATGAGATCCCATCTTGGGGCCTTTTCCGGCATCCTGCCGGAGGGGGCATTGGTCATGGAGGGCTTCTACATCAACACCATAGCCTTGATACGTCCATTTTGCGTCATGCTTTTATATCGATATTTATTGCATTATGGGTTGTTATTACACATTATGCCACAATACTTATGTCTATTCTCTCTTATTTTACAAGGTTTATATGAAGAGGGAGAATGCCGACAGCTGGAATTCTGGGCTGGAAAAGGAGCAAATATTAGAGACCTATTCTGCACAACTCCAAAAGTCCTGAAACTCCACGGAAGTTATTTTGAAAATATATATAAAATATCGAGCGGAAGAAATACCAGAGGGGGGCCACCCACCAGGCACGAGGGTGGGGGGCGCGCCCTACCCCCCTGGGTGCGCCCTACCTCGTGGGCCCCGTGGTGGCCCTCCGGTGGCCATCTTCTGCTATATGAAGTCTTTCATCCGAAGAAAAATAATAAGCAAACTTTCGGGACGAGACTCCGCCGCCACAAGGCGGAACCTTGGCGGAACCAATCTAGGGCTCTGGCGGAGTTGTTCTGCCGGGGACACTTCCCTCCGGGAGGGGGAAATCATCGCCATCATCATCACCAACGCTCCTCTCATCGGGAGGGGGGCAATCTCCATCAACATCTTCACCAGCACCATCTCCTCTCAAACCCTAGTTCATCTCTTGTATCCAATTCTTGTCTCTAAGTCTGGGATTGGTACCTGCAGGTTGCTAGTAGTGTTGATTACTCCTTGTAGTTGATGCTAGTTGGTTTATTTGGTGGAAGATCATATGTTCAGATCCTTTATGCATATTAATACTCCTCTGATTATGAACATGAATATGCTTTATGAGTAGTTACGTTTGTTCCTGAGGACATGGGAGAAGTCTTGCTATTAGTAGTCATGTGAATTTGGTATTCGTTCGATATTTTGATGAGATGTATGTTGTCTCTCCTCTAGTGGTGTCATGTGAACATCGACTACATGACACTTCACCATTATTTGGGCCTAGAGGAAGGCATTGGGAAGTAATAAGTAGATGATGGGTTGCTAGAGTGACAGAAGCTTAAACCCTAGTTTATGCGTTGCTTCGTAAGGGGCTGATTTGGATCCATATGTTTCATGCTATGGTTAGGTTTACCTTAATACTTCTTTTGTAGTTGCGCATGCTTGCAATAGGAGTTAATCATAAGTTGGATGTTTGTCCAAGTAAGGACAGCACCCAAGCACCGGTCCACCCACATATCAAATTATCAAAGTACCGAACGCGAATCATATGAACGTGATGAAAACTAGCTTGACGATAATTCCCATGTGTCCTCGGGAGCGCTTTTCTATATATAAGAGTTTGTCCAGGCTTGTCCTTTGCTACAAAAAGGATTGGGCCACCTTGCTGCACTTTATTTACTTTTGTTACTTGTTGCTCGTTACAAATTATCTTATCACAAAACTATCAGTTACCTATAATTTCAGTGCTTGCACAGAATACCTTGCTGAAAACCGCTTATCATTTCCTTCTGCTCCTCATTGGGTTCGACACTCTTACTTATCGAAAGGACTACGATAGATCCCCTATACTTGTGCGTCATCAAGACTCTTTTCTGGCACCGTTGCCGGGGAGTGAAGCGCCTTTGGTAGGTGGAATTTGGTAAGGAAAAGTTTATATAGTGTGCTGAAATTTACTGTCACTTGTTACTATGGAAAGTAATCCCCTGAGGGGCTTGTTCGGGGTATCTTCACCCCGACCAGTAGAGCAAAGAGTTGCTCCTCAACCTACTGAAACTACTGAAAATGAAAATGTCTACTTTGAAATTCCTTCGGGTATGATAGAAAAACTGCTAGCTAATCCTTTTGCAGGAGATGGAACATTACATCCTGATGAGCACCTAATCTATGTGGATGAAGTTTGTGGATTATCTAAGCTTGCAGGTATGCCCGATGATGTTATCAAGAAGAAGTTCTTCCCTTTATCTTTGAAGGGAGATGCATTGACATGGTATAGGCTATGTGATGATATGGGATCATGGAACTACAAGCGATTGAAATTGGAATTTCATCAGAAGTTTTATCCTATGCATCTTGTTCATCGTGATCATAATTATATATATATATATATATATATATATATATATATATATATATAATTTTTGGCCTCGCGAAGGAGAAAGCATCGCTCAAGCTTGGGGGGAGGCTTAAGTCAATGTTATATTCATGCCCCAATCATGAGCTCTCAAGAGAAATGATTATTGAAAATTTTTATGCTCGGCTTTCTGACAACAACCGCACCATGCTCGATACTTCTTGTACTGGTTCTTTTATGATGAAGACTATTGAATTCAAATGGGATTTATTGGAAAGAATTAAACACAACTCTGAAGATTGGAACCTCGACGAAGGTAAGGAGTCAGGTATAACACCTAAGTTTGATTGTGTTAAATCTTTTATGGATACCGATGTTTTCTGTAAATTTAGCACTAAATATGGACTTGACTCTGAGATAGTAGCTTCTTTCTGTGAATCCTTTGCTACTCATGTTGATCTCCCTAAGGAGAAGTGGTTTAAATATCATTCTCCCATAGAAGTAAAAGTAGTTGCACCTATTAAAGTTGAAGAAAAGACTATCACTTATAATGATCATATTGTTCCTACTGCTTATGTTGATAAACCACCTTTCCCTGTTAGAATAAAGGATCATGTTAAAGCTTCAACTGTGGTTCGTAAAAGCAATATTAGAACTTATACTCCTCCTGAACAAGTTAAAGTTGAACCTAATATTGCTATTTTTAAAGATCTCTTGGCTGATAATATTGATGGGCATGTTATTTATTTCTGTGATGAGACTGCTAGAATTGCTAAACCTTGTGCTAAAGATAAACATAGACCTGTGGTAGGCATGCCTGTCATTTCTGTTAAAATAGGAGATCATTGTTATCATGGCTTATGTGACATGGGTGCTAGTGCTAGTGCAATACCTATTGACTTATACAAAGAAATTATGCATGATATTGCACCTACTGAGTTAGAAGAAATTGATGTCACAATTAAGCTTGCCAATAGAGATACTGTTTCACCAATTGGAATTGTTAGAGATGTTGAAGTCTTGTGTGGGAAAACTAAATATCCTGCTGATTTTCTTGTTCTTGGTTCCCCACAAGATAGCTTTTGTCCCATTATATTTGGTAGGCCCTTCTTGAACACTGTTAATGCTAAGATAGACTGCGAAAAGGATGTTGTTACTATTGGTTTAGGTGATATGTCTCATGAGTTCAATTTCTCTAAATTTCGTAGACAACACCGTGAAGAGGAATTGCCTAGTAAAGATGAAATTATTGGTCTTGCCTCTATTGCCGTACCTCCTAGTGATCCTTTAGAACAATATTTGCTAGACCATGAAAATGATATGTTTATGAATGAAAGAAGGGAAATAGATGAAGTGTTCTTTAAACAGGGACCTATTCTGAAACACAATTTGCCTGTTGAAATATTAGGGGATCCTCCTCCACCCAAGGGTGATCCCGTGTTTGAGCTTAAACCATTGCCTGATACTCTTAAATATGCTTATCTTGATGAAAAGAAGATATATCCTGTTATTATTAGTGCTAACCTTTCATAGAAGGAGGAAGAAAAAATATTGAAAACTTTGAAGAAGCACCGTGCTACTATTGGATATACTCTTGATGATCTTAAGGGCATTAGTCCCACTCTATGCCAACACAAAATAAATTTGGAGAAAGATGCCAAACCAGTTATTGATCACCAACGACGACTCAATCCTAAGATGAAAGAAGTGGTAAGAAAGGAAATATTAAAGCTCCTTGAGGCAGGTATAACTTATCCCGTTGCTAATAGCTAGTGGGTAAGTCCTGTCCATTGTGTCCCTAAGAAAGGAGGTATTACTGTCGTTCCTAATGATAAAGATGAATTGATTCCGCAAAGAATTATTACAGGTTATAGGATGGTAATTGATTTCCGCAAATTAAATAAAGCTACTAAAAAAGAGCATTACCCCTTACCTTTTATTGATCAAATGCTAGAAAGGTTATCCAAACATACACATTTTTGCTTTCTAGATGGTTATTCTGGCTTCTCTCAAATACCTGTGTCAGCTGATGATCAAGCAAAGACCAGATTTACTTGCCCTTTCGGTAATTTTGCTTATAGACGTATGCCTTTTGGTTTATGTAATGCACCTGCTACCTTTCAAGGATGCATGATGGCTATATTCTCTGATTTTTGTGAAAAGATTTGTGAGGTTTTCATGGACGATTTCTCCGTTTATGGATCCTCTTTTGATGATTGCTTGATCAACCTTGATCGAGTTTTGCAGAGATGTGAAGAAACTAATCTTGTCTTGAATTAGGAGAAGTGCCACTTTATGGTTAATGAGGGCATTGTCTTGGGGCATAAAATTTCTAAAAGAGGTATTGAAGTTGATAAAGCTAAAGTCAATGCTATTGAAAAGATGCCATGTACCAAGGACATCAAAGGTATAAGAAGTTTCCTTGGTCATGCCGGTTTTTATAGGAGGTTCATTAAGGACTTCTCAAAAATTTCTCGGCCTCTGACTAATCTATTACAAAAAGATATACCATTTGTCTTTGATGATGATTGTGTAGAAGCATTTGAAATACTTAAGAAAGCATTGATTTCTGCACCTATTGTTCAGCCACCTGCTTGGAATTTACCCTTTGAAATTATGTGTGATGCTAGTGATTATGTTGTAGGTGTTGTTCTAGGGCAAAGAGTTGATAAGAAATTAAATGTTATTCAATATGCTAGTAAAACTCTAGACAGTGCTCAGAGAAATTATGCTACTACTGAAAAAGAATTCTTAGCAGTTGTATTTGCTTGTGATAAGTTCAGACCTTATATTGTTGATTTTAAAGTAACTATGCACACTGATCATGCTACTATTAAATATCTTATGGAAAAGAAAGATGCTAAATCTAGACTTATTATATGGGTTCTCTTGCTACAAGAATTTGATTTGCATATTATTGATAGAAAGGGAGCTGAGATCCCCATTGCAGACAACTTGTCTAGGTTAGAAAATGTTCTTGATGACCCACTACCTATTGATGATAGCTTTCCTGATGAACAATTAAATGTCATAAATGCTTCTCGTACTGCTCCATGGTATGCTGATTATGCTAATTACATTGTTGCTAAATTTTTACCACCTAGTTTCACATACCAGCAAAAGAAAAAGTTTTTCTATGATTTGAGACATTACTTTTGGGATCACCCACATCTTTATAAAGAAGGAGTAGATGGTGTTATTAGACGTTGTGTACCTGAGCATGAACAGGAACATATCCTACGCAAGTGTCACTCCGAGGCTTATGGAGGACACCACGCTGGAGATAGAACTGCACATAAGGTATTGCAATCCGGTTTTTATTGGCCTACTCTCTTCAAGGATGCTCGTAAGTTTGTCTTATCTTGCGATGAATGTCAAAGAATTGGTAATATTAGTAGACGTCAAGAAATGCCTATGAATTATTCACTTGTTATTGAACCATTTGATGTTTGGGGCTTTGATTATATGGGACCGTTTCCTGCCTCTAATGGATATACACATATTTTAGTTGTTGTTGATTACATTACTAAGTGGGTAGAAGCTATTCCAACTAGTAGTGCTGATCATAACACCTCTATTAAGATTCTTAAAGAAGTTATTTTTCCGAGGTTTGGAGTCCCTAGATATTTAATGACTGATGGTGGTTCACATTTTATTCATGGTGCTTTCCGTAAAATGCTTGCCAAGTATGATGTTAATCATAGAATTGCATCTCCTTATCACCCATAGTCTAGTGGTCAAGTGGAATTGAGTAATAGAGAACTCAAATTAATTTTGCAAAAGACTGTTAATAGATCTAGAAAGAATTGGTCCAAGAAACTTGATGATGCATTACGGGCCTATAGAACTGCATATAAGAATCCTATGGGCATGTCTCCGTATAAAATTGTTTATGGAAAAGCATGTCACTTACCTCTCGAACTAGAACATAAGGCATATTAGGCTATTAAAGAGCTCAACTATGATTCAAACTTGCTAGTGAGAAGAGGTTATTTGACATTAGCTCACTTGATGAATGGAGAACCCAAGGTTATGAGAATGCCAAACTATTTAAAGAAAAAGTTAAAAGATGGCATGACAGAAGAATACAAAAGCGTGAGTTTAATGTAGGTGATTATGTATTATTATACAACTCTCGTTTAAGATTTTTTGCAGGAAAACTTCTCTCTAAATGGGAAGGTCCTTACGTTATCGAGGAGGTCTATCGTTCCGGTGCCATAAAAATCAACAACTTCGAAGGCACAAATCCAAAGGTGGTGAACGATCAAAGAATCAAACATTATATCTCAGGTAGCCCTATAAATGTCGAAACCAATGTTATTGAAACCGTAACCCCGGAGGAATACATAAGGGACACTTTCCAGAACGTTTCAGACTCCGAAAAGGAATAGGTATGTGGCACGGTAAGTAAACCGACTCCAAAACAGTTCTAATGGCAATTTTTCTCCATTTTGGAATATTTAGAAAAATAGAAAAATAAGAAGCAGTCCGGGAAGGACACAAGGGTGGAGGGCGCGCCCTGCCCCCTGGGCGCGCCCCCTGCCTCGTGGGCACCTCATGTGCTCTCCGGACTCCGTTTTCTTGCACGATACGTATTTTGGTCGGTAAAAATTCATTATATAATCTCCCGAAGTTTTTGACCACCGTATCACGCAATTATCCTCTGTTCTTGTTTCGAGCTGCTTTTCTGACAGATCTAGATCACCATGACCTCTCCAAGCTCCCCCAAGGACAAGTTCTTCGAGAAGGTCATCAATCCTTACCTCGCGGAGGTGCTGCGACACCCTCAAACCATTGAGATGCGTGATGGGTTGCTGCACATCCGCGATGTTGAGGGACCAAGGAGGACCGGAAGCATGGAGACGAGGCTCGAAGCAATGGAGCAACAAGTTTTCAAGTGCCAGGGGATGGTGGAACATGGACTCAATGCCAACCACATGATGATCGCGGAGTTCACCAACAACCACAAGCCGGATGCCAAGAACATTGAGGAGGCCATCTTCAAGCTTCACGAGAAGATCGAGCACCTCCAAGCCCAAATCTATGACCTGCAAAACCAAAACTGTGAGTATGAATATAGATACAAAATGATGAGTTTGGCTGCAGATTTGAGGATCCCGGAGACTCGATCATCCTTCTATGATGGTGAGCCTATGCCTTGGAAGACGTACGACAAGCCTACATCATCATCAACTCCACCATCTTCTTCACCAACAAAGGAGACATAATCATATGGGCATGGGCATTCCCCTTGGCAACTGCCAAGCTTGGGGGAGGTGCCCCGGTATCGTATCACCATCACACTCCTATCTTTACCATTTTTCTTAGCTCGATCCTTTTAGTATTATCTTGATCTAGTACAATAAAGTTTTTTGGTATGATCTAGTTTTGAGTTTTGCCTTATGATTCCTCTATGTAATCGAGTCTGTGAGCTATATAATAAAGATTAGTGTTGAGTCAAGGGCTTGATTATTTTGTTATGATCTTGAGGGAATAAAAGAAAAGAGAAAGAATAAAAAGAAACAAAGAGATCATATTGATCTTATGGAGAGTAATGACTTCACATAGAAAGAGTATGATGATTAAAAGTTGTTGAGAGTTGACAAACATAGCTTTGGTCATCGTTGCAATTAATAGGAAGTAATAAATAAAGAGAGGTTTCACATATAAATATACTATCTTGGACATCTTCTATGATTGTGAGCACTCATTAAAATATGACATGCTAAAGAGTTGACGTTGGACAAGGAAGACAACGTAATGGGTTATGTTTTCTTATATCTGAGATAAAGTATATTGTCATGGATCATCCAACATGTTGAGCTTGCCTTTCCCCCTCATGCTAGCCAAATTCTTTGCACTAAGTAGAGATACTACTTGTGCTTCCAAATATCCTTAAACCCAGTTTTGCCATGAGAGTCCACCATATCTACCTATGGATTGAGTAAGATCCTTCAAGTAAGTTGTCATCGGTGCAAGCAATAAAAATTGCTCTCTAAATATGTATGACTTATTAGTGTGGGAGAAAATAAGCTTTATACGATCTTGTGATGTGGAAGAAATAAAAGCGACGAACTGCATAATAAAGGTCCACATCACAAGTGGCAATATAAAGTGACGTTCTTTTGCATTAAGATTTCGTGCATCCAACCATGAAAGCGCATGACAACCTCTGCTTCCCTCTACAAAGGGCCTATCTTTTACTTTTATCTCTTACCCTTATGCAAGAGTCATGGTGATCTTCACCTTTCCTCTTTTTCATTTTATCCTTTGGAAAGCACAGTGTGTTGGAAAGATCCTGATATATATCCAATTGGATGTAAGTTAGCATGAACTATTATTGTTGACATTACCCTTGAGGTAAAAGGTTGGGAGGCGAAACTATAAGCCCCTATCTTTCTTTGTGTCCGATTAAAACTCTGTAACCACAAGTATTGCGTGAGTGTTAGCAATTGTGAAAGACTAAATGATAGTTGAGTATGTGGACTTGCTGAAAAGCTCTGACATAGACTCTTTCTGATGTTATGATAAATTGCAATTGCTTCAATGACTGAGATTATAGTTTGTTAGTTCTTAATGAAGTTTCCGATTCATACTTGACATTGTGAATAGATTATTACTTGAGCACAAGAAATCATATGACAATATTCATATATGTTGCTGTTATAAGAATAATCATGATGCCCTCATGTCCGTATTTTATTTTATCGACACCTCTACCTCTAAACATGTGGACATATTTATCGTTATCGGCTTCCGCTTGAGGACAAGCGAGGTCTAAGCTTGGGGGAGTTGATACGTCCATTTTGCATCATGCTTTTCTATCGATATTTATTGCATTATGGGTTGTTATTACACATTATGTCACAATACTTATGTCTATTCTCTCTTATTTTACAAGGTTTATATGAAGAGGGAGAATACCGGTAGCTGGAATTCTGGGCTGGAAAAGGAGCAAATATTAGAGACCTATTCTGCACAACTCCAAAAGTCCTGAAACTCCACGGAAGTTATTTTCAGAATATATAAAAAATATTGAGCAGAAGAAATACCAGAGGGGGGCCACCCACCAGGCACGAGGGTGGGGGGCACGCCCCCTGCCTCGTGGGCCCCCTGGTGGCCCTCCGGTGGCCATCTTCTGCTATATGAAGTCTTTCGTCCGAAGAAAAATAATAAGCAAGCTTTCGGGACGAGACTCCGCCGGCACGAGGCGGAACCTTGGCGGTACCAATGTAGGGCTCTGGGGGAGCTATTCTGCCGGGGACACTTCCCTCCGGGAGGGGGAAATCATCGCCATCGTCATCACCAACGCTCCTCTCATCGGGAGGGGGCAATCTCCATCAACATCTTCACCAGCACCATCTCCTCTCAAACCCTAGTTCATCTCTTGTATCCAATTATTGTCTCTAAGTCTGGGATTGGTACCTGCAGGTTGCTAGTAGTGTTGATTACTCCTTGTAGTTGATGCTAGTTGGTTTATTTGGTGGAAGATCATATGTTCAGATCCTTTATGCATATTAATACTCCTTTGATTATGAACATGAATATGCTTTGTGAGTAGTTACGTTTGTTCCTGAGGACATGGGAGAAGTCTTGCTATTAGTAGTCATGTGAATTTGGTATTCGTTCGATATTTTGATGAGATGTATGTTGTCCCTCCTCTAGTGGTGTCATGTGAATGTCGACTACATGACACTTCACCATTATTTGGGCCTAGAGGAAGGCATTGGGAAGTAATAAGTAGATGATGGGTTGTTAGAGTGACAGAAGCTTAAACCCTAGTTTATGCGTTGCTTCGTAAGGGGCTGATTTGGATCCATATGTTTCATGCTATTGTTAGGTTTACCTTAATACTTCTTTTATAGTTGTGGATGCTTGCAATAGGAGTTAATCATAAGTGGGATGTTTGTCCAAGTAAGGACATCACCCAAGCACCGGTCCACCCACATATCAAATTATCAAAGTACCAAACGCGAATCATATGAACGTGATGAAAACTAGCTTGACAATAATTCCCATGTGTCCTCAGGAGCGCTTCTCTATATAAGAGTTTGTCCAGGCTTGTCCTTTGCTACAAAAAGGATTGGGCCACCTTGCTGCACTTTATTTACTTTTGTTACTTATTGCTCGTTACAAATTATCTTATCACAAAACTATTTGTTACCTATAATTTAAGTGCTTGTAGAGAATACCTTGCTGAAAACCGCTTATCATTTCCTTTTGCTCCTCGTTGGGTTCGACACTCTTACTTATCGAAAGGACTACGATAGATCCCCTATAATTGTGGGTCATCGAGCCTCTCCGATGATGTGTGAGTAGTTTACCTCAGACCTTTGGGTCCATAGTTATTAGCTAGATGGCTTCTTCTCTCTCTTTGGATCTCAATACAAAGTTCCCCTCGATTCTCTATTTGATGTAACTCTTCTTTTGCGGTGTGTCTGTCGAGACCGATGAATTATGGGTTTATGATCAAGATTATCTATGAACAATATTTGAATCTTCTCTGAATTCTTTTATGTATGATTGGTTATCTTTGCAAGTCTCTTCGAATTATCAGTTTGGTTTGGCCTACTAGATTTATCTTTCTTGCAATGGGAGAAGTGCTTAGCTTTGGGTTCAATCTTGCGGTGCTCGATCCCAGTGATAGTAGGGGACACGTATTGTATTGTTTCCATCGAGGATAAAAAAGTTGGAGTTTATATCATATTGCATGAGTTTATCCCTCTACATCATGTCATCTTGCTCAAAGCGTTACTCCGTTCTTATGAACTTAATACTCTAGATGTATGCTGGATAGCGGTCGATGTGTGGAGTAATAGTAGTAGATACAGGCAGGAGTCAGTCTACTTGTCACGGACGTGATGCCTATATACATGATCATACCTAGATATTCTCATAACTATGCACAATTCTATCAATTGCTCGACAGTAATTTGTTCACCCACCGTAATACTTATGCTATCTTGAGAGAAGCCACTAGTGAAACCTATGGCCCCCGGGTCTATTTTCCATCATATTAATCTTTCTTCAACAAGCTATTTCTATCTTTATTTACCTTGCAATCTTTACTTTTACTCTTTATCATAAAAATACCAAAAATATTATCTTATCATCTCTATCAGATCTCACTCTCCTAAGTGACCGTGAAGGGATTGACAACCCCTTTATCGTGTTGGTTGCGAGGTTCTTATTTGTTTGTGTAGGTGCGTGGGATCGCGCGTGGCCTCCTACTGGATTGATACCTTGGTTCTCAAAAACTGAGGGAAATACTTACGCTACTTTACTGCATCACCCTTTCCTCTTCAAGAGAAAACCAACGCAGTGCTCAAGAGGTAGCAAGAAGGATTTCTGGCGCCGTTGCCGGGGAGGTTTACGGCAAGTCAAGTCAAGATTTGAGCTCCCGTCAACGAGCCATTTCTGGCGCCGTTGCCGGGGAGTCTACGCACAAGTCAAGACATTCCAAGTACCCATCACAAACTCTTATCCCTCGCATTACATTATTTGCCATTTGCCTCTCGTTTTCCTCTCCCCCACTTCACCTTGCTGTTTTATTCGCCCTCTCTTTCCGTTCGCCCTCTTTTTCCGTTCGCCACTTTTTCGCTTGCTTCTTGTTTGCTCGTGTGTTGGATTGCTTGTTTGTCACGATGGCTCAAGATAATACTAAATTGTGTGACTTTGCCAATACCAACAATAATGATTTTCTTAGCACACCGATTGCTCTTCTTACCGATGCTGAATCTTGTGAAATTAATGCTGCCTTGCTGAATCTTGTCATGACAGATCAATTCGCCGGCCTTCCTAGTGTAGATGCCACTACCCATCTAAATAGCTTTGTTGATTTGTGTGATATGCAAAAGAAAAAAGATGTGGATAATGATATTGTTAAATTGAAGCTATTTCTGTTTTCTCTTAGAGATCGCGCTAAAACTTGGTTTTCGTCTTTGCCTAAAAATAGTATTGATTCTTGGAATAAGTGCAAAGATGCTTTTATCTCTAAGTATTTTCCTCCCACTAAAATCATCTCCGTTAGAAACGATATTATGAATTTTAAGCAACTTGACCATGAACATGTTGCACAAGCTTGGGAGAGGATGAAATTAATGATACATAATTGCCCTACTCATGGTTTGAATTTATGGATGATTATACAAAAAATTTATGCCGGATTGAATTTTGCTTCTAGAAATCTTTTAGATTTGGCCACGGGAGGCACTTTTATGGAAATCACCTGAGGAGAAGCTACTAAACTCCTAGATAATATTATGGTTAATTATTCTCAATGGCATACCGAAAGATCTACTAGTAAAAAAGTGCATGCAATAGAAAAAATTAATGTTTTGAGTGGAAAGATGGATGAACTTATGAAATTGTTTGCTAATAAGAGTGTTTCTTCTGATCCCAATGATATGCCTTTGTCTACTTTGATTGAGAATAATGAATCTATGGATGTGAATTTTGTTGGTAGGAATAATTTTGGTAACAATGCTTATAGAGGAAACTTTAATCCTAGGCCGTATCCTAGTAATTCCTCTGATAATTATGGTAATTCCTACAACAATTCTTATGGAAATTTTAATAAGTTGCCCTCTGATTTTGAGACTAGTGTTAAAGAATTTATGAATTCGCAAAAGAATTTCAATGCCTTGCTTGAAGAAAAATTGCCTAAGATTGATGAATTGGCTAGGAACGTGGATAGAATTTCTCTTGATGTTGATTCTTTGAAACTTAGATCTATCCCACCTAAGCATGATATCAATAAGTCTCTCAAAGCTATGAGAATTTCCATTGATGAGTGCAAAGAAAGAACCGCTAGGATGCGTGCTAAGAAAGATTGCTTTGTAAAAGCGTGTTCTTCTAGTTTTTATGAGAATAAAGATGAAGATCTAAAAGTTATTGATGTGTCTCCCATTAAATCTTTGTTTTGCAATATGAATCTTGATAATGATGAGTCAACTTTAGTTAGAAGGCGTCCCAAAAATTCAGAGTTTTTAGATCTTGATGCAAAAATTAGTAAAAGTGGGATTGAACAGGTCAAAACTTTAGATACCAATGAACCCAATATCTTGGATTTCAAGGAATTTAATTATGATAATTTCTCTTTGATAGATTGTATAAAGGAGCAAGGGGGGAGGCCGGTCGGCCCTTGGGGCGCGCCAGGAGAGGAGGAGTCCTCCTCCTAGTAGGAGTAGGACTCCCCTTTGCTACTCCTACTAGGAGGGGGAAAGGAAGGAGGAAAGGGAGAAGGAAAGGGGGGCGCCGCCCCCCCTTCCCTAGTCCAATTTGGGCCAGAGGGGGAGGGGGCGCGTGGCCTGCCCTGGCCGGCCCTCTCTCTCTCCACTAAGGCCCATGTGGCCCATTAGTTCTCCCGGGGGGGGGGGGTTCCGGTAACCCTCCGGCACTCCGGTTTTCTCTGAAATCACCCGAAACACTTCCGGTGTCCGAATATAGCCGTCCAATATATCATCTTTATGTTTCGATCATTTCGAGACTCCTCGTCATGTCCGTGATCACATCCGGGACTCCGAACTATCTTCGGTACATCAAAACACATAAACTCATAATACCGATCGTCACCGAACGTTAAGCGTGCGGACCCTACGGGTTCGAGAACTATGTAGACATGACCGAGACACATCTCTGGTCAATAACCAATAGCGGAACCTAGATATTCATATTGGCTCCCACATATTCTACGAAGATCTTTATCGGTCAAACCGCATAACAACATACGTTGTTCCCTTTGTCATCGGTATGTTACTTGCCCGAGATTCGATCGTTGGTATCTCAATACCTAGTTCAATCTCGTTACCGGCAAGTCTCTTTACTCGTTCCGTAATGCATCATCCCACAACTACCTCATTAGTCACATTGCTTGCAAGGCTTATAGTGATGTGCATTACCGAGAGGGCCCAGAGATACCTCTCCGGCAATCAGAGTGACAAATCCTAATCTTGATCTATGCCAACTCAACAAGTACCATCGGAGACACCTGTAGAGCACCTTTATAATCACCCAGTTATGTTGTAACGTTTGGTAGCACACAAAGTGTTCCTCTGGTATTCAGGAGTTGCATAATCTCATAGTCATAGGAACATGTATAAGTCATGAAGAAAACAATAGCAATATACTAAACGATCAAGTGCTAAGCTAACGGAATGGGTCAAGTCAATCACATCATTCTCTAATGATGTGATCCCGTTAATCAAATGACAACTCATGTCTATGGCTAGGAAACTTAACCATCTTTGATTCATCGAGCTAGTCAAGTAGAGGCATACTAGTGACACTCTGTTTATCTATGTATTCACACATGTACTAAGTTTCCGGTTAATATAATTCTAGCATGAATAATAAACATTTATCATGATATAAGGAAATATAAATAACAACTTTATTATTGCCTCTAGGGCATACTTCCTTCACTATGATGTCTCCTACTGATTTACCGCTATCGTTTTGGGGTTATGCTTTAGAGATAGTTGCATTCATATTAAATAGGACACCATCTAAATCCGTTGGGACGACATCATATGAACTGTGGTTTGGCAAGAAACCCAAGTTGTCATTTCTTAAAATTTGGGGCTGTGATGCTTATGTGAAAAAGCTTCAACCTGATAAGCTCGAACCCAAACCGGAGAAATGTGTCTTCATAGGATACCCAAAGGAGACTGTTGGGTACACCTTCTATCACAGATCCGAAGGAAAGATATTTGTTGCTAAGAATGGATCCTTTCTAGAGAAGGAGTTCCTCTCGAAAGAAGTGAGTGGGAGGAAAATAGAACTTGATTAGGTAATTGTACCTTCTCCCGAATAGGAAAGTAGTTCATCACAGAAATCAGTTCCAGTGATTCCTACACCAATTAGTGAGAAAGCTAATGATGATGATCATGAAACTTCTGATCAAGTTACTACCGAACCTCGTAGGTCAACCAGAGTAAGATCCGCACAAGAGTGGTATGGTAATCCTATTCTGGAGGACATGTTACTTGACCATGACGAACCTATGAACTATGAGGAAGCGATGATGAGCCCAGATTCCGCGAAATGGCTTGAGGCCATGAAATCTGAGATGGGATCAATGTATGAGAACAAAGTGTGGACTTTGGTTGACTTGCCCGATGATCGGCAAGCCATAGAGAATTAATGGATCTTCAAGAAGAAGACTGACGCTGACGGTAATGTTACTATCTACAAAGCTTGACTTGTTGCGAAAGGTTTTCGACAAGTTCAAGGAGTTGACTACGATGAGACCTTCTCACCCATAGCGATGCTTAAGTCTGTCCGAATCATGTTAGCAATTGCCGCATTTTATGATTATGAAATTTGGCAAATGGATGTCAAAACTGCATTCCTCAATGGATATCTTAAAGAAGAGTTGTATATGATGCAACCAGAAGGTTTTGTCGATCCGAAAGGTGCTGACAAAGTGTGCAAGCTCCAGCGATCCATTTATGGACTGGTGCAAGCCTCTCGGGGTTGGAATATACGTTTTGATAGTGTGATCAAAGCATATGGTTTTATACAGACTTTTGGAGAAACCTGTATTTACAAGAAAGTGAGTGGGAGCTCTGTAGCATTTCTGATATTATATGTGGATGACGTTGTTGATCGGAAATGATACTAAATTTTTGAATAGCATAAAAGGATACTTGAATAAGAATTTTTCAATGAAAGACCTTGGTGAAGCTACTTATATATTGGCATCAAGATCTATAGAGATAGATCAAGATGCTTAATTGGACTTTCACAAAGCACATACCTTGATAAAGTTTTGAAGAAGTTCAAAATGGATCAGTCAAAGAAAGGGTTCTTGCCTGTGTTACAAGGTGTGAAGTTGAGTCAGACTCAATGCCCGACCACTGCAGAAGATAGAGAGAAAATGAAAGTCATTCCCTATGCCCCAGCCATAGGTTTTATCATGTATGCAATGCTGTGTACCAGACCTGATGTGTGTCTTGCTATTAGTTTAGCGGGGAGGTACCAAAGTAATCCAGGAGTGGATCACTGGACAGCGGTCAAGAACATCCTGAAATACCTGAAAAGAACTAAGGATATGTTTCTTGTTTATGGAGGTGACAAAGAGCTCGTCGTAAACGGTTACGTCGATGCAAGCTTTGACACTGATCTGGATGACTCTAAGTCACAAACTGGATACATATTTATATTGAATGGTGGAGCTGTCAGTTGGTGCAGTTCCAAGCAGAGCGTCGTGACGGGATCTACGTGTGAAGCAGAGTACATAGCTGCTTCAGAAGCAGCGAATGAAGGAGTCTGGATGAAGGAGTTCATATCCGATCCAGGTGTCATACCTAGTGCATCGGGTCCAATGAAAATCTTTTGTGACAATACTAGAGCAATTGCCTTGGCGAAGGAATCCAGATTTCACAAGAGAACCAAACACATCAAGAGACGCTTCAATTCCATCCGCGATCAAGGCAAGGAGGGAGACATAGAGATTTACAAGATACATACGGATCTGGATGTTGCAGACCCGTTGACTAAGCCTCTCTCACGAGCAAAACATGATCATCATCAAGACTCCATGGTTGTTAGAATCATTACTATGTAATCTAGATTATTGACTCTAGTGCAAGTGGGAGACTGAAGGAAATATGCCCTAGAGGCAATAATAAAATTGTTTTTTATATTTCCTTATATCATGATAAATGTTTATTATTCATGCTAGAATTGTATTAACCGGAAACTTAGTACATGTGTGAATACATAGACAAACAGAGTGTCCCTAGTATGCATCTACTAGACTAGCTCGTTAATCAAAGATGGTTAAGTTTCCTGACCATAGACATGTGTTGTCATTTGATGAACGGGATCACATCGTTAGAGAATGATGTGACGGACAAGACCCATCCGTTAAGTTAGCATAATTAATGATCATTTAGTTTTATTGCTATTGCTTTCTTCATGACTTATACATGTTCCTCTGACTATGAGATTATGCAACTCCTGAATACCGGAGGAACACCTTGTGTGCTATCAAACGTCACAACGTAACTGGGTGATTATAAAGATGCTCTACAGGTGTCTTCGATGGTGTTTGTTGAGTTGGCATAGATCGAGATTAGGATTTGGCACTCCGTGTATCGGATAGGTATCTCTGGGCCCTCTCGGTAATGCACATCACTATGAGCCTTGCAAGCAATGTGACTAATGAGTTAGTCACGGGATGATGCATTACGAAATGAGTAAAGAGACTTGCCGGTAACAAGATTGAACTAGGTATGGTGATACCGACGATCGAATCTCGGGCAAGTAACATATCGATGAGAAAGGGAACAACGTATGTTGTTATGTGGTTTGACCGATAAAGATCTTCGTGGAATATGTAGGAGCCAATATGAGCATCCAGGTTCCGCTATTGGTTATTGACCAGAGATGTGTCTCGGTCATGTCTACATAGTTCTCGAACCCGTAGGGTCCGCACGCTTAACGTTCGATGACGATTTGTATTATGAGTTATGTGATTTGATAACCGAAGTTTGTTCGGAGTCCCGGATGAGATCACGGACATGACGAGGAGTCTCGAAATGGTCGAGACATAAAGAATGATATATTGGACGATGTTATTCGGACAGCGGGTGAGTTCTGAGAGGTACCGGGTAATTATCGGAGTGCCGGAGGGTTATCGGAACCCCCCGGGGGAACTAATGGGCCATGATGGGCCTTAGTGGGGAGAGAGAAGGGCCACAAGGGGGCTGGCCGCGCCCCCCCCCTTGGGTCCGAATTGGACTAGGGGAAGAGGGCGGCGCCCCCCTTTCCTTCCCTTCTCCCTCTCCCTTCCTTCTTCCCCTTCCTCCCGGTGGAATCCTACTAGGACTTGGAGTCCTAGTACGACTCCTCTCTCCTAGCGCGCCTTACAGGGGCCGGCCGGCCTCCCCCTCCCCTCCTTTATATACGGGGGCAGGGGGGCACCCTAGAACACACAAGATCAATTGTCTTAGCCGTGTGCGGTGCCCCCCTCCACAGTTTACCACCTCGATCATATCGTCGTAGTGCTTAGGCGAAGCCCTGCGCCGTAACTTCATCATCATCGTCGCCACGCCGTCGTGCTGACGGAACTCTCCCTCGTCCTCAACTGGATCAAGAGCTCGAGGGACGTCATCATGTTGAACATGTGCTAAACATGGAGGTGCCGTACGTTCGGTGCTAGGATCGGTTGGATCGCGAAGACGTTCGACTACATCAACCGCGTTACTAACGTTTCTGTCGTGGAATTATCATGGCAGATGTCCTAGCGAAAGGACTTAGTCGTGGAGCCATCGCAAGTAGGAAGCAAGAAGGGGTTAATCGGGACAAAGGACACGGGGTTATACTGGTTCGGCCCCTTATGGTGAAGGTAAAAGCCTACGATCCAGTTTTGAGTGGGATTGCTTATGTCTCGATAACCAGGGATCGAATCCGCTTGACCTAGCTCTCGATTTTATGTTATTTGCCCTGAACTGCCGCCGGGTCGTCCCTTTATATACAGAGGTCGACGCCCAGTGGCTCATAGAGCCCCGGCCAGCTCATAGACAGTGTCCGTCTTGGTTTCTCTCTATTCCTGCCTTATAATACAAGTTACACACATATGGCGGTTTATCTCTACGGGCCTTAAGTCACCCTTTGGACCTTGAGCCCTTAACTAACCCGTCATCTCCAGGAGTCGTCTTGGGCTTCATGAGTCGTCTTAAGTATGACCCGGCACCTCCTGGCGGGTCATACTAATAATTATATCCCCAAAATTAGGCCCCAGATTGATTTGAACTGGTTCATGTCAATCTTCAACACCTTAGGAAAAATCTTCTGCTCTCTATCGCACGGAAATTTGTAACCCGCCATGACGTCATCTTCTGGATTTGCAATAACCCGCCATGATGTCATCTATCATTAATTCATATTTTATCCAATATATCTCAACGGATCCTTATCTTTAATAACCATCCCGAGAATCGAGGCGTCCTGACAAGCTGGATACCCATAATTTTCGGCCTCCTCGTTTTTTGCGCCCACTTATCAGTCTTTCCCTTATAAATAGGCACGACTGGTCTTTCTTCATTCTCCCCCTTTCCATCATCTTCTTCCTCTCGCGACCCTACTGCTGCTCGAGCTTCGCCGCCGCCGCAACGCACTTCGTCTTCCTCGACCCCGGCCGCTGCATCAACCTGAGCTTGTCCAGAGAACGGCGGCGACCCTCCGCAGTAGATCTGCGTCCGTAAGTCTCTGCTTTTCCGCACCTTAGATCCACATTAGGGTTTGCGAATTCTTCTGTGTTCTTCGCTATTCATCACGGATTCTTCGTAGTTTCTCGACCGCATCCTCTTTTGATCTAAAAGAGGCACGACTTAGAGGCATAACCGCATTGTGGTTTTATCGCAAGAAGGGTCATCTTCACACAATCCCATGTAATGAACTAGAATGGGATAAAGAGTTGGCTTACAATCGCCACTTCACACAATACATAAATAAATCATACATCAATCAGAGTACACACATAGGTCCGACTACGGAACCAAAAGAAAAGAAGACAACCCCAAATGCTAGATCCCAGATCGTCCCAACTGGGCTCCACTACTGATCATCAGGAAACGAAACATAGTAACGACCACGTTCCTCGTCGAACTCCCGTTAGAGCTCGGTAGCATCACCTGCACTGGTATCATCGACACCTACAACTGTTGGAAGTATCTGGTGAGTTACGAGGACTCAGCAATCTCACACCCGCGAGATCAAGACTATTTAAGCTTATGGGTAGGAAAGGGGTAATGTGGTGGAGCTGCAGCAAGCACTAGCATGTATGGTGGCTAACATATGCAAATAAGAGCGAGAAGAGGAGCAACGGAACGGTCCTCAACTAGTAATGATCAAGAAGTGATCCTGAACTCCTACTTACGTCAAACATAACCCAAAAACCGTGTTCACTTCCCGGACTCCGCCGAGAAGAGACTATCACGGCTACACACGTGGTTGATGCGTTTCAATTAAGTCGAGTATCAAGTTCTCAACAACCGGATATTAACAAATTCCCATCTGCCACATAACCGCGGGCACGGCTCTCGAAAGTTTATACCCTGCAGGGAAGTCCCAACTTAGCCCATTATAAGCTCTCGCGGTCAACGAAGGGTATTCCTTCTCCCGGGAAGACCTGATCAGTCTCGGAATCCCGGTTTACAAGACATTTCGACAATGGTAAAACAAGACCAGCAAAGCCGCCCGATGTGCCGACAAATCCCGATAGGGGCTGCACATATCTCGTTCTCAGGGCAACACCGGATGAGAGTAGCTATGAGTAAAACCAGCCCTCAAGTTTCCCCAAGCTGGCCCCGCAGGTAGCTCGGTTCGGACCAACACTCGAAGGAGCACTGGCCCGGGGGGTCTAAAATAAAGATGACCCTTGAGTCTGCAGAACCCAAGGGAAAAGGGGATAGGTGGTAGCAAATGGTAAAACCAAGGTTGGGCCTTGCTGGAGGAGTTTTATTCAAAGCGAACAGTCAAGGGGGTCCCATAAATCACCCAACCGCGTAAGGAACGCAAAATCAAGGAACATAACACCGGTATGACGGAAACTAGGGCGGCAAGAGTGGAACAAAACACCAGGCATAAGGCCGAGCCTTCCACCCTTTACCAAGTATATAGATGCATTAATTAAAATAAGATATATCGTGATATCCCAACAATATCCATGTCCCAACATGGAACAAACTTCATCTTCACCTGCAACTAGCAATGCTATAAGAGGGCTGAGCAAAAGCGGTAACATAGCCAAACAACGGTTTGCTAGGAAAGGTGGGTTAGAGGCTTGACATGGCAATATGGGAGGCATGATATAGCAAGTGGTAGGTAGCACGACATAGCATTAGAGCGAAACAACTAGCAAGCAAGGATAGAAGTGATTTCGAGGGTATGGTCATCTTGCATGAAATCCCGCAAGGAAGAAGAACGAATCCATGAAGAAGACAAACGGACGAAGTCGAACAAATCCTCACAAACGCGACGTTATGTAACTAACCCGAAGAGGCAACACCGGAAAGAAGCAAACAACATGGTAAACAACCATCACAGAAACATGGCATGATGCACAATCAAGTATGATGCATGTCCGGTTTAAAGAGGCATGGCATGGCAAAGTGCACAAACAAAACTACAAGTTAAGTGGAGCTCAATATGCAACGAGTTGCATATTGACGAAACACCACATCAATTGTTTAGTTCTCTCTCGGTTATGTACCCAACAATATTAAATGTTGACTAACATGGCAAGAGGTGAAGCATAAGTAAACTAACTATTTAGGCAAGTTTAAATGAGGCCGGAACAACAAACAACAATTCCGGAAAATCCTCATGTCCATATTTTAGATTTGGTACTGTTCTGCCTAAAACCATATTTTATTGTTGTTAAACAGTAAAACAAGGTGCACCATGTTAATCTATGCATTTTCCTACCCCATTTACATATCAAGTTTATTTAAAATGGAGCTACGGTTATTTAGTTATGAAATAAATCATTTTAACATGGCATTCGAGCAAATTTAAACAAACAGCATTTTAAGCATTTTAAACATGGATGAGAGTGGCATATTATGAAACTAGATGAAATTCTGAGCATTTTACATGTTTAAATCATTTTAATCCGATGCACGGTTAAAGAGTTATTATATGCATGATGTTTGAGGGGTTTTCTGTAAAACAGTAAATCCTGGGATAATTGATTAAATCCGTCCAGAGGAAAAAAACACTATACGGGCCGAAACTGCTGGGCGGCTAGGCTGCTCACCATGGGCCAAGGCCCAGGCGGTGGAGAGGTAGGCCGGGACGGACTGGGCCGCGCGGGGACGTGGCTGGCGACGCGGGACGAGCGGAAGCAGAGGAGTGGTCAACGCGGCTGCGCGACTGCAGCCTCCTCCTCTCGAACAGAGGCAGGAGCGGGACTTGGCGGCGCCAGACGACGACGGGCGCGGGACAGGTCGATCCGGGGCGGCAACTCCAGATCCAGGCGCGAGGAAGGCCGCCGGTGGCTTGGGCTTCAGGCTCCTGTCCATGGGCATGAAAGAGAGAGAGAGATGTGAGGAACAGAGGGAAGCACGGGGAGGAAGGGAGAGACAGGGGAGGAGAGGAGCGGGATGAAGCCGGTCCTTGCCGTGGTCGACGGAGGGCGAGGTCGCCAGCAGCAGGTCGAGCTCCTGTTTGAGGAAGGAGGCGCGCGAGGTGGAGCTTCGGCACGGGAGTTCGAGGCAGCGGGGTCGACGTGCTCGGGAACGAGGGCGCCACGGGAGGAGCACGAGAGGAGCTCGGGGTAGGAAGCGCGCTGGAGCAAGGGCTGGAGGGCTCCTGGTGCTCCGGTGGCTTGGCGTTCGATTTGGAGCAGGGAAGCAGAGGCGGGGCGAGGGACTTGGCGCAGCGACGGGAAGATGGAGGTCGTCGGCGGCGGGGACGGCTGGAGGCGGAGTGAAGGAGGTCCGATGGAGGAGGCGATGGTGGCGTCCTCATGGTGCTGGTTCGGTGGCGTCGGTGTTCCTGTGAAGCAGAGAGAGACAGACAGACGAGGTGAGCCGCGGGAAGAAGAGCGATGACGAAGGAGAAAGAAAGAGGAGGGTAGGGAGGAGAAGGAAGCAAAGGCAGTGCAGGGCACTCATCTTCTCGTCGGGGACTCGCCGGAGCGGCGAGGCAAGGTCGGGGCCGATAGGGAGGCGGCGCCGCGGAGCTGCTAGTGGCGGAGGAGCTCGGGCATGAGCTCTTGTTCGATCCAACCGAGAGGAGGACGAGCAGGGACGAGGTGCCTGAGGGGAAGCTTCGGGGCTGGTTCTGGTTGGTGGGATTGGATCGGGGGGAATGAGGAGATCCCGAAGAAGAAAGGGAGGTGGGTGGCGGCGGCTCGGGAATAGGTGGATGGATGGGACAGTATCCCTAGTTTTTAGGGTTAGAGTAGACTGATTATATAGCAGTTGGATTTTTGGGTATGTGCTAATTCGGTCCCTCCGATTAAAATTGAGCGGTCGAGAAAAATAGGCTAGGAAGTCCAAATAAGAAAACGGAGATGTTTAATAGATGTTAGGGGATGATCCGGACCCAACGGTAACGATGGTCCGGTTCGGGTTCGGGGAAGTTTTCGGACACGGGCGAGGGGTCGATGCACTGTGCAGAGAGGTTGAAATGGTCGGACAACAAAAGAACGATTGGTCTTGAGAAAGGTCAACAGAGACGAGGAAGAAGCGGCAACTATCAACGGGTGCAAGTTTTTTGAAAACATGCGATGCGATGCTCATGATGACATGATGAATGCAACAAACAAAATAAAACACACGGCGAACACGAAATATATGGAAGGCGTCTGGAGCGTCGGTCTCGGGGCGTTACGACACTCCACCACTACAAGAGGATCTCGTCCCGAGATCTAGGATGGCACCGGAGAGAAACGGAAGAGGAAGAGGTAAAACTAAGTTGCTTCTTTGACAAAAGAGTGAAACCAAAGAACCTTGAGAGATTGAACGAACGAAAAGAGAGAATACAAGGGAGATGAACGAGATTGAAAACACTCCGTTATCAAAGAGGAACAAGGAACATTGCGAGAACCTTTGTAGGTTGAAGAATATGAAACAAGAGCTTAACGGATCAAAAGGAATATGAAAGCACATCGGTAGAAAAGAGAAACAAGGAACACCATGTGAACCTTGGGGTTTGCAAAGCTATGAATGACGAGAACAATGGACGAGAAGTACATGCAAGCACTCCGGTTGAAACGAGATGTACAAGGAACGATAATGATCAATTACGATAGCACTCCGGTTGGAAATGAAAAGAATAGAATTTGAACTTGGCAAAATGAAAGCACTTGGATGAGACTCCGGTTAGAAGAGGAATGATAGACACAACACTCCGGTTAAAACAAGATAAAGAAGGAATAAGAATGATATAATTTGGGCAGCACTCCGACTATAAATGGAAGGAATTGAACATGATCTTGACAAGATGAGAGGATACTCGATGAAATCGACAACACACTGCCTCCGGAACTAATGAAAGAATGGCACAAGGGGTAAGAAAGATTTCAGACAGTCCTCCGGTTGAGGAAGGAGAAAAAACTTGAAAAGAGGGCACGACACTCCGGTTGGAAATGGATAAGCACGAAAAGAACACGGTCCCCACAATTCGAGATGATGAGCGAAGAGAGAAACATCACCATGCCTCCGGAAACAATGCATGATAGTTAGATAGTTGGAGTGAATAGAACGAAGAATGAAACCAACATCTCCTACCATAAATGAATTTTAAAGAGCATCCTTACGAAGTAGGATTGAACGGAGTTGTTGGAAAACCAACAACGAAAAGAATAAGCTTGTAGTGGGCTTATGGAAACATCTCAAAATTATGAGGTGACAACCCGCCACTAACGGAAACAATTGCTTGCTAGAGATCAACGAAGAGATGAAAACTTCTCTCGCCGAGAGGATAGGAGAAAACTTGGATCATTGATAGACACCACAATTAGCAACATTCCTTCGAGAAGGCTTTAATTGAAATCTATACCAAGATAACTCCAACAAAGAGATTATTATGGGTTGAAACAACTCTTTGATGAAGAAAATATGATGGGTTTAAATATCTCATTCTTGACAACTTGTGAATCATGAAACATGAAGAAAATTATCAAGAATGACATAACACCACCTCAAAAGATAAGAGAGAAAGAATTGCACTTCGGAATGCAATATGAAGAATGCTTGAACTCCTCAAAACAACACATGTGTTGAACACCATGTTTATTTTGGAGTAAGCTTGACGGATCATAACTTTGAGAGAAATCTTGAAGAACAATTGAACAATGAAAAGAATCTTTGATGAACCACCATGTAGAGCCTCCATGAAGAACTCCGGTAATGAAAGGATGATAAAAAGAAAGAGAAGTTAAAAACACAAGGTGAAGCCTTGCAATGATTTAGATGGAGCTTCGCGACGATATAATCGATAAAACTTGGAACTCCGGAAAGAAAAGATGAACAACTTGGAAACGAGAATTTGATATCATGAACGAACTCCGGAAGAAGGAATTAATCACTTGGAGGAAAACAAGAATAAGAATTACATTACGCGTATCCTTCACCAATTTAGATTGATGACAAACAACGGATTTTGCATACTACTTATTCTTGTAGAAAGGATTAAGATAGATATTGCGCAAACTTGAATAAGGTCTTGATGGAACCACCGGTGGGATTTGGAAACAACGAATGAATTAATATGATAACCAAGAAAGAGAACTCTTGAACGAACCACCGTAAGAATTGAAAATGAAAGTAGCAAAGGCACAATTTACCGAGAAGAATTGGAAAACGAAAGAAGATACTTGAGGGGATTTAGATACATGAGAACGAAGAGATCGTGAACTGATTAGAGGATATTTGAACGATGCACCAGAATAATATGGAGATGACCGAAGAGACATCAATTTAGAATAATTGGAGAACGAGGCTGAAAACTTAGAACAAAGAAATCTTCTGAAATGATGGCCTTTGGATGATCAAGAAATGAAAACAACTCATGAAATGCTCCGGATGGGTAAGAAAAGAATTCTCACAATCGAAAATAATTATGAGAGGATGGCATAAGCTAGAACTATGAATCTTCAAGAGAACGGTCCAAGATTTAGGAGAAATTCTTCCTCGGTCTTCAAATGTTGAGAATGATGACGAGAAACACCACCATGAATTATTGAGGCACTCCGCAACCATGAAGAATAGAAAGGTTGGATCAACAATGAAAAGAATTTGAAAGATCTTGGAGAAAGACATATGACTGATGATAATTCATTCTTACGTCAAGCTTTGAAAAGATTTGAGAATAACTCCGGAAAATTAGAAGAGTCAGGTAAGATCCTGGGAAAAGACCTGTGGGTTAGGGCCCACTCAAAAGAAACACCATTGAAATGATTTAAAAGAGAGATTGCGCTAGTTGAATTAAATGGCTCAAAAGAGATAACAACCTCGAGATAGCTTGAACAGATTGGGAATGGAAATGTGAATCTTCTGAGATATCTTGTACACTCCGGAACCAATGAAAATAGTGAGAGGTGAATGATTGAGAGGTACACCGGCATGAGAAAGCATTTGAAAGGAGGAAAGGAATGTGACCAACATTGAAGGCTTGAATTTAGTCCACCGGAGAAGAAAAAGAATGAAGAATGATAAACTTGAAGAACATCTTCATGAGAACCACCGGGTAAGAACATTGATTGAAAAGAATGAAGGGACTTCACATGAATAAAATGGATACTTGGTTAAGAAATCTGAGTCCTTGAAGAAAAAGGTGGGAGGGCGGGAAAACAAAGACAACTTGGGGCATATGGAATAAACACCGTTGAGAAAACTTATAATTGATCTTCCGGATGGGAAGAATGATGGGATCATCTCGAAGAGAAACGCACCGGTTGGAAATAGAATTAATATGGCAATCTCGATGGTCAAGAAGGATTAGTATCCCCATAGAAATGTGAGAACACCGCTTAGAATAAGGTATGGAATCAACACTTGACAATGAAGCAACTCGAATACCACAACTTAAAACAAAACAAACGATTGGCTTGCAAAATAAGCCAGAACAAACATATGATAGAGATTTCGTCCGAAGTTTTCGTGCTGGGGCCCACACGGGCTCGATCGTACAACACCATCATGTACATGGCAGTGCACATGACATACGAAGCATCCCCGAGTCGGCATAGCCAAGGACTCTTTACGACACTACGAGACCACTGTAAAACCAACCATGGAAAGGCGGACCACTAGACGTCGAACCCCAATCTCATATCATGCATCTGTCGGAAAGATATCCTAGGGGCTACTTGAATTCCCACTTATAAACTCCCGAAACTTTCTGGTTATGCAATCTGGTGTTGGGGATACAGGGGACACAATATATCTCACCCAAACTAATAATCCCTAGATCCAGCTGTATCCATCCGTCAACACATAACCAAGAAAACTCCGGAAATCGTGTACCTCAACCTTCGAAAAGCATCCGTTATACGAGTTATGGCAATACTCACGAACTCCCACCCCAGTACTGGGTGGCGTCGAGGTGATCTCACCAACAACTGCATAAAAGAGATTTTCAATGTCGGCGAAACTCAGGTATTCCAGAACTGCAATGATAAAATTGTGACGACAACACCTCGGAGCTCAACTCCCCGGGACACTGCCACAACCCCTAAATGTCAGGAGGCACCAAGAACAATGTTCTCGTCACAAAACCATCGGAACGATTCCAAGATACCTGCGTGATCCTAAAAAAAATTCAGTGAAATTTGAGGAGAGGAAAGTCAAAACATCTATGTCAGGAGGCCTCACCAGAGCGACGAAGGGACTGAGGAGTAAAAAGAATCCTACTCTCCGATATATATAATCCTGAGACTCAAAACATTTTTGTTCTAGACTCAACAACGCCAGCGATTCGATCAAGCAGGGGGCTCCTAAGTCGGGGATGGCTTTGATTACCAACTTGTAGCACCCACGATGCGGCTATATCTCCCACGTGTCGAGGCACGACTTAGAGGCATAACCGCATTGTGGTTTTATCGCAAGAAGGGTCATCTTCACACAATCCCATGTAATGAAAAAGAATGGGATAAAGAGTTGGCTTACAATCGCCACTTCACACAATACATAAATAAATCATACATCAATCAGAGTACACACATAGGTCCGACTACGGAACCAAAAGAAAAGAAGACAACCCCAAATGCTAGATCCCCAATCGTCCCAACTGGGCTCCACTACTGATCATCAGGAAACGAAACATAGTAACGACCACGTTCCTCGTCGAACTCCCGTTAGAGCTCGGTAGCATCACTCGCACTGGTATCATCGACACCTACAACTGTTGGAAGTATCTGGTGAGTCACGAGGACTCAGCAATCTCACACCCGCGAGATCAAGACTATTTAAGCTTATGGGTAGGAAAGGGGTAATGTGGTGGAGCTGCAGCAAGCACTAGCATGTATGGTGGCTAACATATGCAAATAAGAGCGAGAAGAGGAGCAACGGAACGGTCGTCAACTAGTAATGATCAAGAAGTGATCCTGAACTCCTACTTACGTCAAACATAACCCAAAAACCGTGTTCACTTCCCGGACTCTGCCTAGAAGAGACTATCACGGCTACACACGCGGTTGATGCGTTTCAATTAAGTCGAGTATCAAGTTCTCAACAACCGGATATTAACAAATTCCCATCTGCCACGTAACCGCGGGCACGGCTCTCAAAAGTTTATACCCTGCAGGGGAGTCCCAACTTAGCCCATTATAAGCTCTCGCGGTCAACGAAGGGTATTCCTTCTCCCGGGAAGACCTGATCAGTCTCGGAATCCCGATTTACAAGACATTTCGACAATGGTAAAACAAGACTAGCAAAGCCGCCCGATGTGCCGACAAATCCCGATAGGGGCTGCACATATCTCGTTCTCAGGGCAACACCGGATGAGACTAGCTACGAGTAAAACCAGCCCTCAAGTTTCCCCAAGGTGGCCCCGCAGGCAGCTCGGTTCGGACCAACACTCGAAGGAGCACTGACCCGGGGGGTCTAAAATAAAGATGACCCTTGAGTCTGCAGAACCCAAGGGAAAACGGGATATGTGGTAGCAAATGGTAAAACCAAGGTTGGGCCTTGCTGGAGGAGTTTTATTCAAAGCGAACAGTCAAGGGGGTCCCATAAATCACCCAACCGCGTAAGGAACGCAAAATCAAGGAACATAACACTGGTATGACGGAAACTAGGGCGGCAAGAGTGGAACAAAACACCAGGCATAAGGCCGAGCCTTCCACCCTTTACCAAGTATATAGATGCATTAATTAAAATAAGATATATCATGATATCCCAACAATATCCATGTCCCAACATGGAACAAACTTCATCTTCACCTGCAACTAGCAACGCTATAAGAGGGCTGAGCAAAAGCGGTAACATAGCCAAACAACGGTTTGCTAGGAAAGGTGGGTTAGAGGCTTGACATGGCAATATGGGAGGCATGATATAGCAAGTGGTAGGTAGCGCGGCATAGCATTAGAGCTAAACAACTAGCAAGCAAACATAGAAGTGATTTCGAGGGTATGGTCATCTTGCATGAAATCCCGCAAGGAAGAAGAACGAGTCCATGAAGAAGACAAACGGACGAAGTCGAACAAATCCTCACAAACGCGACGTTATGTAACAAACCCGAAGAGGCAACACCGGAAAGAAGCAAACAACATGGTAAACAACCATCACAGAAACATGGCATGATGCACAATCAAGTATGATGCATGTCCGGTTTAAAGAGGCATGGCATGGCAAAGTGCACAAACAAAACTACAAGTTAAGTGGAGCTCAATATGCAACGAGTTGCATATTGACGAAACACCACATCAATTGTTTAGTTCTCTCTCGGTTATGTACCCAACAATATTAAATGTTGACTAACATGGCAAGAGGTGAAGCATAAGTAAACTAACTATTTAGGCAAGTTTAAATGAGGCCGGAACAACAAACAACAATTCCGGAAAATCCTCATGTCCATATTTTAGATTTGGTACTGTTCTGCCTAAAACCATATTTTATTGTTGTTAAACAGTAAAACAAGGTGCACCATGTTAATCTATGCATTTTCCTACCCCATTTACATATCAAGTTTATTTAAAATGGAGCTACGGTTATTTAGTTATGAAATAAATCATTTTAACATGGCATTCGAGCAAATTTAAACAAACAGCATTTTAAGCATTTTAAACATGGATGAGAGTGGCATATTATGAAACTAGATGAAATTCTGAGCATTTTACATGTTTAAATCATTTTAATCCGATGCACGGTTAAAGAGTTATTATATGCATGATGTTTGAGGGGTTTTCTGTAAAACAGTAAATCCTGGGATAATTGATTAAATCCGTCCAGAGGAAAAAAACACTATACGGGCCGAAACTGCTGGGCGGCTAGGCTGCTCACCATGGGCCAAGGCCCAGGCGGTGGAGAGGTAGGCCGGGACGGACTGGGCCGCGCGGGGACGTGGCTGGCGACGCGGGACGAGCGGAAGCAGAGGAGTGGTCAACGCGGTTGCGCGACTGCAGCCTCCTCCTCTCGAACAGAGGCAGGAGCGGGACTTGGCGGCGCCAGACGACGACGGGCGCGGGACAGGTCGATCCGGGGCGGCAACTCCAGATCCATGCGCGAGGAAGGCCGCCGGTGGCTTGGGCTTCAGGCTCCTGTCCATGGGCATGAAAGAGAGAGAGATATGTGAGGAACAGAGGGAAGCACGGGGAGGAAGGGAGAGACAGGGGAGGAGAGGAGCAGGACGGGGCCGGTCCTTGCCGTGGTCGACGGAGGGCGAGGTCGCCAGCAGCAGGTCGAGCTCCTGTTTGAGGAAGGAGGCGCGAGAGGTGGAGCTTCGGCACGGGAGTTCGAGGCGGCGGGGTCGACGTGCTCGGGAACGAGGGCGCCATGGGAGGAGCATGAGAGGAGCTCGGGGTAGGAGGCGCGCTGGAGCAAGGGCTGGAGGGCTCCTGGTGCTCCGGTGGCTTGGCGTTCGATTTGGAGCAGGGAAGCAGAGGCGGGGCGAGGGACTTGGCGCAGTGACGGGAAGATGGAGGTCGTCGGCGGCACTTGGCGGCGGGGACGGCTGGAGGCAGAGTGAAGGAGGTCCGATGGAGGAGGCGATGGTGGCGTCCTCATGGTGCTGGTTCGGTGGCGTCGGTGTTCCTGTGAAGCAGAGAGAGAGACAGACAGATGAGGTGAGCCGCGGGAAGAAGAGCGATGACGAAGGAGAAAGAAAGAGGAGGGCGGGGAGGAGAAGGAAGCAAAGGCAGTGCAGGGCACTCATCTTCTCGTCGGGGACTCGCCGGAGCGGCGAGGCAAGGTCGGGGCCGATAGGGAGGCGGCGTCGCGGAGCTGCTAGTGGCGGAGGAGCTCGGGCATGAGCTCTTGTTCGATCCAACCGAGAGGAGGACGAGCAGGGACGAGGTGCCTGAGGGGAAGCTTCGGGGCTGGTTCTGGTTGGCGGGATTGGATCGGGGGGAATGAGGAGATCCCGAGGAAGAAAGGGAGGTGGGTGGCGGCGGCTCGGGAATAGGTGGATGGATGGGACAGTATCCCTAGTTTTTAGGGTTAGAGTAGACTGATTATATAGCAGTTGGATTTTTGGGTATGTGCTAATTCGGTCCCTCCGATTAAAATTGAGCGGTCGAGAAAAATAGGCTAGGAAGTCCAAATAAGAAAACGGAGATGTTTAATAGATGTTAGGGGATGATCCGGACCCAACGGTAACGATGGTCCGGTTCGGGTTCGGGGAAGTTTTCGGACACGGGCGAGGGGTCGATGCACTGTGCAGAGAGGTTCAAACGGCCGGACAACAAAAGAACAGTCGGTCTTGAGAAAGGTCAACAGAGACGAGGAAGATGCGGCAACTATCAACGGGTGCAAGTTTTTGAAAACATGCGATGCAATGCTCATGATGACATGATGAATGCAACAAACAAAATAAAACACACGGCGAACACGAAATATATGGAAGGCGTCTGGAGCGTCGGTCTCGGGGCGTTACAGTCAAAGCTTGGAACTTGGTGGTGTCTCGATCCAACATCGGAGAGACGCAATCTTTCCTTATGCCAACCCGCCGAGTCATCCCAAAGACTGGAATCAGACATGGTTCTACTGCCAAGATACTTCTCCGGCTAATGAGAACCCCTTGCCCAGCTTTCGCGCCTCGCGCCTCGAGTCTACTCATCCTTTACCAGACAAGCTATCTGCTGGTGAATGCCAGAAACTTGCCCCCACCATGTCCAAAGTCAAGGCTCTTTTGGGGAATGGTTTGAGTGGTATCGATTTGGTCCGGGTCTGGGTTGCTTGGCGGATCATTCCATAAAGCCGCCATTCCGGTTTGATGTGCACCTATACCGGCGAGCAAAATGATTCTCTGCGGCACAATTCTGTCGATTTACTGGAAGATGTCATTGATGATACGACAAAGTCGCTCTTGAACGAGAGCCTAGCAGATTGTAGCAAGTTTTGCTTAAGTCCCTTCTGCAAAGCTAACCCGGCTCCAACGGTAAGCCGCCAAACTTAAGTATTCTTACTCTCACCCTTAAGGTTTTGTCTTTACTCATACTCTCACTGTTTTTCACAGGCTAGTGATAAATTCTGGAAAGTCAAATATGATCACGAGTCTACTCATCCTTATCAATGGGAGCAGCAAGGACCGGCGGCTCAGATAACTGTCTCTTCAAATCTTCAAAGGCAGCGTTAGCAGCATCACTCCAGACAAAGTCGTCCGTCTTCTTCATCATCTGATACAGTGGTATGGCCTTCTCACCTAACCATCTTATGAACCGGCTTAAGGCAGCAATACGACCCGCCAGACGTTGAACATCATTGATACACGCCGGCTTAGCCAAAGAGGTGATTGCCTTGAACTTCTCTGGGTTAGCCTCAATGCCTCTGTTAGAAACCAGAAAACCCAAAAGCTTGCCTGCTGGCACTCCAAAAACGCATTTGGCCGGGTTAAGCATCATCTTGTAGACCCGGAGATTATCAAAGGTGTAACACCCCAGATGTAACTTTCCATATTTGTAACTCCAACTCTTGCCATTTTCGGCTATGTGTTATGATATTCCCTTCGTGGCCAGGTTTTTGTCTTTCGTTTTGCATTTTGTTCATGTCATCCATCTCATATCGTGTCATCATGCGCATCTCATTTGCATACGTGTTCGTCTCATGCATCCGAGCATTTTCCCCGTTGTCCGTTTTGCAATCCGGCACTCCCACATGCACCGACGCACCCCTCTTGTTTCTTTTCGTGAGCGGGTGTTAAACGTTCTCGGAATGGACTGAGGTTTGCCAAGTGGCCTTGGTACACCACCGGTAGACCACCTGTCAAGTTTCGTTCCATTTGGAGGTCGTTTGATGCTCCAACGGTTAACCGGGTAACCGCAAAGGCCTTTTGAGTGTGCAGCCCAACACCCCTCCAAAACAGCCCAATAACCCATCTAAGTCCCCTCCATGCTCTCGGTCGTTCGATCACGATCGTGCGAGCGAAAACCGCACTCCATTTGGAGTCTTCTAGCTCCCTCTACCTATAAATATGTGATCCCCCCGAAATTTTTCGGGCAAAACCCTAGTCTTCCCCTTCCTCTGCACGCCGGACACGTCCGCCGCCGCACCCGAGCCAGCCAGGAGCCACCACGTGGCAGCGCCGCCATCCGCCGCTCCGCCCTCCATCGCCGGCGCTCCTCGCCGCCCGTCCGCCGGCCGCCGGACCTCGCCGCGCCGCCCGCGCCTCTCTCCGGCGACGCCGTCCCCGACCGCCGGCGCCTCCTCTCTCTCCGTTCGAGCTCCAGCCTCCCCGTCCTTCCAAATCCGGCGAGCACCCCGGTGAACCTCGAAGACCGCGCCGGATCTGGATCTGACGAGGTTGACTCCCCCCCCCCCCCCCCCCGTTTTTCCTCCAAGTCCTGAAGATATCACATTATGTTGCTCTGTTCATCATGGCATATCTCATTGCATACTGCTCCATTTCATGCGTGTGATATATCAGAATGTTCATCACGAGATGCTCTTCATTTTGTTCCATTGTGCCATGCTCGTTTGAGTCCATCTTGATGCCCAAATCTCAGGTGCAAGAGTGCTATATGATGTTTACTGCTGTTACTTATCAGAAATTGAAGTTTTGTTATTTTTGTTGCATTTGATGTGTGCATCCTATGGGCATCAGCTCTACAGGTGTTTTGATCTATGCCATGCCATATTTACAGAGGTGTATGCCATGTATTTTTGTGATCTATGTGGTGACTAGCACAAGCATGCAAACTAGGCTTCGTGATGTTTCTGTTTTCAGGGACAGGTTTTTGCTAAGTCTTTTATCTGCTGTTATTTTGTTGCCATGTATCCATGTGGCTACAGTGAGATCCATGCTTATTTTGAGTATGTTCAGTAAGGATGTTTTGTATATATAGTTGTGATATATCCATACATGTCCCTGTTTGCAATTATGGAGTGCCCTAGCATGTCTTAATCTTGCTCTACTTTTGCTATAAAATATTCCTGGCAGATTGTTAACATGATATTCAATTTTGCCAAGGTTGTTGTAGTTGATCCATACATGCTATGAACTTGCTCTTGCCATGGTTAGCTCCATGAACATGTCATCTTGCTGTAGGTATGCTTGTTTTGTCATGCATTGCTTTGTGATGAGTGAATCGAGCTCACAAAGATGCCTTCATAATTCTGTTTTTGCCATGCTCTGTTTTCTGCCAAGTCTGAAACCTGTTAATGAAACTTGCTATGTTTACATGGGTGCCATCATATCTTCTGTGCATTTTTGGCTCATGGTCAGTAAGGGACTTTTGTTCTATGCATTTAGTAGATTCATGCCATGCCTTGTTTTGCTATGATAAGTTCCTGTAGCATGTGTTTTGCTTGCTCTGAACATTGCTACCTGATGCTGTTTCAGCCATGTTCAGTATTTTCACCAAGTCTGTGAAGCTGATATCTTTTGCACTTTTGCGATGCTTGTTTGAACCTGTTATATTGTGACCTAGCCGTAGCTCAGTGTTCATCTTTTGTCAAGCATATTCTGTAGATCACTGCCATATGCTTTGTTGCTATGTTGGGGTGTTGTAGCATAGTTACTTGATGTATCCTATGTGCTATCATGCTGTTAATCGCAGAATCGTGTCATTCTTGTTTTGCTTGCCATTTGCAAACCGTGCATCCGTTTCCGGTGATCTTTATATCGATTTCGACCAAAATCATCTCATCTTTCCAGTGGCATACTTGGTTTGCCAAGTTGATGCCCTGTTCATCCTTTTTCTTCTGGAGCACACATATGCATCGCATATCACATCTCGCATATCATGCATGTATTGCATCATGTTGCTTGTGCATTTCCCGTGATTGATTGTGGTTTCATTGCTTGTGTTCTTGCTGTGGGTAGATCCGGGAGACGAGTTCGTGAACGAGGAACCTGTTGAGTACGCTTACGAGGATCAAGCTTTCGACAACTCTGAGAACCTTGCAGGCAAGATGACCATACCCTCGAAATCACTTCTATCTTTGCTTTGCTAGTTGTTCATTCTATTGCTATGCTACGCTACCTACCACTTGCTATATCATGCCTCCCATATTTCCATGTCAAGCCTCTAACTATACTTTCCTAGCAAACCGTTGTTTGGCTAAGTTACCGCTTTTGCTCAGCCCTTCTTATAGCGTTGCTAGTTGCAGGTGAAGTTGAAGTTGGTTCCATGTTGGAACATGGATATTTTGGGATATCACAATATCTCGTATTTAATTAATGCATCTTGTTGAGGATATAGACCTTAGAGTCACCCGCCAGGAGGGGCCGGGTTACTCGTACGGTCGTTGCCAGAAGCCCGGAGCCAAGTTTGAAGACGATGGGCCAGAGATGGGCTGAGACCCGGATATGGCTTAAAGCCCGTAGTTGTAATCATTGTTATGGTAGAACTTGTAGTGTAAGACAAGTATAGTTGAGAGTCCGAGCCGGACACTCTTATGAGCCGGCCGGGACTCTGAGGGCTGCTGGGCGTCAGCCTCCCTATATAAAGGGACGACCCGGCAGCGGTTTAGGGGCGAGAACAATCTCATCGAGAGCCGGGATAGCAAGTTTAGCTCCCTGGTGATCATAACCCTAATCAATACCATCTCAACTGGACGTAGGCCTTTACCTTCACCGTAAGGGGCCGAACCAGTATAAACCCTCGTGTTCCTTGTCCCACTTAACCCCTTCAAGCTTCCTAGTTGCAATGGCTCCACGACTAAGTCCTAGCTCGAGGACATCTGCCGTGACAATTCCACGACAGTTGGCGCCCACCGTGGGGCAGGCGCACGGTGGATTTGAGTTCTTGAAGGGCAGCTTCAAAGGGCTCAAGGGATACGCTGTGGGCCGGATGACCAAGAGTCGTCGCGGCAAGCTCTACATCGACGATGCAGACTGGGGCCCCGACGCCAGCTCAGTTGAGTACGGGTACCGGGTCCCCTTCGGCGGAATTCATGTCTTCATTGGCAAGATTGGTGAGCCAGGCCCTGAGCCGGATCTCTGCGCCGATCTCATCGAAACGGCTCAGCGCGCACGACCCGCCCGGGCCCGGCCTGCCTTAAGGCGCGCTTTTGTGGGATGCATCCATGGAGGGCCCTCTGATCCATCTGGGTCTGGTGATGAGGCGGCCGCCGGCTCTGACGGCGAGTCGGCCACCGATGAGTCAAACTCGTTGTACCAACTTCAAGATGGCAGGCTCATGGGTTGTTCCGATGGCGACAGTATTCCGGACCTTTTTGAGCCGCCAAGTCAGGTTGGAGTTTTTATGGCTGGTGCGTAGCCTGTTCAGAACCCCACTGCCGGATCGGGAAACCCGGTGCCCTCTCCGGCTCAGGTGCTGATGGATCTCACGGACAAGATGACGGCCCTGTTGACCGCCACGGTTGACCCGGCGGATCAAGCCCAGCATGATGCGGAGGTGGCACAGTTGAAATTGGATCTGATAAAAGCTAAAGAGGATCTTGCAGCGGAAGGAATCAGGCTGGCTGCGGAGCGGGCGGCTCTCGATGCCCAGACTCAGCTGATTCAGGCGCAGTCCTTCCAACTCATGATGGATCAGAACGCGGCCAATGAGGTCATGAGAAGGAGGCATCAAAAGGCCCAGTCCCGACTCCCGTCGGTTTACGATCCACGCAACCTCTTCAACACGCCAGGTGCAGGGTCTAGTAACCCGCCAGGGGTCATAGCACCCGGGTCTGGACCCCTTATTCAGCCACGAGTTATGGGGCCTCCCCAGGTGCCCCCTGCCCCGCCTCAGTATGTGCCAATACCCCCCGGGTCATTATAATAATCCACTGGAGAACATGGTCGCTGCGGCAGCACGGCTGGCGGCTCTCCCCGTTGACGGCGACTCTCCGACGGCCATGGAGACCCGCCGGGTCAGGGAACTCCTTCAGACAGCACTGGCGCAGCAAGAGGCGTACTCCTACAGCCGGGACAGGATCCACTCGACCCCTCGTCCAGGCCAGAGCCCGAGTTACAGCCGGCACATGGTCTCAGCAACCGGCTCAAGTAACGTCCGACGCCATGACCCGCCCCCTGGCCATGGCCCGGCTCATAATGGAGCCTTTTACGCATCGGACCAAGCGCGGCAAGAGGCGGAGCAAGTGCCTCAATTGACGGCTTACCAGACCCCCCCCCCCCGGCTTATCCGACGACTTCCGTGGATGTGGGTATCCCTACCAGGACCTGGGGTGTCCCTTGTTTGGTGCCAGCTATCCGTAATGAACGTCTACCTAAGGACTTCAAAGGCCCTAGGAAAGTGCCTAACTACACAGCTGACTTACAACCTGCAGCCTGGATTGAGAGTTATGAGATGGCTATGGAATTGCTGGAGGTCAGTGAGGCGGCCATGGCCAAGTATTTCACCATGATGTTAGATGGAACTACCCGCACATGGTTGAAAGGGCTACCACCGAATTCCATTGGGTCTTGGGCTGAGCTGAAAGCCCGGTTCATCCAAAACTTCAAGGATACCTGTAGGCAGTCTATGTCAATTGTGGATTTGACTAACTGTAAGCAGCAGGAGGGTGAATCCACGACCCATTGGGTTCGCCGGGTCAAGGAGATCATACATTCATCAGATAAGATGGATGCCGGCTCTGCAGTCTTAATGTTGGAACAAAACTGTCGCTTTGTGCCCCTAAAGATGAAACTCGGGCGACTTAAACGCGACTGCACTGATATGGGTACACTAATGGCGGCTCTTGTCAAGTACGCCGAGTCCGATGGTACCAAGGATCACCCTTCAGATGATGAGAGGACAGGGAAGGGAAAGAAGAACGGCAATGGCAAGGGTCCTCAGTTTAACCCGGGGAACCAAGGAGGAGGCAAGCGCAAGGCCGATGGCAGCCTAGAGTTTGTAGCCAATGCCAACTCCCAAGGTAACAACCAGCGACGCAAGGGGAGGCCCCCTCCCCGAGGTAGCAGGTCAGGTCCAACGCTGGAGCAGCTGTTGAATGAACCTTGTCCAAGGCATGGCTCTAGAGAGAAGCCAGCGACTCATCTGTGGAAGGATTGCGCGATCATGAAGGCCTTTAAGAATTACAATGGCCCGGGCGGCGGCTCAGGTGCTGGCGGCTTTCATGGCCTGGGCGGCGGCTCAAATTCCGGTCCTCAGAATGGTCAAGGGGGCTTTAATCAACAGGCTGGCCAGGGTCATCAACAGCAGCAGGGGGGTTATCAGACCAATCCAAAGCAGCTAAGCGGTGGACAGGATCATGTATTTACCACTAGTCTGTGCAAGCGAGATCAGAAGCTTCACAAGAGGGCTGTGAACGCTGTTGAGCCGGCGGTCCCACGCTACTTACGATGGTCTGAGCAGCCCATAGTGTGGAGTAGGGAGGATTACCCTCCTCGGGTGGATAACCCGGGCCACTTGGCCTTAGTGGTGGCTCCTCAAGTGGGAGGATATAAGTTCACAAAGGTGCTCATGGATGGAGGCAGCAGCATCAACATCCTCTATTATGAGACTTTTCGTCGTATGGGGTTGGTTGATAAGAACCTCAGCCAGTCCAACACTATCTTTCATGGTGTAGTACCTGGTAAGTCGGCTTATCCAGTTGGCAAGATCGAATTGGAAGTGGCTTTTGGTGATGAGAATAACTACAGGGTGGAGAAATTGACCTTTGAAGTGGTCAAGATAAGAAGTCCATACCATGCTATATTTGGACGGCCGGCTTACGCCAAGTTCATGGCACGGCCGTGTTATGTGTACCTACAGCTCAAGATGCCGGGTCACAATGGGACCATTACGGTTCACGGCAGCCGGAAAGTGGCTCTGGAATGTGAGGAAGGCGACGCGGCTTATGCAGAATCTGTTTGTGCTACAGAGGAGTTGAAGTTTTACAAGGACAATGTTGACCCAACAGACATGACCTCTCTGAAAAAGCCGACTACGGAAAATGAGCCGGCGATGAAATTTAAGTCGGATGATGAGACTAAGCTTGTTGATTTTGTTCCAGGGGATTCATCTCAGCAGTTTAGCATCAGTGCCAATCTGGATCCAAAATAGGAAAGTGCGCTCATCGAGTTCATCCGTGAGAATAGGGACATATTCGCATGGAAACCCTCTGACATGCCAGGTGTACCTAGAGAACTCGCTGAGCATACTCTCAACGTTGATCCTAAATTTAAGTCGGTCAGACAGTTCCTTCGGCGGTTTAATGAAGAGAGGCGGAAAGCTATTGGTGAAGAAGTAGCCCGGCTCTTGGCAGCCGGGTTTATCGTGGAAGTTTTTCACCCAGAGTGGTTGGCTAACCCGGTGCTTGTACTCAAGAAGAACGGCACCTGGCGGATGTGTGTGGACTACACGGACTTGAACAAGGCGTGTCCGGCTGATCCTTTTGCCCTCCCCCGTATTGATCAGATCATTGATGCTACGGCAGGTTGTGCACGTTTAAGTTTCTTGGATGCTTATTCTGGTTATCATCAGATCAAGATGGCAGTTAAGGACCAGGAGAAGCCGGTGTTTATCACTCCCTTTGGAGCCTTCTGTTATGTGTCTATGCCCTTTGGACTCAAGTGTGCACAGGCGACTTACCAGCGTTGTGTACAGAACTGTCTTCATAAACAGATTGGGCGCAATGTTCACGCTTATGTGGACGATATTGTGGTTAAATCCATCAAAGAGGAAACCCTGATAGATGATTTAAGGGAAACCTTTGATAATCTTCGGGTTTATAAGATGATGCTTAACCCGGCCAAGTGTGTCTTTGGTGTTCCTACAGGCAAACTTTTGGGCTTCTTGGTTTCTGACAGAGGCATTGAGGCTAACCCGGAGAAGATCAAGGCCATCACCTCCCTGGCTAAGCCGGCATGTATAAATGACGTTCAGCGCTTGGCGGGTCGCATCGCTGCTTTAAGCCGGTTTATAAGCCGTTTGGGTGAGAAGGCCATGCCCCTATATCAGTTAATGAAGAAAACGGATACTTTTGTCTGGAATGATGCAGCTAATGCCGCCTTTGAGGATTTAAAGAAGCAGCTGGCAGAGCCCCCAGTCCTTGCTGCTCCGGTTGATAAGGAGCCCTTGCTACTGTATGTGGCGGCAAACGCACGAGCCGTCAGTGTGGCTATTGTGGTGGAACGCAAGGAGGAGGGTAAGGAGCATCCGGTTCAGCGGCCGGTTTATTATGTCAGTGAAGTGCTCATTGAGTCCAAGCAGCGATACCCGCATTGGCAGAAGCTGGTATATGGTGTGTTCATGGCGAGCCGGAAACTTAAGCATTATTTTCAGGGCCATCCCATCACTGTGGTCAGTTCTGCCCCCCTTGGTGATATCATTCAAAACAGAGAGGCCACAGGGAGAATTGCTAAGTGGGCTATAGAACTTGGACCCCACGGTCTCAAATATGTGCCACGCACTGCTGTTAAGTCTCAGGCCTTGGTGGATTTCATCAATGATTGGACAGAGTCACAAGTGCCCGAGCAAAAGCCGGATAACACGTATTGGACTATTCATTTCGATGGGTCCAGGCAGTTGGAGGGCTCGGGGGCTGGCGTTGTATTGGCGTCCCCTAAAGGTGACAAGTTCCATTATGTGCTACAGTTGATGTTTCCTTGCACTAACAACGCAGCTGAGTACGAGGCCCTGCTCCATGGTCTTCGGATGGCTAAGGAGATGAGCTTGAGCCGGGTAAGGTGCTTTGGTGACTCAGACTTGGTGGCTCAACAAGTATCAGGCATGTGGGATTCTAAGGATCCTCGCATGGCGGCTTATCGCCGCGAGGTCGACGCCATTGCTGGGCACTTTCAGGGCTACCAAGTGGAGCACATTGATCGCAGGAAGAACGAGGCGGCTGATGCTCTAAGCCGGTTAGGCTCTCAGCGAAAGCCGGTGCCGCCTAACACTTTCCTAGACGTCCTGTATAACCCTTCGGTTAAGTTGCCTACAGAGGAAGACTTGGCTGTCCCTGACCCGGAGGCACGGCTAGTGGCGGCTCTTCATGTCATACCAGACTGGACAATGCCATATCTGGCTTATATAACCCGGGGAGAGTTGCCTGAGGATGAAACTTTGGCCAGGCAAATAACCCGGCGGGCTAAGTCAATGATCGTTATCGACGGCGAATTGCATCATCGCAGTGTTTCAGGGGCATTTCAGCGTTGTATCTCCCCTGAGGAAGGTCAAGAGATCTTGCGTGAGATCCATGAAGGGGATTGTGGCCATCATGCCGGCTCAAAATCCCTTGTGGCCAAGGCTTTCCGTCATGGTTTTTATTGGTTGACGGCTCATGCTGATGCAGAGGACTTGGTCAGTAAATGTGATGGTTGCCAAAGGTTCTCACGACGGGCTCACGTGCCGGCTCAGGAGCTGAGGATGATCCCAATTACTTGGCCCTTTGCGGTCTGGGGGCTTGATATGGTTGGGCCTTTTAAAAGGTCCAAGGATAAGAAGACCCACCTCTTGGTGGCAGTTGATAAGTTCACAAAATGGGTAGAAGCGGAGCCCGTTAGCAAGTGCGATGTAGCCACGGCAGTTCAGTTTATGAAAAAGGTGATTTTCCGCTTCGGATTTCCGCACAGCATCATAACTGACAATGGCACCAATCTATCCAAAGGCGCTATGGAAGAGTTTTGTCAACGAGAGCATATCCGACTTGATGTTTCCTCAGTGGCTCATCCCCAATCCAATGGTCAAGCTGAGAGAGCTAACCAGGAGATTCTGAAGGGCATCAAGCCCCGGCTTTTGGTCCCTTTGCAACGGACGCCGGGTTGTTGGGTGGAGGAGTTGCCCTCCGTCTTATGGAGCATCAATACTACTCCTAACAGGTCTACAGGCTTCACGCCTTTCTTCATGGTCTATGGAGCAGAAGCAGTCCTCCCCAGCGACATCCGTCACGACTCACCTCGCGTGGCGGCTTATGTTGAGACGGATAATGAACAGGCGCGCCAGGATGCTCTTGACTTGTTGGATGAACAGCGTGATGTGGCGGCAGCCCGTTCAGCGATTTACCAAAAAGACCTGCGCCGTTATCATAGCCGCCGGGTCAAATCCCGGGTCTTTCAGGAAGGCGATCTCGTGCTCCGGCTCATCCAGGATCAAACAGATGCACACAAGTTATCCCCACCTTGGGAAGGGCCCTTTGTGGTCAGCAAGAACTTGCACAACGGGTCATATTACCTCATTGACATTCGGGAGCACAAAGATTCACGTAAGTCTGAGGAAGAGAACCATCGGCCGTGGAACATAGCTCAGCTTCGGCCTTACTACACTTGAGCTACCGGCTCTCGTGGTGTACATATTTGTCTCAGCCATGTATATATTATGATAAGTAATAAAGCAGGACCTCTGTCCTTTTTTCTCCTCCAAATATGCACGTGTTGTTTTTATTACAAGATTACATGATGACTTAAAGGAGGATCCGGCTTATGATCGTATTCGAATCAGCGTCGTTAAACAATTTTAAAGTCACTTGGGGGCTTCCTGTTCAAACATGGGTTGTATTCGAACCAAAGAGAACATAGCTGTCGATACCCATTTGATTGGCAAAGAGCCGAGCTCATTGGGAGGTTATCTTTGGTCATATTTGAATCATAGTTTAACCCCTCTGAGAACCGACGAGGATCGTATTCGAATCAGCGTCGTTAAACAATTTTAAAAATCACTTGGGGGCTTCCTGTTCAAACATGGGTCGTATTCGAACCAAAGAGAACATAGCTGTTGGTACCCTCTTGATTGGCATCGCCACACCCACTGGGGGCTATATGATCGTATCCGAATCTTGGCTTAACCCCTTTGGGCCGGGTCTCTGGTTGTATTCGAACCGGAAGCCCCTAAAAGTTCCTCTGCTTTATCACAAGTTTACTCTGATCATGTCAAGGTGTGTACGGCCGGGTCTCACTTTACCGGCTTAACTTTGGTTTACAGTGTTCGTTGAACGCCATGGGTATCATTATGACAGATAAGGCGGAATTAGGATACCAACCTTGTTACCCGGGTTATTTAAACCGGAAGTATGCTTACTGGCCGCTAAGTGTTATTACGGCTATGTCAAGCAGATAATTGAGGACCAGTCTCTTTTTGATTCATATTCTGGGTTATCTATCCAAGACACCTGATTCTTCGGGCGGTAAGCCACCTTGAGACTTGTGATTTGCCTTTTTATGCAGAATACTTAAAGGTACCTCTTTGAGGTTGAGAAAAACAAAAGGATGATTATGACCCGGAGAAATATTAAGGAGACAACTTCAAAAGACCTTGGCATTCAATACGTGCACGATGGCACGGCAGAGATAGACTGTTGCACCTACTCTATTACAAAAACTCTTCAAGTCTAAAAGGTGGAACATTGTTTGATAAACCGCCAGCCAAATTATGATGCTTGCTGAGTTGAGGTCCCCGGCTCATTCCTATCTCCTCCTCCGGCTGATCCCAAGACCTCGAAGGTTGATGACTTCCAGTTGATGCCGCTGAGAGCTTCGAATTGGGCTTCTTCATCAATTAACCCGGCCGGGTCAATCTCCGGGGCGAAGGTGTGCTGACGAGCCGGCGGGATCAGGTTGAGGGCTTCATAGCGAGGGGTCGGAATCCTCTGATTCTCCGCGTCATAACCCGGCTGGTACTTGGTCAGATCTGTGTCATTCCCGATGAGGGTGGCCACCGGGCGTACAGCTTTCACGCACGCTGCGAAGTCCTTCTGGTCAAAAGCTGAGCCGTCTTCCTTCAGGCTTGGATAACCCAGGGCGATGTCTGCCGGGTCTAGTTCCGGCAGAAATGCCTTGGCCCGGCTCAGCGCGGCGATTGCGCCGGCTCTCGCGGAGGCCCGTCGCAGCTCTTGGATCCGCTGAGGCAGAACGGCGAGCCGGCGCAGGACTTCGGCCAGATGAGTTGGCACCTCGTTGGATAGGGCCACCACAGCTAAGGCACGCTGTGACCCGGTGTAGAGCTGTTCCACCAGGGTGTACACGGCCTTTAACTTGGTGACCACGCTCTGGTTGAGGTTGGCACTCCTGGGACTTGTTTAACAGAATCAGATAAGCCGGTGACAAGGATGACTCATGACATATACAAACTTGATGAAAGCCGGTGAGGCGACTTACCGAAGATAGCGGCCACCATTTGGGAAACCAGGCGCTTTAAGCCGGAGAGCTCGGCGGTCTTCTCAGTGAGAGCCTTCTCCGCCTGTTCCGCCGGGTCACCAGTGCGGCCTTCTCTTCGACCCAGGCTTTTCTCTCAGCATCAAACTCGGTCTTCAATTTTTCTTGAGTGGCGATGCTGGATACAAACTTGGCGTTTGCCTTCCGGGTCTCCATCTCCTGCATCTTCAGCCGGCTCTTGAGATCCGCAAGGTCCGCCTCTAGTTTCTTGCCAACAGCCTGCATATATTTCCGGGTTATTAACAGTCATTATATAAGTCCCAAGCGTTTTCCAAGCAAAGACACTTGGCACTTGGGGGCTAATGCATATTGAATGTATCTATCTACATACTGCCGGCTCAGTTGAGTAAGCCGGAACCTAAGTCTACAACATATTCAAGCATAAGTCGTCGACTTGGGGGCTAGCATGGCAAAGGTAACTATGCAGTAAGTAAGAAGACAGCAGAAGGATACCTCAGATTTTTGTTGGATCTGGTTGACCATGGCGACCTCGGCGTCCCGGCTCTTGTGTACTTGGTTGATGTAGCCAGAGACAAGCTCTCCAATGCTCAAGTCGGTGTAGCCGGAGAGGTCCAGGTTCACCCGGTGGGGCTGCAGCAACTCCCCCTTCGCGGAGCATTTGGCCAACATGGTCGGTCTCCCCGGCTCAACGAACTCCGTCCGGGTGATAACCACGTCCGGGTCGTCTGCTGGTGGAGCTGAGCCGGAGGCCTCCGGGTTAACCGAAGTTTCGGTCGTTGCCTTGGTAGTCGGGGCAGAGGCCTCAGGTGCCGTGTCCATTGGAGTGGTGGCTTCGGGGGCGGAGGCAGCTGGCGGCTCTTGAGCTGTCACCTCCGGTTCAGGTACGTCCGGCACTCCGGCTGACCTGGTCTTCTTCGCTCTTTTGGTGAGCTTTGCCTGGGCACTGAAAAGACAGAAGTGTTAGGCACACAAAGAGTAAGTACAGACAAAGATATTGTAAGATGATTGTTGTTACCCGGGCGCAGTCTTGAAGGCCGGCAAATTTGACTGCATGGAGTCACCTGAAGAGGGGGAGGTCTCCTGATAATTGGAGTCAGAAGAGTTGAGTGGCTGACGGATAACACCCGCCAACGGATGAAAATGGTACAAGTGAGAAAAAACCTCAGTGCGACGCTTCCTTGTTGCGTCGGGTAACCCGGCGGAGAGATAGGTGTCCTTGTTGGTCCGGGTGTGACGCCGGCTTTCGTGAACCTGTCGCTTCAAAAGAAATTGAGGGTCTTGATGAGCTAAAGGATGTGAAAAGCTTACTTTCCGGGTTACCCTTCGGACTTTCAGCTGTGGCAAGGGCTCCGAGTCGGAGGAAAGTGACATTACCTCTTCAACCACCGGGTTACTGGCGCCGGTGTCATCCTGTCAATGAGCAAGTGTTGATAAGGCGGACAGCAACAAACCACAAGTACAGCAAGAGTTTAAAGGCTTAGGGGTTACCTCTGACTCGGAGCTGTCGCTTAGTTGCATCAGCTCCGAAGCAGTAGGTCTGCTTCCTTTTTTATGAGGGGCGGCTTTCTTGGCGGCTTTCTTCGCCTTCCTGGCCTTCTTGGCCGCCTCATGGTCATATTTGACCCGCCAGAACTTATCATCAGCCTGAAAAATACAAGGATGAATTTTCAAAACGGTTCAGATGCAGGTTATATGCAGAAGGAGATAAAATATTAAAGTCAGTGGCTTACCGCTGGGGCCGGGTTGGCCTTGCAGAAGGGGGCTAACCCGGTCCTTCCACAGTCTGCCAGACTCTCGTTTAACAGAGCCTTGGTCTCTTCCTCAGCAACGTCTTCTGGAAGATCATTGCGACTGTGCCTCTGAGGGTCATCCTTTCGCCCGGTGTACTCACACATTAAGCCGGGGCGGCGGCTCAATGGGATCACCCGCCATGAGATCCAGACCCGGACCAGGTCGATTCCATTCAGGCCGTTGCCCAGGAGGGCCTTGATTTTATTGATAGTCGGAAGCAGAGGCTGGCGCTCCGCTACAGTCAGCTTGTCCTACAGCGGGTGAGTCGGCTCTAGACGTGTTGGGCGAAAGCCGGGCAGCGGGTTCTCGTCAGTCGGGGACGTATCTTGGCAGTAGAACCAAGTCATATTCCAGTCCTTGGGGTGGCTCGGCGGCTCTGCGTAAGGGAAAAGACAGTCCCTACGCCGCTGGATGGAGATGCCACCTAACTCCAGACTTGGCCCGTTGGCGCACTCATTTTGGCGGTTTAAGTAAAACAGCTCTCTGAAGAGCAGCAGACTAGGCTCTTCTCCAAGGTACACTTCGCAAAAGACTTGGAAATTGCAGATGTTGGACACGGAGTTGGGTCCTATATCTTGAGGCCGCAGGTCAAAGAAGTTGAGCACGTCCCTGAAAAACTTTGAGCCGGGCGGTGCGAAGCCCCGGCTCATATGATCTGCGAAGATCACTACCTCCCCGTCCCTTGGCTGTGGTCTCTCTTCCGACGGGTCAGGGGCACGGTAGGACATGATTTCCTTCTTAGGCAAATATCCGGACTTAACAAAATTGACCAGGGTCTCGTTGGTGACGTTGGACCTCATCCAGTTGCAAGTGATGGGAGCCTTGGGAGGCATGGTGAAAGTTGGTGGTCTATGACAAAAAGGAAAAGTGTCCGGGTTAATTATAAACCGGAGATTTACAGTTCCAAACTATGGTGGCGGTTTATGAAGGGGACTAATGGTATATACTCAAATATGGTGGTTTTCTTTAAGTCGGAGGATTCTACGAAGCATGGTTTTCTTTAAGTCGGAGGATTCGGCAGCGTGTGGTTTCTTTAACCCGGAATCGTAAGCCGCCAAGATTCAATGGCTGCAGTTTTTACTAAGTGTGGTAAAACAGGTTTCACATCTTGCAGTAACTTTTTTGGATCAAAATGGTTGGGTGAAATGAAAATTTTCTAGACCTAGAAACAGACGAGCGGATGTTCTTGAGCTCGAACGAATCATCTATACAGTGGAAAGAGATCTACTGGCACTTGAAATGAGGCCTAAACAACTACCGCACTAGTTTTATACAAGGCTAAAGATCCAACAAGTGCAGTGACTACGAGAACTACCGAGGCTTGTGGCAATGGCGATGAACGCGAAGAACACAGATGAACCCTACGGTAGATCTATCTGACAGGGCAGAAGAGACTCACCGGAGTTGGAGAAGAGCGGAAGTCGCCGCCGTTTATCTGGTCCGAGTCAGGGTGATGCAGCGGCCGAGTTGATGAAGACCAGGGGCGTGACGGCGGCGGCAGTGGCAGAGCTCGGGCAGAGGAGTGACGGCGCGAGGAGGAAGAAGAGAGCGTGAGAAGAGCCTGTCGGGCCGGCCTATTTATAAGGCAAGGTCATAAGTGGGCGCGAGATTCAAGGAAACCACGGCGTGGTTATCTCCCCCCCACAACGCCTCGATTTTTGGAATGACAGTAAAAGCAAAGATCCGTTGCGGATCTGGCGGAGTAAAAACGGACTTAATGGAGGATGACGTCATGGCGGATTATCCGGAGCTCAGAGGATGACGTCACTCCGGGTTATGGCCTTCACATGAATGGTAAGCCGGAGATTTTTTCTGTCAGAAGAGTTGAAGATTGACGTGAGCCGACTCAAATCAATCTGGGGCCTAATGTTGAGGATATAGACCTTAGAGTCACCCGCCAGGAGGGGCCGGGTTACTCGTACGGTCGTTCCCAGAAGCCCGGAGCCAAGTTTGAAGACGATGGGCCAGAGATGGGCTGAGACCCGGATATGGCTTAAAGCCCGTAGTTGTAATCATTGTTATGGTAGAACTTGTAGTGTAAGACAAGTATAGTTGAGAGTCCGAGCCGGACACTCTTATGAGCCGGTCGGGACTCTGAGGGCTGCTGGGCGTCAGCCTCCCTATATAAAGGGACGACCCGGCAGTGGTTTAGGGGCGAGAACAATCTCATCGAGAGCCGGGATAGCAAGTTTAGCTCCAGCTCCCTGGTGATCGTAACCCTAATCAATACCATCTCAACTGGATGTAGGCCTTTACCTTCACCGTAAGGGGCCGAACCAGTATAAACCCTCGTGTTCCTTGTCCCACTTAACCCCTTCAAGCTTCCTAGTTGCAATGGCTCCACGACTAAGTCCTAGCTCGAGGACATCTGCCGTGACAATTCCACGACACATCTATATATTTGTTAAAGGGTGGAAGGCTCGGCCTTATGCCTGGTGTTTTGTTCCCCGTCATACCGGGATTATGTTCCTTGAGTTTGCGTTCCTTACGAGGTTGGGTGATTTATGGGACCCCCTTGACAGTTCGCCTTGAATAAAACTCTTCCAGCAAGGCCCAACCTTGGTTTTACATTTGCCTACCTAAGCCTTTTTCCCTTGGGTTTTCGCAAGCCCGAGGGTCATCTTTATTTAAACCCCCGGACCAGTGCTCCTTCGAGTGCTGGCCCAAACCGAGCGATGTCCGGCGCCCCCTGGGAAACCAGGGTCTATGCCAACCCGACGTCTGGCTCATCCGGTGTGCCCTGAGAACGAGATATGTGCAGCTCCTATCGGGATTTGTCGGCACATTCGGGCGGCTTTGTTGGTCTTGTTTTACCATTGTCGAAATGTCTTGTAAACCGGGATTCCGAGACTGATCGGGTCTTCCCGGGAGAAGGTTTATCCTTCGTTGACCGTGAGAGCTTATAATGGGCTAAGTTGGGACACCCCTGCAGGGTATTATCTTTCGAAAGCCGTGCCCGCGGTTATGAGGCAGATGGGAATTTGTTAATGTCCGGTTGTAGAGAACTTGACACTTGACTTAATTAAAATACATCAACCGTGTGTGTAGCCGTGATGGTCGCTTTTCGGCGGAGTCCGGGAAGTGAACACGGTTCAGGTTATGAATGAACATAAGTAGTTTCAGGATCACTTCTTGATCATTTCTAGCTTCACGACCGTTGTGTTGCTCCTCTTCTCGCTCTTATTTGCGTATGCTAGCCACCATATATGCTTAGTGCTTGCTGCAGCTCCACCTCATTACCCCGTCCTTTCCTATAAGCTTAAATAGTCTTGATCTCGCGGGTGTGAGATTGCTGAGTCCTCGTGACTCACAGATTCTACCAAAACAGTTGCAGGTGCCGACGATACCAGTGCAGATGACGCAACCGAGCTCAAGTGGGAGTTCGACGAGGAACGTGGTCGTTACTATGTTTCGTTTCCTGATGATCAGTAGTGGAGCCCACTTGGGACGATCGGGGATCTAGCATTTGGGGTTATCTTATTTTCATTTGGATTTGACCGTAGTCGGTCTATGTGTGGATTTTGGATGATGTATGAATTAATTTATGTATTGTGTGAAGTGGCGATTGTAAGCCAACTCTCGTTATCCCATTCTTGTTCATTACATGGGATTGTGTGAAGATGACCCTTCTTGCGACTATACCTACAATGCGGTTATGCCTCTAAGTCATGCCTCGACACGTGGGAGATATAGCCGCATCGTGGGCGTTACAAAAGGTTTCCTTCAGATCATCTATCAAGGTCTCCTTCTCTTTGGACTTCACCACAATGTCATCCACATAAACATGAACATTACGCCCAATCTGATTGTGGAGACAGTTCTGCACACATCGCTGATAAGTCGCCTGAGCACTTTTAAGCCCAAAAGGCATAGATACATAGCAGAAGGCTCCAAACGGAGTAATGAAAGCCATCTTCTCCTGGTCCTTAACTGCCATCTTCATCTGATGATAACCAGAATAAGCATCCAAAAAGCGCAAACGCTCACAATCCGCCGTAGCATCAATGATTCGATCAATGCCAGGGAGAGCGAAGGGATCAACCGGGCACACTTTGTTTAAATCCGTGTAATCCACACACATACGCCAGGTGTCGTTCTTCTTGAGTAAAAGCACCGGGTTAGCCAACCACTCTGGGTGAAATACTTCAACAATAAACCCGGCCGCCAAGAGCTGGGCCACCTCCTCACCAATAGTTTTACGCCTCTCCTCATTAAACTGCCGAAGAAACTGCTTGACCGGCTTAAATTTTGGATCAATATTAAGAGTGTGCTCAGCGAGTTCTCTCGGTACACCCGGCATGTCATAAGGTTTCCATGCAAAGATATCCCGGTTCTCACGGATGAACTCGATGAGCGCGCTTTCCTATTTGGGATCCAGATTGGCACTGATACTGAACTGCTTAGATGAGTCGCCTGGAACAAAATCAACAAGCTTGGTGTCATCGGCCGACTTAAATTTCATCACTGGCTCGTGTTCCGTGGTTGGCTTCTTCAAAGACGTCATGTCCGCCGGGTCAACATTGTCCTTATAGAACTTCAACTCCTTTGTTGCACAAACAGATTCAGCATAAGCAGTGTCGCCTTCCTCGCATTCCAAAACTATCTTCTGACTCCCATGCACTGTGATGGTGCCCTTGTGACCCGGCATCTTGAGCTGCAGGTAAACATAACACGGCCGTGCCATGAACTTTGCATAAGCCGGCCGTCCAAACAGTGCATGATATGGGCTCCGGATTTTGACCACCTCAAAAGTTAACTTCTCAGCCCTGGAATCATGCTCATCCCCAAAGGCTACTTCCACCTCAATCTTACTCGTTGGGTACGCCGACTTACCGGGCACTACTCCATGAAAAACAGTGTTGGGCGTCTTGAGATTTTTATCAGTCAATCCCATGCGATGAAAGGTCACATAATAGAGGATGTTGATGCTGCTGCCTCCATCCATGAGCACTTTTGTGAATTTGTATCCACCAACTTGAGGTGCCACCATTAAGGCCAAGTGACACGGATTGTCAACCCGAGGAGGGTGATCCTCCCTACTCCATAGAATAGGTTGCTCATACCATCTCAGATAACGAGGAACTGCCGGCTCAACAGCGTTCACAGCCCTCTTATGAAGTTTATGGTCCCTTTTGCATAAACTGGTGGTGAACACATGATATTGCCCACTATTCAGCTGCTTTGGGTTACTCTGATACCCGGATTGCTGCTGCTGCTGACCTCCTTGGCTAGATTGCTGATTATAACCACCTTGGTTGCCTTGAGGGCCTTGAAAGTTGGAATTTGAGCCGCCACTCGGGCCATGAAAACCACCACCGCCTGAACCGCCACCGGGTCCATGACTACCGTCGAACATGTTAGAATTCTTGAAAGCCCTCATGATCGTACAGTCTTTCCACAGGTGCGTGGCTGGCTTCTCCCGGGTGTCGTGTCTTGGATAGGGCTCATTTAGCAACTGCTCAAGGGTGGGACCTGACCCGCCAGACCGAGGAGGTGGCCTCCCCTTACGTTGTTGATTATTACCCTGTGCATTAGCCACAAACTCCGAGCTACCGTCAGCCTTACGCTTATTATTACCTCCTTGATTCGCCGGGTTATGCTGAAGACCCTTAGCGTTGCCGTTCTTCTTTCCCTTCACTGTCTTCTCTTCATCAGACGCGGGATCCTTGGTACTATCAGAGTCGGCGTATTTGACTAGAGCCGCCATCAGCTGGCCCATGTCATTGCAATCGCGTTTGAGCCGCCCCAGCTTCTGCTTCAGAGGTTCAAAACGGCATTTTTTCTCCAACATTAAGACTGCAGAGCCGGCATCCATCTTATCAGATGAATGTATTATTTCCTTCACCCGGCGCACCCAATGGGTCGTGGACTCACCTTCCTCTTGCTTGCAATTAGTCAAGTCCACAATCGACATGGGCTGCTTGCATGTGTCTTTGAAGTTCTGAATAAACCGGGCCTTTAACTCGGCCCAGGAACCAATGGAATTAGGTGGCAGTCCCTTTAACCAAGTGCGGGCCGTTCCATCCAGCATCATAGTCCATTGCCGCGTCACTGACCTCCAGCAATTCCATGGCCATCTCATAACTTTCAATCCACGCCCCGGGCTGTAAGTCGGCCGTGTAGTTAGGCACCTTTCGAGGCCCCTTGAAATCCTTGGGCAAACGCTCATTACGCAGTGGTGGTACTAAGCAAGGGACACCTCCCGTTCCCGTGGTCGCGCCTGCCTCAATAGAAGTCATCGGATAAACCGGAAAAGACTGATAAGCCGCCCGCTGAGCCGCCTGCTCAATCGCCTGCTGAGCCGCCCGCTCAGCCTCTTGGCGTATCTTGTCCTGATCAACCAAGTTAGGGGCTCCATCACGCGTCGGGTCATGCCCACACGGTTGGTCACGGCGCCGGGCATTGCTTGAAACCGCCGCCGAGTCCATATGCCTGCTATAACTCGAGCTCCGGCTTGGGCGAGGGGTCAAATGAATCATGTCTCGACTGTAAGAATATGCCTCCTGCTGTGCCAGAGCCGTCTGAAGAAGTTCTCTGACCCTTCGTGTTTCGATCGCCGTCGGAGAGTCGCCCTCCACCGGGAGAGCCGCCAATCGTGCCGCCGCAACGATCATGTTCTCCAACGGGTTAGAATAATGACCCGGTGGTGTTGGTACATACTGAGGTGGAGCAGTGTTCACTCGAGGAGGTTCCATCACCCATGGTTGAACCGGCGTCCCAGCTCCGGGCGTCGCAGCCGGGTTTACCTCCGGCGGATTACTGGGGCCTGCACCGGGTGTGCAGAAGAGGTTTCTAGGATCATAAATCGAAGGCAGACGGGACTGGGACTTCTGGCGCCTTCTCCTCATGACCTCATTTGATGCATTTAAATCCATCGTAAGCTGGAACGCTTCTGATTGAAGCTGCTGAGCTCGAGCATCCAAAGCCGCCCGTTCTGTGGCCAGTCTGGTGTCCTCAGCTGCTAGGTTTTCCTTGGCTTGTGCTATTTCCTCACGTAACCGTGCCACTTCTGCGTCATGTTCAGCCTGATTCGCCGGATTAACCGCGGCGGTTAACAGGGTTGTCAACCTATCCGTGAGATCTATCAGCACCTGAGCCGGCGGGCGCACAGGGCCTCCTGCCCCGGCTGCCGTTGATCCGGAGGTTATTGCTGCCGCAGCTGTAGAGTTTTGACCGGGTTGAGTGCCAGCCATGAAGATCCCTACTCTGCTCGGCGGCTCAAAGGGGTCCGGAATACTGCTGCCATCGGAACAGCCCCCAAGCCCGCCGTCTTGTAATTGATACAACGAATCCGTCTCACCCATGGATGACTCACAGTCAGAATAGATGGTCGTCTCACCGCCAGACATGGATCCGTCAAGAAGTTCCCCTCCATGGATGCATCCCACGAAGGCACGCTTCATGGCGGGCGGAGCCCGGGCGGGTCTCGCATGTTGAGCCGTCTCGATGATGTCGGTGCAGATGTCCGGCTCAGGGCCCGGCTCGCCGATCCGGCCGATGAAGACGTGAATTCCGCCGAAGGGGACCTGGTACCCGTACTCAATTAAGCCGGCGTCGGGGCCCCAGCCTGCGTCGTCGATATAGAGCTTGCCGTGACGACTCTTGGTCATCCGGCCCACAGCGTATCCCTTGAGCCCTTCGAAGCTGCCCTTCAAGAACTCAAATCCACCGTGCGCTGGCCCCACGGTGGGCGCCAACTGTCGTGGAATTGACACGGCAGATGTCCTAGCGAAAGGACTTAGTCGTGGAGCCATCGCAACTAGGAAGCAAGAAGGGGTTAGTCGGGGTAAAGGACACGGGGTTATACTAGTTCGGCCCCTTACGGTGGAGGTAAAAGCCTACGATCCAGTTTTGAGTGGGATTGCTTATGTCTCGATAACCAGGGAGCGAATCCGCTTGACCTAGCTCTCGAGTTTATGTTACTTGCCCTGAACCGCCGCCGGGTCGTCCCTTTATATACAGAGGTTGACGCCCAGCGGCTCATAGAGCCCGGCCGGCTCATAGACAGTGTTCGGCTCGGTTTCTCTCTATTCCTGCCTTATAATACAAGTTACACACATATGGCGGTTTATCTCTATGGGCCTTAAGTCACCCTTTGGGCCTTGGGCCCTTAACTAACCCGTCATCTCCAGGAGTCGTCTTAGGCTTCATGAGTCGTCTTAAGTATGACCCGGCACCTCCTGGCGGGTCATACTAATAATTATATCCCCAATAGTTTCTGCTTTCGGTCTACGAGGGTACGTGGACACTCTCCCCGCTCGTTGCTATGCATCTTCTAGATATAGATCTTGCGTGATCGTAGGTAAAATTTTGAAATACTACGTTCCCCAACACCCGGGCGCATCCGAGCTCCCCCATATCCGCCTCATATTTGGACTGGATATGAGGGGTGCCGGTCAGCCCGAGCGTTTGAGGCCCGTTTGAGGCATCCGTCTAGGTCGAAAAATCGTGATCGCTCAGTGACCGGGCGGGCCGCCCAGACGTTCGAGGAGGGTTTGGAGCGCCCGGCTGTAGATGCTCTAATGCATATGTAAAGATGTAAAATGGCCGACCGCGGCGGGGCTATAGCCGCTATTTGGAATAAAAATTATCATATAGAGCAATATATTCAGATTTAACTAGATGACTCCCCGCGCGTTGCTGCGGGACGTTAGTATGCCAACCAACACACTGAGATGCACATTAAGAAAAGAAATGGCTTTCAAGTGATACAAGGCCTGGTTGTGTGCATCTAAGGATTAACGGGAAGGTAATTTAGCGCAATAGCTACTGTACTATTTAACTTAAATGATTAACTTTCATTGAGTCAGCAACTATATGATCGTATGCAGTTTTGAGATTAACTTCGCGAACATTCCCTGTTCATAGGTAATTAAATAGACTTCACGAATTGACAGTGTTATAAAAGAAATGTGGTGCCGACGCAGAGAAATTGCTATACTCAATCTCAACTGAAATCTTTTAACACACATACCTAAAGAAATAATCGACAACCCTCCATATTTGCAAAAAAATGTGAAAGCAGTAGCGCTAAAATGTCGAGACGAGAAAAGGGGATACGAATGTCAGGTCACAACATCAAATCAAGTGAATCATAAAACAAAGAGAAAAGTATGTTTTTGTCCCTCAAGTTCCCATAAAGTATAGACTTGGTCCCTCAAATTTTTTTGGTATACATCTGGTCCCTCAAGTCTCAAAACCGGATAAGTTTGGTCCTAAACCAGATTTTGAGCACGTTGACCGGTTTTGACCGCAACAAAACCGCCCGATGAACAGTAAATTTGACAAAAAAATAAAAAAAATTCAAGAAAATCTGAATTTTTTGAGGTCGAATATGCTTGCGTACACAAGATGTGAACAAAATTTCGTTCTCTTTCGGCACTCAAGGAGCTCGTGGTAAAAAAACAAAAATATCTGCCTGATGAATAGTAAATTCAAAAAAATCAAAACAAAATCAAAAAAATCTGAAATTGTTTGGGGTTCAATATGCTTACATGCGCAAGGTCCGACCAAAATTTTGTCATGAAATGACATCGGACGGGCTCTAGCAAAAAGAAACAATTTTGGCTATTTTTTTGTGAGCAAAATTTTGTTTTATTTTTCACCAGCTCCTAGAGTGTCGAAAGAGCATGAAAAGTTGGTCGCACCTTGCGCATGTAAGCATATTGGATCCAAAAAATCAGATTTTTTTGAAGTTTTTTTTTTCAAATTTACTGTTCATCGGGCGGTTTTGTGGCGGTCAAAACCGGTCAACGTGCTCAAAATCTGGTTTAGGACCAAACTTATCCGGTTTTGACACTTGAGGGACCAAATGTATGCGAAAAAAATCTTAAGGGACCAATTCTATACTTTATGAGAACTTGAGGGACAAAAACATACTTTTCTCTACAACAAATCGAGACAGAGCAAGGAGAAGAGATGTTAGGCTTTTCTTCGGGCTGGGCTTACAGACCTTGATGTCGACAGCAAGGAGGCGAGAAGACCACTTCTCAAGTCCTCATGGCTCTTGTAGCAAAGGAACACGCAACGCCCGTGGAAGCCCACCGTATCAATACTGAACCGTATCGTGATCTTCTCCCTCCCGAGCTCCTCCAGCTGGAACCTGAACTCCTTGTCCAGATCGGGGCCGCGACGGGGAGGCCGCCTCTGGCGCATCCGAGGCCGCCAGCGCCAGGAGGGCCCGGAGAAGAGCGACGGCATGCGACTGGTTGATTCAGACGTTCTGGCTGGGCGACAATGGAACCATGGCTCAGCCCACATCCCATCGCTCATAGAGGCGTCGAAGGGGAGTCATAGCCGGAGGAGTGGACTGGTTCATAGTTGGAGGAGCCTCCTCCCGCAGAGATTGCATTCCAACCGCCACTCAACGCGAGGATTGGAGAAAGATTTATCCTGTGGAGAAGAAACGGAAGTGGAGAAGGAAGTGGTGCGGTCGGGCCTATAGTGGGGAAACCAATTTAGGACAGTATAACTGCACTTAATCCCAGCCCTCTCAGGCCATCAGTAACCACAGCCGTTTATTTTCACGATTGAGCCAATTCTGGTCGTCTGATCACGGTCAGGGCGCTGTCCCCTCGTTTTTCAGCAAGTGGGCCAGCTGTCCTATAGGGACGTTACTCCCGTGGAAAAATCGAAGTGTGCTGGTTGATTGGTCCTCCGGCTAATTCGGCCTTACGAGCAAGAAGCCCATCTCAGACGAGAAATAACATGACCTCTTTCCTCGCTCTCGCCCCTCCCTCTCCCACGCGGATGACGACGGCGACCGCGGCGTGTCTGCTTCCCATGCTCGTCGCAGTCCTCCCCCCGCGCAGAGACAATTGGGCTTGTAGTGCCTCCCACCTCGACCTCCCGTTCTCGTGGGCCATCCCTCCGGAAACCGCCGGCGGCCGGATGGGACCGCAAGCAGTGTCGTCCTTCCCAGATCTCTGGAGCAAGAGGCGTTGCCCCTCCCTCTTCGACGGGAGGCGCCCGTCCCGCAATCCGACTTCGAGTAGCCGCACCCACCGAGACGCACTTGCTTGCGGGCTATGACACCACCCATCCCTAAACCGCTGTTGCCGGCGACGCCTCCGCCAAGGTTGCGGCGATGGAACCCACACCAGGGTTCCGGGTGCTGTTGGGAGGGGTGAGCGTGCGGCATGGGCCGCTGGCCTTTGGGACACATCTCCACACGCATAAGCTGGGATCTTGCGGTGGCGAATGACGCCCCATCTTCCCTTAGCCGGCGACGGTGGATCTACGCGGTGACAGCGCGCACTGCCCCCTCCCTCCACATCTCAATGTCGCAGTCGTCGCCTTCCTCGTCCATCGGAGGTGCTCCACCATCTAAACACTAACCTTCCCTCATCTTATTTCAGATCGTAACTCTGTTTTAATTCAATCATACTCTGTTTTTCTTGTACAAGGGACTCTTGGTGGACAACTTCTTCACCATGGTTCTCCAGCAACTGCACAAGTAGGTCGGTTCTCTCTGATTGTTGCCCCGCGGAATTCATATTGTAGGTGATGTATGGCGCTGCACAAGAGAGGACATTTGTATGGGAAACAGCTAAATTTCTCCGTGGCATGCTACTGCATGAACAACTGAATCCATAAGCAAGTCTACACACATGAGTTCAGGGTTGAATAGAGTTGTTCCGTCCACATGGTTGGAAATTAAGGTTTTGTGTATACAAAGTTTCTGTATTGTTGGCTTGCCATATTCTTCGGTAGTTACCTGGCCAAGGAACAAGCACGAATTGTGGAAGAAGAGAAGAAAATACTAGAGATTATATGTGTTCGAAATCAAATGCTAGCCCTAGAAATATTAGTCTAACAAGTCATATTCTGATGCACCAAGGTTATTGGTTTATCACTTATAGTTCAAATTGTTGTTTTAGTGATGTATAAAAGTCAATACGACTTTGATAATCAAGTTGATCAAATTTCTTCTTTTTATTGCATCTTTTTTCTCTGAACCATTTTGATCCTTTTCTTCCTGAAGAACATAGCTAACGTAGTTTAACTATTAGGTCTTCAGTATAAACTAGCAAGGAAGAAATGTTCTTCAAGTCTCAAGCATTGTTGGGTTCTGACGGTGCGAATATCTTTTACAGTGAGGTAACAACATAACTAGACATGTACAACAAATTTGCAGTCATTATCAGTGTTCTGCCTAGCTCATGGTGCCTTAAGTTGCTTCCATTATCTTTCTATGAATCCGTCAAAGTCTAGCTTTGGTACTGATGCTTTTGTATTCTTACTTGTATTTACTTAACTAAAAACTACCAACTGAGATACATCATTTCCAAGTTTTTTTCGTATCTACCAGCTTTTGGCTATCCTAGGTGGTGGGAATGGCGCTAGAGGGTTCTCAGTTTAATGCCAAGTATTATGACAACAAGATGTATAGCTGCACTAAGTTACCTCTCTGCCGCTTTTTTATCTTAAACTTTGGAGGTCATCAGAAGCTTTCTTTCTTGTTCGATGACACCATGTACTTTGTGTAATGATTGCAATATTCATGAACCAAGCTGATACAAACCAAATACCTTTGCAAATCAATTTTTGACATGAACTTTGGGATTTTTAACTTCATATGTTGAAGTGCCTACGAATATTGTTGAGATGAACCTCTAAGAGAACCTTCTAAGAGGCATATACGCCTGTGGTATAAAAACTCCTGCCCTTACATGCTGCTTACCAATTTAAATTTTGATCATCTTACAAATCCAACACTTAAATAAATTAATTATTGGTAGGGTGGGAATTTACTATGACGCTTGTGGTATAAAAACTCCCGCCCTTACATACCAATTTAAATTTTGATCACCTTACAAATCCAACACTTCCATAAATTAATTATTGGTAGGGTGGGAATTTACTATGAGTCAGTTAGCAAAGCGGGTCTCACCTGCAGTGGATATGATAAAAATTTCCAGAGCCAGAGGAAGAGAAATAAACCAATATGGTTATTTCTATGATGAAAGGTATGAGAAGTCAGCTTTATTTAAATATGAAACATACATAAATTATTCAGAAATCGTATCATGAGAAGCCCTCACTAAAACCCAACGAAGCGTTGCTGGTTTTTAGCCAAATGTTGGAATGTGGCCAAGCTATGTGATTTCTTTATGCTTGGAGGCAATCGTAATGACATAGACTTACTGTGACCGTTTTTAGTTTACCTTTACATTTAATATGCTCTGTTAGGAAAATGCTATTGAAAGTAAAATATGACATTCAGGTTAATGTACATTTTTTTCTTCATTTCCTTTAACTACTAAATTTGTCTCGAGTCATCTTTAGGCAATCATTTCTTTGATCATACATATCAAAAGCCCCCAAGTTGCTACTCCAAATATTTATTCAAATTTGGGGCATTTGATTTCAGAGTACTGCTTGCTTGGACAATGATGTAGTTTATGATGGACTTTGGATAGTAACTTACATTTTGGAGATCTCTTACCTCTTGATTGAAGTTTGGTGGGGGATGTCGTCCAAATTTTTCTGCCACTGGGGCACACTTAAAAAAATAACCTGTTGACAAGAGGTTGAGTACAGATACAACATGATGACATTTCTACCACTGGGACACTATTTTAGAACCCAGTGTGGGTTTGGTCATCTGTCACCCATTATTTTTAATATTGGCTTCCCAAAACCACATGTAACTATATAATTTGGTATAAAACATCAAAGCATATATTGTTATTTTTCTTCCGATAAACAGTTGTTTCTTTACATCAATGAGGTAATATGTGATAGTACTAATTAATGTGCTACCGTGAGCAACTATGCTTGATGCTGGTATCGGTTCACAACATTCATTTCGTTGGGAGCTATATTTTGAGGGTCAACCAGGAGAACCTATGGGAATGGTCTTATTTACTCCCTCCGTAAAGGAATCTACGATCGTTTAGATCACTATTTACAAAGGGAGTACTTAACATGTTATCAATCGTCCAGCTTATGTATCTATTTATGACCTAATTTTGGAGCATACCAGATCTTGCTCATGCCACCTTATATTTACATTAATTCCTACCATTAAAAGGACAGATTGACGGGCGCGGCAACGCGCGCCATCCATGATCTAGTCGGGAAGGAAAACGAAGTCATAAGGAAGCGTTGCGGTCGGGCCTAGTGGGCCATTGGCAGAAAACATAGTGGTAAAAATAATCACCAGAAAAGCGATGCGCTGGAAAAATTAAAGATGATAATGCTGATGTGGCACATATGATGAGGTGGATAGGCTGCATGTCAACAGAAATAGTTTAGTGGGGATGAACTATTTAGGTATTATAGATATGAACTCAACTTTCATAACAAACATAGTTCATAATCCAATAACCAAAAGTGCATCATATCAATCAAAGTTCTTGGTCCAACAAATTAAAAGAAATATAAAAACAAACATAGCATCTCAATTTTCGTCCGATCAATTGTCACTAGTCACATTGTAGACATTGACATCATCAACGGCTTCTTTGTCGCCGTTTTCGTGCGTTGATGCATCGCGCGACTCCACTAGAAGCACCTCCAATGTCACTCGTGTTGCCACTGAAGCCACCTCGCATGCCACTCATGTTGCCACCGAAGCCACCTCCCATGCCATTCATGTTTCCATCGAACCCACCTCCCATGCCACCGAAGCCACCATCCATGTTGCCACCAAAGCCACCTCACATGTTGCCACCAAAGGTACCATTCATGGCACCTCCCATCATGTTCATGTAGCCGCCCACTCCACTGCCCTATGGCACTTGCTGGTCCTTCTCCCATTCCACCGCCAATGGCACCTCCCATTCCTCCTCCCATTGCTCCTCCCATTCCACCACCCAAGACACCTCCCATTCCTCCTCCCATCATGATTATCATGAGCATTTGCTTCTTCATGATCATTTCATGGTGACAAAAGCTCAACATACGCCTTTGCTTTGGGGTCGAGGCCACTTGTGTCCATGAACACAAACTTGAGTGCCTTCTCCACCATTTTGAGCTCTTCGGCCGCCACCTTAATCTCCTTGGCCACCGCCAACCTCTCCTCGACCGCCGCCCTCCACCGCTCAACTTCCCCATGGGCGGAAGCGGGGCTTGTGGTGGTGGAGGAGGCGGCCCATGTTCGGCGGCAGTTGCCGCTGGCGGCATCGTATCGGCCGAAGCAGTCGCGACCTCCTTTGTCTTATTTGCTGCTCGAGATGGGCCCGTAGCGGGGTTGCACGCCGTCAGCCGCTTCACGCCCCACCACGGGGCAGCCGGCGGCGCACCTATTCCCGCGGCGGCGACCAGCCGGGGTGAGGCGAAACTGGGGCGGCGGGATGGGGGCGATGTGGCGGTGAAGGCGGGGTCGGTGAAGGTGGTTGCGCAGGCGGCTGCTGCGGCGAGGTGGTTTAGACTGGTAGAGGCGACGTGGGAGGGGGGGTCATCGGAGTCGTCCATGGGGTCGGGCGGCGCTCGGGAGACGGGTGGGCGCCTGGAAGTTTCAAATTCGGCGGTTGGTTATTCACGCGCGGATGGGCATTTTACATCACTAGGCGGTCGAGATGCAAATTTGGATCTCCAAGTGTTGTATTTACATCACTTGGAGGAGGTGATGTAAAAATTTATTTTATTTTATTTTCGAAAAGGGGGGTCTCCCCGGCCTCTGCATCAGAGTGATGCATACGGCCATCTTATTAACGAAAGAAAAGGTTCCAACAAGGTTCGAAAGTCTCCGACAGAAAAGTAATAAAAATACAGCTCACACAGAGCAAAAGAGGCTAGACACACAGACTAGCCAAGAAAAGACGCCACATCCGGCTGGCTAAATATAGATAGGTAAACTAATTGCCTATCCTATTACATGACCGCCATCCAAACCGGTTGAAGATATCCCGAGCTACCATCTCCCAGCGGATAGATCCAGTAACCAAATGCTCCCTGGCCACCATCGGAGTGAGTAGTGACCATGAACGGATCATGGCCGTGGCTCGGAAAATAACCTGCAAAAAATGCATACGTGATATTCTGTTAAAAACCAAATCATTTCTGCAAGTCCAGATAGTCCACAACAACGCGCAAACTCCAACACGAATATGTCTCGCTAATTCAGGCTCAACCCCAGTGAGCCATGTCCCAAATAACGTGGTGACAGAATTCGGAGGAGTAATATTAAAAGCAATGTGAACCGTCCGCCAAAGCACTCTGGCAAGCGGGCAATCAAAAAAGAGATGCTTGATTGTCTCGTCCCGATCACAGAAGCTACACCTCGTAGGTCCTGTCCAATTACGCTTAATCAAGTTATCCTTGGTTAAAATAACCTGTTTATGGACAAACCACATAAACACTTTTATTTTCAAAGGAACTTTGACAGCCCAAACATGCTTGGATGTAGGAATGGAGCTCGAATTAATCACATCAATATACATTGATTTAACCGTGAAAACTCCAGACCTAGTCAGTTTCCAGCGCAATTCATCGGGTTGTTGAGAAAGATGGACATCCATTAGTCTCCGAACTAGACGGAGCCAATCTTCCCAACGATTGCCCACTAACGACCGTCTGAACTGAATATTAAGGGGGTTGGATTGAAACACCGTCGCAACGAACACCTCACGTCGTTGAACAATACGATACAAAGACGGATATTGAATGGCCAAGGGTGTCTCACCGAGCCAAGTATCCTCCCAGAATCGTGTACTAGCGCCGTTACCAATAACAACCTTTGTCCTATTAAACAACGATTGTTTGACTTTCATCAGGCCTTTCCAGAACGGCGAGTCAGTTGGCCTGACAGTGACCTGAGATAAGGACTTTGTCTGTAGGTACTTGCTGCGAAGGATTTGGGCCCACATGGCCTCAGTCTCAAAAGAAAGCTTCCACAGCCACTTGCTAAGAAGGCATCTGTTCTTGACTTCAAGATTCTCAATACCAAGACCCCCTTGGTCTTTCGGTCTACAGATGATATCCCATTTTGCAAGTCTGTATTTTCTTTTAAGATCATCACCTTGCCAAAAGAAACGCGATCGATAAAAGTCCAGTCTTTTCCTAACACCAACTGGGACTTGAAAGAACGATAAGAGAAACATAGGCATACTCGTGAGCACCGAATTAATCAAAATTAGTCGGCCTCCATATGACATGAGCTTGCCCTTCCAGCAACTCAGTTTCTTCTCGAACCGGTCTTCGATGCACTTCCATTCTCTATTGGTCAGCTTTCTATGGTGGATTGGAATACCTAGGTAAGAGAAAGGTAAATCCCCCAAATCGCACCCAAACAATTGCCGGTACGCTTCCTGTTCGTCTTTGGCTCTACCAAAGCAGAACAGCTCGCTCTTATGAAAGTTAATCTTTAACCCAGTCAATTGTTCGAAAAGGCATAACACCAGCTTCATATTTCTCGCCTTGGCCAGGTCATGCTCCATAAAGATGATAGTATCATCAGCGTACTGAAGGATGGATACACCTCCATCAACCAGATGAGGTACCAAGGCACCCACTTGACCATTCTCCTTAGCCCTTCCTATCAAGATAGCTAACATGTCAACCACAATGTTAAACAAGATAGGGGACATCGGATCTCCTTGTCTTAGGCCTTTATGTGTCTGGAAGTAATGACCAATATCGTCATTCACTTTAATTCCCACACTCCCTTTTTGCGTAAATGATTCAACCTGGCGACGCCAGGCTGCATCAAAACCTTTCATACGCAATGCCTGTTGGAGAAAGGGCCATTTAACCTTATTGTACGCTTTCTCGAAATCCACCTTGAAAATGACACCATCTAACTTCTTGGAATGGATTTCATGGAGTGTTTCATGGAGAACGACCACCCCTTCAAGGATGTTGCGGTCCGGCATGAAAGCGGTTTGGGAATGCTGCACCACAGAATGCGCAATCTGTGTGAGCCTATTAGTCCCGACCTTGGTGAAGATTTTAAAACTAACATTGAGAAGGCAGATCGGTCTGAACTGCTCAATTCTCACAGCATCCGTCTTCTTCGGAAGCAGTGTGATAGTGCCAAAGTTCAAGTGAAATAATTGAAGCTGTCCAGAGAACAAATCATGAAACATAGGTAGCAAATCCCCCTTAATAATATGCCAGCACTTTTTGTAGAACTCCACCGGAAATCCATCCGGTCCGGGAGCCTTATTATTTTTCAACTGTGCTATAGCATCAAACACCTCCTTCTCCGAAAATGGGGCAACCAGAATATCATTTTCAGCTGCCGAGAGTTGAGGCACATCCTCAGTTCTGGACTCTTCGAGAGATACACAATTATCCTCCGGAGGGCCAAACAACTGCCTATAATACTCGGTTATATAAGTTTTTAGGTTATCATGTCCTAAAATAGTGCCCTCATCTTGCTCGAGTTGGAATATTCTCTTCTTTCTGTGCTTACCATTAGCAATCAGATGAAAGAATTGAGTATTCGCGTCCCCCTGGACCACTTTGCGAACCTTCGCCCGCAGAGCCCACTTCAATTCTTCTTCACGGAGAAGTTCTTTTAACCTCTTCTCTGCATCGGTTTTAACCTGGAGCTCAGCAGGCGTCAAAATCATGGATTCAGCCTTAACATCCAGATTCTGTATAAGAGAGAGAAGCATGTCCTTCTCAGCCTTATATACCCCACTAAGGTGCTTAGCCCAGCCCCGTAAGAAGCTTCTCAAACTCCTAATCTTATTTTGCCAACGCTCGACCGCCGTTCTACCGCCTACACCCTTCGCCCATTCCCTAGCGATCAGGTCTAGGAATCCTTCGCGTTCGAACCAGGCCATCTCAAAAGAGAAGGTGTTTTTGTTTCCCACGTGGTTCGGCTCCCCTGAGTCAACGAACAGGGGTGTGTGGTCGAAAAAACCCCGTGAAAGAGCTTGAACCGTCACCAGCGGGAACTTCTGTTCCCACTCCACACTCGCAAGAACGCGATCAAGCTTTTCGTAAGTCGGGTTGGGCAGAGAGTTAGCCCAGGTATACTTTCTACCAGAAAGTTCTATCTCTCTCAGATCCAAACTTTCAATGATAGTATTGAACATGAACGACCATCTGCCGTCAAAATTATCATTATTCTTCTCCTCTCACGGTCATCATAAGACCATAAAAGCGCATAGGCATGATAGGTTAAAATATTGTGACTATAAATTATTTAGAGTTGCTAAATGGAGCAAAAAAGGTAGTTCATACATTGGACAGAGCAGCAAACTATATCAGCAACGTAAATAACATGCAACGTCGGATTGAAATCTACAGAAAATAAAATGATACTAAAGCAGCAATAATTGACATGAATCGGGGGGAGTAGTATTTTTTTTTAAAAAATTGCCAGCCTTCCTATTTTTCACATGCCAGTTGCACTAGCGTAAATTCACAGCACACACAAACAAAAAAAGTTGTACTATCTCTGTTTTCTCGCGGGTACTCAGTTATTAACCTACCCACTCAGTTACACTACCCTACAAAAATATGTTCGCTTAGCCTAGAAGCAAGGAAGAGATATGCATGCCACTGCAAGTATATAAGCAAGGCCCCGTCCCTCCTCTACATTCATCCATCATACAATCCATCTTGAAGGTTTTAATCTGTCATAGAACCCTCTCAATCTTTCACAAGAAAACTAAATGGATCGGTCCATGAAGGTCTTTGTGGTCGTCTTCCTTCTCCTTGTGGCCACAGGTGTGTATGATGCACTTACTATTTAAGATAACTGATGATACTGCTATAATTATGTACTAGTATGAGTATGTGAGATGGCTGATACGCTCTTATCAATTTGCCCGTGTAGGGTTCCAGGGAGCAGTGCAGGTAGCTTTGGCGAGGGAGTGTACGTCACCGAGCCACAAGTTTAAGGGGTTGTGCGTGAGCGACACCAACTGTGCAAGTGTTTGCCTGACAGAGCGTTTCCCCGGAGGCAAGTGCGACGGCATTCGGCAGCGTTGTTTATGCACCGAGAAATGCTAGATGGCCCTGTTTTCGTCTTGGATACGTACATGCTTCCGTGTAATATTGATTGAATAATACTAGATCTGCATCTATGCATGTATGATGCATATGTGAGTGCTACCTCTAGGAAGTACATGAACATCATGTAATCCGAACAAAGTTTCAACAGGGAACCAGTTCAAGTTGAATAACCCAAGACCCCAGAATTGGAGCTGCTACTGTTTTGGCGGTTGAAACGAATATAAGCTTAAAAACTATAGAACAAATGAGACATGAAGCTTTACTAGAAGTCTAGAAGGGAAGTCATAATTCGTAAGAAAGTGGGAGCAGACATAGCACGACAGCTGAAGATTTGGCCACCACGAACATAAAATTGGGTGCCTTCTCCTCCACCATCTTGAGCTCTTCGGCCGCCACCTTTCTTTCCTTGGCCGCCGCCCTCCGCCGCTCGGCTTCCCTCCTCTCTTCCATTTATTTTGACTTCAACTTTTTTTCTTCGGCATAGTCTTTCCTTGCAGTGACAATGGCGTCAAACCCTTATTTAAGATCATTGTCTCCAGCCTTCGAACCCTTTGTTTTCTTATTTCCATCCAGCCTATATGACTTGGTCGCCGAGTGAGGAGTGGGGCTCCTTCTCTCCTTACCACAGACATCATCATCAATCCTCACGATCAACAACCACACTTTTCTTCTTCGAAGCATCATGAACTTCTCAAGTCTTTCACTTCTTCTCATCCTTGAGCTCCTTGTAGCAATTGATGAAAAGTGAAGGCTTTTCCTTTCTTTTTCCTCTTCTCTCCTTTGTTGTTTCTTTCTTGAAACAATCCTTGCGCAGTCATTTTCTACAACGAAACAACAAAAGCGACATCATCAATTTAGGAACATATGCAGACTTGGGCAATGTAGAGAAAACAAACACAAGTAGCAAGCAATTACCATGTCACTATCACCGCAACCACTAGAGTTGATGCAACCAACATTTGTTAAGCAACCCGTCCACTTTTGGCATTCGGCATTGACGGTGCCCCAACGTTGACGAATAAAATCCCTTGATCTATAGTGTCCACTAGTATTGCACTCATCAAAATATTCCTTGATGCAGTCCCAATAGGTGTTCGCGGCTGGGTCACTCCCCACGGATGCATCAATGGAGATTCGCTTCCACGCAGTGCAAATCAAGCCATCTTCGGCGTTGGTATAATTTGTGCTTCTTCCCTTGAAAATAAAGCCCTCATTGTCCATGTCGAGATTATCATCATCAAATTGAGTATCACATTCTTGTGATGCATACTCTTGAGAGAAATAATCTTCGTTTACGCCATTTGTCACGTGCATGAATGCTTCATCATCAAGACTAAAAGTGGACGTACACACAATCTCACATTCTACTCGTACCAGAAATGAAAATAACATACAAAAAGAAAAAAATACCTTTGCAAATTTCGTCGAGCACATTGGAGGCGGTGTCGCGGGCGTGGCCGAGTCTTCCTCCATGGGCGGCGGCGGGGCTTGCGGTGGTGGAGGAGGCCCATGTCCGGTGGCAGTTGCCGCGGCCGCCAGCGGCATCGAATCGGCCGAAGCAGCCGCAGTCGCCTTTTTCATCTTCACCACTCGAGATTGAGTCGTGGCGGGGTTGCACACCGTCGGCCGCTTCGCGCCTCCACCATGGGGTTTAGCCGCCGGCTGCTTCATCGCCGCCGGCGCACCTGTTCCTGCTGCAGCGACCGACCGAGGTGAGGCGAAACCGGGCAACGGGATGGGGCGGCATGGCGGCGGAGGCGGGGTCGGTGAAGGTGATTGCGCAAGCGGCAGCCGTGACGAGGTGGGTCAGACCAGCGGAGGTTGCGGCTGGGAGGGGGGGTCATCGGTGTCGGCCATGGGGCTAAGCGGCAGCTTGCGACCAGCGGTCGGGAGACGGGCGGGCGGCTGAAAGTTTCAGATTCGGCGGTTGGCTGTTCACGCGCGGCTGGGCGTTTTACATCACCAGGCGGCTGGAGATGCAAATTTGGATCTCCAAGTGTTATATTTTACATAACTTGGGGTAGGTGATGTAAAAATTTATACATCAGCATCATCTGTTAGAGCAGCGTTTTTCTTTTTGGCCTTGAAGATGTAAAAAGCTGTTATTTATATGCCTACATCATCTATTGGAGATGCTCTCACATCATAAGACCATAAGAGCTCATAGGCCTGATAGGTTAAAATATTATGATTATACATTATTTAGACTTGCTAAATGGAGCAAAAAAGTTACCCCTTTGTAAACTAATATAAGAGCGTTTAGATCACTAAAGTAGTAATCTAAACGCTCTTATATTAATTTACGGAGGGAGTAGTTCATACATTGAACAGAGCAGCAAAATATATCAGCAACGTAAATAACATGCAACATCGGACTGAAATCTATAGAAAATAAAATGATACTAAAACAGCGACAATTAATATGAATCCAAGGTAGTAGTATTTTTTGATTTTTTTTGCCAGCCCTCCCACTTTTCATTTTTCACATGTCAGTCGCACCAACGTAAATTTACGCACACACAAACAAAAAAGGTTGTACTATCTCTGTTTCTTGCGGGTACTCAGTTATTACACTACCCACTCAGTTATACTACCCTACAAAAATACGTTCGCTTAGCCTGGAAGCAAGGAAGATATATGCGTGCACTGCAAGTATATAAGCAAGCCCCCCTCCCTCCTCTACATTCATCCATCATACAATCCATCTTGAAGGTCTTAATCTGTCATAGAACCCTCTCGATCTTTCACAAGAAAACTAAATGGATCGGTCCATGAAGGTCTTTGTGGTCGTCTTCCTGCTCCTTGTGGCCACAGGTGTGTATGCTGTACTTACTGTTTAAGATAACTGATAATACTGCTAAATTATGTACCGAAACGTCGTATATTTTGGAACGGAGGTAGTATGTGAGATGGCTGATTTGCTCTATCAATTTGCCCGTGTAGGGTTCCAGGGACCGGTGCAAGTAGCTTTGGCGAGGGATTGTACTTCACAGAGCCACGAGTTTGTGGGGATGTGCCTGAGTGACCGCAACTGTGCAAGTGTTTGCCAGACCGAGTATTTCACCGGAGGCAAGTGCGACCACCGACGTTGTGTCTGCACCAAGGACTGCTAGATGGCCCCTGTAATCTTCTTGCACACATGGTTCCGTGTAATAATAATAATAATAATAATAACTGAATAATAATACTAGATCTGCATCTATGCATGTATGATGCATATGTGAGTGCTACTCCTAGAAAGTACATGAACATCATATAATCCGAACAAAGTTTCAGCAGGGAACCAGTTCAAGTTGAATAATCCAACACTCCGGAACTGGAGCGGCTACCGTTCTCGGGACTGAAACGAATATAAGCTTAAAAACTGGAACAAATGAGACATGAAATTTTACTAGAACTCTAGAAGTCTAGAAGGGAAGTCATATTTCGTAAGGAAGAAAGAAAAGTAAATCGTGGGAGTAGACATAGCACCACACCTGAAGATTTGGCCAAGACTTGGTGAAGAACCAAAAGTACCTAAGAATCTACACAGATTACAAGAATCGAACTTGCAGGAGTAACTTTTGCAGAATTGCTGCTATGTATACAGAAGTATTGTGGAGATAAGAGATCTAAGAATCTAATTCAACAATCTACATATTTTAGACCAATTCAATTTTTTTCGAAAAGAGGGGACATCCCTCGGCCTCTGCATCATACAACCTTTTATTTATCATATCAAAGTTCATCATCCAACCATAACAAAGTTCAACTAATAAAGTGTCGCATATGACTGCGCGAAGGGTAAATAAAATAGTAAAAAAATCATAGGAAAATGGGCCTCATGCATCACAAATCCTACTAGTAGGCCGCCAACCAAATCGGTTGAACAAATCCCGAGAGACCATCTCCCATCGGTTGCACCCAAAGACCGTGGGCACCCGATCCTCCTCCTTGCAAAGTAATGACCACGTATGGATCCAGCTGTAGCCTTGAAGATAACCTGTAAAAAATTCGGAACTTTCGTTCTGTTAAAAATACAATCATTACAAGTGTTCCAAATGGCCTAAAGTAAAGCACAAATTCCCACACGGATCTGAGACTTAAACTTGGGGTGCACCCCTACTAACCAGTTTCCAAACATATCCGTACTACTCGTAGGTGGAGGTAGGTTGAAAGCTATATGGGCCGTTCCCCATAGTAGCTTGGCAAGTGGGCATTGAAGAAATAGATGCTGAATCGACTCCTCATTGCCACAAAAGCAACACTTAGTGCATCCTTGCCAATCTCTTTTTTTCAGATTATCTTTTGTCAGGATGACCTTGCGATCCAAATACCACATGAAGATTTTTATTTTCAGTGGGACTTTAATTTTCCATATATACTTGCGGTGAAAAGGTTGTCCTCATTGATGAGGTCTGTATGCATGGATTTGACTGTGAAGTCACCAGAAGTAGTTAACTTCCAACGGAATGTGTCTGCTTCGTGTGAAACGTTAACCATCATCAACATGCCAACAAGGTCTAACCAGTCTGTCCATTTGTCCCCAGTCAGTTGTATTCTAAAGGCAACATTCAACGGTATGTGGTCCATCACAGAGACAACGGAGACATCTTTCCGCTGCACAATACGATAGAGACGGGGGTATTGCATGGCTAGTGGCAATGTCCCCTAGCCATGTATCTTCCCAGAACCTTGTAGTTAGACCATTTCCTACAATGAACGTCCCTCTGCGAAAAAAATCATTTTTAACTCCCATGAGTCCTTTCCAGAAAGGCGAGTCTGTTGGTTTTGCCTGAACCTCAGAGAGGGTTTTTGAATGAAGGTACTTATTCCTAAGTAATTCTTGCCAAACCCCATCCTTGGTAAGTATCTTGTAAAGCCATTTGCTCAACAAACACTTATTTTTAGTCTCAAGGTCTTCCACCCCTAGACCTCCTTGGTCTTTAGGGCGACAGATCACATCCCACCTTGCCAGGCGGTATTTACGCTTATGTTCATCAGACTGCCAGAAAAACCTGGATCTGTAGTAATCCAATCTTTCTCTTACCCCTTTAGGTATTTGAAAGAAAGATAACATGAACATAGGTAAGCTTGTGAGAACGGCATTGATTAAGGTGAGCCTTGCCCCATAAGACATAAGCTTACCAATCCAACAACTCAACTTTTTCTCAAATCGATCCTCAATACCTTTCCATTCCTTATTAAGAAGTTTACGGAAATGGATTGGGATACCAAGGTATCTAAAGGGAAAAGAGACTGACTCACAACCAAAAGTTGTTTGTATTGATCCTCTTCTTCTTTGGCTTGTCCAAAGCACAAGAGTTCGCTCTTGTGGAAGTTAATTTTGAGACCAGATAACTGCTCGAATAAACAAACAATAATTTTCATATTCTTTGCATTTTCAATGTCATGTTCCATGAAGATGATGGTGTCATCGGCATACTGAAGTACCGATACCCCACCGTCCACAAGATGAGGAATTAAGCCCGCAACATGACCTCCTTCCTTGGCTCGGCTAATGAGAACCGCTAGAAGGTCTGCCACAATGTTGAAAAGAATAGGCGACATAGGGCATCCCTGTCGCAAACCCTTTGGTGTCTGGAAATAGTGACCAATGTCATTATTTACATTGACACCTACGCCGCCCCCTTTCACAAATGTGTCAATCCATTGGCACCATTTTCTCGGGAAGCCTTTCATGCGCATACATTGTTGCAAGAATGGTCATTTAACTTTGTCATAGGCTTTTTCAAAATCCACTTTGAAGACAACTCCATCAAGTTTCTTCGAGTGTAACTCGTGAATCGTTTCATGCAAGACAACAACCCCCTCCAGGATGTGTCTGAAGGAAATATGCCCTAGAGGCAATAATAAAGTTATTATTTATTTCCTTATTTCATGATAAATGTTTATTATTCATGCTAGAATTGTAATAACCGAAAACATAATACATGTGTGAATACATAGACAAACATAGTGTCACTAGTATGCCTCTACTTGACTAGCTCGTTGATCAAAGATGGTTGAGTTTCCTAGCCATAGACATGAGTTGTCATTTGATTAACGGGATCACATCATTAGGAATGACGTGATTGACTTGACCCATTTCGTTAGCTTAGCACTTGATCGTTTAGTTTACTGCTATTGCTTTCTCCATGACTTATACATGTTCCTATGACTATGAGACTGTCCAACTCCCGAATACCAGAGGAACACTTTGTGTGCTACCAAACGTCACAAGGTAACTAGGTGATTATAAAGGTGCTCTACAGGTGTCTCCGATGATGTTCGTTGAGTTGGCATAGATCGAGAATAGGATTTGTCACTCCGATTGTCGGAGAGGTATCTCTGGGCCCTCTCGGTAATGCACATCACTATAAGCCTTGCAAGCAATGTGACTAATGAGATAGTTGCGGGATGATGCATTACGGAACGAGTAAAGAGACTTGCCGGTAACGAGATTGAGCTAGGTATTGAGATACTGACGATCGAATCTCGGGCAAGTAACATACCGATGACAAAGGGAACAACGTATGTTGTTATGCGGTTTGACTGATAAAGATCTTCGTAGAATATGTAGGAACCAATATGAGCATCCAGGTTCTGCTATTGGTTATTGACCGGAGACGTGTCTCGGTCATGTCTACATAGTTCTTGAACCCGTAGGGTCCGCACGCTTAACGTTCGGTGACGATCGGTATTATGAGTTTATGTGTTTTGATGTACCGAAGGTAGTTCGGAGTCCCAGATGAGATCGGGGACATGACGAGGAGTCTCGAAATGGTCGAGACATAAAGATCGATATATTGGACGACTATATTCGGACATCGGAAAGGTTCCGAGTGGTTTGGGTATTTATCGGAGTACCGGAGAGTTACGGGAATTCGCCGGGGAGTATATGGGCCTTATTGGGCTTTAGAGGAAAGAGAGAAGGGAGGTTGCGCGCCCCCCAAGGCCTAGTCCAAATTGGACTAGGGGGAGGGGCGGCGCCCCCTCCTTCCTTCTCTTCTCTTTTCCCTTTCCTTCTCTCCTACTCCTACTACATGGAAGGGGGGAATCCTACTCCCGGTGGGAGTAGGACTCCTCCAGGGCGCGCCATAGCTAGGCCGGCCCTTCCCCCTCCTCCACTCCTTTATATACGTGGCCAGGGGGCACCCCATAGACACACAGGTTGATCATTGATCTCTCTTAGTCGTGTGCGGTGCCCCCCTCCACCATAATCCACCTCGGTCATATCGTAGCGGTGCTTAGGCGAAGCCCTGCGTCGGTAGCTTCATCAACACCGTCACCAAGCCGTCGTGCTGATGAAGCTCTCCCCCGAAGCTCTACTGGATCGTGAGTTCGCGGGACGTCACCGAGCTGAAGTGTGCTGAACGCGGAGGTGTCGTACATTCGGTACTGAGGATCGGTCGATCGTGAAGACGTACGACTACATCAACCGCGTTGTCATAACGCTTCCGCTTACGGTTTACGATGGTACGTAGACGACACTCTCCCCTCTCGTTGCTATGCATCACCATGATCTTGCGTGTACATAGGAATTTTTTTGAAATTACTACGTTCCCCAACAGTGGCATCCGAGCCAGGTTTATGCGTAGATGTTATATGCACGAATAGAACACAAGTGAGTTGTGGGCGATACAAGTCATATTACTTACCAGCATGTCATACTTTGGTTCGGCGGTATTGTTGGATGAAGCGGCCCGGGCCGACATTACGCGTACGCTTACGCGAGACTGGTTCTACTGACGTGCTTCGCACACAGGTGGCTGGCGGGTGTCCGTTTCTCCAACTTTAGTTGAATCGAGTGTGGCTACGCCCGGTCCTTGTGAAGGTTAAAACAACACTAACTTGACGAAATATCGTTGTGGTTTTGATGCGTATGTAAGAACGGTTCTTGCTCAGCCCGTAGCAGCCACGTAAAACTTGCAACAACAAAGTAGAGGACGTCTAACTTGTTTTTGCAGGGCATGCTGTGATGTGATATGGTCAAGACATGATGCTAAATTTTATTGTATAAGATGATCATGTTTTGTAACCGAGTTATCGGCAACTGGCAGGAGCCATATGGTTGTCGCTTTATTGTATGAAATGCAATCGCCATGTAATTGCTTTACTTTATCACTAAGCGGTAGCGATAGTCGTAGAAGCAATAGTTGATGAGACAACAACGATGCTACGATGGAGATCAAGGTGTCGCGCCGGTGACAATGGTGATCATAACGGTGCTTTGGAGATGGAGATCAAAGGCACAAGATGATGATGGCCATATCATATCACTTATATTGATTGCATGTGATGTTTATCCTTTATGCATCTTATTCTGCTTTGTTTGACGGTAGCATTATAAGATGATCTCTCACTAAATTTCAAGGTAAAAGTGTTCTCCATGAGTATGCACCGTTGCCAAAGTTCGTCGTGCCGAGACACCACGTGATGATCGGGTGTGATAAGCTCAACGTTCATCTACAATGGGTGTAAGACAGTTTTGCACATGCAGAATACTCGGGTTAAACTTGACGAGCCTAGCATATGCAGATATGGCCTCGGAACACTGAGGCCGAAAGGTCGAGCGTGAATCATATAGTAGATATGATCAACATAGTGATGTTCACCATTGAAAACTACTCCATTTCACGTGATGATCGGTTGTGGTTTAGTTGATATGGATCACGTGATCACTTAGATTATTAGAGGGATGTCTATCTAAGTGGGAGTTCTTAAGTAATATGATTAATTGAACTTTAATTTATCATGAACTTAGTCCTGGTAGTATTAGCAAATCTATGTTGTAGATCAATAGCTCACGATGTTGCTCCCCGTTTATTTTGATATGTTCCTAGAGAAAAACTATGTTGAAAGATTTTAGTAGCAATGATGCGGACTTGGTCCGTGATCTGAGGATTATCCTCATTGCTGCACAGAAGAATTATGTCCTTGATGCACCGCTAGGTGACGGACCTATTGCAGGAGCATATGCAGACGTTATGAATGTTTGGCAAAGCTCGGCATGATGACTACTTGATAGTTTAGTGCACCATGCTTTACGGCTAAGAATCGGGGCTTTAAAGACGTTTTGAACGCCACGGAGCATATTAGATGTACCAAGAGTTGAAATTAGCATTTCAAACTCATGCCCATGTCGAAAGGTGTGAGACCTTTGACAAGTACTTTGCCTACAAGATGGAGGAGAATAGCTCAGCTAGTGAGCATGTGCTCAGAATGTCTGAGTACTACAATCACTTGAATCAAGTCGGAGTTAATCTTCCAGATAAGATAGTGATTGACAGAGTTCTCTAGTCACTATCACCAAGTTACTAGAACTTCGTGATGAACTATAATATGCAAGGGATAACGAAAACGATTCCCAAGCTCTTCGTGATGCTGAAATAGACGAAGGTAGAAATCAAGAAAAGTATCAAGTGTTGATGGTTGACAAGACCACTAGTTTCAAGAAAAGGGCAAAGGGAAGAAGGAACGGCAAGCAAGTTGCTGCTCCCGTGAAGAAGCCCAAAGCTAGACGCAAGTCTGAAACTGAGTGCTTCTACTGCAAAGGAAATGGTCACTGGAAGTGGAACTGCCCTAGATACTTGGCAGATAAGAAGGATGGCAAAGTAAACAAAGGTATATTGGATATACATGTTATTGATGTGTACTTTACTAGTGTTTATAGCAACTCCTCGGCATTTGATACCGATTCAGTTGCTAAGAGTAGTAACTCGAAACGGGAGTTGCAGAATGAACAGAAACTAGTTAAGGGCGAGGTGACGATGTGTGTTGGAAGTAGTTCCAAGATTGATATGATCATCATCGCACACTCCCTATACTTTCGGGATTAGTGTTGAACCTAAATAAGTGTTATTTGGTGTTTGCGTTGAGCATGAATATGATTTGATCATGTTTATTGCAATACGGTTATTCATTTAAGTTAGAGAATAATTGTTGTTCTGTTTACATGAATAAAACCTTCTATGGTCATACACCCAATGAAAATGGTTTGTTGGGTCTCGATCGTAGTGATACACATATTCATAATATTGAAGCCAAAAGATGCAAAGTTAATAAAGATAGTGCAACTTATTTGTGGCACTGTCGTTTAGGTCATATTGGTGTAAAGCGCATGAATAAACTCCATGCTGATGGGATTTTGGAATCACTTGATTATGAATCACTTGATGCTTGCGAACCATGCCTTATGGGCAAGATGACTAAAACTTCGTTCTCCGGAACAATGAAGCGAGCAACTGACTTATTGGAAATAATACATACTGATGTATGAAATCCGATGAGTGTTGAGGCTCGCGGCGGGTATCGTTATTTTCTGACCTTCACAGATGATTTGAGCAGATATGGGTATATATACTTGATGAAACATAAGTCTGAAACATTTGAAAAGTTCATATAATTTCAAAGTGAAGTGGAAAATCATCGTAACAAGAAAATAAAGTTTCTACGATCTGATCGCGGAGGGGAATATTTGAGTTACGAGTTTGGTCTTCATTTGAAACAATGCAGAATAGTTTCGCAACTCACGCCACCTGTGTGACGCCCGGATAATTATGCTACAGTAAACCTACGCTAATGATGCCACGTCACCTCTGTTAGTGTTGATAATCTCGCGTTAGTTCAAAAACCAATTCAAATTCAAAATTAAATAAAAGGCAAACAACAAAAGTTTTCAAACTTTAAAACTAAAATGTTCGGGTTGTGCCAAATAATGCGTAGGTAATTATGGTGGAGAACCACACTTTTATAAAAATGTTCAAATATTCAAATGGTAATAAAACAGTAGCAAAACTATTATTTAAATACTTTAAATACTCAACAATTACAAAATATTTTATTTAGGTGCCAAGTTAATTGTGGCAGTGGACTAATTAGTAATACTAATTTAGGTGCTCATTTGGCATTTTACAAAACTAAAATAAAATGTAACTAAAATAAAACAGAAAAGAAACACACACAAAAATGAAAAAAAAACCCGGCCAATTGGGCTTTGGCCCACCAGGCCGCACCCACCGGGCCGCCAGGCCGGCCCACCCTGCCGCGGACTCCCCCCACTCCCCTTATCCACTCACCCGAAACCCTAACCAACCACCCGCACCCCCACTCGCTCTCTCCCCCTCCCTTCGATCCAGTTCTGGATCGGGATCGGGCCGACGACCACGCCCCGACGCCGTCGCCCTGACCTCGCCGCCTCATCCTCAACCGCCCATCACCGGACCGCCTCGCCTCCCCCTCTTCCCCGATCTGGATGCGCCGCCGCCCGAGGAGCTCGCCGGAGCCACCCCGTCGGCCTGCATCCTCTCCGCCGCTCGTCCCCCTCGCCCTCCTCGCGCCCCGCTGCCCTGACCCTACTCCTCCTCTGTGAGCTCCCGCCCCCTCTCCTCGCACTCCCTCGCCCCGCGACCATCGCCACGCCCCGCGCGCTCCGGCCCTGCGCTCACCGCGGGCGGGCCGCGCCCTGGACACGGGCGGCACCGACCGGCCGTGCCCGTCGTCCCGCGCCCTCTACCGCCCCGGGGCCGCGGCCTCCTCCCTGTGCTGGCCTAACCCCGCCATCGTCTACGCGCGCGCCCACCGTGGCCGGGTCCTCGCACGCGCGCCCTGCCTCGCTCCGGGGACACGCCCTGCCTCGCTCCGGGGACGCGCTCGTCGCGCCCGCGACCTCCCGTGGCCGCGCCCGGAGTTCTTCTCCCCTGCGCCTGCTCCATTCCCTCCGCGCCCTGGCCGCACCCACCGGCGCCCAGCCGCGCGTGCCCGTCTCGCTCCACCGTGGCCGTGGTCGCCGACCGGGTTCGCCACCTCGTCGCCTCGGGTCCGCCCGATGGGTGCCTCGCCTGCAACGGCGCCCGTTGCCCAGCGCCCGCTCGGGTGACACCCGCACCCGAGCGCCCGAACCCGTTAAGGCCCCTAGCCCAATGACAGGGGGCCCCCGCCCCTAAAACGTTTAAAAAAAGAATTAAAAAATAAAAAATATTAATTAATTAATTAACTAAATTAATTAACTTAGTTAATTGAGTTTGATTAACTTAATCAATTAACTAAACTAATTAATCATGATTAGTTAGTCTAGTGTATGACATGCGGGACCCACACATAGTTGACCCAGTCAACTGCACAGTTGACTGCTGACGTCAGCATGGGCTGACGTCATCTTTTACTATTCTGGATAATGTTGATTAAATTAATTAAATAAATCCTAAAAATGATTTAAATCTTTAAAAATTAATATAAAATAATCCGTAGCTCGGATGAAAAAACTTTGTACATGAAAGTTGCTCAGAACGACGAGACGAATCCGAATACGCAGTCCGTTCGTCCGCCACGCGTCCCTAGCATAGTGAACCTGCAACATTTCACCTCCGGTTCATCTGTCCGAAAACGTGAAACACGGGGATATTTTCCCGGATGTTTCCCCCCTTCGCCGGTATCACTTACTACCGCGTTAGGGCATACCTAGCACCGCGTTTTGCCTCCTTATGTTTTGTGATGCTTTGTTTGCTCCGTATTTACTGTTTTTCCCCCTCTCCTTCTCCGGTAGACTACGAGACCGACGCTGCTGCTACCCAGTTCGGCTACGGAGTTGACGGCCCCTCCTTCTTGCCAGAGCAACCAGGCAAGCCCCCCCTTGATCACCAGATATCGCCTATTCTTCTCTATACTGCTTGCATTAGAGTAGTGTAGCATGTTACTGCTTCCCGTTAATCCTATCCTAATGCATAGCCTGTCATTGTTGCTACAGTTGTTACCCTTACCTGCTATCCTACTGCTTAGAATAGGATGCTAGTTTATTCCATCAGTGGCCCTACACTCTTGTCCGTCTGCCATGCTATACTACTGGGCCGTGATCACTTTGGGAGGTGATCACGGGTATATACTATATACATTATATACATGACACATGTGGTGACTAAAGTCGGGTCGGCTCGAGGAGTACCCGCAAGTTATTCTGATGAGGGGGCTGAAAGGACAGGTGGCTCCACCCCGGTAGAGGTGGGCCTGGGTTCCTGACGGCCCCCGACTGTTACTTTGTGGCGGAGCGACAGGGCAGGTTGAGACCACCTAGGAGAGAGGTGGGCCTGGCCCTGGTCGGTGTTCGCAGATACTTAACACGCTTAACGAGTTCTGGGTATTTGATCTGAGTCTGGCCATTTGGTCTATACGCACTAACCATCTACGCGGGAGTAGTTATGGGTATCCCGCGTCATGGTATCAGCCGAAGCTCTTTTTGACGTCATCGACTAAGTGGTGCGCGCCGCATTGGACCGTAAGCTCGCGCTTGTATTAAGGGGGCTAGGTCTGCTTCCGGACGCGTACGCAACGTGCAGGTGTGCATAGGGCGATGGGCCCAGACCCCTGCGCGCATAGGGTTTAGACCGGCGTGCTGACCTCTCTGTTGAGCCTAGGTGGGGCTGCGACGTGTTGATCTTCCGAGGCCGGGCATGACCCAGAAAAGTGTGTCCGGCCAAATGGGATCGAGCGTGTTGGGTTATGTGGTGCACCCCTGCAGGGAAGTTTATCTATTCGAATAGCCGTGTCCCTCGGTAAAAGGACGACCCGGAGTTGTACCTTGACCTTATGACAACTAGAACCGGATACTGAATAAAATACACCCTTCCAAGTGCCAGATACAACCCGGTGATCGCTCTCTAACAGGGCGACGAGGAGGGGATCGCCGGGTAGGATTATGCTATGCGATGCTACTTGGAGGACTTCAAACTACTCTCTTCTACATGCTGCAAGATGGAGATGGCCAGAAGCGTAGTCTTCGACAGGATTAGCTATCCCCCTCTTATTTTGGCATTCTGCAGTTCAGTCCACTGATATGCCCTTTACACATATACCCATGCATATGTAGTGTAGCTCCTTGCTTGCGGGTACTTTGGATGAGTACTCACGGTTGCCTTTCTCCCTCTTTTCCCGCTTTCCTTTCTACTTGGTTGTTGCAACCAGATGCTGGAGTCCAGGAGCCAGACGCCACTGTCGACGACGACTCCTACGACACTGGAGGTGCCTACTACTACGTGCATCCCGCTGACGACGACCAGGAGTAGTTAGGAGGATCCCAGGCAGGAGGCCTGCGCCTCCTTCGGTCTGTATCCCAGTTTGTGCTAGCCTTCTTAAGGCAAACTTGTTTAACTTATGTCTGTACTCAGATATTGTTGCTTCCGCTGACTCGTCTGTGATCGAGCACTTGTATTCGAGCCCCCGAGGCCCCTGGCTTGTATTATGATGCTTGTATGACTTATTTATGTTGTAGAGTTGTGTTGTGATATCTTCCCGTGAGTCCCTGATCTTGATCGTACACATTTGCATGCATGATTAGTGTACGTTCAAATCGGGGGCGTCACAACCTGGAACACCACAGCGTAATGGAGTGTCCGAACATTGTAACCGTACTTTATTAGATATGGTGCAATCTATGATGTCTCTTACCGATTTACCACTATCATTTTGGGGTTATGCATTAGAGACAGCTGCATTCACGTTAAATAGGGCACCATCTAAATCCGTTGAGACGACACCATATGAACTGTGGTTTGGCAAGAAACCAGAGTTGTCGTTTCTTAAAGTTTGGGGTTGCGATGCTTATGTGAAAAGGTTTCATCTTTATAAGCTCGAACCCAAATCGGAGAAATGTGTGTTCATAGGATACCTAAAGGAGACTGTTGGATACACCTTCTATCACAGGTCCGAAGGCAAGACATTCGTTATTAAGAATGGATCCTTTCTAGAGAAGGAGTTTCTCTCGAAAGAAGTGAGTGGGAGGAAAGTAGAACTTGATGAGGTAATTGTACCTGCTCTCTTATTGGAAAGTAGTTCATCACAGAAATCTGTTCATGTGACTCCTACACCAATTAGTGAGGAAGCTAATGATGATGATCATATAACTTCAGATCAAGGTACTACCGAACCTCGTAGGTCAACCAGAGTAAGATCCGCACCAGAGTGGTACGGTAATCCTGTTCTGGAGGTCATGTTACTTGACCATGACGAACCTACGAACTATGAGGAAGCGATGATGAGCCCAGATTCCGCAAAATGGCTTGAGGCCATGAAATCTGAGATGGGATCCATGTATGAGAACAAAGTGTGGACTTTGGTTGACTTCCCCGATGATCGGCAAGCCATAGAAAATAAATGGATCTTCAAGAAGAAGACTGACGCTGACGGTAATGTTACTGTCTACAAAGCTCGACTTGTTGCGAAAGGTTTTCAACAAGTTCAAGGGGTTGACTACGATGAGACTTTCTCACCCGTAGCTATGCTTAAGTCTGTCCGAATCATGTTAGAAATTGCCGCATTCTATGATTATGAAATTTGGCAAATGGATGTCAAAACTGCATTCATGAATGGATTTCTAGAAGAAGAGTTGTATATGATGCAACCAGAAGGTTTTGTCGATCTTAAAGGTGCTACCAAAATGTGCAAGCTCCAGCAATCCATCTATGGACTGGTGCAAGCATCTCGGAGTTGGAATATACGCTTTGATGAGTTGATCAAAGCATATAGTTTTATACAGGCTTGCGGTGAAGCTTGTATTTACAAGAAAGTGAGTGGGAGCACTACACCATTTCTGATAAGTATATGTAAATGACATATTGTTAATCGAAAATAATGTAGAATTTTCTGGAAAGCATAAAGGAGTATTTGAAAGGAGTTTTTCAAAGAAATACCTCGGTGAAGCTGCTTACATATTGAGCATCAAGATCTATAGAGATAGATCAAGACGCTTGATAAGTTTTTTCAATGAGTACATACCTTGACAAGTTTTTGAAGTAGTTAAAGAAAGAGTTCTTGCCTGTGTTGCAAGGTGTGAAGTTGAGTAAGACTCAAAGCCCGACCACGACAGAAGATAGAAAGAGAATGAAAGTCATTCCCTATGCCTCAACCATAGGTTCTATAAAGTATGTCATGTTCTGTACCAGATCTATTGTATACCCTACACTGAGTTTAGCAAGGGAGTACAATAGTGATCTAGGAGTAGATCACTGGACAGCGGTCAAAATTATCCTTAGTGGAATAAGGATATGTTTCTCGATTATGGAGGTGACAAAAGGTTCGTCGTAAAGGGTTACGTCGATGCAAGTTTTGATGTTGATCCAGATGACTCTAAGTCTCAATCTGGATGCATATTGAAAGTGGGAGCAATTAGCTAGAGTAGCTCCGTGCAGAGCATTGTTGACATAGAAATTTGCAAAATACATACGGATCTGAATGTGGCAGACCCGTTGACTAAACTTCTTTCACAAGCAAAACATGATCACACCTTAGTACTCTTTGGGTGTTAATCATATGGCGATGTGAACTAGATTACTGACTCTAGTAAACCCTTTGAGTGTTGGCCACATGGCGATGTGAACTATGGGTGTTAATCACATGGTGATGTGAACTATTGGTATTAAATCACATGACGATGTGAACCAGATTATTGACTCTAGTGCAAGTGGGAGACTGAAGGAAATATGCCCTAGAGGCAATAATAAAGTTATTATTTATTTCCTTATTTCATGGTAAATATTTATTATTCATGTTAGAATTGTATTAACCGGAAATATAATACATGTGTGAATACATAGACAAACATAGTGTCACTAGTATGCCTCTACTTGACTAGCTCGTTGATCAAAGATGGTTGAGTTTCCTAGCCATAGACATGACTTGTCATTTGATTAACGGGATCGCATCATTAGGAATGATGTGATTGACTTGACCCATTTCGTTAGCTTAGCACTCGATCGTTTAGTATGTTGCTATTGCTTTCTTTATGACTTATACATGTTCCTATGACTATGAGATTATGCAACTCCCGTTTACCGGAGGAACACTTTGTGTGCTACCAAACGTCACAACGTAACTGGGTGATTATAAAGGTGCTCTACAGGTGTCTTCGATGGTGTTCGTTGAGTTGGCATAGATCGAGAATAGGATTTGTCACTCCGATCGTCGGAGAGGTATCTCTGGGCCCTCTCGGTAATGCACATCACTATAAGCCTTGCAAGCAATGTGACTAATGAGATAGTTGCGGGATGATGCATTACGGAACGAGTAAAGAGACTTGCCGGTAACGAGATTGAGCTAGGTATTGAGATACCGACGATCGAATCTCGGGCAAATAACATACCGATGACAAAGGGAACAATGTATGTTGTTATGCGATTTGACCGATAAAGATCTTCGTAGAATATGTAGGAACCAATATGAGCATCCAGGTTCCGCTATTGGTTATTGACCGGAGACGTGTCTCGGTCATGTCTACATAGTTCTCGAACCCGTAGGGTCCGCACGCTTAACGTTCGGTGACGATCAGTATTATGAGTTTATGTGTTTTGATGTACCGAAGGTAGTTCGGAGTCCCACATGACATCGGGGACATGACGAGGAGTCTCGAAATGGTCGAGACGTAAAGATCGATATATTGGACCACTATATTCGGACATCGGAAAGGTTCCGAGTGGTTCGGGTATTTATCGGAGTACCGGAGAGTTACGGGAATTCGTCGGGGAGTATATGGGCCTTATTGAGATTTAGGGGAAAGAGAGAAGGGAGGTTGCGCGCCCCCCAAGGCCTAGTCCGAATTGGACTAGGGGGAGGGGCGGCGCCCCCTCCTTCCTTCTCTTCTCTTTTCCCTTTCCTTCTCTCCTACTCCTACTACATGGAAGGGGGGAATCCTACTACCGGTGGGAATAGGACTCCTCCAGGGCGCACCATAGCTAGGCCGGCCCTCCCCCCTCCTCCACTCCTTTATATACGTGGTCAGGGGGCACCCCATAGACACACAAGTTGATCATTGATCTCTCTTAGCCGTGTGCAGTGTCCCCCTCCACCATAATCCACTTCGGTCGTATCGTAGTGGTGCTTAGGCGAAGCCCTGCGTCGGTAGCTTCATCAACACCGTCACCACGCCGTCGTGCTGACGAAGCTCTTCCCCGAAGCTCTACTGGATCATGAGTTCGCGGAACGTCACCGAGCTGAACGTGTGCTGAACACGGAGGTGCCGTACGTTCGGTACTGGGGATCGGTCGATCGTGAAGACGTACGGCTACATCAACCACGTTGTCATAACGCTTCCGCTTACGGTCTACGAGGGTACGTAGATGACACTCTCCCCTCTCGTTGCTATGCATCACCATGATCTTGCGTGTACATAGGAATTTTTTTGAAATTACTACGTTCCCCAACAGTGTCGCCCTGGCATGAACGCTGACTGGGTCGGTCTCACCACTTTCGTGAATATTTTGAAACTTACATTTAGAAGACAAGTTGGTCGAAACTGCTGAATCTTAATAGCATCTTCCTTCTTAGGAAGAAGGGTAATAATACCAAAATTTAACTTATACAAAGCTAAATTCTCATTATATAATTCAGCAAATATAGGCAAAAAGTCGCCTTTTATGACCGTCCAGAACATCTGATAGAACTCCGCCGGGAACCCATCTGGTCCCATCCGCTGAAAGAGAAAAAGAAAAAATTAGACCAATTCATTATGTTGACCTGAAGGACAAAGAAAGTAACACCCCAGATCTACTGTCCAGACTCACATACCTCAGTGACAGGACAAGATATGCCAAGATGGACGACAGTGGGGCTGAGGAACCCCACTTCCCTCTACTCCCGCCTACGCCTGCATGTGTAAGTAGCTTGGGAGCTTCGAACACTGTTTTTTTCACCTGGATTTTCATTAAAAAAAGAGGCCAATATACCTCGAGAGGTACACACACAGAGAGAGAGGGTGCAACACTGTTTTTTCTCTCTTCTGCATCAACTGTATAGTCTGTCTAACTATGGGCGTGTTCGGATGCTCTCCGCTCCCGGAGTTGGTGGAGCGACGCCGAACAGGTAAACTCCGTGGAGTAGAAAACGGGGAGTGGAGCTGGTTACAGGCGAAAAATGCGGAGCTACTATTTCTGAGGTCTCAGATCTTTAAATCAAGGAGTTGATAAGATTTACGAAGAAACTGCCACCGCCAAGTGAAAACGGTTCGCGACCCACGCCCAGCTCGCTCGTTCCTGTTTCCCTGCCGAGCTCCACGTGAATAGGGAGCAGAGTTGCTTGCCGAACATCTCGTACTAGCGCTATTTTCTACACGGAGTGGCATTTCTGGTGGAGAAGCGGGAGTTGAGGATTCAGAGGAGCTGGAGCATCTCCGAACACGCCCTATATATGAGATTTGTGATTTTCAGAAGTGTCATTTTATAACGGAGGCTTCCACATATTTTCGTCTTGGTTTGTGCACAGCCAAGAAAAACTTCTTACATATAAATTTAGCCCAAAAGATAGCAGTAAACCAATCCAGATATGTCGCAAACATTTTCTAATTTCCTAATTGTTTTTGAATTTCTGAATTAAATCTGAAAATGGGGAGAATTTTTGAAATTCTAAATAGTTTTCGAAAAGCAAGAACTATTTTTGAAATTTCCAAAAAAATCAAAAACACAATTATTTTTAATTTGTGAACAAAATTTGAAAACAGAAACATGTTTTGAATTTTTCAAACATTTGTTAACATTTTAAACAATATTGGAATGCCAAAAAATTTAATTTTTTAAAAGAAACTTGAAAAGGAAAAGAAGTAAAAAAAAAGGAAAAGGAAAAAAACCATAAAAACCAGGTACAATTAGAAAACAGTTTAGGAACCTTCTAGACGGTTTCCCAAAGCGGTCAGGTTGGGAGCACCTATTGGACGCTCTTTGCATCCAACAGCGCGCTGCCGCACAGACAGACCCACAACTGGGCCGGCCCACGAACAGGAAACAAACGAGAGCGCGACATAAAAAAAACAGAAAACGAACATGGCGCTGACAGGTGTCAAACTTGCAACTTTTGATTCACAACGTTTGCAACCAGCCACTAGAACATACAGCTGTTTCTGCTATAACTGAAGCGCGATTTGTTTCTTAATCTCACTGAAGTGGCACCTTAAAAACAATCTTCACAAAATTTCGAACGTTTCTTGAAAATTTACGAAAACAACTAAATGTCAAATTTTGTTCTAAAAATGATAATATTTTTGTAATTCCAAACAATTTTTTATTCTGCATATTTTTTGAAAATCGTGAAAACCTGAACATTTTCTATTTGTGAATTTTTTCAAAAAAAGAAAACAATTTTCGAAAATCTAAACAAAATTAGAAAACACGAACATATTTTGAAATCCGCAAACATTTTTTTAATTCACAAACATATTTTATATCAATGAACAGATTTTTATCTATGAACAATTTTAGAAAATGAGAATATTTTTATTGGGAAACACAAACAAGTTTCGAAGTTCTAAACAAAATTAAAAAATGAGAACAAAAATTAACCTCTGGAACAATTTTTTAAAAATACAAACAAATTTTGAAACACTGAAATTTTTGAAAACATGAATAATTTTTGAAATTCTGAATATTTATTGAAATTGTGAACAAAATTTGAAACTCTGGACATTTTATAAAAACCTGAAGAAAATTTAGGAAAACAATAAAATGCCAAATTTTGTTCCGAAAACGATAATATTTTCATAATTCCAACCAATTTTGTACTATGTATATATTTTTGAAAATCGTGAAATCCCAAAAAGTATTTGATTTGTGATTTTTTCAGAAAAAGGAAATAGTTTTCGAAATTCCACAAAATTAGAAAACACGAACATATTTTGAAATCTGCGAACATTTTAAATTTCGCATACATCTTTTATATCTATGAACAACTTTTGATCTATGAACAATTTTAGTAAACGAGAACATTTTTATTGGAAAACACAATCAAACTTTGAAAAATAAAACAAGTTTCGAAGTTCTAAACAAAATTTAAAAAATGAGAACAAAAATTAACCACCGGAATTTTTTTAGAAAATTTAAACAAATTTTGAAACACTGAAATTTTTGAAAACATGAATAATTTTTTTAATTCAGAACATTTATTGAAATTGTGAACAAAATTTGAAACTCTGGACATTTTATGAAAACCTGAAGAAAATTTAGGAAAACAATAAAATGCCAAATTTTGTTCCGAAAACGATAATATTTTTGTAATTCCAACCATTTTTGTACTCCGCATATTTTTTGAAAATCGTGAAATCCCAAAAAGTATTTGATTTGCGATTTTTTTCCAAAAAAAGGAAACAATTTTCGAAATTCCAAACAAAATTAGAAAACATGAACATATTTTGAAATCTGCAAACATTTTTAATTTCGCAAACATCTTTTATATCTATGAACAACTTTTGATCTATGAACAATTTTAGTAAATGAGAACATTTTTATTGGAAAACACAAACAAACTTTGAAAAATTAGATCAAATTTTGAAATTCTAAACAAATGTCTAAAAATGAGAACAAAAAATAACATTCCGAACAATTTTTCAGAAACACAAACAAATTTTGAAACACTAATTTTTTTGAAAACATGAACAATTGTTGAAATTTAGAACATTTTTTTACATTTGAACGAAATTTGAAACTCTGAACATTTTATGAAAACATGAAGAATACATGATGATTTTATGAAAACATGAAGAATACATGAACATTTTTTGAAATGCAAGAAACTTTTTAATACACTAAAATATTTTGAATATGTGAACATTTTTTTTGGTAACACAGACAATCTTGTAAAAAATAGAACATATTTTGAAATTACCACACATTTTTTGAATTTGTGAACTAAATTGCGAAATGGGAATATTTATTAAAATTAAGAAACATATTTTGGATTTGCGAACAAAAGTTTGAAACGAGAACATATTTTGAAATTTAGTAACATTTTCGGATTTTATGAACCAATTGTTTCATAATGTTAACATTTTCTTAAGTCCTAAATTTTTTATGGATTTGTGAATTTTTTTTATATCCCAACTTTTTTGGAAAAGAAAAAAACGAAAAAAAAGACAGAAAAAGAAAGAAAGAAACAGAAGCAGAAAAACGAAAAAAGAAAAAACTGTACAAGGAACCTTCTAAACGTTTCCCAAAACTAGAAAAAACCGGCTGGGAATCTTCTAGAACTTTCACAAAATCGGAACTCCCAAGCGATTGAAACAGTGGGAGATGGGCCCGCCCATGTGGTTGCGCACCTGTGCGATTACCCGACACTGACGCAGAGAGCGTCCAATAGGGTTTTGGGGATCCCTAGCTGACGCTCGCGAGCGTCAATCTGACGTACTTTCGCGCAGGGTGCGGTCTTAACGGGCCAGCCCATTCCGTGGCGTTCATATCGAGTCGCTACTTAAAATCCATAAAAATGGACGCATTCTTGAGGAATCGAACTCGCCACCACACGATACAAAATACCTGTTCCTTACCAGTTGAGCTTGCAAGTTTCAATGTCTTTTAGACTGCGCGCGTATTTAAGAACTAGATACAGAGGTAGATAAAAAAAGCCACTAAAAAAAGGTAGATAAAAGAAAGATCGAATTTTGAACCATTTACTATTTTCAAATATACATTTAATATACTTTGATATACGATGACCAATATTTAAATACACATTGAACATATTTTTATATATGCTGAACAATATATATATTGAACTTTTTTAGATCTATACACTGAACAATTTTTCACACAATGATCATTTTTTCAATATACATTGAACAATATTTAAATACACATTGAACAATTTTTGTGATATACGCTGAACAATTTTTGCATTGTGCACAAATTTCGAAAAAGTGAAAAGAATTTGATAACTGTGAACAATTTCCGAAATCATGAACAAAAATTAGAATATCCAATAGTTTTTGAAAACAAAGGTTAAAAAATGAAAAAAGGTAGAATAAAGGGGGAAAACAAAGAAATAGGAACAGAAACTAAAGAGGAAAAAGGAAAAAAATAAAAAAATACAGGAAAGAGAAAAAAAGGAAAAACCGATTGAGGGAACCTTCCAGAAGGTTCCCAAAACCGGTTTGCCTCGCAGTGCTATTAGCGCTCGCAGTGGGCCGGCCCGTTTCGCGGTGCTCGCTCGCCTGCTTCAGCGGAATTGCAGCAGTTCGACGGACGCGCGCGAGAGCTCCTGTTCGGCGCCTTAAGCGCCCGAACAGGTAGCTGGCGCCCGCGCGCCCCACCGCATGGGCCGGCCCAGCAAGCTGCAAAAAAGCAATTCGTGCAGGAAAGGAAAAAGCGTGAGGAGCGAGATTCGAAGTGCAACCACCAATGTGAATGCCTACAAGCGTTACCGCTGGGACACGCTCAGTTAGTTGATTACTAGTGGAACAAAATCTTTTTTGGCCACTCCTTCAGTACAAACCGTGAATTTGAATAAGTATAATATATACAAGTATTATATATCCACTATACTAATTTGAATAAAGAAAACATAAATTTGAAAAGGCATTCATAAAAACTGTGAATTGAAAGAAATCAAATATTTTCAAAAAGGTTTGTACCAATGGGAAAAAATTCGCAAAAAGGAAAAATTTCATGAATTTTAAAAAAGTTCATCGAATTTGACAAAAGTTCATCAAATTTGAAAAAAAAGCTCATTGAATCTGATTAAAGTTCATCCAATTTGAAAAAAGTTCATCAAAATTTTTAAAAGGTTCATCAAATTGGAAAAAAAGTTCATCCAATCTGAAAAAAGGTTCATCGGATTTTGAAAAAAGTTGATCGAATCTGAAAAAAGTTCATCGTATCTGAAAAAAGTTCACAAAATTATAAAAAGGTTCATTATTTTTGAAAAAATGTTCATTGATTTTGAAAAAAGTGCATAAATTCTGAAAAAGGTTCACAAAAAATTGAAGAAAGTTCATCGATTTTGAAAAAAGTTCACAGAAAACTGAAAAAAGTTCACTAAGTTCATCAATTTTGAAAAGGTTCACGAATTTAAGAAAAGAAAAAAGAAAAATGAAAAAGGAAAGGAACGAAAGTAGAAATAAAATGAAAGCGAGAAGTTATCAAACAAGGTCGTTGTGGCCGCGTGGTTAGTCGACTTACTCGAGTAAGTCACCACGCCCGTGTTTTTGCAGAAATTGCAGTTTTAACACACACAAAAAATCTATAACGGGCTGGCCCAGGTCGGAGTTGGGGGTGTGCGCCGGTTTGCGATTAACACAGTAACGGGCGCAGCGGGCGCCAAATAGGAAACAGCCACGCGCGCGTCAAATAGGGTTCGCCTAGGGTTTTCCCAGGAACCTTTCCTGAACCGAGATCGGTCGAACACTTTACGGGCCGGCCCAGAACGCTCGCTCGGTGGTCTCGAAGCGTCGATAAGTCGATAAAAAGAGCGCGAATGCTATTTGTTGCAGTAAGCAAGCCAGTAACTCTCTCGCTGCGACCTTGACCAGTAACTGGCCGGCCCACTTGCGCACCCTTCGAAGGAAAATACCGAAAAAAAAGGGAGTAGCACGGGGGGAGGGGGTGTTCGAACCGTGGCTGCTAAAACAATTTTCACCACGGCTAGCCACCTGCTACAGTCGGGTTTGTGAACACATAATAGTGCGGGACGTAGTTGAGGCGAACTTAGCCCGAGTTTCATTGGTTTTTTCTTTTTTTTTGTTTTTTGACAGGGTTTTCTTTGTTTTTGTTTTTGTTCCTTTTTTATTATTCATTTTTTCCTTTTTCTTCTCCACTTTATTGGTTTTATTTTTCTTCTCCATTTTTTGTTTTTTCTTATGTTTTTTTTCACTCTACATTTTTGTATATGTCAAAAAAAATTAATAAGTGATCAATATTTTTTGTATACACGTTCAACATTGTCCAAATTTCAAATACTTGTTCAACATTTTTTCGAATACATGTTCATCATTTTTCAAATACTCATTCAACATTGTTTTAATACTTATTCAAAAAAATTCAACTTCTTGTTCAACATTTTTAATGCTTATTCAACATTATAAAATCCTTGTTCAACATTTTTCAAATACTCATTCAACATTTTTAATACTTATTCAACATTTGAAAATACTTGTTCAACATTTTTCAAATACTCGTTCTACATTTTTTTAATACTTATTCAACATTTGTCAAATACTTGTTCAACATCTTTAATACTTTATTCAACACTTTCAAATACTTTCTTAACGTTTTTAATACCTATTCAATTTTTCAAATACTTGTTCAACAATTTTTTTAATATTTTTTAGAAATTGTTTTGTGTGTGTGTGTGTGTGTCTATATATATAAGTACAAAAATAAAGCAAAAAACGAGAACACAGAAAAAAAAAACATAAAAACAGGCCTTTGCATCCCGCGCAGCTGGGCCTTCCCATCTGGGCTCCCCCCGACGCGAGCCGCCAGGTGTAAGGCGATAAATAGGGGTTCCCCGCAAAGAGCGGCGAATAGGAAATTTCGCAGTAATGCTACACTCACGGTGGGATTTTTACGGACTTCACGGGGTAGCAAACATGGGGGATTAGGATTGGGTTGGGGGGGGGGGGGGGGGGGGGCGCACCCTTCCTGAAAATCAGGGGGGCTAGTTTGATTAGATGGAACAACCCCGTATTAGTCCCGTAAAAGCCCGTGAGTCTACCATTTTCGGAAATTTCGTATATCATGGGGATGCCTTTTAGGTTTCCGTGGCACTTTATGGATAGTGGGCTGGCCCAAGTACGTAAGTGAAAAGGCCACTACAGCTTTTAAATGCAAATGATCCATCTCTCTCTCTCTCTCTCTAAAGAAATTGAAAGAAATCCCAATCAATTATGAAAAAAATCGCAACTTTCCCAATAAAAAAACTTACTGCGATCATTGTAAAAAATGTGTACTGGAAATAATCTGTACTCGCCAAAGTAATAAGAATGTACATATGCACGTCGATGCTATTTCCTTGCTTCTACTTGTTTTCAGCATCTTCCAGAAATTAAAGTTTCTTCTTTTTCAGTACCCTAATTCTTCCATATATTTGCAAAAGGAAGCGAAATATAGCAGCAACGTGCATAAACATGCAGCATCCTAATATCTATATAAAATAAAATGTAAGATGACTAAGAATTACACACAAGGTGTGGCCGCTCTTCCTATTTTCACACGTTTTTTTTGCTAGCCTTTCTATTTTCACATGTCATTTGCACTGCCCTAAATTCGCATACACACAAACAAAAGAGTTGCACTATCCCTGTTTTCTTGTGGGTACTCAGTTATTACACTACCCCACAAGTTGCTCAAAAAACAGCTATTAAACTACCCTACAAAAGCAGGTAGTCACTTAACACTGCCCTACAAATATATGTTCGCTTAGCCTGGAAGCAAGAAAGATATATGCGTGTCACTGCAAGTATATAACAAGCCCCCCTCCCTCCTCTACATCCATCCATCGTAAAATCCATTTTGAAGGTCTTAATCTTTCACATGTTTTTTTTTTTGCTAGCCTTTCTATTTTCACATGTCATTTGCACTGCCCTAAATTCACGCACACACAAACAAAAGAGTTGCACTATCCCTGTTTTCTTGTGGGTACTCAGTTATTACACTACCCTAAAAGTTGCTAAAAAAAGTTATTACACTACCCTACAAAAGTAGGTAGTCACTTACACCACCCTACAAAAATCTGCTCGCTTAGCCTGGAAGCAAGAAAGATATACGTGTGTTACTGCGAGTATATAACAAGCCCCCCTCCCTCCTCTACACTCATCCATCATACAATCCACCTTGAAGGTCTTAATCTATCATACAACCCTCTTAGACTCTTAGTCTCTCACAAGAAACTAAATGGATCGGTCCATGAAGGTCTTTGTGGTCGTCTTCCTGCTTCTTGTGGCCACAGGTATATATGCTGTACTACTTAAGATAACTGTAAATTCTGCTATAGTTTATGAGTATATGTGAGATGACTGATTTGCTCTATCAATTTGCCCGTGTAGGGTTCCAGGGAGCAGTGCAGGTAGCTTTGGCGAGGGATTGTAGGTCACAGAGCAAAACGTTTGTGGGGCTGTGCGTGAGCGACACCAACTGTGCAAGTGTTTGCCTGACCGAGCATTTCCCCGGAGGCAAGTGCGACGGCTATCGGCGATGTTTCTGCACCAAGGACTGCTAGATGGCCTTGTTTTCTTCTCGCTTACATGCTTCCGTGTAATAATAACTGAATAATACTAGATCTGAATCTATGCATGTATGATGCATATGTGAGTGCTACTCCTAGAAGTACATGCACATCATATAATCCGAACAAAGTTTCAGCGGGGAACCAGTTTAAGTTGAATAATCCAACACTCCGGAACTGGAGCTGCTACCGTTTTCAGGGTTGAAACGAATATAAGCTTAAAAACTGGAAAATGAGACATGAAGTTTGACTAGGAGGGAAGCAATTTTTGTAAGAAAGAAAAGTGAAGCGTGGAAGTAGACCTCGCACCACACCTGAAGATTTGACCTAGACCTTCTCTAGAGCCAAAAGCACCTAGCTATATAATAGAAATTCAATGTATGAACTTGCGAAATACTGGCAAAAATGGAACAACGCAAAAGGCTGCAGCCAGAAGATGAATCTGGACAGACAGCTTAGTCTGGGTTGAGACGCAGGCATATCAATCCTTGCTGTACACGGTAACATGGTTTGGCAGTTTGGCAATGAATAATCATCCATAATATCCACTAGGGAGAAATAAGGTTGCATACAGTGCTAATGAACAAACGAAACATGTTCTATAAATAACACTAGGTCTAAACAGATTACAAGAGTTGTTTCAGAAAATAAAACAGATTACAAGAATCAAACTTGCAGGAGTAACTTTTGCAGAATCGCTGCTATTTTTACACAAGTATTGTGGAGATAGAGATCTAAGGAGTAGTTCACTAATCTACACATTTTAGACCAATTTATTGTGTTGAGCTACCTCAGTCAGACAAAATATGTGAGGATGGACGACAGGCCCAAGGTGCCATTTTTACAGCTCAGTTCAATAATTTGGCTAAATCTGTGGCTTCGTGAAAGTAATTTTTAAATCTGTAGTTTTCCTCAAAAGATTTTCTACCAGAGTGTATACAGTTTTCTGAACAAATACAGTTTCACCATGTAGGGTCTGAGACAAGAGAGACGTGCCGTAGACATCCAAGCTGTAGCTTGCCGTATGCAAGGCCTAAACATCCAGCATTTTATTTCTTCGTGCCCCAACCACTGAACCCTCGGCAGTTCTAACCCTATTAAATTAAAGTACAAAGTGAAGAAATCATGGTGAATTGATAGTTTTGTCTTATAAAGCTTTATGCTTAGCTTATCCTAAAGCCTATAGTCTGTCTAACTACATATGAGATCTCTGACTTTCAGAACTGTTATTTTATAATGGAGGCTCACACATATTTTTGGCCTGGTTTGCCCACAGCCAAGGAAAAATCATTTACAAATAAATTTAGCCCGAGAAGAGAGCAGCAAACTAATACAGATATAATATTGATCCAAAAAACTTGCTAAACAGTTAACTTTCGGAACAACAGAAATGAACATTGTACTGGAACTAAGTCAGCCAAAAACATTATTTCAAGCAGTGACACAAAAATATATACAGAAGAACCTGGTTGTGAAGAACCTAAGAAACAAATCAATAAATCTACTTATGAAAATTCTATTCAACACCTACCTAGAGATGGAAAGTCAGTGTGTAGAGCAAAGCTCTTCATTAGGTAGTAATGCTGCAATTGATAACTCCTAGCAAAACCGTAAAAAGATTGTAGGAGTGAACCCTGGATATGACAAACCTTAGAACACTTTTTTCTTGCTACTACTTTCGACAACAAGTGTCCCCTTCCTCTTTCCCTTTTGTTATTTCACAGAAAAGCTCCATTGGCCTTTCGTTGTATCAGCAAGGCCTGGAACACTATCCTCCTTGTGCACGAATTCATGTGGATGGGAGAAGATAAATCATATGCAAATTGAAATAATGAGTAATACATACTACCAGGGAAGCTGTTGATCCACAATACATGGCATGTTTGTAGTGCAGGATTCAACAAGAATTTAACATTAGTAAGTTTATTTCCTCAAGGAATAGGAACATTCTCACATCCCAAATCAGACCTAAAGACGTTGATAATTGTCTGATCTTAGTACAAAACGCAGACTGAACAAGCCAGGTTCAGAAACATAGTTATTAACATGACATGATGAAGAACCAATTCGTAACTGTGCCATGCTTTCTTTCTTATCTACTAGATGACGACCAAAACATATTCAAATTTAGAAAATATTAGCAACTACCAAACTGCAAGTGGCATACTATAGTGGACACCAAACATCCAGTTAGAGTGTTAGAAAAACAACACAGGAACAAGACTTGCCAACTTGCTTTGCAGACTCCAGAGAGAAAACTTCATTGTGCAAAAAGCGGTTAAATACTATTTAAGCTTGTTCTTGGTTATTGCAATCTGAATCTAGTGGGCACTTCCCCTTTGAGAGTGGCAGCATAGTCTTCAGCGAGGCGAGGCGCAGCTTCCTTGTGAGGACGTATGAACTTCTCCACGAATACCTTCTCGCTCACCTGGGCTGCGGTGTAGAAGCTTCGGTTAGGCTTTAGCAATCCATGTTCTTTAAGAAACTTCACAACATAGTACCGAGGTTTGAGCCGAGCCTCTAAGCTACAAGCGAGCATTGCCGGCCTGTGAGCAATGTACTCCGGCTCTAACCCAACCTCCGACATCAAGAATTCCGACATGCGCAGCAGCCTCTCCTGGGAGTTCCTCAGCACCACCGGAAGCTTGGCAACAGCAATGGCCACCTCAGCTTCCGACCACCTGAATGTCTTCTTCAGGAACTCCACCTTAGCAGCAATCTTCTCCTCGCTGAGGAATGCAACAGCCAGCAGCGCGTGCCTGAACATCGCAGAGCCACGGGGCACACCGACATCTTCGGCACGCGCCACCATGGCCTGGATGCGCTCTGGCTTGCTGGTGAGCAGCCTCGGCACGGGGATGCATAGCTTGGCAATATCACAGTCACCTAACCCGCACTCCCGGAGGAGCGCGACGTTGGGCTTGACAACGTTCTCCAGGTCGGAGCTGAGGAGGTAGGAGTTGTACTTGAGCGCCTGGAGGAGGTTCTCGAAGGAGCCGAAGAGGGGGACGTAGTACTGCAGCTTGGAGATGATGGTGGGGCGGCGGAAGCGGGCGGGGTCGACCAGGACGAGGCGGGCGATCTGGGACGGGGAGAGCCCGAGGTCCCGGAGCTCGGCGAGGCGCGGGGCCAGGGTCTTGTCGACCTCGGAGCAGAGGAGGAGAGGGTCGTACACGACGACGGCGGCGACGTCGGCGTCGGAGAGGCCGAGGTCGGAGAGGAAGGCGAGGACGGCCTCGGGCTTGGAGGGGGACTTGAGGCGGGAGAGGACCTTGGAGGCCTTGACGGCCTGCGCCAGGGTGAGGTGGCAAGACGTGACGAGGTAGTCCTCCATGGCGAACGGAGCAGGGCTAGCCGACGCTGCCACGGCGGCGGTGGCGGCGAATCGGGTGTTGGAGAAGAGGCATCGGTGGCGGAACGCGAGTATGGCACTTGTGGCGCGGGGACGGAGAGAGAGGAGGAGGACGTGTTTCTTGAGGAGAAGCATGGCTGGCGGCGGCGGCGGAGGCGACAGCGGGGGGAGGGCACGGCGCCGGCGAGAGTCGTAAGAAAGAAAAGTAAAGTGTGGAAGTAGACCTAGCACCACACGTCCACACCTGAAGATTTGGCCAAGACTTAGAGCATCTCCAGCCGTTGGGCCTCTCAGAACGCATTTTTTTCGCCGTTTGAGGGGCTGCCGGCGAAAATTTTAGGACGTGGGTGAAAAATTTTCACACGTTGTCCCTCCCACCCTCTCGTCTGTCTCTCCTCTGCTCCTCCTCCTCTCCATTCACCACAACCCGCTGCTGCAGCCACCTCCGGACCTCGTCGCCGCCACGTCCTTGCTGGCCGCCGACTCCTTCTTGTCCTTGAAGAACCCGAAGACCGGCCGCGAGCAGACCGGCACGTTGAGCACCACGGGCGCCACGCGGACGCCGGACGAGTAGGACCTGGCCACGGCGTGGAGGCTGCACGGGGAGCTGCAGCTGCGCTCCAGGCCCTGCTGGAAGACGATCTTGCCCGAGGAGTTCATGCGCGGGGAGTCCACGGAGAGGCACCTAGACGCGTTCTGCCTGGGCGGCAACGGTCGGCGGCACGCGGGGTTGTGGGCCGCGCGGCTGGACATGGAGTGGCGGTGCAAGGAGCGGCCACGGCGAGCTCCGCCCCTGCCTCGCCGTCGCGTTCGACATCGCCGAGAAGACCTGGGCGCGGTGTCGTGGCGTCCCGGACCGTCGTGCCGAGCGCGCCCGTCCGGCTGCTGCTGCCCGTGCATGCCCGGCCACGCAGAGGCGGGCGCGGGCGAGCTCCGCCCCGGCCCGCTCAAGCGCTGGTCGGACTGGGGCCTCGGTTGGCTGGTCTCCAAGAAGCTCGGCTTCGCCGGCGACCTGGAGATGAACGAGGAGGAGGCGGCCACGCTCGGCCGCCATAGCAGGGACACCGGGGCCGGCCACGCAGAGGCGGGCGCGGGCGAGCTTCGCCCCGGCCACGCGCGACAAGTGCGAGCTCCGGCCATGGCTCCTCCCCGTGCAGCTCGGCGCGCAGAGTTCTCTTCCACTAGGCAGAAGGAAAGAGAAAAGAGATGATAGAGAGGAGGAGAGGAGAGGAGAGAGAGGGGTGGGTGGCTGACGTGGGCCAATTAGATTGGTTAAACAAAAGCACCGGTGCCCCCAGATGCCCCCGATGGCCTGGGTGTGGGCTGGGCTCGCCGGCGGTATTTTTTTTGTCTAATCCAGTGAAAAGTGAGGTCCTGGGGGCCTTAGTGGGGTGTTTTTTGCCCGCCGGCGCCCAAAAGGTGGCTTGGGGGCTTCTTGGGGGCACTAGTGGAGATACTCCTAGTGTAGAACCAAAAGTACAACGCAAAAAGACTGCACACAAAAGATGAAATTGGGCAGAAAAGAAAATTCCAGCTTAGTCTGGGTTGAGACGCAGGCATATCAATCCTTGGCAGTTTGAAACTGAATAAATATTCATAGTATGCCACTAGGGAGAAATACGGTTGCATGCATTGCTAATGAACAAACAAAACATATCCCAGATTTTCAGGCCTAAACAGATTTCCAGAATCAAACTTGCAGGGGTAACTTCTGCAGAATTGCTGCTAATTTTGCAAAAGTATAGAGGAGAATAGAGATTTAAGAATCTAATCTACCAATTTACATATTTTAGACCGATTTATTGTGTTGAGCTACAGGACATATGTCAGGCTACCACATACTCTGATTCCCCTGTTCCAGCGTGCCTGAAGATATGAGAGCCGTTGATCCTCCATCGGGCGATCCTGAGCCTACCCCGCGTTGTTGTTCACTTCCTGAAAAGCGGGTTTACCTTTCTGTTGCTGCTTTCCTTCAGCTAGCGTTGTAATGGCTATATAGCCACCCTTTTCCTTTGCTTAGAGACATCATATTGTAATCGGGTTGAACCCCTAAAGCCGCCTGTGGCGTGCGGAGCTACTTTCCCCTTTCCTACGCAATACAAACCCTAACTCAATTCCCCAATTCCCTCTGAAACTGTGATGATTTAGTGTTAAATTCAATGAATCCTTGTCTAGTTCCTGACAATTGGTATTAGAGGCCAGTCTTTCCTCGGTGCCGGTGTTGATTTGGGGCGGTGTGAGGTTGGTTTCGGCTGTAAAATCCCTCTCTCCCCTCGAATCTGGCGGCGGCGAATTCTGGAGAAGGTCGAAGTGGCAGCGATCGGGTACAGTCAGAGCTACAGCCTGGTTGCCTGAGATTCTTCCTCGGGTGGTAAAATCCCAGCTCATGTGGTCCAACCGTGTACCATCGGAGGTGGGCGCAGGTGGCGGCGTAGGCGGCGGTGAGTAGCGGACCGACATCACTCCCTCCCATCCCACCCCCTGTTCTTGTTAAGGGCCTCGGTGGGCGCAAGAAGCCATGTCTGGGCCGCCAGAATCCACAACAGCGGCGGATTTGCAGCTGCAGTAGCTAGAACTGGACATCAAGGCATTGCAGCACAACTGGGAGCAAGATCGCAAGGAATTTCAGGCTATGGTCAACAGGAATTTTGCTACTATGCAAACAAACTTTGACAAGATCCCGACAAATTTCAGACGGTTGTTGCTTGAACCAGAGCCTGAAGAGCAGTCAGTGGACCAATCGGAGCAGGGCAGTGCACAGAACAAGGCACCAGAAGTACAAACTCCTGTGATTCCGGTAGGACGGCCAAAGCAATTGTTGCCCAACACCCCTCCTGCAGGAGTTGGACATGAAAAAGAGCAACATGTAGTACGAGGATCTGCAGTTCTGAAAGATCACACTGGCAAGGAGCTGAATTTAGATGGAACACCAAAGATGCCATATAGACATCGCAATTTTGGTAGTAATAAGGAAGTGGCTCCTGCAATTGGAACATGTGCAGTACAGCAACAACAACATCTTCTCCTTATAGAGGATGCAAACCTTGAGGAATGGCCTGATGGACATAGACACAGGCAGTACACACCTCAGGATAACAAGAGAACTGTGTTGACAGTGAAACCAGCAAAGCTGAATATTTCTGAGTTTGAGGGGAATGACTCTGAGTCATGGATTCAGAACTTGGAACAGTATTTTGCTGCAGCTAGAACACCAATTGAACACAGAACTGAATTAGCAGTGTCATATCTGAAAGGCCCTGATGTGCAATGGTGGAGGGGCACTGGTTATGCTCTCAGTAATGTGCCCTGGCACAAGTTCTGCTCTTATCTCTCTGAGGGATTTGCTACAGAATCAGTGTGTGATGTGGTGAGCTCCTTTCATGCAGCACAACAAACTTCTACAGTGGTTGTCTATGTGGATAAGTTTGAGCACTTGATGAATATCATGAGGAGAGAAAATCCTGGTATACCTGACGATTACTATGTCACAAGCTTTGTGTCTGAGCTGACTCCTTACATTAAGAGCCATGTGGAATGTTTCAAGCCTAAGGATATGCAAACTGTTGTCTGGTATGCTAGAAGAATGGAAAAAGCCCAAATTCCAGTGCAACCAGTGCAAACTAGAGCTTATGTGCCACAACCAAGGAGGCAAATGATCTTTGAGCAACCAAAGATACCTACAGTCCAGCCACTGCAAAACAGAAACACAATCATTCAACAAGCTAAACATAATCAGGTTTGCTATAAATGCAGGGAACCTTGGGTACCTGGCCACAGGCAAGTGTGTAAAATGAGGCAAAAGGCTCAAATTCAAGCTTTACAAGCTCAAGAAGCAGAATGGCCTAAAACTATTTATGGAACTGATTTTGAAGATCCAGATTTAGAGAATATGGAGCCTCCAGCAGCTGATGCAGTCCTGCAAGTATCAATGCATGCAGCTATGGGAATTGGGGCAGCCAAAAATACCTTTATCTTAACAGTAAAGGTGGGCAGCACTATTGCAACAACACTAGTTGATAGTGGTAGTACTTCTACATTTGTCTCACCTGAAAGGGATGCTAAACTACCTATTACTCCTGTTGCAACACCTAAAGTGAAAGTGGTAGTGGCTAGTGGAGGAGTTTTGTGGAGTGAATTCATGTCTCAGAATTGCCCCTATGAAATACAAGGCCAAAAATTCTCTGACAGTTTCAGGGTGTTAAAACTCAAAGGGTATGATATGATTTTGGGAGTGGACTGGCTGAGGAAATATAGTCCTATCCAAATGGATTTTATTAAGATGCGGTTGAAGGTGTCCACAAATAATGGACTGGTTACTTTTGTGGATGAAATTGTACCTCTGACACAACCTACTGCTGCTGATAACAATACTGATAGATTGTTGGAACAAGCAGTTTGTGGATTTTTCTTGCTAACTACCTGTTGTGTGGAACTGGTAGCAGAAATCCAAGAAGTCCCTCCAGATCTGCAGCCTCTCTTACAACAATATGAACAGTTGTTCCAAGAACCTACTGAGCTACCTCCCAACAGACCCTGTGATCATAGAATTCCTCTAATGGAAGGAGCCAAGGTAGTAAATCAAAGGCCATATAGAATGCCTCATCACTAGAAGGAAATACTGGAAAGAATTATAAAGGACCTTTTAAAAGCTGGTGTAATTCGACCTAGCACTAGTCCTTTTTCCTCACTGGTGCTACTGGTCAAAAAGAAAGATGGTTCATGGAGGCTCTTCACTGATTATAGGAAACTCAATTCCATCACAATAAAAAATAAGTACCCCATACCAGTGATAGAAGATATGTTAGACCAGTTGAGAGGAGCCAAAAAAAATCCAAGATTGATCTCAGAAATGGTTATCATCAAATCAGGATGGTTGAAGAAGATATTCACAAAACTGCATTTTCCACTTACATGGGCCTGTTTGAATATCTAGTGATGTCATTTGGCCTCACTAATGCCCCCCCTACATTCCAGGCCCTCATGAATATGCTATTTGGTCACTTGAAGTTTTTAGTAGTGTTCTTTGATGATATTCTAGTGTTCAGTATTTCCATGAAAAAGCACAAAGAACACTTAACTCAAGTATTTGATATTTTGCAAGCCAACAAGTTATATGCAAAAATGGAAAGTGTTCCTTTGGACAACAGCAAGTGGAATATCTTGGACATATTATTAACCAAGAGGGGGTGGCTACTGATCCTTCCAAAATCCAGGCTATCCAGGAATGGCCAGCACCTAAAACTGTGACTGAGCTGAGGAGCTTTTTGGGCTTAAGTGGTTATTATAGGAGGTTCATAAAGGGATATGGTGTGGTGTGCAGACCCCTGTTTGATTGTCTTAGGAAAGATGCCTTTGTGTGGGGAACAGAACAAGATAAAGCTTTTGCAGTCCTGAAAAAGAAACTCACCAACACCCCTGTTCTGGCCTTGCCTGATTTTTCAAAGCCCTTCATACTGGAGGCTGATGCTAGTGGGTATGGACTAGGAGCTGTGCTAATGCAGGAAGGAAGGCCTATATCTTATTTTAGCAAAACCATTGGGCCTAAAGCTGCTGCTATGTCAACTTATGACAAGGAGGCTGTTGCTATAGTAGAAGCTGTTAAGAAATGGAGACATTACTTTCTGGCAACTGCATTGGTTATCAGAACAGATCAAGAGAGCCTTAAATACATGCAGGAGCAAAAATTAGCTGAGGGCATTCAACATAAGTTATTGCTCAAGCTGTTAGGATACAACTTCACTGTGGAGTACAAGAAAGGCAAGGAAAACAGGGCTGCTGATACTTTGTCAAGGGTCAAGTATGTGGTGTCTATGCTCACTGCTAGCACCAATACACCCACTTGGGTCAAAGAGGTGGTTAAGAGTTACACTGATGACAGCAAAATTAAGGAGCTTATTGTTGAATGTTCTATGGACAAGAAAAGTGATACTGCTTATTCTTTTAGAAATGGTCTTCTCAGATTTCACAACAAGATTGTAGTGGGTCCTGCCACTTCTCTCAGGCAGGACATATTAAAAACCTTCCACAATTCGGAATTGGGAGGTCACTCTGGAGAAAGAGCAACATATCACAGAGTAAAGCTGGTGTTTCACTCGCATGGCCTTAAGCAAGATGCTATACAGTTTGCCAAATCTTGTCCAGTTTGTCAGCTCAATAAAGCTGAGCACTGCCCTTATCCTGGCTTATTGGAGCCATTACCAGTTTCTGATTTTGCATGGGCACATGTAAGCATGGACTTTGTGGAAGGACTGCCTGTGTCTGAAAATAAGCATTTAATACTGGTGGTAGTGGATAGATTCACTAAGTATGCACATTTTATTGCAATGAAACATCCTATCACAGTACAATCTATGGCTAGAGCATTTTCTGAAACAGTGTTCAAGTTACATGGGATGCCACTAGTTATTGTGACAGACAGGGACAGAATATTCACCAGTAACTTGTGGCAGCAACTGTTCAAATCCCTCAAGATCAAGCTCCACATGAGTACTAGTTATCACCCATAGACCGATGGTCAAACTGGGAGTGTTAACCAATGTTTAGAAAACTATCTCAGGTGCATGTGTTTTCAGCAGCCTAGGAAATGGCAGGGATGGTTAGCTCTAGCAGAGTGGTGGTACAATACCAGCTTTCACACGTCCTTGCAAATGACACCATTTCAGGCTCTATATGGATTTCCTCCTCCTATGTGAAGGAAATATGCCCTAGAGGCAATAATAAAGTTATTATTTATTTCCTTATATCATGATAAATGTTTATTATTCATGCTAGAATTGTATCAACCGGAAACTTGATACATGTGTGAATACATAAACAAACAGAGTGTCACTAGTATGCCTCTACTTGACTAGCTCGTTGATCAAAGATGGTTATGTTTCCTAGACATAGACATGAGTTGTCATTTGATTAACGGGATCACATCATTAGGAGAATGATGTGATTGACTTGACCCATTCCGTTAGCTTAGCACTCGATCGTTTAGTATGTTGCTATTGCTTTCTTCATGACTTATACATGTTCCGGAGGAACACTTTGTGTGCTACCAAACGTCACAACGTAACTGGGTGATTATAAAGGTGCTCTACAGGTGTCTCCGAAGGTACTTGTTGGGTTGGCGTATTTCAAGATTAGGATTTGTCACTCCGATTGTCGGAGAGGTATCTCTGGGCCCACTCGGTAATGCACATCACTATAAGCCTTGCAAGCATTGCAACTAATGAGCTAGTTGTGGGATGATGTATTACGGAACGAGTAAAGAGACTTGTCGGTAACGAGATTGAACTAGGTATTGAGATACCGACAATCGAATCTCGGGCAAGTAACATACCGATGACAAAGGGAGCAACGTATGTTGTTATGCGGTTTGACCGATAAAGATCTTCGTAGAATATGTGGGAGCCAATATGAGCATCCAGGTTCCGCTATTGGTTATTGACCGGAGACGTGTCCTGGTCATGTCTACATAGTTCTCGAACCCGTAGGGTCCGCACGCTTAAAGTTAGATGATGGTTATATTATGAGTTTATGTGTTTTGATGTACCGAAGGAGTTCAGAGTCCCGGATGAGATCAGGGACATGACGAGGAGTCTCGAAATGGCCGAGATGTAAAGATCGATATATTGGACGACTATATTCGGACTTCGGAAAGGTTCCGAGTGATTCGGGTATTTATCGGAGTACCGGAGAGTTACGAGAATTCGCCGGGGAGAAGTATTGGGCCTTATTGGGCCATACGGGAATAGAGGAGAGAGGCCAAAAGGAAGGAGGCGCGCACCCCCCCCCTCTGGTCCGAATTGGACAAGGGGTGCAGCCCCTTTTTCCTTCTCCCTCTCCCCCTCTTTCCTTCTCTCCTACTCCAACAAGGAAAGGAGGAGTCCTACTCCCGGTGGGAGTAGGACTCCCCCTTTGGCGCGCCCTCCTCCTAGGCCGGCCGCCTCCCCCCTTGCTCCTTTATATACGGGGGCAGGGGCACCCCAAAGACACAACAATTGATCTATTGATCTCTTAGCCGTGTGCGGTGCCCCCCTCCACCATATTACACCTCGATAATATCGTAGCGGCGCTGAAGCGAAGCACTGCATCGGTAGAACATCATCATCGTCACCACGCCGTCGTGCTGACGAAACTCTCCCTCAACACTCGGCTGGATCGGAGTTCGAGAGACGTCATCGAGCTGAACGTGTGCTCAACTCGGAGGTGACGTACGTTCAATACTTGATCGGTCGGATCGTGAAGATGTACGACTACATTAACCGCGTTGTTTTAACACTTCCGCTTTCGGTCTACGAGGGTACGTGGACAACACTCTCCCCTCTCGTTGCTATGCATCACCATGATCTTGCGTGTGCATAGGAAATTTTTTGAAATTGCTACGTTCCCCAACAGTGGCATCCGAGCCTGGTTTTATGCGTAGATGTCATATGCACGAGTAGATCACAAGTGAGTTGTGGGCGATATAAGTCATACTGCTTACCAGCATGTCATACTTTGGTTCGGCGGTACTGTTGGATGAAGCGGCCCGGACCGACATTACGCGTACGCTTACGCGAGACTGGTTCTACCGACGTGCTTTGCACACAGGTGGCTGGCGGGTGTCAGTTTCTCCAATTTTAGTTGAACCGAGTGTGGCTACGCCCGGTCCTTGCGAAGGTTAAAACAGCACCAACTTGACAAACTATCGTTGTGGTTTTGATGCGTAGGTAAGAACAATTCTTGCTAAGCCCAGTAGCAGCCACGTAAAACTTGCAACAACAAAGTAGAGGACGTCTAACTTGTTTTTGTAGGGCATGTTGTGATGTGATATGGTCAAGGCATGATGCTATATTTTATTGTATGTGATGATCGGGTTTGATAGGCTCTATGTTCAAATACAACGGGTGCAAAACAGTTGCACACGCGGAATACTCAGGTTAAACTTGACGAGCCTAGCATATAACATATATGGTCTCAGAACACGGAGACCGAAAGGTCGAGCGTGAATCATATAGTAGATATGATCAACATAGTGATGTTCACCGTTGAAACTACTCCATCTCACGTGATGATCGGACATGGTTTAGTTGATATGGATCACGTGATCACTTAGAGGATTAGAGGGATGTCTATCTAAGTGGGAGTTCTTAAGTAATATGATTAATTGAACTTAAATTTATCATGAACTTAGTCCTGATAGTATTTTGCAAATTATGTTGTAGATCAATAGCTCGCGTTGTTGTTTCCCTATGTTTATTTTGATATGTTCCTAGAGAAAAATTATGTCGAAAGATGTTAGTAGCAATGATGCGGATTGGATCCGTGATCTGAGGATTATCCTCATTGCTGCACAGAAGAATTATGTCCTTGATGCACCGCTAGGTAACAGACCTATTGCAGGAGCAGATGCAGACGTTATGAACGTTTGGCTAGCTCAATATGATGACTACTTGATAGTTTAGTGCATCATGCTTAACGGCTTAGAATCGGGACTTCAAAAACATTTTGAACATCATAGACCATATGAGATGTTCCAGGAGTTGAAGTTAATATTTCAAGCAAATACCCGAGTTGAGAGATATGAAATCTCCAACAAGTTCTACAGCTAAAAGATGGAGGAGAATAGCTCAAGCAGTGAGCATGTGCTCAGATTGTCCGGGTACTACAATCGCTTGAATCAAGTGGGAGTTAATCTTCCAGATAAGATAGTGATTGACAGAATTCTCTAGTCACCATCACCAAGTTAGTAGAACTTCGTGATGAACTATAATATGCAAGGGATAACAGAAACAATTCCCAAGCTCTTCGTGATGCTGAAATCGACGAAGGTAGAAATCAAGAAAAACATCAAGTGTTGATGGTTGACGAGACCACTAGTTTCAAGAAAAGGGCAAAGGGAAGAAGGGGAACTTCAAGAAGAACGACAAGCAAGTTGCTGCTCAAGTGAAGAAGCCCAAGTCTGGTCCTAAGCCGGAGACTAAGTGCTTCTACTGCAAAGGGACTGGTCACTGGAAGCGGAACTGCCCCAAGTATTTGGCGGATAAGAAGGATGGCCAAGTGAACAAAGATATATTTGATATACAGATTATTGATGTGTATTTTACTGGTGTTCGTAGCAACCCCTCGGTATTTGATACTGGTTCAGTTACTAAGAGTAGTAACTCGAAACAGGAGTTGTGGAATGAACAGAGACTAGTTAAGGGTGAAGTGACGATGTGTGTTGGAAGTGGTTCCAAGATTGATATGATCATCATCGCACGCTCCCTACACTTTCGGGATTAGTGTTGAACCTAAATAAGTGTTATTTGGTGTTTGCGTTGAGCATGAATATGATTTGATCATGTTTATTGCAATACGGTTATTCATTTAAGTTAGAGAATAATTGTTGTTCTATTTACATGAATAAAACCTTCTATGGTCATACACCCAATGAAAATGGTTTGTTGGATCTCGATCGTAGTGATACACATATTCATAATATTGAAGCCAAAAGATGCAAAGTTAATAATGATAGTGCAACTTATTTGTGGCACTGACGTTTAGGTCATATTGGTGTAAAGCGCATGAAGAAACTCCATACTGATGGGATTTTGGAATCACTTGATTATGAATCACTTGATGCTTGCGAACCGTGCCTCATGGGCAAGATGACTAAAACGCCGTTCTGCGGAACTATGGAGAGAGCAACAGATTTGTTGGAAATCATACATACTGATGTATGTGGTCCGATGAATATTGAGGCTCGTAGCGGGTATCATTATTTTCTGACCTTCACAGATGATTTGAGCAGATATGGGTATATCTACTTAATGAAACAGAAGTCTAAAACATTTGAAAAGCTCATATAATTTCAGAGTGAAGTGGAAAATCATTGTAACAAGAAAATAAAGTTTCTACGATCTGATCGTGGAGAAGAGTATTTGAGTTACGAGTTTGGTCTTCAGTTAAAACAATGTGAAATAGTTTCACTGCTCACGCCACCTGGAACACCACAGTGTAATGGTGTGTCCGAACATCGTAACCGTACTTTATTAGATATGGTGCAATCTATGATGTCTCTTACCGATTTACCACTATCGTTTGGGGTTATGCATTAAAGACAGCTGTATCCACGTTAAAAAGGGCACCGTCTAAGTCCGTTGAGACGACACAATATGAACTGTGGTTTGGCAAGAAACCAAAGTTGTCGTTTCTTAAAGTTTGGGGTTATGATGCTTATGTGAAAAAACCTTCAACCTGATAAGCTCGAACCCAAATCGGAGAAATGTGTCTTCATAGGATACCCAAAGGAGACTGTTGGGTACACCTTCTATCACAGATCCGAAGGCAAAACTTTTGTTGCTAAATTCAGAATTTTTCTGGAGAAGGAGTTTCTCTCGAAAGAAGTGAGTGGGAGGAAAGTAGAACTTGATGAGGTAACTGTACCTGCTCCCTTATTGGAAAGTAGTTCATCACAGAAACCGGTTTCTGCGACACCTACACCAATTAGTGAGGAAGTTAATGATGATGATCATGAAACTTCAGATCAAGTTATTACTGAACCTCGTAGGTCAACCAGAGTAAGATCCGTAGCAGAGTGGTACGGTAATCCAGTTCTGGAGGTCATGTTACTTGACCATGACGAACCTACGAACTATGAGGAAGCGATGATGAGCCCAGATTCCGCAAAATGGCTTGAGGCCATGAAATCTGAGATGGGATCCATGTATGAGAACAAAGTGTGGACTTTGGTTGACTTGCCGGTGATCGGCAAGCCATAGAAAATAAATGGATCTTCAAGAGGAAGACGGACGCTGATAATAGTGTTACTATCTACAAAGCTAGACTTGTCGGAAAAAGGTTTTTGACAAAGTTCAAGGTGTTGACTACGATGAGATTTTCTCACTCGTAGCGATGCTTAAGTCTGTCTGAATCATGTTAGCAAATTGCCACATTTTATGAAATCTGGCAAATGGATGTCGAAACTACATTCCTTAATGGATTTCTTAAAAAAGAGTTGTATATAATGCAACCAGAAGGTTTTGTCAATCCTAAAGGTGCTAACAAAATATGCAAGCTCCAGCGATCCATATATGGACTAGTGCAAGCATCTCGGAGTTGGAATATACGCTTTGATAAGTTGATCAAAGGATATAGTTTTATACAGACTTGCGGTAAAGCCTGTATTTACAAGAAAGTGAGTGGGAGCACTACAACATTTCTGATAAGTATATGTGAATGACATATTGTTGATCGGAAATAATGTAGAATTATTCTGCAAAAAAAATGAGTGTTTGAAAGGAGTTTTTCAAAGAAAGACCTCGGTGAAGCTGCTTACATATTGAGCATCAAGATCTATAGAGATAGATCAAGACGCTTGATAAGTTTTTTCAATGAGTACATAACTTAACAAGATTTTGAAGTGGTTCAAAATGGAAGAGTCAAAGAAAGAGTTTCTTGCCTGTGTTACAAGGTGTGAAATTGAGTAAGACTCAAAGCCCGACCACGGCAGAAGATAGAAAAAGAATGAAAGTCATTCCCTATGCCTCGGCCATAGGTTCTATAAAGTATGCCATGTTGCGTACCAGATCTATTATATACCCTACACTGATTTTGGCAAGGGAGTACAATAGTGATCTAGGAGTAGATCACTGGACAGCGGTCAAAAGTATCCTTAGTGGAATAAGGATATGTTTCTCGATTATGGAAGTGACAAAAGGTTCGTCGTAATGGGTTACGTCGATGCAAGTTTTGACACTAATCTAGATGACTCTAAGTCTCGGTCTAGATACATATTGAAAGTGGGAGCAATTAGCTAGAGTAGCTCCGTGCAGAGCATTGTAGACATAGAAATTTGCAAAATACTTACGGACCTGAATGTGACAGACCCGTTGACTAAAATTATCTCACAAGCAAAACATGATCACACCTTAGTACTCTTTGGGTGTTAATCACATAGCGATGTGAACTAGATTACTGACTCTAGTAAACCCTTTGGGTGTTGGTCACATGACGATGTGAACTATGGGTGTTAATCACATGGTGATGTGAACTATTGATGTTAAATCACATGGCGATGTGAACTAGATTATTGACTCTAGTGCAAGTGGGAGACTGAAGGAAATATGCCCTAGAGGCAATAATAAAGTTATTATTTATTTTCTTATATCATGATAAATGTTTATTATTCATGCTAGAATTGTATCAACCGGAAACTTGATACATGTGTGAATACATAGACAAACAGAGTGTCACTAGTATGCCTCTACTTGACTAGCTCGTTGATCAAAGATGGTTATGTTTCCTAGCCATAGACATGAGTTGTCATTTGATTAACGGGATCACATCATTAGGAGAATGATGTGATTGACTTGACCCATTCCGTTAGCTTAGCACTCGATCGTTTAGTATGTTGCTATTGCTTTCTTCATGACTTATACATGTTCCTATGACTATGAGATTATGCAACTCCCGTTTACCGGAGGAACACTTTGTGTGCTACCAAACGTCACAACATAACTGGGTGATTATAAAGGTGCTCTACAGGTGTCTCCGAAGGTACTTGTTGGGTTGGCGTATTTCGAGATTAGGATTTGTCACTCCGATTGTCAGAGAGGTATCTCTAGGCCCACTCGGTAATGCACATCACTATAAGCCTTGCAAGCATTGCAACTAATGAGCTAGTTGTGGGATGATGTATTACGGAACGAGTAAAGAGACTTGCCGGTAACGAGATTGAACTAGGTATTGAGATACCGACGATCGAATCTCGGGCAAGTAACATACCGATGACAAAGGGAACAACGTATGTTGTTATGCGGTTTGACCGATAAAGATCTTCGTAGAATATGTGGGAGCCAATATGAGCATCCAGGTTCCGCTATTGGTTATTGACCGGAGACGTGTCTCGGTCATGTCTACATAGTTCTCGAACCCGTAGGGTCCGCACGCTTAAAGTTAGATGATGGTTATATTATGAGTTTATGTGTTTTGATGTACCGAAGGAGTTCGGAGTCCCGGATGAGATCAGTGACATGACGAGGAGTCTCGAAATGGCTGAGACGTAAAGATCGATATATTGGACGACTATATTCGGACTTCGGAAAGGTTCCGAGTGATTCGGGTATTTATCGGAGTACCGGAGAGTTACGGGAATTCGCCGGGGAGAAGTATTGGGCCTTATTGGGCCATACGGGAATAGAGGAGAGAGGCCAAAAGGAAGGAGGCGCGCAGCCCCCCTCTGGTCCGAATTGGACAAGGGGTGCAGCCCCTTTTTCCTTCTCCCTCTCCCCCTCTTTCCTTCTCTCCTACTCCAACAAGGAAAGGAGGAGTCCTACTCCCGGTGGGAGTAGGACTCCCCCTTTGGCGCGCCCTCCTCCTAGGCCGACCGCCTCCCCCCTTGCTCCTTTATATACGGGGGCAGGGGGCACCCCAAAGACACAACAATTGATCTATTGATCTCTTAGCCGTGTGCGGTGCCCCCCTCCACCATATTACACCTCGATAATATCGTAGCGGCGCTGAGGCGAAGCACTGCGTCGGTAGAACATCATCATAGTCAGCACGCCGTCGTGCTGACGAAACTCTCCCTCAACACTCGGCTGGATCGGAGTTCGAGAGACGTCATCGAGCTGAATGTGTGCTCAACTCGGAGGTGACGTACGTTCAATACTTGATCGGTCGGATCGTGAAGATGTATGACTACATCAACCGCGTTGTGTTAACACTTCCGCTTTCGGTCTACGAGGGTACGTGGACAACACTCTCCCCTCTCGTTGCTATGCATCACCATGATCTTGCGTGTGCGTAGGAAATTTTTTGAAATTGCTACGTTCCCCAACACTATGGTGGCTGAGTCAGCTTTGCCTAATACTATATGTGAGGACAGTGAGAACTTGCTCCAGAACATAGAATTAGCACTGGAAGTAATTAATCAGAATCTGATCAAAGCGCAAGCAAGAATGAAATTTTATGCAGATAAAAAGAGGAAGGAAAGAGAATTTGATGTGGGCGACATGGTTTACTTGAAACTACAGCCCTATAGGCACACTTCTCTTAGTCTACACAGACATCTGAAGTTGCACTCCAAATTCTATGGCCCTTTCAGAATTATGCAAAGGATTGGTCATCATGCTTATAAATTGTTGTTGCCTGAAGGCTGTCAGTTGCACAATACCTTCCATGTAAGCTAGCTCAAGAGGCACATTGGACCAACAGTGGTTCCTTCCAAGCATCTCCCCCTTGTTGGCCCTGATGGTGTAATCAAGCTAGAGCCTGAAGTAGTTCTGGAGAGAAAGCTCGTTCCAAGAGTGCAGGGCAATATCAGTATTTCGATGGTAAGATGGTTGGTTAAATGGATCAACTTGCCAGTGGAAGAGGCCACTTGGGAGGATTCGGCCTTCATTCTAAAGGTTTTCCCTTCGTTCGCAGCTTGAGGGCAAGTTGCATCTTATCGGGGGGGGGGGGGTATTGTCAGGCTACCACATACTCTGTTTCCCCTGTTCCAGCGTGCCTGAAGATACGAGAGCCGTTGATCCTCCATTGGACGATCCTGAGCCTACCCCGCATCGTTGTTCACTTTCCGAAAAGCGGGTTTACCTTTCTGTTGCTGCTTTCCTTCAGCTAGCGTTGTAATGGCTATATAGCCACCCTTTTTCTTCGCTTAGAGACATCATATTGTAATCGGGTTGAACCCCTAAAGCCGCATGTGGCGTGCGGAGCTACTTTCCCCTTTCCTAAGTAATACAAACCCTAGCTCAATTCCCCAATTTCCTCTGAAACTGTGATGATTTAGTGTTAAGTTCAGTGAATCCTTGTCTAGTTCCTGACAACATATCCCAGATCCGCTGTCAAGCCTCATACGGTCATACCTCAGTCACAGGACAAAATATGCGAGGATGGACGACAGGAACAAGGTGTCAATTTTACAGCTCAGTTCAATAATTTGGGCTAAATATGTGGCTTCGCAAAATTAATATCAAAGTATGTAGTTTTCCTCGAAAGTTTTGCTAGTAGAATCTATACAGTTTTCTGAATGAATAAGGTTTCACCATGTAGGGCCTGAAATAAGAGAGACGTAGCCTAAACATCCAAGTTGTAGCTTGCTATATGCAAGGCCTAACATCCAGCATTTTATTTCTTCGTGCCCCAACCAGTAAACAACCCATGGCAGTTCTAACCCTATTAAATTAATTAACTAAAGGACAAAGTAAAGAAATCATGGTGAATTGATAGTTTCGTCTTATAAAGCTTTCTGTCTAGCTTATTCAAAATCATATAGTCTGTCTAACTATATATGAGATCTCTGATTTTCAGAACTGTCATTCTATAACGGAGGCTCACACACATTTTCGGCTTGGTTTGTGCACAGCAAAGGAAAACTTATTAAAAATAAATTTAGTCCAAAAAGATAGCAGCAAACTAATCCAGATATGTATTTATTCAAACCCTAGCTCAATTCCCAATTTTCCTCTGAAACTGTGACGATTTAGTGTTAAATTCAGTGAATCCTTGTCTAGTTCCTGACAACATATACCAGATCCGCTGTTAAGCCTCATACGGTCATACCTCAGTCACAGAACAAAATATGCGAGGATGGACGACAATAATAAGGTGTCAATATTACAGCTCAGTTCAATAATTTGGGCTAAGTATGTGTGTCACGCCCTGAGAACGGGCCTAGGCGAGACAGCCGCCGCGAGCCTATAGACCGCGAGGCCTATAAGGCGTGATTAAGCAGGCATAAACCAGCAGTGGATCACAAAAGCTCATATATTTACTTTTACAAATTCTTTACATTTACAAACATCTCAAATAAATCAGTCTATAGTCGCTTCCCACCCACTGGTCCAGCCTAATTTTAGATGACGACATCTTCTGAACATGCTTAAGTTACATCGTCTGCATCTAAAAAATTAGAGGAAGCAAGGGTGAGTATGACAATTCATACTCAGCAAGCAGAAGCAAGGGTGAGTATGACAATTCATACTCAGCAAGCAGACACTTCACTATTCAACAAGGAGCAATGATATGACGGTGTAGATCAACAGATGAACTAAATTCAAAGGATAACAAGGTAATGACCATTGGAATCGTATGTAAATGGACAAAAGAACAAAAATACTAGATTTAGTGAAAACAACAAGGATTTTTATTGGCGTCACACATGACCGCAAGCTTCCCGACCCGGGAGTCACAGGGGTGAAATTTCACACTTTTACACTCTTAAGAGAGGTACTCCGACGTCGACAGCCTCGGCCAGAACCACATAGGTTCCAGAAGAGCAGAGCTCTTTGATCCCTCAAGAACCGACCACCCGACTTACTAGCGTCGATCGCTCCTTCGGATCCATCATCGACACGCTTCTGAACGACTGTCGTTCCTAGCGGAGAGCTCAGACAGTCCCATACCTAAGTTGTGACCGGTACTATACATTTGCCGTCATGACACCAATAAATGGATATGTGGTTGAGTCAACGATAGGATCACTGAAATATCAGTCAAAGACAATACACTCATGACTTTTCATGAGTTCCTCCAAAATACTCTGATTCCACTAACAGATTACGAGGACTACATGTCACTCTCTCAATTACAACAAGGATCAACGGATGATCAATAAAGATCATGGTGCAACAATATAATCAGATAATCAAAGGAAGATAACGGATTTGAGAGTTAGTAAAGAAGCTACTTGCCTTAGTAACAAGATTTCTCCTTTAAAATGGACGCGGAGTTTTGGCTCCCGAGCTCATCTGCACCCACGCTCAGAAAAAAAATCAAAACAAATACTAGAAAAATTCAAAAAATTCCAATATTTTTTGGGTGATAGATAATTTGACGCGCGAGATCCGCTCCAAACTTCAACTCATTTGAGCATCTGAGCAGCTCTCGGCAAAAAAGACAAAATCGGGGTCTGTAAAAATGTTTACTGTTCACGCATTGTTCTGACCCGATTTGTCTTTTTTGCCGAGAGCTACTCAGATGTCCAAATAAGTTGAAATTTAAAGCAAACCTCACACAACGGATTATCTGTGACGCCCCCGATTTGACCGTACACTAATCATGCACGCAAATGTGTACGATCAAGATCAGGGACTCACGGGAAGATATCACAACACAACTCTACAACATAAATAAGTCATACAAGCATCATAATATAAGCCAGGGGCCCCGAGGGCTCGAATACAATTGTTCGATCATAGACGAGTCAGCGGAAGCAACAATATCTGAGTACAGACATAAGTTAAACAAGTTTGCCTTAAGAAGGCTAGTACAAAAGTAGCAACGATCGAAAAGGCAAGACCTCCTGCCTGGGACCTCCTAACTACTCCTCGAAGCTGAATCCATGTAAAAACATCCTCGGGATCTCTAGCTCCTGGACTCCAGCATCTGGTTGCGACAATCAGGTATAGAAAGGGGAAAAGAGGGAGAAAAGCAACCGTGAGTACTCATCCAAAGTACTCGCAAGCAAGGATCTACACCACATATGCATGGGTATATGTGTAAAGGGCCATATCGGTGGACTGAACTGCAGAATGTCAGAATAAGAGGGGGATAGCTAATCCTGTCGAAGACTACGCTTCTGGCCACCTCCATCTTGCAGCGTGTAGAAGAGAGTAGATTGTAAGTTCACCAAGTAGCATCGCATAGCATAATCCTACCCGGCGATCCCCTCCTCGTCGCCCTGTTAGAGAGCGATCACCGGGTTGTATTTGGCACTTGGAAGGGTGTGTTTTATTAAGTATCCAGTTCTAGTTGTCATAATGTCAAGGTACAACTCCGGGTCGTCCTTTTACCGAGGGACACGGCTATTCGAATAGATAAACTTCCCTGCAGGGGTGCACCACATAACCCATCACGCTTGATCCCATTTGGCCGGACACACTTTTCTGGGTCATGCCCGGCCTCGTAAGATCAACACGTCGCAGCCCTACCTAGGCACAACAGAGAGGTCAGCACGCCGGTCTAAACCCTATGCGCGCAGGGGTCTGGGCCCATCGCCCATTGCACACCTGCATGTTGCGTACGCGGCCGGAAGCAGACCTAGCTCCCTTAATACAAGCGCGAGCTTACGGTCCAATGCGGCGCGCGCCACTCAGTCGCTGACGTCACGAAGGCTTCGGCTGATACCACGACGTCGGGATACCCATAACTACTCCCACGTAGATGGTTAGTGCGTATAGACCAAATGGCCAGACTCAGATCAAATACCAAGAACTCGTTAAGCGTGTTAAGTATCCGCGAACGCCGACCAGGGCCAGGCCCACCTCTCTCCTAGGTAGTCTCAACCCGCCCTGTCGCTCCGCCACAAAGTAACAGTCGGGGGCCGTCGGGAACCCAGGCCCACCTCTACCGGGATGGAGCCACCTGTCCTTTCAGCCCCATCATCAGTAGCACTTGCGGGTACTCAATGAGCCGACCCAACTTTAGTCACCACACGTGTCATATATATAGTATATAAGTATATACCCGTGATCACCTCCCGAAGTGATCACGGCCCAGCAGTATAGCATGGCAGACGGACAAGAGTGTAGGGCCACTGATGGAAAACTAGCATCCTATACTAAGCAGTAGGATAGCAGGCAAGGGAAACAGCTGTAGCAACAATGACAGGCTATGCAACAGAATAGGATTAACCGAAAGCAGTAACATGCTACACTACTCTAATGCAAGCAGTAGAGAGTAGAGTAGGCGATATCTGGTGATCAAGGGGGGGGCTTGCCTGGTTGCTCTGGCAAGGAGGGGTCGTCAACAGCGTAGTCGGTCGGGGCACCAGCAGCGGCGTCGGTCTCGTAGTCTACCGGAGAAGACGGGAAGAAACAATAAATATAATGCAAACATAAGCATGACGATGGAAGACATGTCAATGCGCGGTGCTAGGTGTGCCCTAACACGGTAGGAGGTGGTACCGGGAAAGGGGGGAAACATCCGGAAAAGTATTCCCGGTGTTTCGCGTTTTCGGAAGATGAACCGGAGGGGGAAAGTTGCGTGTTTGCTATGCTAGGTATGTGTGGCGGGCGAACAGGCTGCCTATCCAGATTCGTCTCGTCGTTCTGAGCAACTTTTATGTACAAAGTATTTCCATCCGACTTACGGTTTATTTTATATGATTTTTTAAAATTTTATAACATTCTAGAATTTATTTTAATTCGAAAACATTTACAGCGTCATCATGACGCCAGCGGTCAAAGTTGACCATTGACCAGTCAACTGACTGATGGGTCCCATTTGCATTGCCTCCACACTAATTAAAGAGTTAATCACTATAATTGGGCAGGTTAATTAGGTTAAGTTAATTAACCTAAATTAGTTAAGTTAATTAATTAATCTAATTATTAATTATATTTGTTATCTCTTTTTTTTGTTTATGGGGGAGGGCCCCACTGTCATTGCTAGCAGTTAACCTACTAATAATTAACCCCTAAGCTAATTTGCACGGCTGGCCGGTGGTGGCTGTGCCTACACACGCACACCACATGTGCTTGAACATGGCCACGTCCATGGCCATTAGCAGCAACTAGCACCGGCTGGAGCAGCAACTAACAGCGGCAGCTGGAGGAATTAGCAGCAGCATCTAGGAGCAGCCGTAGTCTAGCTAGAGCAGCAGCGGAGGCTACGCAGAAGAGTAGCAGTATGCAGCAACTAGCACCGCCGCAAGCCGTAGCAGTACAGCGCCGCAGCAGCAGCAGCATGGCAGGGCGCGGCCGACGTGTGGGCGAGGCGGCAGCGGGCATGCGCGGGGTGGCCAAGGGCGTGGCGGGAGCGCGGGCAAGGCTAGGCGGGCGCGGCCAGGAGCAGCAACAGTAGGCACACACGTATGTACGCATACGCGCGAGCTCGGATGAGCTCGGGACAGAGGCTATGGCAATGAATCGAAGGGGCAAGCAGGGGGGAATAGAGGAGGAGCTCACTACGGTGTTGTAGGGACAGGCAACGGGCTCGGGGAGGCTCCAGCGGCGGCGAATCGAAGGTGGCGACCGGCGATGTAGAAGGTTGAAGACGGGGCTGGATCCGGATATGGACAGGGGCCAGCTTGTTCCAGTGGGCGAGGAAGTCGAAGAAGACGCCGACGGAGCTTCTGGACACGTCGGTAGGCTGCGGGGTAGACGGTCGCTGCGGAGGAGTGCGACGAACGGCGACGGAGACGCTCGGGATGGTGGGGGAGAGAGAGCGATGCGAGGCGGGGAAAAGACAGAGGGGGCTAGGGTTTCGGGGAGGGAGAGGGAGCGGCTGGGGTCGCTCTTATCCCCTCGCGTCTCGGCCGTGTGCGGCGCCGGGTGCCCGCGGCCATGGCACCCCGGCCTTCTCCTGTAGCGAGGAGGAGGAGGAAAGGCTGGGGGCGGTTGGGCTGGGCCGCACTGTGTGCGCCTAGAGCCCAGTCTAACAGTGCGCCCGGTTTTTTTTCTTTTTTTCTTTTTCTCTTTTTTATATTTTCTGTTTCCTAAATTTTGTTACTGTTTTATGTTAAGTTGAGCTCCAAATGGATTTTGTAAAATACGAAACTTGTCATATGACTACTATGCAATATTTTTGAATGCCACAAAAAGTTTGAGGGTTATCTGAATTCATTTGAATTTGGTTAAATATAATAACTGAGTTAAAAGTTGCTATTTTGGTCCTGTTTTAAAAAAGGTTAGAGGCATTTCACTAGTTCAAATAATTGTTGGTTTCACCATGAAAATTACTTTGTAATTAATTGAAAAACTATGAACACTTTAGGTTCCATGTCGGCAGAAATAATAATTAGACTTGCGTTTTGAAATTGAATTTGAACTTAGTTTGTAACAAATGAGGTTGAGTAAAATTTTAATTATGATGACCTGGCATCATTAACAGGGGTTTACTGTAGCTTAACTATCGGAGTGTCACATTATCTATCACAAAAAAAAAAATAGAATTTTTTAAATTTTTCTAGTATTTATTTTGATTTTTTTTTCTGAGCAGGAGCAGATGAGCCTGGGCACCGAATTAGATATCTGCTTTAAAATAACATATACTCTTCCGATCATATGACTCAGTTCTTCCCTCCATTAGTGCCTACACGCTCTCTGTATAATCTCCCAGACGCATGATGGATTCTTCATCTCTCTCTCTATCTTCTCACTCTTTCTCTTTCTCCTATGCTCACTGCACTGGTCTCTGTTTCTTTCTCTCGAAGGTGTGCTGTGAGGCAACAGCAGGAGCGTCCTATTTATAGGGTCTGTTTGGTTCCAATAAGCCACCTGACTTATAAGTCAGGTGACTTAAAACCAATGACTTATAAGTCATGTCTGTTTGATTGTCACCTGACTTATAAATCATCTAACTACACCTTCCCACCTTGTTTTTTTATATAAAAATGATGAGACCCACGTAAAAGGGGATGATTTATAAGTTTTAAGTTGGGGTGAAGCAACTTATGACTTATAAGTTGGGTCTGTTTGACAAAATAAGTCATTTTTTCACTTTTCAACTTATAAATTGGTGACTTATTTGAAACCAAGCAGGTTGTTCGTCGGCCGGTAGCTAAAATATCTCAAACGTGGCTGACCCTTGGAACTGGTAAAAGGCAACGTCGGCCGCCGCTTCAGATAAGCAAAATGAGTTGCTCTCATTGTATCTTCCTCTCACACGTGTCAAACATACTTGGGTTGACTACCAACAGGCAACAGTCTATGTGTGAGGCTAGAAATACCAAGCCACTAGCTAGGCTGCCAACGCAACATCTATTTACACATATGTTTACTTAGCTTGGAAGGATAGTACATGCGTGTGCACTCTCATCATTACATGCATGCATATCTTCTAGGACCTGGCAATCGTCTCCTTACTAGCTTGTACTACCAACTAACTAGTAGTAGTATTTCTTTCCATTCTAATACCACATGGATGCATGGATGCTAGTCTCAAACGCATATATACATACTTCTCCTTAGCGTATAACTATTTTTGTCTAATATTTTATTCATGAGGAAAATACATTTCTATTATAATTCTTTGAAACAATGAACTAGCATATCTTATTTACTCAATTATTTATTTACAAAAATAATACAATTTATTTATTCATCCTAGTTTTTAACATAAAATAAAAACCCCAAAAATTCGGGTTATTACAATGTGGCTTTGCGAACTTAATATCAAAATATGTAGTTTTCCTCGAAAGTTTTGCTACCAGAATCCATACAGTTTTCTGAACGAATAAGGTTTCACCATATCCACACAAAAAAAAAATTAAGGTTTCACCATGTAGGGTCTGAAATAAGAGCGACGTAGCCTAAACATCCAAGCTGTAGCTTGCTGTATGCAAGGCCTAACAATAACATCCAGCATTTTATTTCTTCGTGCCCCAACCAGTAAACAACCCATGGCAGTTCTAACCCTATTAAATTAATTAACTAAAGGACAAAGTAAAGAAATCATGGTGAATTGATAGTTTCGTCTTATAAAGCTTTCTGTCTAGCTTATTCAAAATCATATAGTCTGTCTAACTATATATGAGATCTCTGATTTTCAGAACTGTCATTCTATAACGAAGGCTCACACACATTTTCGGCTTGGTTTGTGCACAGCAAAGGAAAACTTATTAAAAATAAATTTAGCCCAAAAAGATAGCAGCAAACTAATCCAGATATGTATTTATTCAAAAACTTGCTAGTTTCAACTAACTAACTTCCAGAATAATAGAAATGAACAGTGTACTGAACTAAGTTAGCCAAGCAAATAACACAAAAATATATACATATGCATCCGGTTGTGAAGAACCTAAGAAACAGATCGGTAAATCCACTATGAAATTTTATTCAGCAATCCATACCTAGCTACAGACGGAAAGTTGGCGTGTAAAGCATAGTTCTTCATCAGTTAGTAATGCTGTAACTGATAACTCATAGCAAAACTGTAAAACATTGCAGGAATGAACACTGGATATGACAAACCTTAGAACACTTCTTTCTTACTACAACTTTCTACAACAAGTGTCAGCACTTCCTCTTTACCTACGTTGTTCCACAGAACAGCTCTGTTGGCATTTTCAACAACAGCTAGAAGAGTAAGTATCAGCAAGGCCTGGAACACTATCCTCATAAGGATGCACAAAATCGTGTGGAGTATGCCAATCGAAATAATAAGTAATGTACAGTACTGTATTAGGGAAGCTGTTGATACACATTACAAGGCATGTTTTTAATGCAGAATTCCACAAGAGTTAACAATAATAAGTTTATTTCCTAAAGGAACAGGACGATTCTAACGTCCCAACTGAGACCTAAAAGACGCTGATAGTTGTCTGATCTTAGTACAAAATGCAGACTGAACAAGCCAGGTTCAGAAACTTGTGTGTTAGCATGACATATGAAGAACCAATTCATGACTGTGCCATGCTTTCTTCTCTACTGGATGACGACCAAAACATATATTCGAATTCAGAAAATATTAGCAACTACCAAAACTGCAAGTGACATACTATAGTGGACACCAAACATCCAGTTAGAGTGTTAGAAAAACAACACAGAAACAGGACTTGCCAGCTTGCTGTGCAGACTCCAGAGTGAAAACTTCATTGTGCAAAAAAGCAGTTAAATACTATTCAAGCCTTCTTGGTTCTTGCATCTAAATCTAGTGGGGACTTCCCCTTTGAGAGTGGCAGCATAGTCTTCAGCGAGGCGAGGCGCAGCTCCCTTGTGAGGACGTATGAACTTCTCCATGAATACCTTCTCGCTCACCTGGGCTGCGGTGTAGAAGCTTCGGTTAGGCTTTAGCAATCCATTTTCTTTAAGGAACTTCACAACATAGTACCGAGGTTTGAGTCGGGCCTCTAGGCTATAAGTGAGCATTGCCGGCCTGTGAGCAATGTACTCCGGCTCTAACCCAACCTCGGACATCAAGAATTCCGACATGCGCAGCAGCCTCTCCTGGGAGTTCCTCAGCACGACCGGAAGCTTGGCGACAGCAATGGCCACCTCAGCTTCCGACCACCTGAAAGTCTTCTTCAGGAACTCCACCTTAGCAGCAATCTTCTCCTCGCTGAGGAATGCGACAGCCAGCAGCGCGTGCCTGAACATCGCAGAGCCACGGGGCACACCGACATCTTCGGCACGCGCCACCATGGCCTGGATGCGCTCTGGCTTACTGGTGAGCAGCCTCGGCACGGGGATGCATAGCTTGGCAATATCACAGTCACCTAACCCGCACTCCCGGAGGAGCGCGACGTTGGGCTTGACAACGTTCTCCAGGTCGGAGCTGAGGAGGTAGGAGTTGTACTTGAGCGCCTGGAGGAGGTTCTCGAAGGAGCCGAAGAGGGGGACGTAGTACTGCAGCTTGGAGATGATGGTGGGGCGGCGGAAGCGGGCGGGGTCGACCAGGACGAGGCGGGCGATCTGGGACGGGGAGAGCCCGAGGTCCCGGAGCTCGGCGAGGCGCGGGGCCAGGGTCTTGTCGACCTCGGAGCAGAGGAGGAGAGGGTCGTACACGACGACGGCGGCGACGTCGGCGTCGGAGAGGCCGAGGTCGGAGAGGAAGGCGAGGACGGCCTCGGGCTTGGAGGGGGACTTGAGGTGGGAGAGGACCTTGGAGGCCTTGACGGCCTGCGCCGGGGTGAGGTGGCAAGACGCGACGAGGTAGTCCGCCACGGCGAACGGCGCAGGGCTAGCCGACGCCGCCACGGCGGCGGCGGCGGCGAATCGGGTGTTGGAGAAGAGGCATCGGTGCCGGAAGGAGAGTAGGGCACTCGTGGCGCGGGGACGGAGAGAGAGGAGGAGGACGTGTTCCTGGAGGAGAAGCATGGCTGGCGGCGGCGGCGGAGGCGACAGCTGGGGGAGGGCGCGGCGCCGGCGAGAGTCAGACAGGGAGAGCGAAGAGATAGCGGCTATCGTCACGCCGAATGTTATCTTTCCAATTTTTATGAGCAACGGTAATTTCGTGAGCGCCAGTTTTCTGGCGGTTGTAGGCGAGGAAAAGATACAAATCAAACGTCAGATTTTTCTACGTGACAAATCGGACGTGCAAATGCGAACCAACGGTTGGATTGATTAGAAAGACAGCGGTATCCCCACCACCAGGGTTTAAGTTTTGATACTCGCATTATTTTCACATTATTTCTGAATTTATTTTAGGATTTTCAACGATGTGCTTTTGGTGTGAGGAGACGTTCATGGCTCAGTCTTTCGAATCTGCACATAGGGATAGAGTGTGCGTGTGTGCATTCATAGGGGCGAGTGTATGCGCGTATATATGAGCGCTTTCGTCTGTATTGTGTTAAAAAATGAACATGCAAAATATATATTATAATGAGAATGTCAATTTTAAAAATTGCCATGAAAAATGATTTCAGCTTTTTGCGTGGAATTGTCATGCTTGCCAAATGAATGGGAAACACTCCCACCAAGTAGTTTGATCAGAAGTGAAGCATCGGACCTATCGAAAGCCGTCGATCCTAGCAGAATCTCACGGTCACATAATCTAATCCGGTTGCCACTTTTCAACCAAAAAAATAGAATAAGGAAGTAAATCGCCCAGACCCTGCTAATTTTCCCCTCTAGTCACTCCCTCGTTGTCTCTTTCCTTGGAGTGTTGCCCAAACCAAGCTCATCGTCCACCCACACCGCTCCCCATCTTCGGATTGGACTCCAGCCAACAAAGAAGTTTCTCCCCACGCCTCCCCACCTCACTCCCCAGTCCCGTGACGCCCTCCACCCTGACCCATTGTCCTCTACTCCAATGCGGCCCTGAGGCGACACTACATGTGCTCCATCACGGCCTTAGGGGGGGCGCAACCCCCATCTCCATCTCGATTGGGGTCTATGCTGCCATCCATCTTCCCACCCCCTGACGGAAGACCAGGATTTCTTCACTGGTTTTCTCTCTCTTCAAAGTGTCTCTCATCATAATCAAAGGTATTATACTGCGACAATCCACCCAATCCTTCCCCAAGCATGCGATTAGCATCTGTGCCCGCTTTCGACCACACCATACTTGATATTTTGAAATGTCAATTTTTGCATTTACGTCTATAATGTGTACTTTGCCTAGTACTAATTGGTTCATGTGTTCATTGTGTGCATGTTTTTGCTCTTCATGTATTGGGTCGGATAATAATTAGAAAATAATAATTTTTGAGATAGCAAACATTATGTGTGCTTCGTACTCCAGAGATATGCCTCCCAATTTGGCAGCAACAATTGTTTTCATTTTATTTTCAAAATCCTGAGCTTCCAAGTAAGACTACTGATGCACCAAGTTCACATTTTCATGCTTCTGATTAGCTTGCATTCACAGTATGCTTCCAAGTATCAGTACTGATGTACCCAACACACTGTCTCATGCTTCGTATTAATCGCGCACACTATATTCCTTTTGTTTCATGCTGCTTCTTATTACCGTGCGTCCAGATTCTGCTTCCGAGTATTAGTACAAATGTACCCAGTACACTTTTTTTTTATGCTTCTTTCGCATCATGCTTCCACATTAAATTCCTTTTGTTTCATACAACTAAAAGTTTACTTCCACTCAAAACACTTTATTAAGGTTTACTAACAAACTAAATTTCTTATGTTCTCAGTTGACCCGCGACAATGAAGGAGGACGAACCCCAATGGATGCTCAAGAGCCGATATGCGGCTGGAAGGTTACATGATCTCCATCAGGAAAACCACGAGCAGATATGCGGCTGGAAGATTACATGATCTCCATCAGGAAAACCACGATACTCGATCTCACGGGTTAGGTGTGGTATTTTTGCTGCATCGGGAGAGAAGCATCCGACCAGGAAGCACTGTTTGAGAGTGAAAGAAGGGCACCTAGAGAGAGAAGGAGTGAAAGAAGGGCACCTAGAGAGAGAAGCGATGGGGTGGGCGTATCTTGCGGGATCAATTTCTTATATGGAAGCACTTAATCATCGTGCCCTAGAAGGGCTCATCTAAGACTAAGAAGCAGATTTGATGCCCATCTAGTTTCTAATCCAATGGCCAAACACTGGTCTGATAGGATGCAAAGCATCAACTGCCATCATGGTTCTCAATGGTTCTCAATTGTTCTGATGGCCAGTGGTTCCCAATGGTTTTCAATTTCAATCCAACGACCAAACACTGGTTAGGATGCAAAGCATGAGCTGTCTGATAGCTAGTGGTTCCCAAATATAGTTGAGTTTTATTTAGGGGAAAATAGAATTGAGATAAGGATCAAGAGATTGCCACGGAGGTTTCCTAGGCATTTCTTTACATCCAGTTGGCCCAAAGAACCCAGTTCAATTCAATATTTTTGACAATCCACTAAAATGGCTAGTGGTTCCCAAATAGAATTGAGATTCTTTTTTTGGGGGAAATAGAATTGAGATAAGGGTCAAGAGATTGCTACGGAGATTTCCTAGGCATTCCTTTACATCCGGTTGGCCCAAAGAACCCAGTTCAATACTAGTAGAATGCCCGTGCGTTGCTACGGGCAAAAACCGAATACCTATACTTTGCCATGAAATATAAAAATATGGACACATAGATCAAATTATTTTTTAATTGAAATATACACATTAAGCATTGTGTCTTCCTATTTTCATCATACTCTTTCACATTTTTCCTTCTCGGCAATCTCCCTATCTTCTTAACATGCCAAATCGCTCACCATCCAAGAACTTATAACTTGATATATACCACCCATGATTAAATAGCATAGTAGAATGCCCGTAGCATGAGCTACAATACATATAAATGACTTAAACAAATGATTAAGGCGTCTTCATGGTCGAAACTCATTTCTCCTTCATATGTTTGGGCAGGTTCAAACATCAAATGGGCGCCCAGTGGGCTCCCCAAAATTCAACCGTCTAGATAATCAAGGCTTTCTCAAATCTAGCTCATGTGGGGGTGAAATGTGGTTTCCCGGTATATCCCAACACACACAAAAAAACACCCCGCAACGCACCCTTCCCTTTCCCTGCCGAACCGTCTCCTTTCTACTCGGTTTTCCGCCATAGCACGGCATTTCTCGCTGAAGCCCTCTCCTTTAAAATCAGATGATGCCCATCTTCGTCATGGCACCCTCTCTCCATCACACCATAACTAAACAAACCAACTCCAACCCTTATTCCGGTCATTCTCAACCCTCACTCTTATCACAAAATCCACTAATTTGTTGTCTAATTGAGCCAGCGATCGACGTCGTCGTGGCAGGCCAACAACAAGGGACATGGGCAGCAACCGCCTCCCCATCTTAGTGCTAGGAGGTGAGCTAGAGCACCCAATGCCCTCCCCCTCGCCGGCCAGCAAAAAACAGAGCACTGTGGAGTGCTCTGCTCGCCGGCGATGTGGCATATATAGGCAACTCATTGGTCTCGGTTCGTGGCAGGAACCGGGACAGAAGGGCATCCTTCTGTCCCGGTTCCTGCCACGAACCGAGACCAATGGTTGTGGGCCAGGAGCGAGGCCCATTGGTCGCGGTTCGTGCCAAGAACCGGGACAAATGGGCCCAGACGAACCGGGACCAATACCTACGAGGCCCCGGCCGGCCCCCTGGGCTCACGAACCGGGACAAATGCCTCCATTGGTCCCGGTTTGTGGCAGAACCGGGACTAATGGGCTGACCAAGCCCGAACGAAAGCCCCTTTTTCTACTTGTGTCTCCCACACAGCTAGCCAGCCGTTGGCCGTTTGCCGCATTATCATACCCCCAAGCTATCAAACAGTATTGTTGACACTGCATATTTGGCTTCACGCAAAACTTTAGATCTCGTGTTGAATCTAACCTCGTAGATTGAGTATGAAAACATTTACAAATATGTTGATACTAATGATAATAATATAATATATGATTCTGTCTACACCCGAGCATCTTCTCTAGCAGAATGCTCGGGTGTTGCCATAGAACAATATAAGAGAAATGCATCCAACTAAGTGTTTCATCTTAATATTAACAGGTATAATGCAAGGGAGGGCGATATGCCCCAATACCAACATGTGTCATTGATTGGTTGATGTGTGAAGTGTGATACTCTTGTTCTTATCTATGTCTTCAATAATGTGGATCGAGGTCCTTGCTTCCTCCTTCTATGTGCTTCACATCTCTTTGTCCTCATGGGTTTACTCTTCTATGTCCATCACATCTCTTTCACCTCATTGTGTCTCCTACATCATCACCTCATAAGGTGACTCGTGCTTGTGTCCTAGTTTTCTTAATTTTCGCAAACCCCTTGGTGTGTACTTTCATATATTCGTAGTAAAATTAAGGGATAGTGTACGAATGGCGAAAAACAACTCATAATTGCCACAAATGATTGTTGAGTAAAATAAGAAACAACACATAGTTGCATGAGACCAAGAAAATATCAAGTCTGCATGATTTATTAACTATTTAAAAATATTCCTAGATGAAATGACAAATGTTTTTGTAGTGCCAAATTAATTTTGATAAAATTGTAGAACCAGATCCTGTTTTACGAATTAGTCATTCGATTCCAGAGAGGGCATCACAACTTACATGTTTTGAGACAGCAAATCGCTCTGCAGTTGTTCGCTGAAAAAAAGTATCCAGTAATTATCCTTCCACATGTTGTTGCCCAATCACTGGACTTTCCTTGTTGGGAAGTAAGTTCCTATTGTAGATGAATTCCTTAATCGTTATCTTCAAAATTCAATTAATACAAGATATATAGCATAACAGCAGAAACAACGCTAAGGCAAAAAACTGGTGCATAACAGGGGTAGGTTCTTTTGAGCACATATCACCTAGCTTCCTAGTCAAATAGCCTTAATTGGACCTTCAAGGGTTCACGTCAAATTACTAAATACTATATTTGCAACAAAATAATCAACAACTTTGAATATGTTTAGGCATCTACGCTGTCATTGGAAAATTCAAGAAAGGAAACAGCCAAAGACGACACTAATACTACAAGAAAGCAGTGACAGTAAGCCATGCCTATGCACTTAAGATTACGTCGGAGACAGTGATCGACGCTGTTTTATTTCATGAAATTCATTGCATAAAAAGGAGATATTTATCTACTGATATTATTCATTGTGCAATATGATGGAGAAATAAGCACACAGTGGAATCTTTGATCAAGCTAGATGTCAAGACTTCATGCAAGATACTGATTTAAATAATTGTAGTTATAAATTATAAATCATGTGACCATGAGCAGCAGTAAGGCATGCTTTTGCAGATCAGATAATAATTCAACATTGAGCATGAATCCATGAACCGCAAAAAAATGGCATGTTTCTTTTACTAACAGGAAAACTCAAGTCAACACATAGAAAGTTACGGTAAGTATACTTCATTCCCGAGTGGTCATTCCCGAGTGGTTTGCGTTAGCCTGATAGTATGCGTGTCTAATAGATATTGCTTATCTCTCATGACAATTGATGCTCTCCTTTAGCTTAGGGCCTTCCAAGATTGAAAGGTAAATGATTTCTGCAAAAAGAAAGAAACATGAAAAATCTATTAGATAACAATAATCTTGGATATTGCCAAATGTGACTATATCAGAATTCTAAGCGCACATGCATTCTGTAGTTTTTTATGGACAAACAGGTATTTCCAAAACCAACATACAGCCTCCTGCCCTCCTGCATAAAGCTATTGGTTTTAAGCCCCAGACAAACCAGGCAGTAAAACACGCTTTTATTGTATGAATTATGAATGAATGAAAGGGAGATGTACATTTTTAAGAAAAAACGCATAACAAATAGAACAACACTACAGAGGACTCAAAAAAGTTAATACATATTTTTTTTGGGGGGGGGGGGGGGGGGGGGGCATTACATACCCAGTGGTCATTCACATTGGCTGCCTCGGCCTCGCGTCGTTGTCCAACAGTACATCGTTCAGGGTTGAATCGGCAACATGAGAGATGACATCCGATTTGTTATTAGTCCAGTTTACCTGTCATAAATTCAGAGAAACATCAATTAGATCACAGGGCTGTGTTGTAAATGAACAGGAACCGGTGCACTAAACATCTGTAAAATTAGGCCTGCTCATGAGAGCTCAGCAATAATACATAAAATCTTCCCAGTACCAATATGTAACAACGACATCAATATTAATCAAAAAAATATCCATAGCTAAGTGTTCCAAACTGAAAATTGAGACAACCCAATAATGCACAAGGAACCAGAGGAGGAGACATGGAGCATCTACCAGTGGTGGCCAACAAATCTAACCAGGTCTCTTCGCGCACCTCTCCAGGGTCTCCGGCAGCGACAAGCTCGAACTGCCCCCACTTTCGTCTTCGTCACCCCCGCCTGCTCTGGAGTCTCACAGTCCAGCTCGTAGTTGGTGACGAGATCGAAGTGCGTCTTGTCAAGCTCGAGCACGAGCACGAGCCCCTCGCCCTAGTCAAGCTCATACACGTCACGGGTGTTCTGGGACCCGCCAAGCATACGAACGGCGGGGCGTACCCACTGACGCCATACTCGTCGGAGATGAGTCGGGCGATGGGGGAATCGACCCCACCAAGACGGGCGGGGTCGTTGAAGCAAGCAAGGGTGAGGGAATCAATTTCCTACTTTGTGTTGTTCTCCCTCCAGACTCCACTTGCTAACACCACCAATGGAGTAGTGCTTTCATCGTCTTTGACTCGTTGTGGTATGTAGTCACGGAAGATTCTTTTATTGTTTTCTCATAAGTAATGTCTGCTCTTTTGCTCATGGCAGCAGTCTTGATTAGTTTGCACCCGCAGCATTTCATCAGACGTAAATATAAGGGTATGCCCGAACATTGCTTGTCAGATTATCCATTCCTTTCCTCTCATCCGAGATGCATCAAGAAAGTGAGCCAAAACTGGGAACTAAAGGTGCATATAGTGAATTGGTAATGCACATAGATAGACATATAAAATGTGGCAAACTAACCATGAGGAACTCTTTGCCTCTTAGAAATGAAATAACAACTTGGTTCAGGTAGAAAATGAAATACTCCCTCTGTCCCAAAATAAATGTCACGGATTTAGTACAACTTTAGTGCAAAGGTGTACTAAGTTAACGGCACTTATTTTCGAACAAAGGTAGTAGTAAGTTACCTGAGATAATGTACGTATGATTTAATGATTAAATGACCTGACAAAAGGGCTCCCTCTGTATTAATCATTCTGCAGAAAAAACAAAATTATGAGTTCCTTGCTCTGAAGCACCTAACTGCAGTTTTGTAGTAAATGTCTGAAAAGTAAAATCATGCTAAAATACATGATATATGTCAGCAAATACAAACTTTTTTTTCATTTATATGTTTAGTAGAACTAAATCAACATATATAAATGGCAGGCATTACATCCATCAGAGTCCAAGGCTCTTTTTCGTGTCTTCAAATGCTGCACCCACTACTACCGGTTGGCTGGAACAATTGCTGATTTTTAATGACTCCCTCCATCTTAATCTTTCAGTATAACTACAATTGATTAAGAGCTCCTAGCTGTGAAGAACCTAACTGCAGTTTTTTTAATAAATGTCTGAAAAGTAAAATCATACTAAAATGGATGATATATGTTGCAAATATGAAGTATAAAAAGAAAGTTAATAATATACCATACAGTAATATGAGTAAACTCTGCAGATCTGAACATGCAGGCTTTAGCATCAGGGATTATAGCTTTGGCAGTGAGTTTCTCCTTCCAGCACACAGACATTGCCTTGTATCTCTTTGTACAGACCTCAACATGAGAATCTTGTGAACTTATTTCCATTACCTTGGGATGGTGAAATCTTTATGATACAAAGCTGATGCATGTATTAGTTAACCTGCAGAGAATTCCATATTTTGATCTATATAAGTAAGAAAGCGTACAAATGAGGAATAGCTTTATTTAGGGCTTCTCATATAGGCCATTGAGTAAATTGCATGAAAAAGAGTCTTATGTATTAAAATAGAAATACACAATTCATAAAATATTCAGGAACAAACAAAATATAGTAAACAAATAGAAACATGTAGTTGGTAAAGGAATCACACAAATAAATTATGATATATGATAGAAATTGCCAATGGCCTTAGTTACTGCTATCCAATATTCTGATTTCTGCAGTTAACTACTAACCCATGACCTGTAATCCAATATTACTACTCCGGATTAGTAGCATCCTCCTCATTCCCATCTTGTTCATCGTCCCTGTTACAAAGAAACATCATCTCGATGTAAAATCATAGTGCTTGAAACTAATTCGTATCTCTAGCAGTACATTACATCCGATGTACTGACTGAAAAAAATATAATCAATTTCTAGCAGTACATTACATCAATGTTAGGAAAAATGTGTAGTTGGCTATGTCGCATGTCCGTTGCTGGAAAAGGGCCAGAAGAATACCTTGGTCCAGAGAAATGGGGTTCAGTGCACACAACCCTCGTAAAATAACCTGGCTGAAAGGATATTAGAGTATCAGGTACCCACAGCGACACACATCCTAATTAAAACGTTGGATAACCTGATAAAAGTGTTTCTCCGTGTACCAGAAGCACGGGTGCATGAGGTGGACTAACTATGAGATGCAAAACTCTGTGTATTTGTAGGCATCTTTTGTTTTTCTCAAGCATCAAGAAGAAAATGGGGAATACGCGAAATACACATCAAGTTTTATGTGTGGAAAATACCTGAGAGCACAACCAAAGCACGCCCCTCAATTTTTTCCCTCAGATATTACTCTGCTCAACTCCTTCACCGGGTCCAGTGAAACATCAACCTAAAACAGCAATTACAACCAGTAAACCAAATGCTTGATACTTTTATTATTCAGAAAACACACAAAAGTTAGGTGGAGGGTTAAGACTACATCTCATGTTTGAGTTGTACCAAAGGCCAAGGGTGGAAACAGTTTGACAGAGCACATAGTTAGAACCAAGAGGGTGGAAGAAATTAGTAGTTACTACCTTGGGGAGATTAGGCATTGGTCCATTGACGAACTGCAAAACACAGTATCACATATTGGGCAAGTCTGAAACCACATTAGCATGGCAAATCAGAGCGGAAAACACGATTTTGGATGAGGATGGTTTGTACCTGCACATGTGCAAAGAGACCCGTGAGATCAGGCTGCGCGCGGTCCAGCAGCGTGTCCTCCTCGTCCTCGGCCGCCTCCGTCTCCTCCTCCTTCTCCTTCTCCTCGTCCACAGGCTCGGCGGCGGCGACGGGGTCGGCCACCGCTGCTCGGGCTCATCAGCGCGGCTCAAGCGGCGAGGCAGCGAGGCATGGCGGGATAGGGTTCGAGTTGCGTGCGGGAGCGGCGCTTGGGGGCGGAGTCGCGGCAAAGGGTCGTGAGGCAGGAGGTGGCGGCGGCGCCCGTGGCAGGAGGTGCTGCTCCACCGACGTGGAGGCTCTACGGCGCCTCCCCCGACCGGATCTGGCACTCTCTCCGTCAGATCGGATTGGGGAGGGAAGCTCCGCAGGGATTGCGAGTTAACGGAGGTGGGAGGATGACGAAAAAAACCGAAGGTGGAAGGATGACGAAAAAATCCAGCGAAATTAAACCGCGTAGACTATTCACCAAGTCGTCCATTAGAGTAGAGATTTTCGACAATCCACTAAAATGGCTAGTGGTTCCCAAATAGAATTGAGATTTTTTTTAGGGGGAAATAGAATTGAGATAAGGATCAAGAGATTGCTACGGAGGTTTCCCAGGCATTCCTTTACATCCAGCTGGCACAAAGAACCCAGTTCAATATTTTCGACAATGCACTAAAATCGGGCATCATAATTTTTTGGGTTTGCAATCACGGTAGTAAGGGGTACCATCCATGTGCTTTGGGAGCAACCAGGTGACATTATTCGCGCGCATCCCTTGAAACTTCTACTAGTTCGGATGGACAAAATGAATCTATTTTTTTGAGTGAAAATTACCGAATCCTTGGCAAAGTTGTTCTAGCACACATCTATATTATTCACCAGACATTTGATTTATGTCATTTTCCCAATAAGAATAATGTTTTTTCGAGAGAAAACAGCACTCTATTATTAAGTGCGAAATTACGAATTAAACTCCCGCCGGTAGTTTTTTTCCAGGCAAACCAGTAGATTCCAGCCGAAAGGAAAACTATTGCCAGAAGGAACTACTGGGCTTTTTTTCCAGGCAAACCAGTAGATTCCAGCCGAAAGGAAAACTATTGCCAGAAGGAACTACTGGGCTTAGCAATTTAGAGCCCAACTCTTACAAATGACCACCAGAAATAGGCCCACGACTTGGAACCACCACGGCAGCGCAGGGGCGACTCAGGTTTAGTACCACCTCGCGAACGGGAGGAGGGTGTAGCTGGAGAGCCGCCTATATAATAGGCGCCTTGCCCAACGTTGCAAAGCACTTACCTGGACGGGGTCAACAGCCAATCAAGAAGAGCTGTGGCCTAGATCAATGGCTCACATCGCACCTTGTTAGAGTGTGTTGGCCTACCATCTTCCTACGGGGAGAGTGGACGTCATAATTTGTGCTAGAGGGGGTACGCGTTTGCGCGGCCCCTGCCAAACTTTGAAAATTAAATTTTGGTCCTTGCCTGGGTTTGTGTATGCTTCTCTGTTGTCCCTGCCAGTCTTAAAAATCTATTTCTGGTCCTTCGTACTGCAGTTTACGATGGATACTGAAGATGGGAAGTACAGTATGCTGTAGCAGCTATATGGCGCATCCAACACACTTCTAAACTACCGTAGCTATATGGCGCATACAACACACTTCTAAACTACCGTACAGAATAGCCTAGCCTTACAGTACATACTGCTAAAATAGAACACACGATACAGATTGGCTACTACCAGTACACGCAAATAAAGTAAGAGACACGTCATCGCCATACATAGTTCAGTGGTGTTGAAGGAGAGGGCATGTCACGCTAGGAAGCCGTTGACTGCATGCGTCGGTGCGGTGCTTTTAGCCGTTAGGCGATGTCGATGGAGCGGACGTTGCGCTGCTTCTGGGCTTGCTCGTCCTTGGGCACGACGACCCTGAGCACGCCGTCCTGCATGGTGCACCGGATGCCGTCCGCCTTGGCGTTCTCCGGCAGGCGGAACCGTCGCATGAAGGACCCGAAGCTGCGCTCCACCCGGTTCCAGGCGTCGCCCTTGTGCTCCTCCTCCCGCGTCTTCTCCCCGCTGATCTTGAGCACGTTGCCGTCCTCCACCTCCACCTTCACGTCCTCCTTCCTCACCCCTACACGCACCGCAGCAGCATCAGCCGATCAGATGGTTAAGAGTACTTCTCTGTGACCGCCTTGCTAGAAAAGAGACACGGAACTTTACGTACCGGGGATCTCGGCCGAGAAGATGTGCTCCTTGTCGTTCTCGTGCCAGTCGACGTTGGTGCGAGCCATGGCGGTGGCGTCGTCACGGCTGCCGCCTTCGCCGCCTCGGCGTCCGGCGTCCAAGGGCCACGAAGCGCCGAAGGGGTCCCAGAGGTCGGAGGAGAAGGGGTCCATCCCTCCCCGGCCGCCGCCGAACCAAGGCATGAGCGACATGGCTGACACGCACGGTGGTGTTTGGTTGACACGATCTCCCACGAGACAGATATGCTACCAGGCTGCTTGTGGTGGCAAGAGCGCTTCCACGTGGGCGGTTTTATAGTACTCCAAATCGCTTGCATGCATGGCCGCGTGGAGCATCGGCTTGACACGTTCGCTGTGTACGTGCCGCCCGCGTGCACAGGTGTTGCCGTGGCGACGACTCGCGTGATGCTTTGGCATGCAGCGAGGCTGCTCTGGCACCACACGCACATCTGGCGTGCATGTACGACAGTGGCGCTAGGCTGGGTTGCGGGCTTGCCACTTGGTGAGACGAGATACTTTCTCTCCATGGCATGCATCTGTACGTAGTCGAGGCCGACGATGGTAGTAAAACACAGATACTTAATAGTACATCTGCAACGGCGACCGCAAATTCCGCGTCCATCCACGGACCGAGGACCAATGTATGGACATTGTTACCGGAGACCGTCACTGTCTGCATACATTTCAATAACTATTTGAATTATCCTAATGTAATTCGTACAAAGCAGGCGGATTTTGACATAACCAGAACGAAGTTCATGTAAATTAGGATAATTTTTCATAAAACCGGACGATATTTTATTCAGCGAACTAAAAACCTTAAGAAAAACCTAAGCTACCATATACTTGATGGTGACCTCGTAAGCCATGTCAGGCTGGCCGGTGGCTCCTCCTCCGTCATCGTCGCCAGATTTGGTGTTGGAGTCGGGCTTCGGGCCGCGAAAGGGGGTGGCGTCGCGGCAGGGCTTCCCGGCAGTCGCCCGACGCTCGCTGATGATCCTTACTGCTTCTTCCTATGTCGTGCACAATGCTTCTGCGCCCACCTAAGGACGTGGGCTGGGGGAGAGGGCGGTGGTCCTTGAAGGAGGCAGTGTTGGTGGCACCGATCTCGCCGAGAGACCACTCCCGCCGTACTTGGCCATCTCGCCGTCGAGGCATTGGAGACGACGCTTAGCCGTCTCCAACGTCGTCACGGAGCAGTCCAGGGCCTAGGCGTACGCTAGGTCTGGATCCACCGTGATGTGTGGTGGCGGGACATCGGAGTCCGCAAAATTGGACCGGCGCGCCGCGTTGTGCCTATCCCGCCGGCGCTGCTCCCTGTCGGCGCACTCCTGCACCTTCATGGCGCTCCGGGACGACGAACAACTGCCACCACCCCAGCCGCTGCCGAGGTAGTGGAGAACGTGACCGCATGCCTTCGCTGCAATCGCATTGGGCAAGAGTGACGGTGAGCGACGCTCCTCCTTGACGCGCCGGGGGAGCAGCAAAATCTGCTCCTGCTTCATGTGGCGTCCGATTTGGACACCGCGGTTAGGCTTCAACTTCACAGGGATGTCGGCTTTAGCTTCACGGGGAGGAGTGTCACCGGTGGTGCCATCGGGCCATTCAGGTGGAGGACGGAGTGATGGAGCATCTGAAGGAAATATGCCCTAGAGGAAATAATAAAGTTATTATTTATTTCCTTATTTCATGATAAATGTTTATTATTCATGCTAGAATTGTATTAACTGGAAACATAATACATTGTGAATACATAGACAAACACAGTGTCACTAGTATGCCTCTACTTGACTAGCTCGTTGATCAAAGATGATTATGTTTCCTAGCCATAGACACGAGTTGTCATTTGATTAACGGGATCACATCATTAGGAGAATGATGTGATTGATTTGACCCATTCCGTTAGCTTACCACTCGATCGTTTAGTATGTTGCTATTGCTTTCTTCATGACTTATACATGCTCCTATGACTATGAGATTATGCAACTCCCGTTTACCGGAAGAATACTTTGTGTGCTACCAAACGTCACAACGTAACTGAGTGATTATAAAGGTGCTCTACAGGTGTCTTCGAAGGTACTTGTTGGGTTGGCGTATTTCGAGATTAGAATTTGTCACTCCGATTGTCGAAGAGGTATCTCTGGGCCCTCTCGGTAATTCACATCACTTAAGCCTTGCAAGCATTGCAACTAATGAGTTAGTTGTGGGATGATGTATTACGGAACGAGTAAAGAGACTTGCCGGTAACGAGATTGAACTAGGTATTGAGATACTGACGATCGAATCTCGGGCAAGTAACATACCGATGACAAAGGGAACAACGCATGTTGTTATGCGGTCTGACCGATAAAGATCTTCGTAGAATATGTGGGAGCCAATATGAGCATCCAGGTTCCGCTATTGGTTATTGACCGGAGACGTGTCTCGGTCATGTCTACATAGTTCTCGAACCCGTAGGGTCCGCACGCTTAACGTTTCGATGACAGTTATATTATGAGTTTATATGTTTTGATGTACCGAAGGTTGTTCGGAGTCCCGGATGTGATCACGGACATGACGAGGAGTCTCGAAATGGTCGAGACATGAAGATTGATATATTGGAAGCCTATATTTGGATATCGGAAGTGTTCCGGGTGAAATCGGGATTTTACCGAAGTACCGAGGGGTTACCGGAACCCCCCGGGGGCTTAATGGGCCATAGTGGGCCTTTGTGGAGAAGAGGAGAGGCGGCCAGGGCAGGGCCGTGCCCCCCTCCCCCCCTAGTCCGAATAGGACAAGGAGAGGGGGCGCCCCCCCTTTCCTTCCTCTCCTCCACCTCTTTCCCCCTTCTCCTATTCCAACAAGGAAGGGAGGGAGTCCTACTCCCGGTGGGAGTAGGAATCCTCCTGGCGCGCCTCCTCCCTGGCCGGCCGCACCTCCCCCCTTGCTCCTTTATATACGGGGGCAGGGGGGCACCCCAAGGACACAACAATTGATCGCTTGATCTTTTAGCTGTGTGCGGTGCCCCCCTCCACCATAGTCCACCTCGATAAAACTGTAGCGGTGCTTAGGCGAAGCCCTGCGTCGGTAGAGCATCATCATCGTCACCACGCCGTCGTGCTGACGAAACTCTCCCTCAACACTCGGCTGGATCAGAGTTCGAGGGACGTCATCGGGCTGAACGTGTGCTGAACTTGGAGGTGCCGTGCGTTCGGTACTTGATCGGTCGGATCGTGAAGACGTACGACTACATCAACCGCGTTGTGCTAACGCTTCCGCTTTCGGTCTACAAGGGTACGTAGACAACACTATCCCCTCTCGTTGCTATGCATCACCATGATCTTGCGTGTGGGTAGGAAATTTTTTGAAATTACTACGTTCCCCAACAGTGGCATCCGAGCCTGGTTTTATGCGTTGATGTTATATGCACGAGTAGAACACAAGTGAGTTGTGGGCGATATAAGTCATACTGCTTACCAGCATGTCATACTTTGGTTCGGCGGTATTGTTGGATGAAGCGGCCCGGACCGACATTACGCGTACGCTTACGCGAGACTCGTTCTACCGACGTGCTTTGCACACAGGTGGCTGGCGGGTGTCAGTTTCTCCAACTTTAGTTGAACTTAACTTGACGAACTATCGTTGTGGTTTTGATGCGTAGGTAAGAACAGTTCTTACTCAGCCCGTAGCAGCCACGTAAAACTTGCAACAACAAAGTAGATGACGTCTAACTTGTTTTTGCAGGGCATGTTTTGATATGGTCAAGACATGATGAGATATAAGTTGTTGTATGAGATGATCATGTTTTGTTCAAGTTATCGGCAACTGGCAGAAGCCTTATGGTTGTCTCTTTATTGCATAAGATGCAAGGGCCAAATAATTGCTTTACTTTATCGCTATGCGATAGCAATAGTTGGCGAGACGACCATGTGACGACACATTGATACAGATCAAGATGATGGAGATCATGGTGTCATGCCGGTGATGATGGAGATCATGACGATGCTTTGGAGATGGAGATCAAAGGCACAAGATGATGATGGCCATATCATGTCACAAATTATGATTGCATGTGATGTTTATCTTTTATACATCTTATCTTGCTTTGATTGACGGTAGCATTATAAGATGATCTCTCACTAAATTATCAAGGTATAAGTGTTCTCCCTGAGTATGCACCGTTGCGAAAGTTCTTCGTGCTGAGACACCATGTGATGATCGGGTGTGATAGGCTCTACGTTCAAATACAACGGGTGCAAAACAGTTGCACACGCGGAATACTCAGGTTAAACTTGACGAGCCTAGCATATAACAGATATGGCCTCGGACACTGAGACCGAAAGGTCGAGCGTGAATCATATAGTAGATATGATCAACATAGTGATGTTCACCATTGAAACTACTCCATCTCACGTGATGATCGGACATGGTTTAGTTGATTTGGATCACGTGATCACTTAGAGGATTAGAGGGATGTCTATCTAAGTGGGAGTTCTTAAGTAATATGATTAATTGAACTTAAATTTATCATGAACTTAGTCCTGGTAGTATTAGCATATCTATGTTGTAGATCAATAGCTCGCGTTTTGCTCCCCTGTTTTATTTTGATATGTTCCTAGAGAAAACTAAGTTGAAAGATGTTAGTAGCAATGATGCGGATTGGATCCGTGATCTGAGGTTTATCCTCATTGCTGCACAGAAGAATTATGTCCTTGATGCACCACTAGGTGACAAACCTATTGCAGGAGCAGACACAGATGTTATGAACGTTTGGCTAGCTCAATATGATGACTACTTGATAGTTTAGTGCACCATGCTTAAACGGCTTAGAATCGGGACTTCAAAGATGTTTTGAACGTCATGGACCATATGAGATGTTCCAGGAGTTGAAGTTAATATTTCAAGCAAATACCCGAGTTGAGAGATATGAAGTCTCCAACAAGTTCTATACCTAAAAGATGGAGGAGAATAGCTCAAGCAGTGAGCATGTGCTCAGATTGTCTAGGTACTACAATCGCTTGAATCAAGTGGGAGTTAATCTTCCAGACAAAATAGTGATTGACAGAATTCTCTAGTCACCATCACCAAGTTAGTAGAACTTCATGATGAACTATAATATGCAAGGGATAACGGAAACGATTCCCAAGCTCTTCGTGATGCTGAAATCGACGAAGGTAGAAACCAAGAAAAGCATCAAGTGTTGATGGTAAACAAAAACCACTAGTTTCAAGTAAAGGGACAAAGGGAAGAAAGGGAAACTTCAAGAAGAACGGCAAGCAAGTTGCTGCTCAGGTGAAAAAGCCCAAGTATAGACCTAAGCCTGAAACTGAGTGCTTCTACTGCAAAGGGACTGGTCACGGGAAGCGGAACTACCCCAAGTAATTGGCGGATAAGAAGGATGGCAAAGTGAACATAGGTATATTTGATATACATGTTATTGATGTGTACTTTACTAGTGTTTATAGCAACCCCTCAGTATTTGATACTAGTTCAGTTGCTAAGGATAGTAACTCGAAACGGGAGTTGCAAAATAAACAGAGACTAGTTAAGGGTGAAGTGACGATGTGTATTGGAAATGGTTCCAAGATTGATATAATCATCATCGCACACTTCCTATACTTTTGGGATTAGTGTTAAACCTAAATAAATGTTATTTGGCGTTTGCATTGAGCATGAATATGATTTGATCATGTTTATTGCAATACAGTTATTCATTTATAGTCAGAGAATAATTGTTGTTCTGTTTACATGAATAAAACCTTCGATGGTCATACACCCAATGAAAATAGTTTGTTGGATCTCGATTGTAGTGATACACATATTCATAATATTGATGCCAAAAGATGCAAAGTTGATAATGATAGTGCAACTTATTTGTGGCACTGCCGTTTGGGTCATATCGATGTAAAGCGCATGAAGAAAGTCCATAAAAATGGACTTTTGGAATCACTTGGTTATGAATCATTTGATGCTTGCGAACCGTGCCTTTTGGGCAAGATGACTAAAACTCCGTTCTCCGGAACAATGGAACGAGCTACTGACTTGTTGGAAATAATACATACCGATGTATGCAGTCCAATGAGTGTTGATGCTCGTGGCGGGTATCGTTATTTTCTGACCTTCACAGATGATTTAAGCAGATATGAGTACATCTACTTGATGAAACATAAGTCTGAAACATTTGAAAAGTTCATATAATTTCAGAGTGAAGTGGAAAATCATCGTAACAAGAAAATAAAGTTTCTACGATCTAATCGCGGAGACGAATATTTGAGTTACGAGTTTGGCCTTCAGTTAAAACAATGTGAAATAGTTTCGCTACTCACGCCACCTGGAGCACCACAGTGTAATGGTGTGTCCGAACGTCGTTACCGTACTTTATTAGATATGGTGCGATCTATGATGTCTCTTGCCGATCTACCACTATCGTTTTGGGGTTATGCATTAGAGACAGCTACATTTACGTTAAATAGGGCACCGTCTAAATCAACTATGGTTTGGCAAGAAACCTAAGCCGTCGTTTCTTAAAGTTTGAGGTTGCAATGCTTATGTGAAAAAGGTTTCAACCTGATAAGCTCAAACCCAAATCGGAGAAGTGCGTCTTCATAGGATACCCAAAAGAAAATGTTGGGTACACCTTCTATCACAGATCCGAAGGCAAGATATTCGTTGCTAAGAATGGATCTCTCAAAAGAAGTGAGTGGGAGGAAAGTAGAACTTGATGAGGTAACTGTACCTGCTCCCTTATTGGAAAGTAGTTCATTACAGAAATTTATTCCTGTGACTCCTACACCAATTAGTGAGGAAGCTAATGATGATGATCATGTAACTTCAGATCAAGTTACTACCGAACCTCGTAGGTCAACCAGAGTGAGATCCACACCAGAGTGGTACGGTAATCCTATTCTGGAGGTCATGTTACTTTACCATGACGAACCTACGAACTATGAGGAAGCGATGATGAGCCCAGATTCCGCGAAATGTCTTGAGGCCATGAAATCTGAGATGAGATCCATGTATGAGAACAAAGTATGGACTTTGATTGACTTGCCCAATGATCGGCGAGCCATTGAGATTAAATGGATCTTCAAGAGGAAGACGGACGCTGATAGTAGTGTTACTATCTACAAAGCTAGACTTGTCGAAAAAGGTTTTTGACAAAGCTCAAGGTGTTGGCTACGATGAGATTTTCTCACTCGTATCGATGCTTAAAGTCTGTCCGAATCATGTTAGCAATTGCCACATTTTATGAAATCTGGCAAATGGATAACAAAACTGCAATCCTTAATGGATTTATTAAAGAAGAGTTGTATATGATGCAACCAGAAGGTTTTGTCGATCCTAAAGGTGTTAACAAAATATGCAAGCTCCAGTGATCCATCTATGGACTGGTGCAAGCATCTCGGAGTTGGAATATACGCTTTGATAAGTTGATCAAAGGATATAGTTTTATACAGACTTGCGGTGAAGCCTATATTTACAAGAAAGTGAGCGGGAGCACTACAACATTGTTGATCAGAAATAATGTAGAATTATTCTGCAAAGCATAAAGGAGTGTTTGAAAGGAGTTTTTCAAAGAAAGACCTCGGTGAAGCTGCTTACATATTGAGCATCAAGATCTATAGAGATAGATCAAGACGCTTGATAAGTTTTTCAATGAGTACATACCTTGACAAGATTTTGAAGTAGTTCAAAATGGAACAGCCAAAGAAAGAGTTCTTGCCTGTGTTACAAGGTGTGAAATTGAGTAAGACTCAAAGCCCGACCACGGCAGAAGATAGAAATAGAATGAAAGTCATTCCCTATGCCTCAGCCATAGGTTCTATAAAGTATGCCATGCTGTGTACCAGATCTATTGTATACCCTACACCGATTTTGGCAAGGGAGTAGAATAGTGATCTAGGAGTAGATCACTAGACAGCGGTCAAAATTATCCTTAGTGGAATAAGGATATGTTTCTCGATTATGGAGGTGACAAAAAGGTTCGTCGTAAAGGGTTACGTCGATACAAGTTTTGACACTAATCCAGATGACTATAAGTCTCAATCTGGATACATATTGAAAGTGGGAGCAATTAGCTAGAGTAGCTCCGTGCAGAGCATTGTAGACATAGAATTTTGCGAAATACATACGGATCTGAATTTGGCAGACCCGTTGACTAAATTTCTCTCACAAGCAAAACATGATCACTCTTTGGGTGTTAATCACATAGCGATGTGAACTGGATTATTGACTCTAGTAAACCCTTTGGGTGTTAGTCACATGGAGATGTGAACTAATCACATAAAGATGTGAACTATTGGTGTTAAATCACATGGTGATGTGAGCTAGATTATTGACTCTAGTGCAAGTGGGAGACTGAAGGAAATATGCCCTAGAGGCAATAATAAAGTTATTATTTATTTTCTTATTTCATGATAAATGTTTATTATTCATGCTAGAATTGTATTAACCGGAAACATAATACATGTGTGAATACGTAGACAAACAGAGTGTGACTAGTATGCCTCTACTTGACTAGCTCGTTGATCAAAGATGGTTATGTTTCCTAGCCATAGACATGAGTTGTCATTTGATTAACGGGATCACATCATTAGGAGAATGATGTGATTGACTTGACCCATTCCGTTAGCTTAGCACTCGATCGTTTAGTATGTTGCTATTGCTTTCTTCATGACTTATACATGTTCCTATGACTATGAGATTATGCAACTCCCGTTTACCGGAGGAACACTTTGTGTGCTACCAAACGTCACAACGTAACTGGGTGATTATAAAGGTGCTCTACAGGTGTCTCCGAAGGTACTTGTTGGGTTGGCGTATTTCGAGATTAGGATTTGTCACTCCGATTGTCGGAGAGGTATCTCTGGGCCCTCTCGGTAATGCACATCACTTAAGCCTTGCAAGCATTGCAACTAATGAGTTAGTTGTGGGATGATGTATTACGGAACGAGTAAAGAGACTTGCCAGTAACGAGATTGAACTAGGTATTGAGATACCGACGATTGAATCTCGGGCAAGTAACATACCGATGACAAAGGGAACAACGTATGTTGTTATGCGGTCTGACCGATAAAGATCTTCGTAGAATATGTGGGAGCCAATATGAGCATCCAGGTTCCGCTATTGGTTATTGACCAGAGACGTGTCTGGGTCATGTCTACATAGTTCTCGAACCTGTAGGGTCCGCACGCTTAACGTTTCGATGACAGTTATATTATGAGTTTATATGTTTTGATGTACCGAAGGTTGTTCGGAGTCCCGGATGTGATCACGGACATGACGAGGAGTCTCGAAATGGTCGAGACATGAAGATTGATATATTGAAAGCCTATATTTGGATATCGGAAGTGTTCCGGGTGAAATCGGGATTTTACCGGAGTACCGAGGGGTTACCGGAACCCCCCAGGGGCTTAATGGGCCATAGTGGGCCTTTGTGGAGAAGAGGAGAGGCGGCCAGGGCAGGGCCGCGCGCCCCTCCCCCCTAGTCCGAATAGGACAAGGAGAGGGGGGCGGCGCCCCCCTTTCCTTCCTCTCCCCCACCTCTTTCCCCCTTCTCCTATTCCAACAAGGAAGGGAGGGAGTCGTACTCCCGGTGGGAGTAGGACTCCTCCTGGCGCGCCTCCTCCCTGGCCGGCCGCACCTCCCCCTTGCTCCTTTATATACGGGGGCAGGGGGGCACCCCAAGGACACAACAATTGACCGCTTGATCTTTTAGCCGTGTGCGGTGCCCCCCCTCCACCATAGTCCACCTCGATAATACTGTAGCGGTGCTTAGGCGAAGCCCTGCGTCGGTAGAACATCATCATCGTCACCACGCCGTCGTGCTGACGAAACTCTTCCTCAACACTCGGCTGGATCGGAGTTCGAGGGACGTCATCGGGCTGAACGCGTGCTGAACTCGGAGGTGCCGTGCGTTCGGTACTGGTTCGGTCGGATCGTGAAGACGTACGACTACATCAACCGTGTTGTGCTAACGCTTCCGCTTTCGGTCTACGGGGGTAGGTAGACAACACTCTCCCCTCTCGTTGCTATGCATCACCATGATCTTGCGTGTGCGTAGGAATTTTTTTGAAATTACTACGTTCCCCAACAGCATCAACTAGCCCCATCTGCTGCTCGTACTCCTCGTCTGTGGCGGTGTACACCTGGGCTTGCGCCGCCGATGCGGACTGCTGCTGCAGCTGGTCCTCCTCGTCGCCAGAGAATATGACGATCTCCGCCTTCATCGAGGAGACGCCCGCCGATGAGGATGATGACCCTAGAGTTTGAGGGCAGTGTCGCCACGGAAAGCCCTAGCAGTAGCGCATGATTTTGTAATAGCAGTAGGGCGGGCGGGGGCGCTACTAGTATGTCACTACGGCTAAAGTTTATCAGTAGCGCGGTTCACAACCGTGCTACTGATACCTCAAATAGTAGTAGCGCCGGCCCAAAGACGCGCTACTGATAGTTACTAGTAGCGAGCCCATGACACGTGCTACTACTACTCGTCTGTATTACATTTCTCTATTGTTTTGTAGTGTATTTATACATCGTTATACAAGTTTTGATATAGTAGCAATTTAGAGATTGTTATATCATTATGAGTTATTATATCAGTATGTGAAGGAAACATGGATTAGATTTAGCATCATCATCATGATCATAATGATATAACAACTCAACATCATCATTATCATAATAACAAGTCATACTCATCATCATCATAGTCATCTAACAACTCATCATTATATTCCTTTTGCTACATTTTGCTTCTTATTACCGTGCGTCTAGATTCTGCTTCCAAGTATTAGTACAAATGTACTCAATACACTTTTTTATGCTTCTTTCGCATCATGCTTCCACATTAAATTCATTTTGTTTCATACAAGTAAAAGTTTACTTCCACTGAAAACACTTTATTAAGGTTTACTAACAAACTTAATTTCTTATGTTCTCAGTTGACACGCGACAATCGAAGAGGACGAACCCCAATGGATGCTCAAGAGCCGATATGCGGCTGGAAGGTTACATGATCTCCACCAGGAAAACCACGATACTTGATCTCACGCTTTAAGTGTGGCATTTTGGCTGCATTGGGAGAGAAGCATCCGACCAGGAAGCACTCTTTGAGAGCGAAAGAAGGGCGCCTAGAGAGAGAAGCGATGGGGTGGGTGTCGTGGAATTGTCACGTCAGATGTCCTAGTGTGAGGACTTAGTCGTGGAGCCATCGCAACTAGGTTAGCTTAAAGGGTTTAAACGGGACAAAGGACACAGAGATTTTATACTGGTTCGACCCCTTGCGGTGAAGGTAAAGGCCTAATCCAGTTTGAGGTGGTATTGCTTATGTCTCGATTACCAGGGAGATACGCTTGACCTAGCTTCGATTTGTCCTAAGTCGCCGCCGGGTCGTCCCTTTATATACACAGGTCGACGCCCGACGGGTTATGGAGTCCCGACCGGCTCATAAACAGCGTGTCCGGCTCGGTAACTAACCGTACATGCCTTACAATACAAGTCATACATATATGGAGGTTTACACTTATTGGGCCTTAAATCGCCTTTGGGCTTCGAGCCTTCAATGAGTCTGCATAGTGAACCGCCCTCTTCAGCATCTTCACGGGCTTTGTGTTGATAAACCGTCCTGAGCATAACCCGGCCCCTCCTGGGCGGGTTACACTCAATGGTTACCTCCCCAACATTAGGCCCCAGGTTGATTTGAACTTGTTCATATCAATCTTCAACACTTAGAAAAATCCTTCTTCATTATCTTTGTGAAGCCTTGTAACTTGCCGTGACGTCATCTCCTTGGATCATGGTACCCCGCTGTGACGTCATCTGTTATTAATATTTCACAAAGCCCATATCTTAATATATATCCTTTGCTTTAATGAGTCTCCGAAAATCGAAGCATCTGCGTTGTCACATCCATTTTTTGGCCTCCTCGATTCCTGTGCATGTCACTTATCCTTTCATCTTATAAATAGGGCCGGGGGTCCCTTTCACTTTCCACCCTTGCCTCTTCGTCTCTGTCTTCCACCTCGCAACGCCCGAACACTCGAACTCTGCCGCCGCCGTCGACCTTTGCCTCTGCCTCGACAACGGCCGCTGCATCAACCTGTTTGGACCAGATTTCGTCCACACACCTCCGCTGTCCAACAGCCCTGGTACACTTTTCTTCTCTCCTTTCTCATAGATCCCATTAGGGTTTCCCGAAGTTCATCGAAGTTCGTCCTCGTTCTTGGCTGTAGCACTCATTTTTGATTCGAACTTGGTATCTTTCCTGCGCGGTAATATTCATAGCACTTATTTTCACTATCAGGGCATCTCCTTTTGAACGGAAAACTCGATCTGGATCTTATGAACTGCTCAAGCACCGTAATTTAGGTCTAGATATTTTCCATTATCTGACGCACCGTAGATCCAAAATTATGATATCAATCTGTGAAACCTGTTTCCCATCACTTAGCAGTTTTTCCTTTGTTAGATCTGTAAACCAATGACTGTGTGGGCGGCTTAACTTTTTAAACCGTAATCCGCCAGGCACCATTAGTCCCCTCTTAAGCCGCCAATCTCTGGCTTAACACCTGTGTATGCTTTATTATTATTTTCCCTTTAACCATAATCCGGCTTAACACCTTTGTATGCTTTATTATTATTTGCCCTTTAACCATAATCCGGCTTAACCATGTAAACTTGAACCGGCGTAACCTTTCTTTCAGATCATTGAGGAAATGGCTAAGACATATACTTCTTGCAACTGGGTCCAATCCCGGGTTACTGAAGAAGAGCTGAACAACCTTGTCGCAATCGGCGCCTTAGCCAAAAAAGAGGTCATCCACTGGAGGGTCCCTGGTGAAGTATTTCCTCCTCAACCGAAAGATGGAGAAGTAATTATTTTTGCTGACCACTTCAGTCGGGGATTCAGTCCACCCGGATCAAAGTTTTTTCGTGATGTGCTTCATTTCCTTCAACTTCACCCTCAAGACATTGGACCCAATTCCGTGTCCAACATCTGTAACTTCCAAGTATTCTGTGAAGCTTACCTTCAAGAAGAGCCCACAGTTGATTTATTCAGGGAGTTCTATTATTTAAACCGGCAAACAGAGTTCACTGACGGGCCGTGCCAAGAACTCAGTGGAGTCTCAATTCAAAAGAGGAAAGAAGTCAGCTTTCCTCATGCCAAGCCGCATAGTCACCCCAAAGACTGGAACCAAACTTGGTCCTACTGTCAAGATACATCTCCAGCCGGTGAGAACCCTCTGCCGGGTTACCGTGAACACCGACTTAGCAGCACACATCCACTCCCCCAATGGCTTAATGTGAAGGAACGAGCAAAATACGCACCATCCTTCTCAAAGCTCAGGGCCTTTATGGCCAATGGCTTAACTGGCGTCGATTTTGTACGTTGCTGGTTGTCTTGGAGTATCTTGCCATTAAGCCGTCACCCCGGCTTAATGTGCGAATACACTGGTGAGGCGACAGATCCCCAGCACCACTGTGACATTCAGCTGTCTGATGCGGAAATTACTAAAGCTACCAAGAAACTGCTGAATGAACCTGTGAAGGAGTGTAGCAAAACGGAACTTAGTCCTTTCTATACCTTAAACAAGCCGCCAGCTGTAAGAACTGCACACCTTCTACTCAATCCATATTTTCAATAATTATGCCTACTTATGATCTTTTCAACCTCAATAGGCCGACTCTCCATTTTGGAAGAAGAAAACGCAGGATAAACCGGCCAAACCGGCTCGTGTCAAAACCAAGGCCACCAAGAAGTCTACCAAGAAGACTACTGAGTCCGCTGATGATAATGAGGATAATGAGTCAGAGGTAGAACTTGACTCTATTGGCTCCTTTTTTATACATCTCATTGACAATGATTGTTATCAGGACGACGCAGAGGCCAGCCGTGCAGGTGACGCAGAGGTAATTATTCTTCCTTTCGGCTCAGAACCTCTGCCAACATAGAAAACCCGACAAGCAAGCCGGAAAGTAAGCTTTTCTCACCCTCTAGCTCACTTGGATCCCAACTTTCTTTTGAAGAAACAGCAACACGAAGCTCGCCGAGTTACCCGGCATAGTGGTGGGCAGATCACTTCTTCCGGCTTACCAAATACGCCGACTCGCAAACACCGCCCAGAGGTCTTTCATATTTCTGATATACTTTATCCCAAGGCAGGTCATTTCCGACAACCTCTTAACCCATCTGATTCGAACTATCAGGGGACTTCTCATTCCTCCTCTGGCGAGTCATCAGGGACACAAATCCCGGCTTTCAAACTGTACCTGGGTAAGGATATATTTTAACCATTCACACCTTATGCTTGATCATTATACTGACCTCTTTACACTTCTTATTTTCAGGGGCCAAGACAAGCCCAGCAAGAAAGCCAAGCTGAATAAGCCGGCCGACGATCTCAATCTGTCTGAGCCAGAGAAACAACCAGAGTCTCCTCATCCAACTGCAGAAGCCACCATTGACAAATCACCTCCGGAAGACCATGAGCCTTCCATGGATCATATGGATGTTGAGCCGGCTATCTCTAAGCCGCCAAGCCCAATCAAACCTGCCGAGGAGAAGACTGATGACGTTATTGTCACCGGCTTTGGATTCACAGCTCCGGGTCAACCTACTGTCTTATCTAGGCACATCGCTAAAGAAGAAATTTCTGCTGAAGATAAAGGCAAGTGGAAAGCAGACTTGGAGAGCTATACCCATTTCAGTGCTCAAGACCTCCACTCTGGTTACTTAAACTGTCTGTACACCAGCCGTGACTTTAAAGCCGGCTTAGTGAACCTGATGAAGGAGTGCTATGAGGTAAACACTGCAACTCCTTGTTACATGAATATTCTTCCCCTTAGCCGCCAAGTTTATTGGACATGATAGAATAACATGTGCTGTAAACTTCAATAGCTACATAGATCAACTCCAGTAGCCCCCAAGGACCGGTTTATACTTGCAATATAAATTGGGACTTCATAATACCAGCGCCTCAACTTTGCATCTGTAGCCCCCAAGGGCCGGCTTAATAAATATGTTAAGCCGGGACTTTAACTCAGCAAGAATTAACATTGTGTCTGTAGCCCCCAAGGGTCGGCTTAACAAATATGTTAAGTCGAGACTAATCATCTTCTAGAAATCCCATTCATAGCCTTCATAAACCAGATCACCGCCATTTGTCCGGGTTAGCAAATAAAGCCATTTTTGAAGAGCAATATGCATTAGCCCCCAAGTGCCAAGTATAATACTTGTATTGTACTTGGAACTTCACAATATTTCAAGAAGCAATAGACATTAGCCCCCAAGTGCCAAGTATAATACTTGTATTGTGCTTGGGACTTCAAATAAATTCATTGCCATCTCATTTATTGTTTTACTTCTTGTACACTGAGCTTAGCAGTAAAGAATCCCAAGTCGCTGACCTTCAAGAAAACATCAAGTCTCAACAAGCAGAAACTCCAAGGCCAAGGATGAGTTGACTAGTGCCTTAGCAGCGATGGAGAAATTGAAGGAAGGCTTCAAAGCTGAACAAGCGGGTTGGGATACAGAGAAGTCAGCCCTGCTGAAGAGGGCTGAAGATGCTGAAGCGGCCCTTGAGCCGGTATCTGCAGAGCTTGCTGGCTTAAAAAAACAAATTAATGCCATGACTGCTGCTGTTTTTGGTAAAATAGCTTCCTCTTAACCTTTTATAATATGTTATCCAATGTGCTCCCGGCTTACAAACATCCTTGATGTTACAGGATCCCGGGTTACCCATCTTGGCTCAGACATGCGGAAAAAGCTGAAAGCTGCTTACACGCTCATAGAACAGCTATATACTGGCACACAACGGGTCATCTGCACAACTGCTCACAACAAACCGGCTCCAACCCTTATCAAGGACACGTTGGATAAACTATCTATGATGCCTGCACGGATCGAAGAGTTGAAGAAATCAGCTGCAAGAGCCGGTGCACTTACCGCGCTAACCCCGGCCAAAGCATGGCTAGTTGATCTTGTCCCGGCGGACTTGGCAAACGACTGTCCGAGTATAAAAGAAGATGGGTCACCCTTCAGTGCAGACGACTTCGCCACCCTTACGAGGGAATTGCGTTCTTTGGCTAGTAAACTGGATGAAGACACTGATCTTACCCATTACCAACCGGTTTATGATGCCAACAATAAGAAGGTGAAAGCGCCGACTCATGATGCGCCGGACCTGACTCCTCCGATCTGTAAGCACACTTATGCCCCTGATGTTGATCCATCCACACTTATAAGTGATGAAGCTGTATTCAGAGCTTTAACTGGGATCGACTGGTCAACCACTGACTTCCAGCCGTTGGGTGAAGAGGAGGCAGATGAACCGGTGCTGGACGAGCCGCAACCTTCAACTCAGCAAGGCCAAGAGTCATAAGCCGTGGGTCAGCTTAGCGTCTGCTTTTTGCGAAACTGCTAAGACAATTATTCCCGTGGGGCATCAAATGCCTTTGCAATAGGCTAGTTAAACTCATGATCCGCCATGCCATCGTGCATGTTTTATTTTGTCTGATACTGCTGATCCATCAGTTGAAGATATGCAATTATTTTGATGATATCCTTATATAGAGCAGCTGTGTATCTCTTGTTCTGCATAAAAAACAAATCACCAAATTGCTCTGGCGGTTTACCGCCAGGCGGGTCATAACGCCCAACATAAACCTACTGGTGACTATAAAAGGCCATAACAAGGCTGGTTTAACTAGAACCATATATAACAAAAATGTCATACCTGTGATATTTGACTACACTGCCGGCTTACCATACCAACGCAGTAAGGGTGATAATATTGCCGACTTACAACACCATATGCAGCAAGGGGTAATATCCCGAAACTCAGAGCACAATGCTTCCAAGTATTTAATATCATCATATACTGGCGACTTATAGTCCAAAGTCAGGCCGGGTTATCAGAAACCATGGATAGACTCAAATATGAGCCATAGAGAGTTAGGCTACATGGCCTGAATTGTTTTAAACCATATGTTAATACGGCGTAAATATATAAATCCCAAAAAATGCTCAGAAAAAAGGATAAGGAATCAAAATCGAGAAAACGAGGCTTTCATGGGCCGCCAAGCCACTGAGTTAACCTTTTACACTTTGTGAATCCGGCCTCACATGATCGCCGGTTTAACGTTGACAAGTTCAGGGTCTATATAAGATTGACTGTCAAGAGTTCAGCTTGTCATTCCGGGATTACCCAGGCGGAGTGGCAGATTCTACAAAGCAGGATAACCCGGAAGGTTTTGGTGAATACACCTGGTGTTCAAAGCCAGTTCACGAGGGTAGTAATGCTATGTTCTCTTTGGTGAATACAGCTATGTTTGAACAGGAAGCCCCCAAGTGCTTTGTAAACATGGCGTATAAGCCGGACCAAGAGGGATATTCACAGCTATGCTCAATGAGCAAGAAGCCCCCAAGTGGTTTGTGGCGTTTTAGCCGAATCAAGAGGGATATTCACAGCTATGCTCAATGAGCAGGAAGCCCCCAAGTGTTTTGTAAGTGTGGCGTATTAGCCGGATCAAGAGGGATATTCACAGCTATGCTCCATGAGCAGGAAGCCCCCAAGTGACCATCTGTAAGAGTGGCGTATAAGCCGGATCAAGAGGGATATTCACAGCTATGCTCCATGAGCAGGAAGCCCCAAAATGACCATCTGTAGTGATAAAGACTTCATTATTCTTAGAAATGAAACGAAAGAGGCCCTGATTTATCAGGGATGCCGACTTTATTATATTGATTATAATATATACATTGTCAAAATATGTACATCAGGAGAGCCGGTGGCTCAGATATAGTAAGGCCGAAGTTGAGCAATATTCCACGGCCGGCGGGTCACCTCCTCCGATGTGCGTGTGTCCTTGCGGTTTCGAACATCGATAAGGTAGTATGACCCATTGTTTAGATTTTTGCTGACCACAAAGGGCCCTTCCCAAGGTGGGGATAGCTTGTGCATATCAGATTGATCCTGGATAAGCCGGAGCACCAAGTCACCTTCTTGAAAGGTTCTGGTTTTAACCCGGCGGCTGTGATAACGGCGCAGATCTTGTTGGTAAATCGCCGAACGAGCCGCCGCAAGGTCACGCTCCTCATCTAACAGGTCAAGTGCATCCTGATGTGCTTTTTCATTGTCAGCTTCAACATAAGCCGCCACCCGGGGCGAGTTGTGACGGATGTCACTAGGGAGAACCGCCTCGGCTCCGTAAACCATGAAGAAAGGCGTGTAACCCGTAGATCTACTGGGGGTAGTATTGATACTCCATCACTGAGGGTAACTCCTCCACCCAACAACCCGACGTCCTCTGCAAAGGAACCATAAGCCGGGGCTTGATGCCTCTCGGGATCTCTTGATTGGCTCGCTCAGCTTGACCATTAGACTGGGGGTGAGCCACCGATGAGACATCAAGCCGGATATGCTCACGTTGACAAAATTCTTTCATAGCACCCTTGGATAGATTAGTGCCATTATCAGTTATAATACTATGGGGAAAACCAAAAAGGAAAATCACCTTTTTGATGAATTGAACTGCCGACGCCGCATCACATTTACTGACTGGCTCTGCCACAACCCTCTTTGTAAACTTGTCAACCGCTACCAGGAGGTGTGTCTTCTTATCCTTGGACCTTTTGAAAGGCCCAACCATATCAAGCCCCTAGACTGCAAACGGCCAAGTAATTGCAATCATCCTCAATTCTTGAGCCCACACATGAGCTCGTCGTGAGAATTTATGACAACCGTCACATCTACTGACTAGATCTTCAGCATCAGCGTGAGCCGTCAGCCAATAAAACCCATGACGGAAAGCCTTGGCTACAAGAGATTTAGAACCAGCATGATGACCACAATCTCCTTCATGAATCTCCCGTAAAATCTCACAGCCTTCTTCAGGAGAGACATAACGTTGAAACGCCCCTGTAACATTGCGATGATGCAACTCTCCATTGACAATAGTCATTGACTTAGACCGCCGAGTTATCTGCCTGGCTAAAGTTTCATCCTCAGGTAACTCGCCCCGGGTCATATAAGCCAAATATGGAACTGTTCAATCAGGAATAACATGAAGAGCCGCCACCAGTTGTGCTTCCGGGTCAGGGATAGCAAGATCCTCCTCTGTAGGCAATTTGACAGAAGGGTTATGCAGAATATCCAGGAAAGTGTTAGGTGGCACCGGCTTATGCTGAGACCCTAACTGGCTTAAAGCATCAGCCGCCTCATTTTTCCTGCGATCAACATGTTCAACTTGATAACCCTTGAAATGACCTGCAATAGCATCAACCTCTCGACGATAAGCCGCCATGAGTGGATCCTTAGAGTCCCAAGTGCCAGAAACTTGTTGAGCCACCAGATCTGAGTCACCGAAACACCTCACCCGGCTTAAGTTCATCTCCTTAGCCATCCGAAGACCATGGAGCAAGGCTTCATACTCAGCTGCATTGTTAGTACAATGGAACATCAACCGAAGAACATAAGAAAATTTATCACATCGCGGGGAAGTCAAGACAACACCAGCCCCCGAGCCTTCCAACTGCCTAGACCCATCGAACTGAATAGTCCAATATGTGTTATTCGGCTTCTCCTCGGGAATCTACAACTCTGTCCAATCATTGATGAAATCCACAAGTGCTTGAGACTTGATGGTTGTACGAGGCACATACTTTAGACCATGAGGTCCAAGCTCAATGGCCCACTTGGCTACCCGACCTGTGGCTTCTCGATTTTGAATAATATCCCCTAAAGGAGCAGAACTAACCACAGTGATAGGATGACCCAAAAAATATTGCTTGAGCTTTCGACTAGCCATGAAAACCCCATACACCAGCTTCTGCCAATGTGGATACCTCTGCTTGGACTCAATAAGTACCTCACTGATGTAGTAAACCGGCCGTTGAACCGGATGCTCTTTCCATGACTCCTTCCTTTCCACCACAATGGCTACACTGGTAGCTCGGCTATTGGCAGCCACATATAATAATAAAGGCTCCTTATCAATAGGAGCAGCAAGAACCGGCAGCTCACCCAATTGTTTCTTCAAGGCTTCAAATGCCTGATCAGCAGCATCACTCCAGACAAAGTGATCTGTCTTCTTCATCATCTGGTACAGAGGGATAGCCTTCTCACCCAACCGGCTTACGAACCGGCTTAAGGCCGCAATATGACCCGCCAAACGTTGAACATCATTGATACACGCCGGTTAAGCCAAAGAGGTGATAGCCTTTATCTTCTCCGATTTAGCTTCAATACCGCGTTCTGAAACCAAAAAGCCCAAGAGCTTGCCTGCTGGTACACCAAAGAAACACTTGGTTGGATTAAGCATCATCTTGTAGACCCGGAGATTGTCGAAAGTTCTCCTTTAAATCATCAATCAGGGTCTCCTTCTTCCTGGACTTCACCATAATATCATCCACATGGGCATGAACATAACGCCCGGTCTGATCATGAAGGCAATTCTGCACACACAGTTGGTAAGTCACCTGGGCGCTCTTAAACCCAAAAGGCATAGACACATAGTAGAAGGCTCCAAAAGGAGTGATGAAAGCTGTCTTCTCCTGGTCCTTAACTGCCATCTTGATCTGGTGATAACCAGAATAAGCATCCAAATAACTCAAATGCTCACAACCCGCCGTAGCATCAATAATCTGATCAATACGGGGGAGAGCAAAAGGATCCGCCGGACAAGCCTTGTTTAAATCTGTGTAGTCCAGACACATACGCCAAGTGCCATTTTTCTTAAGCACCAGCACCGGGTTAGCCAACCACTCAGGATGAAAAACTTCAACAATGAACCCAGCCGCCAAGAGCCGGGTCACTTCTTCACCAATGGCCTTACGCCTCTCTTCATTAAAACGACGAAGAAATTGCTTGACCGGTTTAAACTTTGGATCAATATTAAGAGTGTGCTCAGCGAGTTCCCTCGGTACACGTGGCATGTCAGAAGGTTTCCATGCAAAGATGTCCCGGTTCTCACGGATGAACTCGATGAGTGCACTTTCCTATTTCGGATCCAGATTAGCACTGATGATGAACTGCTTGGATGAATCGCGAGGAACGAAATCAACTAGCTTAGTGTCATCAGCCGACTTAAACTTCAAGACCGGATCATGCTCCGTAGTTGGCTTTTTCAAAGATGTCATATCTGCCGGGTCAACATTGTCATTATAAAACTTCAATTCCTCTGTTGCGCAGACAGACTCAGCATAAGCAGCGTCACCTTCTTCACACTCCAAGGCTATCTTGCAACTCCCATGCACTGTTATAGTGCCCTTGTGACCCGGCATCTTCAGCTGCAAGTAAACATAACAAGGCCTTGCCATAAACTTAGCATAAGCCGTCCGCCCAAACAGAGCATGATAAGGGCTCTTGATCTTAACCACTTCAAAGGTCAACGTCTCAGATCTGGAATCATACTCATCTCGAAAAGCAACCTCCAGAGCTATTTTACCAACCGGGTATGCTGACTTACCAGGCACCACACGGTGAAAAACAGTGTTCGACGGCTTAAGATTTTTATCAGTCAATCCCATGTGACGGAAAGTTTCATAATAAAGGATATTGATGCTGCTACCCCCATCCATGAGTACCTTAGTGAATTTATATCCTCCAACCAGAGGCGCCACCACCAAAGCCAAGTGACCCGGATTATCAACCCGGGGCGGGTGATCCTCACGACTCCACACAATGGGCTGCTCAGACCATCACAAGTAATGGGGAACCGCCGGCTCAACGGCGTTCACAACCCTTTTATGGAGCTTTTGATCCCGCTTGCATAAACTTGTGGTGAAGACGTGGTACTTCCCACTATTCAACTGCTTCGGGTTACTCTGATAACCAGATTGCTGCTGCTGATTCCCCTGATTGTTCTGCTGGTTGTAGCCACCTTGATTGCCTTGGCCCTGGAAACCGGAATTAGACGCGCTACCACCGTAACCCGGACCATGAGAGCCGGAACCTGAGCCGCCGCCCGGCCCATGACTGTTCTGGAAAAGATCGGAATTTTTATACTCCTTCATAATGTGGCAATACTTCCAGAGGTGACCGGACGGCCTTTCCCGTGTACCATGCTTTGGGCAGGGCTGATTCAGCATCTGCTCAAGATTGAAACCTGTCCCTCCCATCCGAGGAGGTGGCTTTCCCTTACGATGCTGGCCATTATTCTGTGTGTTGGTATTAGCCACAAAATCCAAATTGTTATTAGCCTTGCGCTTACCATTGCCCCCTTGACTCGTCGGGTTATGATGCTGCCCCTTGGTGTTGCTACTCTTCTTTCCCTTACCCGGCCTTTCTTCATCAGACTCGGGGTCCTTGGTACTATCAGAGTCGGCATATATAACCAGAGCTGCCATGAGCGTCCCCATGTCATCGCAGTGGCGTTTGAGCCACCCTAATTTCTGCTTCAGGGGCGTGAAACGACAATTGCTCTCCAACATTAAGACTGCCGAATCGGCATTGATGCGATCCGACGAGTGCAGGATCGCTGAAACCCGGCGCACCCAATGGGTTGTCGACTCACCCTCTTCTTGGACACATGAGGCCAAATCTACAATCGACATAGGTTGCTTGCACATATCCTTAAAATTCTGGATAAACCGGGCTTTTAACTCGGCCCATGACCCAATGGAGTTGGCTAGCAGCCCCTTCAACCAAGTGCGGGCCGTTCCTTCCAACATCATGGTGAAGTACTTAGCACATGCAGCATCGTCGACATCCAACAACTCCATCGCCATCTCATAACTCTCAACCCACGCTTCAGGGGGTAAGTCAACTGTGTAGTTGGGCACCTTACGAGGACCCTTGAAATCCTTGGGCAATCATACGTTACGTAAAGCCGTCACTAAACATGGCACTCCCAAGGTTCTAGAGGTTACACCTATCTCCACCGAAGTCGTCGGATAAATCGGAGGATGCTGATGAGCCGCTTGCTGAGCCGCCAGCTCAGCCTCTCGACGTGCTCTGCCCTGGTCTACCAAATCCTGAGCACCATCACGCGCTGGGTCATGTCCACGAGGCTGGTTATGGCGCCTGTCACTGCTTGAAACGACCGGTGAGTCAATGTGTCTTCTATAACCCCGGCTTGGGCGAGGGGTTGAGTGAATCCTCTCACGACTGTAAGAATAAGTCTCCTGCTGTACCAATGCTGTCTGAAGAAGCTCTCTAGCCCTCCGCGTTTCAATCGCAGCTGGAGACTCGCCTTCAACTGGGAGAGCCGCCAATCGTGTCCTCGCAGCGATCATATTATCCAAAGGGTTAGAATAATGACCCGGTGGCATCAGCATATATTGTGGCGGGATATTATTCAGACGAGGCGGATCTGTTCTGTGCAGCTGAGCCGGCGCTCCGGTCCTAGGCGTGGCTACCACCCGGTTTATCTCTGGCGGGTTACTGGCCCCCGCTCCAGGCGTGTTGAAGAGGTTCCTTGCCTCGTAAACTGGAGGTAGACGACTCCGGTGCCTTCTCCTCATGACTTCGTTTGAAGCGTTCTGATCCAACGTGAGCCGTAAGGAATCAACCTGGATCCGTTGTGCCTGAGCATCCAGAGCGGCTCGCTCCGCAGTCATCCTCGCATCCTCAGCCGCCAGATCCTCCTTGGCTTGAGCTATCTCGTCTCGCAGTTTTGCAACTTCCGCGTTATGCTGAGCTTGATTTGCCGGATTAACCTCTGCTGTCAACGACAATGTTGTGAAAGTGTCCAATAAGTCGGACAAGACCCGAGCCGGTGGCCGCACAGGGCCTCCTACCCCGGCCGCCGCCGCCGTTGCTGACCCGGAAATCATTGCCGCTGCAGTCGTACTGCCATGGCTGTGTACCGGCCATGAAAATCGCGACCCGATTCGGCGGCTCATAGGGGTCCGGAATACTATCGCCATCGGAACAGCCCCCAAGCCTGCCGTCTTGCAGTTGATACAATGAAGTAGTCTCGCCCTTGGACGACTCACCATCAGAATAGATGGCCGTCTCACCGCGAGACACGGATCCTTCCTCAAAATCCGTCCCATGGGTGAATCCAACGAAGGCGTGCTTCACGGCGGGTTGAACCCGGGCGGGTCGTGCACGCTGAGCCGTCTCGATGATGTCGTTGCAGATGTCCGGCTCAGGGCCCGGTTCGCCGATCTTGCCGATGAAGACGTGAATCCCGCCGAAGGTGACCCGGTACCCGTACTCGATTGAGCCGGCCTCGGGGCCCCAGCCTGCGTCGTCGATGTAGAGCTTGCTGTGACGACTCTTGGTCATCCGGTCCACGGCGTACCCTTTGATCCCTTCAAAGTTGCCCTATAAGAACTCGAAACCACCGTGCGCTGGCCCCACGGTGGGCGCCAACTGTCGTGGAATTGTCACGTCAGATGTCCTAGTATGAGGACTTAGTCGTGGAGCCATCGCAACTAGGTTAGCTTAAAGGGGTTAAATGGGACAAAGGACACAGATAGTTTATACTGGTTCGGCCCCTTGCGGTGAAGGTGGTATTGCTTATGTCTCAATTACCAGGGAGCGAATACGCTTGACCTAGCTTTCGATCTCTTGTTTCTTGTCCTAAGTCACCGCAGGGTCGTCCCTTTATATACACAGGTCGATGCCCGGCGGCTTACGAAGTCCTGACCGGCTCATAAACAGCGTGTCCGGCTCGGTAACTAACCGTACATGCCTTATAATACAAGTCATACATATATGACGATTTACACTTATTAGGCCTTAAATCGCCTTTGGACTTCGAGCCTTCAATGAGTCTGCATAGTGAACCGCCCTCTTCAGCATCTTCACGGGCTTTGTGTTGATAAACCATCCTGAGCATAACCCGGCCTCTCCTGGGCGGGTTACACTCAATGGTTACCTCCCCAACAGTGGGCGTATCTCGCGGGATCAATTTCTTATATGGAAGCACTTAATCATCGTGCCCTAGAAGGGCTCATCTAAGACTAAGAAGCAGATTTGACGTCCATCTGGTTTCCAACGATCAAACACTGGTGTGATAGGATGCAAAACATCAGCCGTCTGATAGCTAGTGATTCCCAAATCGAATTGAGATTTTTTCTCGAGGGGAAAATAGAATGGAGATAAGGATCAAGAGATTGCTACAGAGGTTTCCTAGGCATTCCTTTACATCCAATTGGCCCAAAGAACCCGGTTCAATATTTTCGACAATCCACTAAAACGGGGCATCACAATTTTTTTGGGTTTGCAATCACGGTAGCACCAAGGGATAGTGGCACCATCCATGTGCTTTGGGAGCAACCAGGTGATATTATTCACGCGCATCCATTGAAACTTACTAGTTCGGATGGACAAAATGAATCGTATTATTTTGAGTGAAAATTACTTAATCCTTGGCAAAATTGTTATAGCACACATCTATATTATTCACCAAACATTTGATTTATGTCATTTTTTCTATACAAAAATACTATTTTTTTGAGAGAAAACAGTACTGTACTAGTATTAGTTTTTTCTGTTCTCAGCAAAACTGTACTATTAAGTGAGAAATTACGAATTAAACTCCCGCCGGTAGTTTTTCTTTTCAAGGGAAACCAGTAAATTGCTAAATAAATGGGAAAAGCTCCCACCCAGTAGTCTGATCAGAAGCCAAGCGTCGCGTCGGACATGTCAAAAGCTGTCGATCCTATCAGAATCTCACGGTCACATGATCTATACCCGTCGCCACTTTTCAACAAAAAAATAGAATAAGAAAGTAAATCGTCCAGACCCTCGCTATTTCCCCCCTCTAATCACTCCCCCGTCGTCTCTTTCCTTGGAGCGTTCCCAAACAGAGCTCACGATCCATCGTCCTCTGCTCCGATGCGGCCCTAGGGCGACACTACAGTCTATAGGTGCTCCATCGTGGCCTTAGGGGGCGCAGCCCCCCATCTCCAGCTCGATTGGGGCCTGGGCTGCCATCCATCATCCATCTTCCCATACCCCGACGGAAGACCATGATTTCTCCACTGCCCCCCCCCCCCCCCCCCCCAATCAAAATCAAAGGTATTGTAACGCGACAACCCACCCAATCCCTTCCTCAGGCATGTGATTAGCATATGTGCCCTTTGAAGTGCCTCTCATCAAAATCAAAGGTATTGTACCGTGACAACCCACCCAATCCCTTCCCCAGGCGTGTGATTAGGATCTGTGCCCGCTTCCGGCCACAGCCATACTCGATGTTTTGTAATGACAATTTTTGCATTTAGGTTTGTAATGCGTACTCTCCCTAGTACTAATTGGTTCATGTGTTCATTGTGTGCATGTTAGTGTTCTGCTCTTCATATATTAGGTCAGATAATAATTAGAAAATAATATTTTTTGGGATAGCAAACATTATGTGTGCTTCCTACTCCAGAGATATGCCTCCCCATTTGGCGGCAATATTTATTTTCATTTCATTTTCAAATTTCCGAGCTTCCAAGTAAGACTACCGATGCACCAAGTTCACATTTTTATGCCTTTGATTAGCTTGCACCACAGTATGCTTCCAAGCAACAACGCTCATGTACCCAGCACACTGTCTCATGCTTTGTATTAATCGCGCTTCCACATTATATTCCTTTTGTTTCATTCAGCTAAAAATTTGCTTCTTATTATCGCGCGTCCAGATTCTACTTCCCAGTATTAGTACAAATGTATTCAGTACACCTTTTTGATGCTTCTTTCGCATCATGCTTCCACATTAAATTTCTTTTGTTTCGTACAGCTAAAAGTTTACTTCCACTCAGAACACTTCATTAAGGTTTACTAACAAAGTAAAATTTTTATGTTCTTAGTTGACCTGCGACAATGAAAAAGGACGAACCCCAATGGATGCTCGAGCCGATGTGCGGCTGGAAGGTTACACAATCTCCATTAGGAAAACCACAATACTCGATCTCACGGGTTAGGTGTGCCATTTTTGCTGCGTCGAGACTTGGGAGAGAAGCATCCGACTAAGAAGCACTGTTTGAGGGTGGAAGAAGGGCGCCTAGAGACCATCGTGCCATAGAAGGGCTCATCTAAGAAGAAAAACTTACGTTCATCTCGTTTCCAATCCAACGGCCAAACACTTGTCTAATAGGATGCAAAGCCAAAGCATGTCTGATGGCTAGAGGTTCCCAATAGAGAGACAAGGTCAAGAGATTGCTACGGAAGTTTCCTAGGCATTCCTTTACATCCAGTTGGCCCAAAGAGCCCAGTTCAATATTTTCGACAATCCACTAAAATGGGGCATGCTCTCAAAAAAAAAAAAAAACTAAAATGGGGCATCACAATTTTTTGGGTTCACAATCACGGTAGCACCAAGGGGTAGTGGCACCATCCATGTGCTTTGGGAGCAACCAGGTGACATTATTCGGGCGCATTCATTGAAACTTACTAGTTCGGATGGACAAAATGAATCCTATTTTTTTGAGTGAAAACTACTGAATTCTTGGTAAATTTGTTCTAGCACACATCTATATTATTCACCGAGCATTTGATACTGTTTTTTCAGAGAGAACAGTACTGCACTACTAGGTTTTTCTGTTCTCAGCAAAACTGTACTATTATTAAGTGCGAAATTACGAATTAAACTCCCGCCGGTAGTTTTTTTCCAGGCAAACCAGTAGATTCCAGCCGAAAGGAAAACTATTGCCAGAAGGAACTACTGGGCTTAGCAATTTAGAGCCCAACTCTTACAAATGACCACCAGAAATAGGCCCACGACTTGGAACCACCACGGCAGCGCAGGGGCGACTCACGTTTAGTACCACCTCGCGAACGGGAGGAGGGTGTAGCTAGAGAGCCGCCTATATAATAGGCGCCTTGGCCAACATTGCAAAGCACTTACCTGGACGGGGTCAACAGCTGATCAAGAAGAGCTGTGGCCTAGATCAATGGCTCACATTGCACCTTGTTAGAGTGTGTTGGCCTACCATCTTCCTACGGGGAGAGTGGACGTCATAATTTGTGCTAGAGGGGGTACGCGTTCGCGCGGCCCCTGCCAAACTTTGAAAATTAAATTTTGGTCCTTGCCTGGGGTTGTGCATGCTTCTCTGTTGTCCCTGCCAGTCTTAAAAATCTAGTTCTGGTCCTTCGTACTGCAGTTTACGATGGTTACTGGAGATGGGAGGCCGGTGCACTAGTAGTAAACTTTTGGACGCGAACACGATTAGAGCTACAGTATGCTGTAGGGCGCATACAACACTTCTAAACTACCGTACAGAATAGCCTAGCCTTACAGTACATACTGCTAAAATAGAACACACGATACACGCTAATAAAATAAGAGACACGTCCACCGCCATACAGTGTAGTGGTACACTGGTACCGGAGGAGATGGCATGTCACGCTAGGAAGCCGTTGACTGCATGCGTAGGTGCGGTGCCTTTAGGCGATGTCGATGGAGCGGACGTTGCGCTGCTTCTGGGCTTCCTCGTCCTTGGGCACGACGACTCTGAGCACGCCGTCCTGCATGGTGCACCGGATGCCGTCCGCCTTGGCGTTCTCAGGCAGGCGGAACCGGCGCATGAAGGACCCGAAGCTGCGCTCCACCCGGTTCCAGGCGTCGCCCTTGTGCTCCTCCTCCCGCGTCTTCGCCCCGCTGATCTTGAGCACGTTGCCGTCCTCCACCTCCACCTTCACGTCCTCCTTCCTCACCCCTACACGCACGGCAGCAGCACCAGCCGATCAGATGGTTAAGAATACTTCTTTGTAGCCACCTTGCCAGAAAAGAGAAGACACGGAACTTCACCTACCCGGGATCTCGGCCGAGAAGATTGCTCCTTGTCGTTCTCGTGCCAGTCGACGTTGGTGCGAGCCATGGCGGTCGCGTCGTCGCGGCTGCCCCCTTCGCCGCCTCGGCGTCCGGCGTCCATGGGCCAGGAAGCGCCGAAGGGGTCCCAGAGGTCGGAGGAGAAGGGGTCCATCCCTCCCCGGCCGCCGAACCAAGGCATGAGCGACATGGCTGACACGTACGGTGTTTGGTTGAAACGATATCCCAGGAGACAGGTATGCTACCGGACTGTTTGTAGTGGCAAGAGCGCTTCCGCCTGGGCAGTTATATAGTAGTACACCAAATCGAATGCATGCATGGCCGCGTGGGGCATCGCCTTGACACGTTTGCTGTGTACGTGCCGCCTGCGTGCACACGTGTTGCCGCAGCGACGACTCGTGTGATGCTTTGGCATGCGACGAGGTTCCCTTGGCACCGCACGCACATCTGGCGTGCATGCACGACAGTGGCGCCAGGCTGGGTTACGGGTTGCCGCTTGGTGAGACGAGATACTTTCTCTCCGTGTCATGCATTTGTACGTGGTCGAGGCCGACGATGGTAAAACAGTGGACCCTTAAACCGGATCGAATGGTTTAAACGTGTTCTGTCATTCAAACGGGGCTTGTATAAATCCTTTAAGTGGACAGATCAGCATACACTCAGGACTCCGACCCCTGAATCATCTAAAACCCCACCAAAATCCTTCCCAGGCCCGCACCTTTATCCTCTTATTTTTTCTCCTTTCTTTTTCTCTCTTGCCTTCGTCGCCGCTCCAACCACCCCGGCCGTGTAACACCCCGGATGTAACTTTCCATATTTATAACTCCAACTCTTGCCATTTTCGGCTATGTGTTATGATATTCCCAAAGGGAGAAAGAGTGGGAGTTGAAAGCGACAGAGATAAAGTACCAGCAGCTGCAGTCGTAGGTGAAAGCCTTTCTTTCTTCTTGGACGTATTGAGCTTGGCGCTCCTTGAGATCTCGGAATAGCTCCGAACCAGCGACCTTGAGCGGGTCTCCTCAAAACCACCGTAACTACCCGCTGCGAGCCATGGTCCTTGTATGCTAAGGCGGAGATTAATTAATTGCTACCAGTCGGGTTTTGTTTTTCGTTTTGTATTTTTGTTCATGTCATGCATCTCATATCATGTCATCATGTGCATTGCATTTGCGTACGTGTTCGTCTCATGCATCCGAGCATTTTCCCCGTTGTCCGTTTTGCAATCCGGCACTCCCACCTCCTCCGGCGCACCCCTCTGATTTTATTTCGTGAGCGGGTGTCAAACGTTCTCGGAATGGACCGAGGCTTGTCAAGTGGCCTTGGTATACCACCGGTCAAGTTTCGTTCCATTTGAAGGTCGTTTGTTACTCCAACGGTTAACCGGGCAACCGCAATGTCCGTTTGTGTGTTGCAGCAAAACCCCTCTCTAAACAACCCAAAACCCAGCAAACTCACTTCCATGCTCTAGGTCGTTCGATCACGATCGTGTGGGCGAAAACCGTACTCCATTTGGAGTCTCCTAACTCCCTCTAGCTATATATATGTGAGTCCCCCGAAAACATTCGCAGTCCAAACCCTAACCCGCTCCTCCGCGCCGCCGGACGTGTTCGCCCGGGGCCGGACACATCGGCGCCACCGCTCCAGCCACTCGGAGGGCGACACGTGTCGCCTCCGTACGCCGCGCCGCCGCGGCCGGGAAGCCCGCGTTCGGCCCCCGCCGGGCCCGTGCCTCCCCGCGCCCGAGCCCGCGCAGCTCGCCGCCTCCTTCCTCCCTCCGCCCACCGGGCCCCGCGCCGCCATCGCCCCCACCGCCGTCCGCCGGGAGCCCGAGCTCCGCCGGCCGCCGCCGTCCTCCGCCCTCGCCACCGCGGCTCCGCGCCCCGAGGCGCCGCCGTAGCCCGTCGCCGGCGCCGGCGCGCCCGCACCCGACCTTCCCCGAGCCCCGGCGCCTCCTTCCTCCTTCACTCCGGCCGCCGACAGCAGCTCCTTCTCCGGCGAGCTCGAGGTCAGGCCGAGCTCGATCCCGATCCGGTCAACGCCCGCGGGTTGACTTTCTTTCTCCCCCCGAAATTTTCCTAAGTCTGCGATATTCTACATTCTGTTGCATACTTTCTCATGGTATAACTCTCTGCATATAGCTTCATTTCATGCGTGTGATATATTGAAATGTTTGCCTCATGATACTCTACATTTTGTTCAATTGCACCATGTTCATTTGAGGCCATATTATTGCCCAAATCCCTGGTGCAAGAGTGCTAGTTGCTGTTATCTGCTGTTACTTATCAGAACTTGGAGATTTGTTATTTTTGTTGCATTTAATTTGTGCATCTTATGAGCATGAGCTCTACATGTGTTTTGTTGTATTCCATGCCATCTTTACAAAGGTGTATGCCATGTATTTTTATGATCTCTGTGGTGACTAGCACAAGCATGCAAACTAGGCTTCATGATGTTTCTGATTTCAGGGACAGTAAAGTTTTTCTAAGTCTGTGACGGCTGTTATTTTGTTGCTATGTATCCATGTGGCTACAGAGAGATCCATGATTATTTTGGTGATGTTCAGTAAGAATGTTTTGTATATATGGTTGTCATTGATCCATTCATGCCCTTGTTTGCAATTATGGAGTGCCATAGCATGACTCAATCTTGCTCTACTTTTGCTATAAAATATTTCTGGCAGATTGTTTACGTGTTATTCAATTTTGCCAAGGTTGTTGTAGTTATTTCATACATGCTATGTAATCGCTCTTGCCATGGATAGATTTATAAACATGCCATCTTGCTGTAGGTATGCTTGTTTTGTCATGCATTACTTTGTGGTGAGTGCATCAAGCTCACCAAGATGCCTTTATATTATTGTTTCTGCCATGCTCTGTTTTCTGCTGTCTGAAACCTGTTAACGAAACTTGCTATGTTTACATGGTTGCGATCATATCTTCTGATCCTTTTTGGCTTATGGTCAGTAAGGGACTTTTGTCATATGAATTTACTACAATACTGTCATGCCTTGTTTTGCCATGTTAAGTTCCTGTAGCATATTGTTTTTGTGCTCTGAACATTGCTACCTGATGCTGTTTCAGGCATGTCCAGTAATTTCACTAAGTCTGTGAACCTGTTATCTTTTGCACTTTTTCCATGCTTGTTTGAACCTGTTATGTTGTGATCTAGCCTTAGCTCAGTGTTCATCTTTTGTCAAACATCTCCTGTAGATTACTGCCATATGCTTTTTTCCTACGTTGGAGTGCTGTAGCTTTGTTTCTTGTTGTATTCTAAGTGCTATCATGTTGTTAATCGCAGATTCGTGTCATCTTTGTTTTGCTTGCCTTTTGCAAACCGTGCATCCGTTTCCGGTGATCTTTATATCGATTTCGACCGAAATCATCTCATCTTTCCAGTGGCATGCTTGGTTTTCCAAGTTACTGCCTTGTTCATCATTTTCCTTCCGGAGCACGCATATGCATCGCATATCACATCTCGCATATCATTTATGTATTGCATCATGTTGTTTGTGCATTTCCCGTGTTTGATTGTGGTTCCGTTGCTTGTTGTTCTTGTTTTGGGTAGAGCCGGGAGACGAGTTCGTGAACGAGGAACCTGTTGAGTACGCTTACGAGGATCAAGCTTTCGACAACTCTGAGAACCTTGCAGGCAAGATGACCACACCCTCGAAATCACTTCTATCTTTGCTTTGCTAGTTGTTCGTTCTATTGCCATGCTGCGCTACCTACCACTTGCTATATCACGCCTCCCATATTGCCATGTCAACCTCTAACCATCCTTTCCTAGCAAACCGTTGTTTGGCTAAGTTACCGCTTTTGCTCAGCCCTTCTTATAGCGTTGCTAGTTGCAGGTGAAGTTGAAGTTGTTTCCATGTTGGAACGTGGATATTTTGGGATGTCACAATATCTCTTATTTAATTAATGCATCTATATATTGGGTAAAGGGTGGAAGGCTCGGCCTTATGCCTGGTGTTTTGTTCCACTCTTGCCGCCCTAGTTTTTGTCATACCGGTATTATGTTCCTTGAGTTTGCGTTCCTTACGCGGTTGGGTGATTTATGGGACCCCCTTGACAGTTCGCCTTGAATAAAACTCCTTCAATAAGGCCCAACTTTGGTTTTACCATTTGCCACCTAAGCCTTTTCCCCCGGGTTTTCGCGAGCCCGAGGGTCATCTTTATTTAAACCTCCGGGCCAGTGCTCCTCTGAGTATTGGTCCAACCTGTCAGTCGCCGGTGGCCACCAGGGGCAACTCTGGGCTCGCCTATCGGAAGCTTGGACAATCCGGTGTGCCCTAAGAACGAGATATGTGCAGCTCCTATCGGGATTTGTCGGCACATTCGGGTGGCTTTGCTGGTCTTGTTTTACCATTGTCAAAATGTCTTGTAAACCGGGATCCCGAGACTGATCGGGTCTTCCTGGGAGAAGGTTTATCCTTCGTTGACCGTGAGAGCTTATGATGGGCTAAGTTGGGACACTCCTGCAGGGTAATATCTTTCGAAAGCCGTGCCCGCGGTTATGAGGCAGATGTGAATTTGTTAATGTCCGGTTATAGAGAACTTGTCACTTGACTTAATTAAAATACTTCAATCGCGTGTGTAGCCGTGATGGTCTCTTCTCGGCGGAGTCCGGGAAGTGAACACGGTTTGAGTTATGAATGACGTAAGTAGGAGTTCAGGATCACTTCTTGGTCATTACTAGATGACGACAGTTCTGTTACTTCTCTTCTCGCTCTCTTTTGCGTATGTTAGCCACCATATATGCTTAGTGCCTGATGCTGCTCCACCTCATTACACCATCCTCTCCTATAAGCTTAAATAGTCTTGATCTCGCGGGTGTGAGATTGCTGAGTCCTCGTGACTCACAGATTCTACCAAAACAGTTGAAGGTGCCGACGATGCCAGTGCAGATGATGAAATCTACCTCAAGTGGGAGTTCGACGAGGAACGTGGTCGTTACTATGTGTCTTTTCCTGATGATCAGTAGTGGAGCCCAGTTGGGTCGATCGGGGATCTAGCATTTGGGGTTATCTTATTTTAATTTGGATTTTGACCGTAGTCGGTCTATGTGTGGATTTTGGATGATGTATGAATTATATTTATGTTTTGTGTGAAGTGGCGATTGTAAGCCAACTCTCGTTATCCCATTCTTGTTCATTACATGGGATTGTGTGAAGGTGACCCTTCTTACGACAAGACCACAATGCGGTTATGCCTCTAAGTCGTGCCTCGACACGTGGGAGATATAGCCGCATCGTGGGCGTTACAAGTTGGTAATCAGAGCCATCCCCGACTTAGGAGCCCCTGCTTGATCGAATCGCTGGCGTTGTTGAGTCTAGAACAAAAATGTTTTGAGTCTTAGGATTATATATATCGGAGAGTAGGATTCTTTTTACTCCTCAGTCCCTTCGTCGCTCTGGTGAGGTCTCCTGACGTAGAAGTTTTGACTCTTCTCTCCTCAAATTTCACTAAAATTTTTTTAGGATCACGCGGGTATCTTAGAATCGTTCCGATGGTTTTGTGACGAGAACATTGTTCTTGGTGCCTCCTGACATTTAGGGGTTGTGGCAGTGTCCCGGGGAGTTGAGCTCCGAGGTGTTGTCGTCACAATTTTATCGTTGCAGTTCTGGAATACCTGAGTTTCGCCGACATCGAAATCTCTTTTATGCAGTTGTTGGTGAGATCACCTCGACGCGACCCAGTACTGGGGCGGGAGTTCGGGAGTATTGCCATAACTCGTATAATGGATGTTTTTCGAAGGTTGAGGTACACGATTTTCGAAGGTTTCTTGGTTATGTGTTGACGGATGGATACAGATGGATCTAGGGATTGCTAGTTTGGGTGATATATTTTGTGTCCCCTGTATCCCCAACACCAGATTGCATAACCAGAAAGTTTCGGGAGTTTATAAGTGGGAATTCAAGTAGCTCCTAGGATATCTTTCCGAGAGACGCATGATATGAGATTGGGGTTCGACGTCTAGTGGTCCGCCTTTCCACGGTTGGTTTTACAGTGGTCTCGTAGTGTCTTAAAGAGTCCTTGGCTATGCCGACTCGGGGATGCTTCGTATGTCATGTGCACAGCCTTGTACATGATGGTGCTGTACGATCGAGCCCGTGTGGGCCGCACCACGAAAACTTCGGACGAAATATCTATCATATGTTTGTTCCGGCTTATTCTGCAAGCCAATACTTTGTTTTGTTTTGAATTGTGGTATTCGAGTTGCTTCGAAGCCAAATGTTGATTCCATATTTCTTTCTAAGTGGCTTCTCAACTTAACGGAAGTGTGATGATTTACTATGGAATTCATTCGTTTCATCCTCGTTCGAATGTTTATTGTGAAGACTATATGTTGCAATTTCTATCCGTTGATTCTACTTGTCTATTTGTCTATCAAGATGCTAACGAATGTCACCCTCTTCAGGATGGCTCCGCCAACGCGTCAGAATCCGGAACGCAATGAAGGGAGTCAGGCGAACCCTCCGCCACCACCTCCGCCTCCGGAGGCATGGCAAACTATCATGGCAGCCACCAACGCCAATGCTCAGATGATTCTGCAACTCTTGCAAGAACACACCCAAGGGCAAGGCAATCAAGGAAATCAAGGCCAAGGCAACAATCAGACTCACTTCGCTACCCTCAACCAGTTTCTCGCAAATCAGCCCAAGTCTTTCAGCTACTGTGCCGAGGCCACGGATGCCGATGATTGGCTCGTGGACATCAACAAGCATTTTGAATGTAGCAATGTCAGGCCCGAGGACTATGTCAAGTTCGCTTCTTTTCAGCTCAAGGACCAAGCTGCTGATTGGTATCAACAATACAAAGATTCCAGAGGAGGTCGTGTGATCACTTGGACTGACTTCTGTCGGGACTTCAAAGCTCACCACATTCCACAAAGTGTTGTTGAGAGAAAGCGTGAGGAGTTCCGCAATCTCAAGCAAGGCAACATGTCTGTGTATCAATTCAACATCCAGTTTCAGAAACTTGCTCGCTTTGCTAAACAAGACGTTCCTGATGAAAAGAGCATGATCTATCACTTCAGAGGTGGCCTTAGAGAGGATCTGCAGTTAGCTCTCGTTCTTGTTGAGCCTACTCAGTTTGATCAATTCTATAACATGGCACTGAAGCAAGAGGCTGCTCAGCTCAAGTGTGAGGCTTCTAAGAAGAGAGTCAGGGACGCAGTTCAGTCTTCTTCTTCCTCACTAGTGGCTGCTAAGCAACAGAAGTTCTGGTTGCCTCCTCCTCCTCCGTTTCGTCAGCCTTACCAGCAGAAGAACAAAGGTGGCCATGGATCTTCCCACTCTTCCAACTCTAGCTATCAGAACAAGTCTCAGAATCAAGCTCCAAAGTCGAATGCTCCTTATCACCGTCCACTCTCAGAGGTGACTTGCAACAAGTGTCAGCAGAAAGGTCACTATGCTAACAAGTGCTTGAACCAAAGGCGCCTTCCGCCTCCTCCTCCTGTGAGATCTTCCAGCAATGCAGTGGTCAAGCATAATTCCAAGTTTGCAAAGGTGAACATGATGAATGCAGCTCAAGCGGAGGAATCTACTGATGTGATAATGGGTAATCTCTCAGTTAATGATGTTCCTGCAAAAGTTCTTTTTGATACTGGTGCATCACTTTCTTTCATATCAAGAGCATTTGCATCCAAGCATGAGTTGGTTTTTCAAGATTTGCCTAGACCGTTAGCACTTGTCTCTCTGGGCAAATCCATGAATGCAAGCTACATGGTTCCGGATGTTTCCATCAAGATGGGGAACTATAAATTTCTGTCTTCTCCAGTTGTTCTTGGTGACTCGGATATTGATCTAATTCTCGGGATGGACTGGCTTTCTAAGCACAAGGCTCAACTTGATTATGCTGCCAGGGAAATTCATTTGACACACTCTTCTGAGGATGTTATCATTTATGCCGCTCGTGATGAAACCATTCGGTTATTTTCTCTCAATGAGAAGGGCGAATTGAATGCCATCTCTCAAATTCCAGTCGTTTGTGAGTATCAAGATGTCTTTCTAGAAGAGCTTCCAGGTATGCCTCCTCACCGGCCAGTTGAGTTCGTTATCGATCTTGAGCCTGGCACTGAACCCGTTTGCAAGCGTCCATACAAGCTTGGACCCAAGGAGCTGAAGGAATTGAAGAAACAGCTCGATGAACAAGAGCATCTGGGTTTGATCAGACCGAGTTCATCTCCATGGGGTTGTGGTGTTCTTTTTGTCCAGAAGAAGGATGGCACGGACCGGCTTTGTGTCGACTACCGTCCATTGAACAAGAAGACAATCAAGAACAAGTATCCACTTCCCAACATCAATGAGCTATTCGAGCAACTCAAAGGTGCCAAAGTATTCTCCAAGCTTGACCTTCGTATGGGTTATCATCAGATTCGCATTCGCGAAGAAGATATTCCCAAGACAGCATTCAGAACAAGCTTTGGTTCTTATGAATATACTATCATGTCTTTCGGTCTTGTCAATGCTCCTCCAACATTCTCTCGGATGATGAATTTCATCTTCAACCCCTATACCAATGAATTCGTCCTGGTGTATCTTGATGATATCTTGGTCTTCTCCAAGAATAAGAAGGATCATGCCAAACATTTGCGATTGGTGCTCAACAAGCTCAGAGAGTATCAATTCTATGCGAAGTTTTCCAAATGTGAGTTTTGGCTCGATGAAGTTCTTTACCTTGGTCACATCATCTCTGCCAAGGGCATCGCTGTTAACCCCGAGAAGGTGTCTGCAATTGTGAATTGGGAACCTCCTCAGAATGTCAAGCAGCTCCGCAGTTTTCTTGGTCTTGCAAGCTATTGCCGAAGATTCGTTGAGAATTTCTCTAAGATTGCAAATCCTCTTTCCAACCTCCTCCAGAAGCATGTGAAGTATGTCTGGTCTCCTGAGTGTGACGTTGCTTTCAACACTCTCAAAGAGAAACTCATCACAGCTCCTGTCTTAACTCCTCCTGACGAATCCAAGCCATTTGAAGTTTTCTGTGATGCTTCTCTCCAAGGTCTCGGTGCTGTGTTAATGCAAGAGAAGAAAGTTGTGGCCTATACCTCTCGTCAGTTGAAGCCTAATGAAAAGAACTACCCCACTCACGATCTTGAGTTGGCGGCAGTTGTCCATGCATTAATAACATGGAGACATCTCTTGTTGGGAAGAAAAGTGGACATATTCACCGATCACAAGAGTCTCAAGTACATCTTCACCCAGCCCAACCTCAACCTCAGGCAGACTCGATGGGTCGAAATGATTCAAGAGTACTCTTGAGGATATAGACCTTAGAGTCACCCGCCCGGTGGGGCCGGGTTACTCATAAGGGTCATCACCTGAAGCCCGGTGCCAAGCTTGAAGACGGTGGGCCGAAGATGGGCTTAAGACCCGGAGATGGCTTAAGGCCCGTAGTTACAACCGTCATTATGGTAGAACTTGTAGTGTAAGGTAAGAATAGTTGAGAGTCCGAGCCGGACACTCTTATGAGCCGGCCGGGACTCTGAGAGCTGCTGGGCGTCAACCTCTCTATATAAAGGGATGACCCGGCAGCGGTTTAGGGGCAAGAAAGATCTCGTCGAGAGCCAGGCATAGCAGTTAAGCTCCCTGGTCATCGAAACCCTAATCAATACCACCTCAACTGGACGTAGGCTTTTACCTTCACCGTAAGGGGCCGAACCAGTATAAACCCTCGTGTTCCCTGTCCCGTTTAACCCCTTCAAGCTTCCTAGCGGCGATGGCTCCACGACTAAGTCCTAGCTTGAGGACATCTGCCGTGACAATTCCACGACAGTTGGCGCCCACCGTGGGGCCAGCGCACGGTGGATTTGAGTTCTTGAAGGGCAGCTTTGAAGGGCTCAAGGGATACGCTGTGGGCCGGATGACCAAGAGTCGTCGCGGCAAGCTCTACATCGACGATGCAAACTGGGGCCCCGACGCCGGCTCAATTGAGTACGGATACCGGGTCCCCTTCGGCGGAATTCATGTTTTCATTGGCAAGATTGGTGAGCCGGGCCCTGAGCCGGATCTCTGCGCCGATCTCATCGAGACGGCTCAGCGCGCACGACCCGCCCGGGCCCTGCCTGCCTTGAAGCATGCTTTTGTGGGATGTATCCATGGAGGGCTCTCTGATGAATCTGGATCTGGTGATGAGACGGCCGCTGGCTCTGACGGCAAGTCGTCCATAGATGAGTCAAACTCGTTGTATCAACTTCAAGACGGCAGGCTCATGGGTTGTTCCGATGGTGACAGTATTCCGGACCCGTTTGAGCCGCCGAGCTGGGTTGGAATCTTCATGGCCGGTGCGCAGCCTGTTCAGAACCCTGCTGCTGGGGCGGGAAACCCGGTGCCCTCACCGGCTCAGGTGCTGATGGGTCTCACGGACAAGAGGACGGCCCTGTTGACCGCCGCGGTTGACCCGGCGGATCAAGCTCAGCACGACGCGGAGGTAGCACAGTTAAAGTTAGATCTAGTGAAGGCCAAGGAGGATCTGGCAGCGGAAGGGATCAGGATGGCTGCGGAGAGGGCGGCTCTCGACGCCCAAACTCAGTTGATTCAGGCGCAGTCCTTCCGGCTCACGATGGATCAGAACGCGTCCAATGAGGTCATGAGAAGGAGGCATCAAAAGGCCCAATCTCGACTCCCTCCGGTCTATGATCCTCGAAACCTCTTCAACACGCCAGGTGCAGGGTCTAGTAACCCGCCAGGGATCATAGTGCCCGGGTCTGGGACCCCTGTTCAGCCACAAGTGATGGGGCCTCCCCGGGTGAACCCTACCCCGCCTCAGTATGTGCCAATACCACCGGGTCATTATGCTAACCCGCTGGAGAACATGGTCGCCGCAGCAGCACGGCTGGCGGCCCTCCCAATTGACGGCGACTCTCCAACGGCTATTGAAACCCGCCGGGTGAGAGAACTCCTTCAGACAGCGCTGGCGCAGCAAGAGGCGTACTCTTACAGCCGGGACAGGATCCACTCGACCCCTCGTCCAGGCCGGAGCCCGAGTTATAGCAGACACATGGTCTCAGCGACCGGCTCAAGTAATGTCCGACGCCATGACCCGCCCCCTGGCCATGGCCCGGCTCATAACGGAGCCTTTCACGCAGCAGACCAAGACAGAGCGCGGCAAGAGGCGGAACAGGTGCCTCAGTTGACGGCTTACCAGACTCCCCCAGCTTATCCGACGACTTCCGTCGACGTGGGTATCCCTACGAGGACTGGAGGTGTCCCTTGTTTAGTGCCAGCTCTCCGCAATGAACGTCTGCCCAAGGACTTCAAAGGCCCTAGGAAGGTGCCTAATTACACGGCTGACTTACAACCCGGAGCCTGGATCGAAAGCTACGAGATGGCCATGGAACTGCTGGAGGTCAGTGAAGCGGCGATGGCCAAGTACTTCACCATGATGCTAGATGGGACTGCCCGCACTTGGTTGAAAGGGCTACCGCCGAATTCCATCGGATCTTGGGCTGAGCTGAAGGCCCGGTTCATACAAAACTTCAAAGACACCTGTAGGCAGTGTATGTCAATAGTGGATTTGACTAACTGTAAACAGCAGGAGGGTGAGTCGACGACACATTGGGTTTGCCGGGTCAAAGAGATCATACATTCATCGGATAAGATGGATGCCGGCTCTGCAGTCTTAATGTTGGAGCAAAATTGTCGTTTTCTGCCCCTGAAGATGAAACTCGGGCGGCTTAAGCGCGACTGCAATGATATGGGTACGCTGATGGCGGCTCTCGTCAAGTACGCCGATTCTGATAGTACCAAGGACCCTGCTTTAGATGATGAAAGGACAGGGAAGGGAAAGAAGAACGGCAATGGCAAGGGTCCTCAGCATAACCCGGGGAACCAAGGAGGTGGCAAGCGTAAGGCCGATGGCAGCCTAGAGTTCGTGGCCAACGCCAGCTCACAGGGTAATAGCCAGAGACGCAAGGGGAGGCCCCCTCCCCGAGCCGGAGGGTCAGGCCCGACGCTGGAGCAGCTGTTGAATGAGCCCTGCCCAAGGCATGGCTCTAGAGAGAAGCCGGCTACTCATCTATGGAAGGATTGTGCAATCATGAAGGCCTTTAAGAATTCCAACGCCTTTAACGGCAACAATGGCCCGGGCGGTGGCTCAGGCGCCGGCGGCTTTCATGGCCCGGGCGGCGGCTCAAATCCTAATCCTCAGAACGGTCAAGGGGGCTTTAATCAGCAGTCTGGCCAGGGTCATCAACAGCAGCAGGGGGGTTATCAGACCAATCCAAAGCAGCTTAGCGATGGACAGTATCATGTATTTACCACCAGTCTGTGTAAGCGAGATCAGAAGCTTCATAAGAGGGCTGTGAATGCTGTTGAGCCGGCGGTTCCACGCTATTTAAGATGGTCTGAGCAGCCTATCGTGTGGAGTAGGGAGGATCACCCTCCCCGGGTGGATAATCCGGGTCACTTGGCCTTGGTGGTGGCCCCTCAGGTGGGAGGATATAAGTTCACTAAGGTGCTCATGGACGGAGGCAGCAGCATCGACATCCTCTATTATGAGACTTTCCGTCGTATGGGGTTGATTGATAAGAACCTCAGCCAGTCAAACACTATTTTCCATGGTGTGGTACCTGGTAAGTCGGCTTATCCAGTCGGCAAGATCGAGTTGGAAGTGGCCTTTGGAGACGAGCACAACTACAGGGTGGAAAAATTGACCTTTGAGGTGGTCAAGATAAGAAGCCCGTGTCATGCCATATTTGGGCGGCCGGCTTACGCCAAGTTCATGGCACGGCCGTGTTACGTGTATTTACAGCTCAAGATGCCGGGTCTCAATGGGACCATTATGGTTCATGGCAGCCGGAAGGTGGCCTTGGAGTGTGAGGAAGGCGATGCAGCTTATGCAGAATCTGTTTGTGCAACAGAGGAGTTAAAATTTTACAAGGACAATGTTGACCCAACAGATATGACCTCTCTGAAAAAGTCGACTACGGAGCATGAGCCGGCAATGAAATTTAAGACGGCTGATGAGACTAAACTTGTTGATTTCGTTCCAGGTGATTCATCTCAGCAGTTTAGCATTAGTGCCAATCTGGATCCAAAATAGGAAAGCGCGCTCATCGAGTTCATCCGTGAGAATAGGGACATTTTTGCATGGAAACCTTCTGACATGCCAGGTGTACCTAGAGAACTCGCTGAGCACACTCTCAATGTTGATCCGAAATTTAAGCCGGTCAGGCAATTCCTTCGGCGGTTTAATGAAGAGAGGCGAAAAGCTATTGGTGAAGAGGTGGCCCGGCTCTTGGCGGCCGGGTTTATCGTTGAAGTCTTTCACCCAGAGTGGTTAGCTAACCCGGTGCTCGTGCTCAAGAAGAACGGCACCTGGCGGATGTGTGTGGACTACACGGACTTAAACAAGGCGTGTCCGGCTGATCCTTTTGCCCTTCCCCGTATTGATCAAATCATTGATGCTATGGCGGGTTGTGAGCGCTTAAGTTTCTTGGATGCTTATTCTGGATATCATCAGATTAAAATGGCAGTTAAGGACCAGGAGAAGACGGCGTTCATCACTCCCTTTGGAGCCTTCTGCTATGTGTCTATGCCCTTTGGACTCAAGAGTGCGCAGGCGACTTATCAGCGTTGCATGCAGAACTGTCTTCATAACCAGATTGGGCGCAATGTTCATGCTTATGTGGATGATATTGTGGTTAAATCCAGGAAGGAGGAAACCTTGATAGATGATCTGAGGGAAACCTTTGATAATCTCCTACAAGATGATGCTTAACCCGGCCAAGTGTGTTTTTGGTGTTCCTGCAGGCAAGCTCTTGGGTTTTGTGGTCTCTAACAGAGGCATTGAAGCTAACCCGGAGAAGATCAAGGCCATCACCTCCCTGGCTAAGCCGACGTGTATAAACAACGTCCAGCGCTTGGCGGGTCGTATTGCTGCTTTAACCCGGTTTATAAGCCGTTTGGGTGAGAAGGCCATGCCATTATATCAGTTGATGAAGAAAACTGATGACTTTGTCTGAATGATGCAGCTAATACTGCTTTTGAGGATTTGAAGAGGCAGCTGGCAGAGCCCCCAGTCCTTGCTGCTCCGGTTGACAAGGAGCCTCTATTGCTGTATGTGGCTGCTAACACACGAGCCGTCAGTGTGGCTGTGGTGGTGGAGCGCAAGGAAGAGGGTAAGGAGCATCCGGTTCAGCGGCCGGTTTATTATGTCAACGAAGTGCTCATCGAGTCCAAACAGCGGTATCCACATTGGCAGAAGCTTGTTTATGGTGTGTTCATGGCAAGCCGGAAGCTTAAGCATTATTTCCAGGGTCACCCCATCACTATGGTCAGTTCTGCCCCCCTTGGAGATATCATTCAAAACAGAGAGGCCACAGGGAGAGTGGCTAAGTGGGCTATAGAGCTCGGACCTCATGGTCTGAAATACATACCACGCACTGCTGTTAAATCTCAAGCCTTGGTGGATTTCATCAACGATTGGACAGAGTTACAAGTGCCCGAACAAAAGTCGGATAACACATATTGGACTATTCACTTCGATGGGTCCAGGCAATTGGAGGGCTCGGGGGCTGGAGTCGTGTTGGCTTCCCCTAAGGGTGACAAGTTCCATTATGTGTTGCAGTTGATGTTTCCTTGCACTAACAATGCGGCTGAGTACGAGGCCTTGCTCCACGGTCTTCGGATGTCTAAGGAGATGAGCTTGAGCCGGGTAAGGTGCTTCGGCGACCCAGACTTGGTGGCTCAACAAGTATCAGGAAAGTGGGACTCCAAGGACCCTCTCATGGCGGCTTATCGCCGTGAAGTTGATGCCATTGCTGGGCACTTTCAGGGTTACCAGGTAGAGCACATCGATCGCAGGAAGAACGAGGCGGCTGATGCTTTAAGCCGGCTGGGCTCTCAGCGAAAACCGGTGCCGCCTAATATTTTCCTGGATGTCCTGCATAACCCTTCTGTTAAGTTGCCTACAGAGGAAGACTTGGCTGTCCCTGACCCGGAGGCACGACTGGTGGCGGCTCTCCACATCATCCCGGACTGGACAGTGCCCTATCTGGCTTACATGACCCGGGGAGATTTGCCTGAGGATGAAACTTTGGCCAGACAAATAACCCGGCGGTCTAAGTCAATGGTTGTTATCAATGGTGAGCTGCATCGCTGCAGTGTTACGGGAGCGTTCCAGCGTTGTGTCTCCCCTGAGGAAGGTCAAGAGATCTTGCGTGAGATTCATGAAGGGGATTGTGGCCATCATGCCGGCTCAAAATCCCTTGTGGCCAAGGCTTTTCGTCATGGTTTTTATTGGCTGACGGCTCATGCTGATGCGGAGGACTTGGTCAGTAAATGTGATGGTTGCCAAAGGTTCTCGCGATGGGCTCACGTGCCGGCTCAGGAGCTGAGGATGATCCCAATTACTTGGCCCTTTGCGGTCTGGGGGCTTGATATGGTTGGGCCTTTTAAAAGGTCCAAGGATAAGAAGACCCACCTCTTGGTGGCAGTTGACAAATTCACAAAGTGGGTTGAAGCAGAGCCAGTTAGCAAGTGTGACGCAGCCACGGCGGTTCAGTTCATGAAAAGGGTGATCTTTCGCTTTGGCTTTCCATACAACATTATAACTGACAATGGTACCAATCTATCCAAAGGCGCCATGGAGGAGTTTTGTCAACGAGAGCATATTCGACTTGATGTTTCATCAGTGGCTCACCCTCAATCCAATGGTCAAGCTGAGAGGGCTAATCAAGAGATTTTGAAAGGCATCAAGCCCCGGCTTTTGGTCCCTTTACAACGGACGCCGGGTTGTTGGGTGGAGGAGTTACCCTCCGTGTTGTGGAACATCAACACTACTCCTAACAGGTCTACAGGTTTCACGCCTTTCTTCATGGTTTATGGAGCGGAAGCATTCCTCCCCAGTGACATCCGTCATGACTCGCCTCGAGTGGCGGCTTATGTGGAGGCGGATAATGAACAAGCGCGCCAAGATGCTCTTGACTTGTTGGACGAACAGCGTGATGAGGCGGCAGCTCGATCAGCGATTTATCAGCAAGACCTGCGCCGTTATCATAGTCGCCGGGTTAAGTCCCGGGTCTTCCAGGAAGGTGATCTGGTGCTCCGGCTCATCCAAGATCAAACAGATGCGCACAAGCTATCCCCGCCTTGGGAAGGACCCTTTGTGGTCAGCAAGAACTTGCACAACGGGTCATATTACCTCATTGACATTCGGGAGCACAAAGATTCACGTAAGTCGGAGGAGGAGACCCGTCGGCCGTGGAACATAGCTCAGCTTCGGCCTTATTACACTTGAGCCGCCGGCTCTCGTAATGTACATATTTCTATAAGCCATGTATATATTATAAGCAATAAAGCAGGACCTCTGTCCTTTTTCTCCTCCAAAGGTAAATGTGTTGTTTCCGTTACAAGATCACATGGTAACTTGGAGGTGGATCCGGCTTATGATCGTATTCGAATCTAGCCGTATGCAATATAATCACTTGGGGGCTTCCTGTTCAAACATAGGTCGTATTCAAACCAAAGAGAACATAGCTGTCGATACCCATTTGATTGGCAAAGTGCCGAGCTCATTGGGGAGTTTTATTTGATCATATTTGAATCATAGCTCAACCCCCCTTTGGGAACCGACGTGGATCGTATTCAAATCAGCGTCGTTAAACAACTCCTCAGGTCATTTGGGGGCTTCCTGTTCAAACATGGGTCGTATTCGAACCAAAGAGAACATAGCTGTCGGTACCCTTTTGATTGGCATCGCCACACCCACTGGGGGCTATATGATCGCATTCGAATCTTAGCATAACCCCTTTGGGACGGGTCTCTGGTCGTATTCGAACCGGAAGCCCCTAAGTTTTTCTGATTTACAACGAGTTCTTCTGATTGTTTCAATAAGTGCACGGCGGGTCTCACTTTGCCGGCTTAACTTTGATTCACAGTACTAGTCGAACACAATCGGCGTTGTTAAGACTGGTAAACCGGAATTGAGGTACCAACCTTATTACCCGGGTTATATAAACCGGAAGTGTGCTTGAAGGCCGGTAAGTGTGTTATTACGGTTATATCAAGGACATAATTGAGGACCAGTCTTTTGTGATTTAAGATTCATATTCCGGGTTATATGTATGAGACTATGATTCTCAGTGCGGTAAGCCGCCTAGAGACTTGTGATTTGTTTTTCTATGCAGGATAGTTAAAAACATCTATTTGAGCTTAAGGAAAATGAATGATCAATTATGACCCGGAGGAATATAAGGAAGTAACTTCAATGGAATTCAGCATTCAACACGTGCGCGATGGCACGACAAAGTTAAAATGTTGGTCCTATTCTATTACAAGACTCCCCGAGTCCAAAAGGGTGAAGCATTGTTTAATAAGCCGCCTGAAGAGTCAAGATGCTGGCCGGGTCGAAGCTTCTGGCTCATCCCTCTCCGCTCCTCCGGCTGTTCCTATGACCTGGAAGGTTGACGATTTCCAGTCAATGCCGCTCAGAGCTTCAAATTGTGCCTCCTCGTCGATTAACCCGGCCGGGTCAATGTCTGGGGCAAAGGTGTGCTTACGAGTCGGCAGGACTAAGCTGAGGGCTTCATAACGCGGAGTGGGGATCCTCTGATTCTCTGCATCGTAACCCGGCTGGTACTTGGTCAGATCCGTGTCATTTCCGATCAGGGTGGCCACCGGGCGCACGATCTTCACGCAGGCTGCAAAGTCCCTTTGGTCGAAAGGGGTGCCGTCTTCCTTCAAGTTGGGGTAGCCAAGTGCAATGTCTGCCGGGTCTAGTTCTGGAAGGAACGCCTTGGCCCGGCTCAGAGCAGCTATGGCTCCGGCTCTTGCAGAGGCCCGTCGCAGCTCTTGGACACGCTGAGGAAGAACGGCAAGCCGACGAAGGACTTCCGCCAGGTGAGTCGGCACCTCATTGGATAGGGCCACCACGGCCAAGGCGCGCTGTGACCCGGTGTAGAGTTGTTCCACCAGAGTGTACACGGCCTTCAACTTGGTCAGCACACTTTGGTTGAGGTTGGCGCTCCTTGGACCTGTTTAAACAGAGTAAGATAAGCCACTGGCAATGATGGGAGTTATGAGACATAAAAGATTACAAACTTGATGAAAGCCGGTGGAATAACTTACCGAAGATTGCGGCGACCATCTGTGACACGTGGCGCTTTAAGCCGGAGAGTTCGGCGGTTCTCTCCGTCAGAGCCTTCTCCGCCTGTTCAGCCCGGCTCACCAGAGTAGCCTTCTCTTCGGCCCAAGTTTTCCGTTCAACTTCAAAGTTCTTCTTCAGCTTCTCTTGAGTAGCAATACTGGACACAAATTTGGCGTTGGCCTTCCGGGTCTCAGTTTCCTGTGTCCTCAGGCGGGTCTTCAGATCAGAGATGTCAGCCTCAAGCTTCTTGCAAGCAGCCTGCGCAGTTTCCGGGTTATAATATGAACAGTTATTATGCAATTTTAAAAGTCCCAAGCACTTTCCAAGCAAAGACACTTGACACTTGGGGGCTAATGCATGTCGAACGTTTCTATCTACAAATTACCGATTCATGGAAGTAAGCCGGAACTTAAGTCTACAACATATTTAATCATAAGTCGTCGCTTGGGGGCTAGTATGATAAAGATAACTATGCAGTAAGCAGTAGAGTGGTACCTCAGACTTCTGCTGTATCTGATTCACCATGTTGATCTCCAAATCCCGGCTCTTGTGCACCTGACTCACATAGCCGGAGACGATCTCTCCGACGCTCAAGTTCGAATAGTTGGTGAGGTCCAGATTGGCCCGGCTGCGCTCTAGCAACTCTTCCTTGGCAGAGCACTTAGCCAGTGCAGTGGGTCTTCCCGGCTCAACAAACTCCGTCCGGGTGATTACCACGTCCGGGTCATCAGCCGGCTGAGCCGGGCTGGAGATATCCGGGTTGGTGGAAGTCTCCATGGCTGGCTCGTCGGTGGGAGCGGTGGCTTCAGGAGCAGAGGCGGCTGGCGGTTCTTGAGCGGAAACTTCCGGTTCTGTCACGACCGACTCCTCCGCCGGCTTATTCTTCTTTGCTCTTTTACTGAGCTTTGCTTGGGCACTGAAAGGACAAAAGGTTAGTACAAAAGTATGAGTAAAGATAAAGCACGGCAAGAGATGATCATCATTACCCGGGTACGGTCTTGAAAGCCGGCAGATTCGACTGCATCGAGTCACCAGAGGAAGGAGACGTTTCCTGATAATTTGGATCAGAAGAATTGAGAGGTTGACGTATAACACCCGCCAGAGGATGAAAAGGATATAAGTTGGAGATAATCTCGGACCGGCGTTTCCTTGATGCCTCAGGTAAGCCGGAGGAGAGGTCAGCATCCTTGTTGGTCCCGGTGTGCCGCCGGCTCTCATGAATCTGTTGCTTCAAAAGAAATTGATGATCTTGATGAGCTAAAGGATGTGAAAATCTTACTTTCCGGGTTACCCTTCGGACTTTCGGCCTTGGCAAGGGCTCCGAGTCGGAGGAAAGTATCATTACCTCTTCAACCACCGGGTTACTTGCTCCGATGTCATCCTGTTGACGAACAGTATTGATAAGGTGGACAGAAATAAACAAGAAATACAACAAGAGCTTACAGGTTCAGGGGTTACCTCTGACTCGGAGCTGTCGCTTATGCAGCAGCTCTGAAGTAGTAGGCCTACTTCCCTTCTTGCGGGGAGCGGCTCTCTTGGCGGCTTTCTTAGCCTTCCTGGCCTTCTTGGCCGCCTCATGGTCATATTTGACCTTCCAGAATTTGTCATCAGCCTGAAAAATACAATGATGATTTCTTAAGGTTCAGATGAAAGCTATCTACAGAAGTAAATAAGATGTTCAGATCAGCGGCTTACCGCTGGGGCCGGGTTGGTCTTGTAGAAGGGGCTTAAGCCGGTCTTCCCGCAGTCTGCCAAGCTCTCGTTCAAGAGGGCCTTGGTCATGTCTTCAGCAACGTCTTCAGGAAGATCGTTGCGGCTGTGTCGCAGGGGGTCATCTTTCCAGCCTGTGTACTCACACATTAAGCCGGGGCGGCGGCTTAAGGGGATCACCCGCCACGAGATCCAGACTCGGACCAGATCAATGCCATTAAGGCCATTTCCCAGGAGAGCTTTGATTTTGTTGATAGTGGGGATCAGAGGTTGGCGCTCCGCCTGAGATAACTTGTCTGACAGAGGGTGAGTTGGTTCCAGACGCGAAGGACGAAAGCCGGGCAGCGGGCTCTCGTCAGCCGGCGACGTGTCTTGGCAGTAGAACCACGTCTGGTTCCAGTCCTTTGGGTGGCTTGGAGGTTCAGCGTAAGGAAAAAGGCAGTCTCTCCGTCGCTGAATGGAGATTCCGACAAGTTCCAAGCTCGGCCCGTTGGCGCACTCGTTCTGGCGGTTCAGATAAAAGAGCTCTCTGAAGAGCAGCAGGCTGGGCTCTTCTCCAAGGTAGACCTCGCAGAATACTTGGAAGTTGCATCTGTTCGACACCGAATTGGGTCCTATGTCTTGTGGCCGCAGGTCAAAGAAATTCAGCACATCTCTAAAAAACTTTGAGCCGGGCGGTGCGAAGCCCCGGCTCATGTGATCCGCAAATATTACCACCTCCCCGTCCTTTGGCTGTGGTCTCTTCTCTGACGGGTCAGGGGCGCGGTAAGACATGACGTCCTTCTTGGGCAGGTAACCCGTCTTCACAAAATCTGCTAAGGTTTCGTCGGTGACGTTGGACCTCATCCAGTTGCAAGTGATGGGTGCTTTGGGAGCTTTGGGAGGCATGGTGAAAGTCGGAAGCCTATGATGAAAGGAAATGTCCGGTTTAATTATAAGCCGGAGGGAATTTACAGTTCCATGTTTAAAGTGGCGGCTTATGAAGGGGCCTAATGACATATGGCTAAATGCATCGGGTTATCTAAGCCGCTGAAGGTAGCGAGAATAATTCAAATTGTCTACAACTTTATCATAAATGAGCCGGCAAAAATTTTACGGCGCGTGGCTTCTTTTGAGCCGGAAAGTTTTACGGCGCGTGGCTTCTTTGAGCCGGAAATGTAAGCCGCCATAGCTCAGCAGATGCAGTTTTTTACTAAGTGTGGTGAAAACAAGTTTCACAGATCGTGGTGAAAATTTTGGATCAAAATGGTTGAATAAAAGGAAAGGTTTCTAGAGCTAAAACAGACGCAGAGGAAGTTCATAAGCCTGAACGGAGCCTGTACGCAGTAAGAAGGGATCTATGAACATTGGAATGGGCGTGAAACAACTACGGCAGCAGTCCTATGCAGTTGGAGATCAAGAAAGGTGGTAAAAATAAAAACTACCGGGAACTTGCGAGGAACGGCGAAGAACACGGGAAGAACAGCAGGAGCCTAATGTGGATCTACTCTACGGAGTGGCGAAAACTTACGGGTGCTGGTAAGTCGCGGGGGTCGCCGCCGTTTTCTCTGGACGCAATAGGTTGATGCAGCGGCCGGAGTCGGTGAGGACGAGAAGACCCGCGGTGGCGACGGCAACGGAGTTCGAGCGGAAGAACAGTGGCGCTAGGAGGAAGACAGGTGGCTGGAGGCTCATCGGGCCGGACTACTTATAAGGGCAAGCTCATAAGTGGGCGCGAGAAACGAGGAGGCCACGGCGCGGTTATCTCACCATAAAAACGCCTCGATTTTCGGGATGGCAGTAAAGATAAGATCCGTTGCGGATATGGTGGAGTAAAAAATGGACTTAATGGAAGATGACATCACGGCGGATTACCCGGAATCCAGAGGATGACGTCACGCCGGGTTATGGCCTTCACACAATTGTAAGCCGGAGATCTTCTGTCGAAAGGATTGAAGATTGACATGAGCCGGCTCAAATCAATCTGGGGCCTAATGTTGAGGATATAGACCTTAGAGTCACCCGCCCGGTGGGGCCGGGTTACTCATAAGGGTCATCACCTGAAGCCCGGTGCCAAGCTTGAAGACGGTGGGCCGAAGATGGGCTTAAGACCCGGAGATGGCTTAAGGCCCGTAGTTACAACCGTCATTATGGTAGAACTTGTAGTGTAAGGTAAGAATAGTTGAGAGTCCGAGCCGGACACTCTTATGAGCCGGCCGGGACTCTGAGAGCTACTGGGCGTCAACCTCTCTATATAAAGGGATGACCCGGCAGCGGTTTAGGGGCAAGAAAGATCTCGTCGAGAGCCAGGCATAGCAGTTAAGCTCCCTGGTCATCGAAACCCTAATCAATACCACCTCAACTGGACGTAGGCTTTTACCTTCACCGTAAGGCGCCGAACCAGTATAAACCCTCGTGTTCCCTGTCCCGTTTAACCCCTTCAAGCTTCCTAGCGGCGATGGCTCCACGACTAAGTCCTAGTTTGAGGACATCTGCCGTGACAATTCCACGACAAGTACAATCCGAGTATTGAATATACTCCAGGCAAAGCCAATGTCATTGCAGATGCTTTGAGCAGGAAGGCTTATTGCAACAGCTTAATTCTCAAGCCATTCCAACCGGATCTTTGTGAAGCTTTCCGCAAGCTGAATCTCCAAGTTGTTCCTCAAGGTTTTCTTGCCAACCTCGTAGTCTCTCCTACTTTGGAAGATCAAATTCGTGAGGCACAACTCCTGGATACCATGGTGAAGAAGGTGAAACGTGGTATCGACAAGGGTCTTTCTAAATACAAGTGCTATCGCATTGATGACAGAGACACTTTATTCTTCGAGGACCGGATTGTGGTTCCTAAAGGTGATCTAAGGAAAGTCATTATGAACGAGGCGCACAATTCTCTTCTTTCCATTCATCCTGGAAGTACGAAGATGTACCATGACCTCAAGCAGTCGTATTGGTGGACTCGAATGAAGCGGGAAATCGCTCAATTCGTGAATGAATGTGACGTCTGTCGAAGAGTGAAAGCAGAACACCAACGACCAGCTGGTCTCCTCCAACCTCTTGCTATCCCAGAATGGAAGTTTGATCATATCGAAATGGACTTCGTGACTGGATTTCCCAAGTCCAAGCGTGGAAATGATGCTATCTTCGTTGTCATTGACAAGCTTTCTAAAGTGGCTCATTTCCTTCCAATCAAAGAATCTATCACAGCAGCTCAGTTGGCAGAGCTATACACCTCCAGGATTGTCTCCTTGCACGGCATTCCACAATTGATTTCTTCAGATCGTGGAAGCATCTTCACTTCTAAGTTCTGGGACTCTTTCCAGAAGGCCATGGGCACTAACATTCGCTTCAGCACAGCTTTCCATCCTCAAACTAGTGGCCAAGTCGAGCGAGTCAATCAAATTCTTGAAGATATGCTCAGGGCTTGTGTCATTTCCTTTGGCATGAAATGGGAAGATTGTCTTCCATATGCCGAATTCTCCTACAACAACAGCTTCCAAGCGAGTTCGGGCAAGGCCCCATTCGAGATTCTCTATGGCAGAAAGTGCCGTACTCCTCTCAATTGGTCAGAGACTGGTGAACGCCAACTTCTTGGCAATGACTTAATCACAGAGGCTGAAGAAATGTGTAAAGTCATCCGTGAAAATCTCAAAGCCGCGCAATCGTGCCAGAAGAGTTACTACGATAGTAAGCACCGTGATGTGGCTTTCGAGATCGGAGACCATGTCTACCTCCGCGTCTCTCCAATAAAAGGCAATCGTCGCTTCGGTATCAAAGGGAAGCTTGCCCCGAGATACGTGGGTCCTTTCAAGATCATTGGCAAAAGAGGCGACCTCGCCTATCAACTTGAGCTTCCTTCCAACTTCGCGAACGTGCACGATGTGTTCCACGTGTCACAGCTTCGTAAGTGCTTCAAGACGCCTGAGCGCACCATCAACTTCGAAGAGATTGACCTTCAAGAAGATCTGTCTTATCATGAGCACCCCGTTGCTATTCTTGAAGAAACTGAGCGCAAGACTCGCAACAAGTCAATCAAATTCCTGAAAGTGAAGTGGTCGCACCATTCCGACCGAGAAGCCACCTGGGAACGCGAGGACCACCTCCGTTCCGAATATCCGGAGTTCTTTCAGTCCTAGATCTTGGGACGAGATCCTCTCGTAGTGGTGGAGTGTTGTAACACCCCGGAGGTAACTTTTCATATTTGTAACTCCAACTCTTGCCATTTTCGGCTATGTGTTATGATATTCCCTCCGTGGTCGGGTTTTGTTTTTCGTTTTTTATTTTTGTTCATGTCATGCATCTCATATCATATCATCATGTGCATTGCATTTGCATACGTGTTCGTCTCATGCATCCGAGCATTTTCCCCGTTGTCCGTTTTGCAATCCGGCACTCCCACCTCCTCCGGCGCACCCCTCTGGTTTTCTTTCGTGAGCGGGTGTCAAACATTCTCGGAATGGACCGAGGCTTGTCAAGTGGCCTTGGTATACCACCGGTCAAGTTTCGTTCCATTTGGAGGTCGTTTGGTACTCCAACGGTTAACCGGGCAACCGCAATGTCCGTTTGTGTGTTGCAGCAAAACCCCTCTCTAAACAGCCCAAAACCCAGCAAACTCACTTCCATGCTCTAGGTCGTTCGATCGTGTGGGCGAAAACCGCACTCCATTTGGAGTCTCCTAGCTCCCTCTAGCTATATATATGTGAGTACCCCCGAAAACATTCGCAGTCCAAACCCTAACCCGCTCCTCCGCGCCGCCGGACGTGTCCGCCCGGGGCCGGACACATCGGCGCCGCCGCCCCAGCCACTCGGAGGGCGACACATGTCGCCTCCGTACGCCGTGCCGCCGCGGCCCGGGAAGCCCGCGTTCGGCCCCCGCCGGGCCCGTGCCTCCCCGCGCCCGAGCCCGCGCAGCTCGCCGCCTCCTTCCTCCCTCCGCCCGCCGGGCCCTGCGCCGCCATCGCCCCCGCCGCCGTCTGCCGGGAGCCCGAGCTCCGCCGGCCGCCGCCGTCCTCCGCCCTCGCCGCCGCGGCTCCGCGCCCCGAGGCGCCGCCGTAGCCCGTCGCCGGCGCCGGCATGCCCGCACCCGACCTTCCCCGAGCCCCGGCGCCTCCTTCCTCCTTCGCTCCGGCCGCCGGCAGCAGCTCCTTCTCCGGCAAGCTCGAGGTCAAGCCGAGCTCGATCCCGATCCAGTCAACGCCCGCGGGTTGACTTTCTTCCCCCCCCCCCCCCCCCGAAATTTTCCCAAGTCTGTGATATTCTACATTCTGTTGCATACTTCCTCATGGCATAACTCTCGGCATATAGCTCTGTTTCGTGCGTGTGATATATCAAAATGTTCGCCTCATGATGCTCTACATTTTGTTCAATTGCACCATGTTCATTTGAGGCCATATTGTTGCCCAAATCTCTGGTGCAAGAGTGCTAGTTGCTGTTATCTGCTGTTACTTATCAGAACTTGGAGATTTGTTAATTTTTTTTGCATTTAATCTGTGCATCTTATGAGCATGAGCTCTACATGTGTTTTGTTGTATGCCATGCCATCTTTACAGGGGTGTATGCCATCTAGTTTTGTGATCTCTGTGGTGACTAGCACAAGTATGCAAACTAGGCTTCGTGATGTTTCTGATTTCAGGGACTAATTTTTTCTAAGTCTGTGACTGCTGTTATTTTGTTGCTATGTATTCATGTGGCTACAGAGAGATCCATGCTTATTTTGGTGATGTTCAGTAAGAATGTTTTGTAGATATAGTTGTCATTGATCCATTCATGCCCTTGTTTGCAATTATGGAGTGCCATAGCATGACTCAATCTTGCTCTACTGTTACTATAAAATATTTCTGGCAGATTGTTTACGTGTTATTTAATTTTGCCAAGGTTGTTGTAGTTGTTTCATACATGCTATGTAATCGCTCTCGCCATGGATAGATTTATAAACATGCCATCTTGTTGTAGGTATGCTTGTTTTGTCATGCATTGCTTTGTGGTGAGTGCATCAAGCTCACCAAGATGCCTTCATATTATTATTTCTGCCATGCTCTGTTTTCTGCCAAGTCTGTAACCTGTTAACGAAACTTGCTATGTTTACATGGTTGCCATCATATCTTCTGGTCCCTTTTGGCTTATGGTCAGTAAGGGACTTTTGTCATATGAATTTAGTATAATACTTTCATGCCTTTTTTTGCCATGTTAAGTTCCTTTAGCATGTTGTTTTCGTGCTCTGAACATTGCTACCTGATGCTGTTTCAGGCATGTCCAGTAATTTCACTAAGTCTGTGAACCTGTTATCTTTTGCACTTTTGCCATGCTTGTTTGAACCTGTTATGTTGTGATCTAGCCATAGCTCAGTGTTCATCTTTTATTAATCATCTCCTGTAGATTACTGCCATATGCTTTGTTGCTACGTTGGAGTGCTGTAGCTTTGTTTCTTGTTGTATTCTAAGTGCTATCATGCTGTTAATCGCAGATTCGTGTCATCTTTGTTTTGCTTGCCTTTTGCAAACCGTGCATCCGTTTCCGGTGATCTTTATATCGATTTCGACCGAAATCATCTCATCTTTCCAGTGGCATGCTTGGTTTGCCAATTTACTGCTTTGTTCATCATTTTCCTTCCGGAGCACGCATATGCATCGCATATCACATCTCGCATATCATTCATGTATTGCATCATGTTGTTTGTGCATTTCCCGTGTTTGATTGTGGTTCCGTTGCTTGTTGTTCTTGTTTTGGGTAGAGCCGGGAGACGAGTTCGTGAACGAGGAGCCTGTTGAGTACGCTTACGAGGATCAAGCTTTCGACAACTCTGAGAACCTTGCAGGCAAGATGACCACACCCTCGAAATCACTTCTATCTTTGCTTTGCTAGTTGTTCGTTCTATTGCCATGCTGCGCTACCTACCACTTGCTATATCATGCCTCCCATATTGCCATGTCAGCCTCTAACCATCCTTTCCTAGCAAACCGTTGTTTGGCTAAGTTACCGCTTTTGCTCAGCCCTTCTTATAGCGTTGCTAGTTGCAGGTGAAGTTGAAGTTGGTTCCATGTTGGAACATGGATATTTTGGGATATCACAATATCTCTTATTTAATTAATGCATCTATATATTGGGTAAAGGGTGGAAGGCTCAGCCTTATGCCTGGTGTTTTGTTCCACTCTTGCCGCCCTAGTTTCCTCATACCGGTATTATGTTCCTTGAGTTTGCGTTCCTTATGCGGTTGGGTGATATATGGGACCCCCTTGACAGTTCGCCTTGAATAAAACTCCTCCAGCAAGGCCCAACTTTGGTTTTACCATTTGCCACCTAAGCCTTTTCACCCGGGTTTTCGCGAGCCCGAGGGTCATCTGTATTTAAACCCCCGGGCCAGTGCTCCTCTGAGTATTGGTCCAACCTGTCAGTCGCCGGTGGTCACCAGGGGCAACTCTGGGCTCGCCTATCGGAAGCTTGGACAATCCGGTGTGTCCTGAGAACGAGATATGTGCAGCTCCTATCAGGATTTGTCGGCACATTCGGGTGGCTTTGCTGGTCTTGTTTTACCATTGTCGAAATGTCTTGTAAACCGGGATTCCGAGACTGATCGGGTCTTCCTGGGAGAAGGTTTATCCTTCGTTGACCGTGAGAGCTTATGATGGGCTAAGTTGGGACACCCCTGCAGGGTAATATCTTTCGAAAGCCGTGCCCGCGGTTATGAGGCAGATGGGAATTTGTTAATGTCCGGTTATAGAGAACTTGTCACTTGACTTAATTAAAATACTTCAATCGCGTGTGTAGCCGTGATGGTCTCTTCTCGGCGGAGTCCGGGAAGTGAACACGGTTTGAGTTATGAATGACGTAAGTAGGAGTTCAGGATCACTTCTTGGTCATTACTAGATGACGACCGTTCCGTTGCTTCTCTTCTCGCTCTCTTTTGCGTATGTTAGCCACCATATATGCTTACTGCCTGCTGCTGCTCCACCTCATTACACCATCCTCTCCTATAAGCTTAAATAGTCTTGATCTCGTGGGTGTGAGATTGCTGGGTCCTCGTGACTCACAGATTCTACCAAAACAGTTGCAGGTGCCGACGATGCCAGTGCAGATAATGAAATCGACCTCAAGTGGGAGTTCGACGAGGAACGTGGTCGTTACTATGTGTCTTTTCCTGATGATCAGTAGTGGAGCCCAGTTGGGTCGATCGGGGATCTAGCATTTGGGGTTATCTTATTATCATTTGGATTTTGACCGTAGTCGGTCTATGTGTGGATTTTGGATGATGTATGAATTATATTTATGTGTTGTGTGAAGTGGCGATTGTAAGCCAACTCTCGTTATCCCATTCTTGTTCATTACATGGGATTGTGTGAAGATGACCCTTCTTGCGACAAGACCACAATGCGGTTATGCCTCTAAGTCGTGCCTCGACACGTGGGAGATATAGCCGCATCGTGGGCGTTACAAGTTGGTAATCCATACCCCTACCGAAACTCGAGAGTCCGTTACCTCCAACGGTACACTCGGGCTCCATGCCACTTCTCCTCCTCCGCCGTTCCGTACATCTCCTCCGACTGCCGCACAGGTACCATCAGCTCCTACGATACACACCATGCCCGGAAACCGTTCGGTGAAATGCCCGTGCTATTTTTTTGCCCCTTTTTCTTTTAAGCAATGGATTCAAATATGACGTACATACATGAGCACTATGTTGAGTTATCCGACGGCTCATCCGACGAGGAGGACTACACAGATGAGACGGCAATGATGCAGATGGTCCTTGCGGACGCGGAGCGTGCGGAAGAGCATGTTCTCAATTTCGAGGGATCGATCAAGGGTCATCGAGTGCTCAACCGCAACAGGGCGTGCGACCATTTGACGCTGATGGGCGACTACTTTGCCCCCCTCTTCACTCATAATTTTCACCAGCGCTTTCGGATACGCAAAAAATGTCTTCGACCGTCTCTACCATGGCGTCCGGTCCTTTGATGACTACTTCATCTTGAAAAGGATGCCGTTGGAAGGATTGTGTTCTCTGTTATCGGAAGTGCACGACCGCACTACGAATGCTTGCATATAGCATGGCCGCTGATTCCTGAGATGTGCACCTATGGATATCTGAGATCATATGCAGAGATGTCATGGTCGAATTTGCAACTTCCATGGTCTCGGTGCTTGGACCTCAGTACCTGAGAGAACAAACTGTGACAGGCTCTTGGCAATCTCAGAAGTAAGAGGGTGGCTTGGTTCGCTCGGATCACTTGATTGTATGCATTGAAAATGGAAGAAATGTCCAAAAGCTTACAAGTCAATACCAGGGTCATGTTAAGAAGTCCACCATAATTTTTGAAGCATTTGCATCGCATAATCTTTGGATTTGGCATGCTTTCTTTGGCATGCCTGGGTCTCACAATCACATCAATGTGCTGCAACGTTCACCATTATTTGCTAGGATGACTAATGAAAAAGCTCCTCCTAGCCACTATACTGTCATTGTCATAAGTACATCATGAGCTACTACCTGATTGATGGTATCTACCCTCTGTGGGCTATCTTTGTCAACATCATCTCTAACCCAATTGGCCGTAAAAAGTCTCAATTTTCCCAAAAACAAGAAGCAGTTAGAAAGGACATTGAGAGGGCATTTGGAGTTCTGCAGCCACGTTTTGCAGTTGTTCGTGGACCTGCTAAACAATGTGATTCGGAGACCTTGTGGGAGGTGATGACCTGTTGTGTGATAATACACAACATTGTCCCGAAAGATGAGGGTGAGGATGCTGCCGCGGGTATTGAATTTGAGAATATGGGTGATCCTATCGAACTTCTAGACCAGAATCCGGCCACATTTGAAGAGTTCGTTCAAATGGACCAACAAATTCGGCATCGACCAACTCACGAGCAAATGAAGGAACATTTGATCGAGAATCCAGGGTGGTTAAAGGGGACAACAATATTGGAGTGTAATATTTGAACTTATTTAAATTAGAGCTACTGCTATATTTGAACATTTGAACTATTCTAGACTATATATGCAACTATTTGAGTGTGTGCGCTTTTAATCTTTTAAGCCAGATGTATGCGGGTAGTGTCCATGGATTGATCCCTCTGTTCGCGGACGGATGCGAGAACAAATTTGAGGGTCAGTGTTCGAGTTGCCCTAACTGCATCCACATCAGGATATATTAAATTCGGCACCTTAGCGCCAGGACGTGTCCGCGGACAGTGACTAATCAATCCTACAGTCGTCGCATCCATAGCTATGTAAGCTATGTAACTTATATTCAGTACTCTAAATCCATACTATTTAAACAAACTAAAATTACTAAAATCATCAATGAAACATACAGATATTGAAACATCGCAGTTCAGCTGATGGACAAAGATCTAAACTAAAATTACTAAAAATGCATAGAGACGAAGAGGGTTGCACATCTTCACACCAGTTTCTCGCCGGTCATTTGCCCGTTCGGTCACCAGAGCGGTTGTAACCCTCCGTATAGACGTCAAAGTCGTCAGAGCCATCAGTGACACCGAAGTCTTCAGACGAGGAGTCAATGTAGTCGGCCATCCTCCAGACGCCACGGTTCTGCTGCTTCGCCAGCTTTGTGGCTTTCGCTGCTGCCACCGCCGCTTCGCGCTCCGATTGCTCATGCTGAGTCGGAGCGCCTTGACGTTCTTCCGACGGAGCCGACACACATCTGTCTCCGCCGTCATTAGTGAGCGGTATAGAACAACTGCGATGAGCTTCTCCTCGCATTAGGCTCTGGCAAACTGCGTCGGCAACAAGTGGAAGATGCAGTCTCCTCTGCCCCCGCCGTCCTCTCCCTAGCGTGCTGCCTCTTGCGGTGGGTTACACACGCCTCTGATTCTGACGTCCGTGCCCGCGGCACGGGCATGAGCACCCAGTAATGCCTGTGAGGAGCTGCTGCCGGAGGGGGAGAAGAAGGGTGTCAGGCCAGTGGAGCAAAGAAGGCCGAGAGCACGGAGCTGACCACGTTGCACGACGGGCCATTGCCGGCGTCCACGCTGCGGCGCTGGGCGACAAGGGACGGACCGGAGACCAAGCTTCCGTCCGTGTCGACTGCTGCAGCACGATGCGGAGTGCTAGCTCCATATCGTCGCCCCGGTTCGCCTCACGGACGAAGGCATCCTAGTCGTCCTCGCTACCGGATCCGGCGCCACCACCATTGCTGGTGCTTGACACTAGGATGGAGAGAGGAGGGGAAAGGACAAAGAGGGGAGGGAATCGACGAAGAGCGGAGCGGATGGTGAGAGAGTGTGCTAGGGTTTGTTCTAGGTGGGATATTTACTTTTATGTGGGAATTGAGTGGCGTATGTGCGGGCCAGGGTGGATCGGACTGACATGGCGGGCGTGACCAGACGCGTCCGGCCGGCTTATATCCACCCTAGGTTTAGATTGGATATGAGGGGTGTCGGTCAGCCCAGGCATATAGAGGCCGTTTGAGGAGTCCATTGGGTCAAGGAAAAGTGGCTCGTCACTGACTGGGCCGTCATCCCGGTCAGTATAGGAAGCCCAGCTGTAGATGCTCACATGTAAATTTTTATTGTTGGTATCTGGGTTATGAACACAGAGTTGATTGGAGATTTCTCGAGGGAGCTTTAATAAACTGAGTTTCTACAGTAAGTGGTCAGCTTGGGTGACACAGTGTGTGAGTTCGATGAGATATTCTGGTAAGTGTAATGATGAGATTCTCCTTCCATTAAAGTATTTTGAGGCGGGTCAAGCAAGTTGATTCTTCAAGTCTCTATCTTTTCTTAAGGGTAATTCAAGTCCGTATCTGTTCCTCTTTGTAGCTGATGGTCTTTTGAGTATTTTGAACTATGAAATAGGGGTAATACATTATCTCTGACAAAGATTGCAAAAATTAATTACGGAGTCTCCATCTTGTTCTTCGTTGACGACAGTCTCCTCTTGTTCAAGGTCCCTGTTGAGCAAGCCAATCTAGATTTTTTTACTGTACCTGGTATGAGAAGCGGTACAATCTCCTCTTGTTCAAGGTCATTGTTGAGCAAGCTAATCTAGGTTTTTTTACAGTACCTGGTATGAGAAGCGGTACAATCTCCTCTTGTTCAAGGTCACTGTTGAGCGAGCTAATCTAGTTTTTCTTTACTGTACCTGGTATGAGAAGTGGTACGAGCGGAGACGCTCGTACCGGATCTCGTCTTCTCTTCAAGAAAGTTCGGAGGCTTAGACACTGCTCTGATACGAGGAGCGACACGATCATGGCTGCATGTACTAGCCTCGTCTTTTGTTTTGGGCATCTTTGAAATTTTTGCGCCGCTTTGGTACGAGGAGAAATACGAACGCGGCTGCTCGTATCATCCTCGTTTTCTATTTTGGACTTTGAGGCTTACTCCTGAATTTCTGGTACGACTGGCGGTACAAGCATGGCTACTCGTACTCACCCCGTCTTCTTCTATGTTTCCTTTTTTTGTTGTTGCAGAAATCTTCTATGTTTCCTTTAGATAACTCATTCTTTGCTTTCCATTCAAGCCCCGCATGTTATCTTCTAGGACATGTTTCTTCTAGAAAACATGATTTCTTAGTCCTTATTAAACATCACAGAAGATTTATTGATAACCAAAATTTATTATTTTCTTTCTTTCCTGATATGATGGGTTGCCTCCAATTTAATGTTGTTTTTAAGGTTGCTTAGTTCAACCTTATTTTCTTACATTCGCATACGGACTCTTGACGGCCCGTTTCTTCTAACACATGCCACATCTACTCTCTTAGGAGGTGGAACGTACTCCCTCTGTCCCATAATATAAGAACGCTTTTTACACTGGTGTAGTGTCAAAAACGTTCTTATATTATGTGACGGAGGGAGTACTTCTTTACTTCTCCAGGCTTCCTCGAAAAGTGTCTTAGATTTCTGTGTTGTGGACTTTAAAGGTTACCTTTCCTTCCGCTCCATCCACTGCTGCACCTGCAGTATTAAGAAAGGTTCTTCTAAAACTAATAGATAATTTTCCATCTTCCGGCATATCAACTATAACAAAATTAGTAGGAATGTAATGTTGACCTGGCGTTAATAGGACGTTTTGACAATACTACTTGTTGTTTAGTAGGCTTGTCTTGGAGTAGGGCGTTTCGGTGCCCAGGCTCATCTACATCCGGTTAGAAATTTTTTTGTAAAAAATTTAAAACAAATTCAAAAAATTCCATTTTTTTTGTGTGGTAGACAATTTGATGCGTGAGGCCCGCTCCTAATTTCAAGTCATTTGGACATTTGAGCAGCTCTCAGCAAAAAAGACAAATCGGACCAAAACAGTACATGAACAGTAAATATTTTTACAGACCCCCAATTTGTCTTTTTTGCTGAGAGCTGATCAAACGTTCAAATGACTTGAAATTTGGAGCGGGCCTCACACATAAAATTGTATACCCCACAATTTTTTTTGGAATTTTTGGAATTTTTATAATATTTGTTTTGATTTTTTCCGTAAGCGCAGGTGCAAATGAGCTCGGGTGCAGAGATGGATTTTCGGCTTGTCTATCATCTACAATGTTATAGCAGTAGGAGCATATGCTCCCAAATCTAAAGCCTACCATCTACAATGTTATAGTAGTAGGAACATATGTTCCCAAATCTAACTTTTTATAGAGTGAAAGTGGCATAACACTTACCCCTGCTCCTAAGTCGCATAGACCATTATGAATATCCGCCGTGCCGATAGAGCAAGAGATTTTCGGTATACCCAAATTTTTTGGCATCTTCTTATAGTAGTCACGAGCTCCTTTGGAACAATGCTCCTTTCCTTATTAAGGATATCTCTTAAGAATTTAGCACAAGTAGGGATTTTCATAATATCAACAATAGGTACTTGCATATGAAGATTTTGTAAGGCTTTCGCGAAAGAACCATAAATCTCATTGTTAGAATGAGTCTTTGCTGCTTTCTTTGGATATGGGAGAGTAGTTTTTTTGCTTTACCTTTCTCTTTACCTCATGTGGTAGTTACAATATAATCTGGCGCTTTCCTCTTGTAGAGGCTTGTTGTGCTTCTCTTTTCCATTGTTTTGAGCCTCTTCTTGCTCTTGAATCATTTCCTCCCTATCTCTTGTGTCCGTTATCTCGCTGTCTGAATCAGTTTCTTCAATATCCTTAGTACCTTCATCTTGGTCATGCGCATCTTGTTGAGGAGAGCCCTATTCAGCTAGAATTTAGAAGATCTTCTTCATCTTGACTTTGCTTTTGACTTTCTCTCCTCCTCTGAGTTTGTTCTTCTTCATACCAAGCTGGTCCCTTCGTATCCTGCATGCTTTTACCACTTTCTGGTAGTAATGATATTAGAAGAAACAAAGTTATATTTATCATATTGACCTAGAATTAAAGATGAGTTTAAAAAATTTGTTCACATTGATCAGCTTCAATCATGCGAGAATGTTTGTCAAGATTTTTCACGGCATGACTTAATCCATCACCCTTTAGTAAGGCGAGATATAATTTTCTCATTTTGATAGATACATCTATTTAGCTCTTGATTAAAGTCTTCTTGATAATGTCTAAATTTATTAAACGACTCATAAAGTTCATCTTTCTACTAGTAGAGACTAAATGGATTTATACTTTTATTCCGAAGCAATCATGTAGGCTCACCTTTTTCTATTCTCACCTCTCTAAATTCTTCCATATCTTTGACATGATAGACTTTCCTTGGAGTAAATTCAGTAAGCTCTTCATCGTACAATTGTACTCTCGTAGTCACTATTGTTTGAGTGAGGTTTTCTCCTTCCTTCATTGTCAAGGACATGAACACTCCACCTACACTAATGTCAAGAACAAGTTTAGATTCGCCACTCAATCCATCATAAAACATTTGAAGTATGAAGTGTTCGGCGAAGCCATGGTTCGGTAAAGAATTGTGAGTTTAGAAAATCTCCCCCAAACTTCAGATATGCACTCTCCAATAATTTGAGTGAGAGCTACTACATCCTCTCAGACTGGCCATCTTGGAGTAAGGGAGAAACTTCTACATAGATCTACCAACGCAACCCTTCCAACTGGTTATGCAATTATGTCGAAGCATGTCAAACCATACCCCTTAAAGTTTTTTCCACCTTCGGGCTTATAGTCATGTCTGAATACAAAGATTTAATGTCAATAATTCTAGACCTTTTAAGTTTTTCTTGTAGTTTCAGACTCTCTCATGTCAGGAATCTATCAATATAGCCCGGCAGATATTGTTTCCTTGAGCGTATAGAACTCCAATGTGAAGCAGTAAACATCTATAGTAATAATAATACCTACAAATTAGTTAAAAAAACCAAACTCGATGCTTAGCTCCTCAGCAACGGCGCCAGAAAATACTTGATATCCTGCAAGACACACATGGCTAGTTGCCCAACACTCTCGTTTAAGTATCCAATATAGCATCGTTCCCACAACGAGCAGGATGCAAGTGTTAACGTGAATGTTTCTATCACACACGAGTTGTCATAAGTCTCGTGTGAATTGACTATTTTGTTATCTGCAAGGATTACAATGGTGACCGAAGACAAATGATTACAATGTAAAATAAATAGGCTAAAATTAAGACTACACGCAAAGGACATAAAAGTAAAGAATGGGGAATAAACTATGGTTTTCCTGCAATACAGAAGTTAGGCGCAGAGAAATTTAGGTCATGGTGAGTATATAACCCTTGAATAGCCATACTCCTCTTGTCAGGATTGTTTGATTCTATTGTCCTTCCTTCCGTTACCATTTGCAATGGTCAACTCGGTAATTAAGGCCATTAGACCGGACCAATGCTTTAAGTATTGTGGCTTCCCGTTATTCTCATATTATCTTGGCTCCTCATTGATACCAACACACGTCACCTGAAGGTCGCAATTCACTAAACAATATGTGGTTACTTGTGTAGGTCTTGTGATCATGTTGTTTGGAAAAGGGTGGGCCTCTCTACTCCAACATCAATCGATTACCCTTGGGACTAGACTACACCGCTAGCCTCCAATCCTGACATATGGAGCCTCATTGTCATACTAATGCTATGGAAGATATGGGAGGCAAGAAACACCAAGGTTTTTCTAGGAAAGACATTCATTCGGTCATCTCCATACAATGTACGATGTACTGATGATCTAGACCTCTGGACACAGACTTAAAAAAGACTCTCATGAAGGAGTCCACTTCCTTGTGTTGGCATTCCCCTCCTCACGCTTGCGCATTTCTATAATTCTCATGAGCTTGGGTAATTGCTCTTAAACCCACTGCCCCTTTTGAGCAATATATTTAGGTGGAGGGACGCCACCCGGTGATTCCTCAATTTTTTACTGATACAGTCACTAATGCTCTAACCATCAGCTTTCAGTGAGAAAATAACAACATTTCACGTTTTTGAGACTTGAGGGTCAGGGATAACTAACATAGAGTTGATGACCAAACATAGACTTTCACAACGCTGAGGGACCAAAAAGAACTTTTCTATATTTGTTTAATTTATTTAATATTGTAATAGTAGAATCAGGTATATCACTACCAACTCTCGATTATATAACAATGGAGTTTATGTAGAGTCTCTGAACCCTACTGCTTGTACTATACATATATACACATCACTTCATTGCGCCAAAACGGACTGCACACTGCCTAACGTTTTTGGAAGTTTAAGAACTTGATGGAGTAGCCGAAGACGAAGAAGATGGCAATGATGTAAGCAAAGTGGGCTAGGACAACATAGCCAAGGAAATCATGCCGCACGCCCAAATTATCCTCCAAGAATTGCTTCACCACCATAGGGCTCCCACCGGGGACTAGCAGAGAACCGCCATGGTCACCAAACTGCGATGCAACAACACCATAGATGGTCCAAGACACTGGGTTGGCCCAGTAGTACCACCTCCACCAAATCGGTATCGCCTGCAACAATAAAAACAACAACCATCCATACATCCATCACAACAATCCTTAATCAACGAATTTGGTTAATTGACACGTAACACGGTTAATCTTAGCTTGCTTACTGTTCTGACAACGAGGAACCCAGCAAACAGGTTCCAGAGAGGGAGTACAAAGGATACGAGTATGCTTGCAAGCATTGCAGACGGAGTCAATGATACCAACATCATGCCGAACAATGTGAAGTAGTTGAAGCTTGCAATAATGAAGAACATGAAATAGAAGAACTTGTCAACTTTCCAGTCATATCCAATCATCACATAGATGAGGATTGTGTATAACATCCCTTGGAGGATGTTGTAGATGATCTCCATGCATGCCTGCACAAATAAAAATTGCACAATTTTGAGAATGGATGGATTTAAAACTTGTTCATATCTCAAATGTTCAGCGGACAATTTCAAAGAGGAGCTATATAAGGCCAAAATGATTCACAAACAAAATCAAACCTTTCACCACTTTTACTTTATTAAACTCATTCAATTTATAATATTATAAGCAGGTCGTTGTTAATTCTTTAAAAAAATCTAGTTTTTCACCCTCCCTGATTTGAGGTTTCTAATTGTTTCTTAATTTTTAGCTAAGTGATAATCATAGCAACTTCAGAACTTGGGCTCCTTGTATTTGGAATAGGATGGGCTCATACCTTCACCCTGAACAAGCTCAGTGCATCCAAACTACCCCCTTCGTCCCAAAATAAGTGTCGCTCATTTAGTACAAAGTTGTACTAAAGCAACGACACTTATTTTGGGACGGAGGGAGTGTTAAATTTCAATCAAAATGAGTATCAAATTGATCAAGAAATTACCTGAGCTAATGCATAGGATAATGGAGAGTACATCCCTGCCGCCTTTTCACGGTAGAAAACTGTTCTCTCAATTGACACAACAGGCTGAACGGTGAAGCAATTGGTAGCCCCAAGGAAGAAGACAGCAGCATAAGTGGCCCCAAGTAGATTGTACAAGTCTTGTTGCGATTCTCTAGCCAAAAATTAACCAGATGAGAAAATATCAGTGCCTCCATAGAGTTAAATTAATGTATCATCCTCTCAAACCTCGATTATAGCAAGAAAATAGGATCATACATTTTTGTTCCTTTTTGCCAAAACACAGTGCCAAATACAAGACCATCGAGCAACGTCATAAGATAGCGCATGGCATTGTAGGGTGGATTCTTCCAATAAGATTTGTATTGCTTCCAGAAGTTTGCAACACATTGGTTGTAGAAATTTTGAGAATACTTTGTAGGAAATGAGAGATCCTGATAGCCTGGAGGGGGAACGCCCAATTCCTTAATAAGGTCTTGGTTTTTCCTGGCCATATTTAACAAATGTGAATTCTTGTGGATAGTATAAATGAAAACAACTGCCTTTTTGGCACTTCATTTCAAGAGCATATGTATTTGTTTTAGTGGAAATGACAACTAGTTAATAATTGTGAAAGGTTATGTTCAACGACTGGGTCTACTTACCTATGAAGAATGGAATTAGCATAAATTTCCGCAAAATTTATGTTCAAGTGAGCCTCAGCTAAAGTGGAGCTAACTTCCAGCATCCATGTTGCAGGATTATATCCTTTTGTGATCTTAGCCACACCTGGAATTTCCTGCAATGCAATGGCAGCCTCATGGGCTAGTCTTACTTTTGCTACATCTTCAAGGAGTTCAGGTATGTTTGGTCTTTAATGACTTTTCTAAGCCCATTGATCATATTTGTAAGTAGTCTATCCGTCAAACTGAAAACTAGTAAAATCCTGGCTACCTCCAAACTTGATTGAATCAGTAAAATCTTGGCTACCCTGAACTAAAACATGTAAGCAAAGGAAACTTACCTCAAAATATTCAACTAGTTTCTCACAGTGACGACCAAGTTCACCAGCATAAATAACCCGCCCTCCTCTTTTCAAAAGCAGAAGCTAGAAAAGGAACTGGCTGTGAGTTACTTGCATTTCAAGAACTAACACAGTTATAACAAAATTATACAATATATACATATATATCGCTAACCAACACTCATGTTGAAGAACATTTATTCTACACCGCCTGAATTTTACATCACCTAAATTTCATCTTATGTCAAAAGTCATGAAGAACATAAGAAAGTGTATACCAGACACTAACATAGAAAACCGTAAACTATATATAACCGATTATTTTCTTGGAGGGAGAGGAGCGAACCTCATCAAAAGACTCAAATATATCAATGCTTGGTTGATGGATCGTGCAAACCACGGTACGCCCAGTGTTGACTGTATTTCTCACTGTCCTCATGACAATTGCTGCGGCTCTAGCATCAAGACCAGAAGTTGGCTCATCCATAAATATAATTGAAGGATTTGCTACTAGCTCCACAGCAATTGTCAGTCTCTTTCTTTGTTCAGTCGATAACCCGTCAACTCCAGGGAGACCAACCATAGCATTACGCAGCACATCAAGTTCTACAAGGGTCATGACTTCCTCCACAAACATCTATGTGAGTGAAGATTAATTTCTTTAGTCACACAAAATAAATAATTTGAAGTTTCAAATATATAGAACATCACATGTTTACTTGAGTATGAAAAATGGCTTGAAATATGTACCTTTCTCGTAGCGTCATCAATATCTGAGGAAAGACGCAGCCAGGCAGAGTACAGAATGGATTCATATACTGTAACATTTGGTGAATGGATATCAATCTGTTCACAATAGCCACTAATGCGGGCAAAAGTTTCTTGCTTTTTAGGGTAACCGGAGAGGGTGATACTTCCTTCAATAGCTCCACTGGTTTTCCTTCCTGCCAGGACATCCATTAGAGTGGTCTTCCCAGCTCCACTCACACCAACTAGTGCAGTCAGAACTCCTGGCCTAAATGCACCACTGATATCAGAGAGCAACTGGAGACGACTTTCTGTGAATCCTTGTTCCTTCATTTCCTGAAACACAAGATGACACATTTTAGTGTTAGAACTGAGTTTTTTTTGTCCACATCAGCAGATAAGTTTACCATACAAGTAACAAAGTTATGTCCTAATAAGATATGTGTGGGATGGCGATAGGTAGGCTTACCGCAGGCATATCCACCCAATAGTTTATATGGTTGAAGGAAAGTGAAAGAGGCTGGAAAGGCAAGGTAGTTCGTGACTGAGTTGGCCTATTTGTGGCTTCCTTGGCACCTGTAGAAACTGCAAGCGTAGATAGTGACTAATTAGTATTGTTATTAAGGCATCAATCGACTTGATAAATATTTCATAAGCTTGAGAACTGCAATAGTCTAAGATGGATAATTAAAGATCTCACCCATAGGTATTGAAGATGGCATAGTAGATGACACACTGGCTTCTGACATTTGCTCTTTGTTTGTGCCATTCTCATTCTCCTCATCTGAAACTAATGTGTTTGATCTACCGCTAGCTGGAAGAAAACAGAGCATATGTAGTGTGTATGTAACTTGCTCACTAAGGCATCAAACAATAATCTTAGCCAACAGAAAATAATGATACTCACGGCTCAAGTATGTTAGGGCCAGAAGGTATAAGATGTTGAACAAAATAGTGAATCCTATAACGGCTCCTATGGAAAGCCAAAAGCCCCAGTCTCCAGTAAACAAGTCTCTGGATTTAAGAATAGCCTTTCCTACCGTTGGTGCATCAATAGTAGGATCATTGTTTGGCTGTAGTACAAATGAAAGGCCACGTATTAGTTGAGATGTTGCCACCTTTACATCACACTAAGATATAATGATCTCCTCACTATCCCAGTTTAAAGAAATCAAAGAAAAATAATACAGTGTTCTGAGAAAAACTTACAGTGGCCCACCTACTGGCAAGGAATTCATTGACCGATATTGCATTCTGACTATACATCATAGGAGATGCCCAGTAAGCCCAGATCCACCATGGTCTGATGTCACCTGTCCACATCAAAATTAGGGACGGAGAAGGTTACTTTGATCCATGCAAATGAGACGTAGATAGCTGATTTATCGTGCCTAGATAGTGAAATATGAATGATTTTTTTTTTTTTAAATATGAATGGTTTTATCATGAAGGCATGCTTACCTCTAGGGATGATAAATCCTCCAAATATGAAAATAATAAGTTGAACAAACATCCCAAAAGTGTTGGCAACAACCATTGATTTCAAAATAGCACCAAGAAATCGGAACAAAGCCATTGCCATTTGGTGAGTAGCGAAGAAAGCTAAAAACTGGCGAAAGAACCTATAATGAGTAGATAGATGAATAATGGAGTTATCAATTCAAAACTTTAAAATGCAGAAAATGGAATGAGCACAAGTATTATTATTATTTATATACGGATGGATACCTTCCTGCAGAAGGTGCAAAGCCCATCACATAGTACGTGAGGACAACCCACACCCCAGCCTCCACAAATGAAACAGGAACTTTCAAGATGATGTTTGCCAGTCCAAAGGTCCATGGGGGGGAGAACAAGAAATCCCTTTGCTTGTAGAACGTAGGAAGGATCTTAATGGTTAGTTGTAGCTCAGCAAACCCATTAAACAAAATGGTGATTAAACTGAAAGTCAGAGCTCCAAAGAATTTAGCACCGTCCGAAATCTGTCCATGGGGCATCTCTGTTCTGAGGAATACAGTCATGGCCATGAGCCCAAGGATGATCAACTGGCTGACCTTGAAGATGTAGATGAAGGAGTTGCGCTTCATCAATAGTTGTTCTCTCGACATCACTGCCTTGAATGACTCCCAGCTGGATTGCCCATACTTCGACGTGGTCAACGCGGCAGGATGGGTTTTGGATTTTTCAAAAGGAATCTTCAGCTCCTCCAGCATTTGCTGACCCACATGGAATGACTTGTAATGTTCAGCAAACTCTAGGACTGGCACATAACGATACTGCTCCTGGTCAAGATACCAGTATTGTTGCTGGTCTTTCTTGGAAGTGACCTCTTGAAGGAAGTCAGCAACTCCTTTCCTCTCCGGGCACCGGAAACCAGCGGATTCAAAAAATTCCAAGATGTTCCCGCGTGGCCCATGGTACACCATGTATCCTTCTGATAGGAGAATTATGTCATCAAACAAGTTGTAGGTCTCTGGCGGTGGTTGTAGAAGGGAGATCATCACAGTGTCATTCATCACATGGACCAATTGGCTTACATATTTTACAATCTGAAATGTGCTAGAGCTATCCAAACCAGTGGAAATTTCATCCATGAACAAAGCCCTTGCAGGTCCTGTTAACATCTCCCCTGCCATCAACAGAAGTGAATATTAGCATAACATTAATTAAGTGAGAAATTCCTTTCTACAATGAGTTGAGCGGAGGAGCTTATTCTATGTAGGTGTGCGTGCATACCAGTTGTGACACGCTTCTTTTGCCCTCCAGAAATTCCTCTGGTCATCTCATCACCGACGATGTTATCGGCGCAAATGTCAAGCCCAAGCACCTAATGGGAGGTTTTTTTTTTAGACTCAGCGTGCAATATTTTGCTAGAGACCTCCATGTAGTTCATAGAATAGTCAAAGCTCACCTTCAGAGTAAGATCGGTTATAATATTAGTCTCATGTCCTTGCACTGCAGTAGCTTTCATGTAAGCATCGATCTCAGGATCTGGATTTATGCCTGCCTCGTGCTCCCTTGCAGTGAGCTCCGCAAGCATGTCATATCTGGCACCGATACCCAAGCATCGCCTGGAGAAATCTAATGTCTCTCTTACAGTCATCTCTGCATTGTGGAGATCATACTGACTGACATACGCACTGGTCCTCTGAGGGTAGAACTCGGAAAAAGTATGACCACAATATGTGATGCTGCCAGATACCTGGGTGTGTTGAAGTATCCAAAGGATGGTGATTATTTTTATCTTATATGGATGTGATCATAATGCATAAGCAAAAAATTAACAAGATGAGTTAAAACCTTGAGGCTTTTGTCAAGCTTCCCTGTAAGGGCTCGCATAAGTGTGCTCTTTCCTGAAGAAGGAGGTCCAAGAAGAAGGGTCATCCTGAAAACAATATGCATGTCGAAAACTTACTTTGCTTCAAAAGGTACAGTTGATCAGTCTGTGCATTTTCCTTTTCCTTGGTGAGTTTGTATTTGAGGAAAGCCACTGTGTATTTTTTTTTCCTTTTGAGATTACATTTAGTGGAAAGCAATAAAATGAACGACTTGTTTTTCTTGCAGGAAGGATGATTGCTACATACTGAAAACCGATTTTGGGGACTACCTGCAGTATCTAAAAACACGAAACTAGATGTAACGTAATAAATTGATATTGGCTCAGGATGTGCATGAGAGACATGTGAGGGAGATAATGAGCCTGCTACAGTTATTGTTCTTGCTGGCATAATAAAAGAAACAATTGCAGGAAGAAGAATGTGATGATTTGGTTGTTACCTGGATGGTTTGAGGATGCCATATGCGTGTTTGAGTACGGTAGTGGTCCTCTTGTTTGAGGAGCCAAATCGTCCAATAAGACCCTGTCGTCGTCGTCGTGGTGTAAACATTCCATCAAATTCAATTCATCCACGACGATGCATATACGCCTAGTGTGAATAATGACGATGCATATACGCCTAATATGCACGGTAATGGATAATTATGGGTAGATCATGCAAAATGTGAATAAGCAACCAGTGTTAGAAACAAGCAAGGAATTAGCTCATGATAGGGCAAGAAGCGCCTAATTGGCCTCTGTTTCCTTCCCGTGGTAAGAGTGACTTCACCACGACTTAGCTAGCATAGCACACGCCTTGGCCTCTTAAAGACATTTCGTCGAACACCTCCATGACGCTCGCCATTGGAGCCAGCGCGCGTATCCCATCTCCGCCGCCGAAGTAAGGGCCGGCGGCGCAGGTCGAGGTCTCTGCTGCCCCTCTCCCCTGTCTCTTTCTCGTGGTGTCCTCTCTCTTCCCGGTACGTCGGCAGGTAGGCAAGGGCGGGTGCGGAGAGCAGCTGCGGTGGTTGTACGGGTGTAGAGGGAGCAGCGGCGGGTGTGGAGCATAGGCTCCCCTATGCTCATCTGAATTACTTCTCCGAGCTGTGGCTCAACCACTCTGTCCCTTATGTGTTTTTTTGTTCTCTGAACCACAGCTCGGCAGCACACTATGTTAGTCATTTCATCAAGGCTCAAACAACAAATGATGCAGAGCAAACCAACCTATAATTGGACGGTTAGGTGGACAATGATATCTCAGCGCTTCAGGGTTCAAGTCCTGATGCTCGCATTTATTCTGGATTTATTTTAGGATTTCCGGTGATGCGTGTTCAATGGGAAGAGACGTTTCTGTCTACTACGAGGAACCTACGGTGGCTTCGTAAAATCTCAAGATGATATGATAGCTCAGTCTCTCGGAGATGCATATAGGGGCAGAGTGTATGTGCGTGCTTTCATAGGGGGAAAGACTCCCGACCTAAATATATTTAAAAATGATAGGTAGCCTTCACTAATGGGTAGTACTCTCTCCGTAAAATCAAGAAATTTCAGAAAAAAATTGGCGCAAGATGCTCCTGTGCGTTAACTCCGTGATTTTTTTAATGAAGTTTGAACATTCGAGGAGCCCGTGGCAAAATAAAATCAGGCATGAACAATGCGACTTTCAAAAGTTTCTTAGACGCCTGAAATATTTCTTTTTTGCCACGAGCTCCTCAAATGTCAAAACTTTCATCAATTTTTGCACGGTGATCATGCATTTGAGCATCTTGTTGCAAAAAAATCCAGATTTTTAAAACTATTTTTTACCTATTTTATTGTTCAAATCTGGGCTCAGATCCAAATCGCCGCCTCCATTGCTGCCTCCACATCTATTATGGTGTTTGCAGAGTTTTCCTTCTTGCTGTTGCTTTCCTGATTCACATGGTCATGTGCTTGAATGATGCTATTAAATCTTGACCCTGCGAAAGATGCATTGTCGTATACTTTCCTCTGGACCGACAGAGATGAGCAAGGGGCATATGTGTATTTCTTCAAATATGTTATTCTCTGTTTGACATTAGTGATATTTTTGGCACTTTGGTTATCACTAGTGGTATTTGAAACTTTGGGATTTACCTAGTGGTATTTTGGCTATCCTTTATTGAAAATATTTTGTATATATGCCGCCATTTATGATTTTAATTTCATTTTCCTTCTTTTCTAGTGCGTATCATATATTAGAGAATAAGGAGTGAGACCGCTCAGCTACAGTGGCATGTTCATACATCCTGACAAGATGCACAAAACACATCATCCATCTACCTAAAACACCAATGGCACTATCTGGAAATCTCTCTGCCTATCTAGCTAACGATGAGCAAAAGGCTTCTCCGACCCCAGAAACCTAGCCACAATCCTTGCTCTCCCTTCCCAATCAGTGGCAGAGAGGACCACATCCGCGGCAGGTACCACATGATGAAACATCACCGCATTCTTATGCTTCCAGACTTCCAAGAGCGTGATAGTGAGGATGGTTCAGACGTCCTTCGAGGCAACCTCTGAACACAAGGAACCCTAGCCGACGAGTGTGTCATTGGCTCGAGGCACCTACTTGGCTTTACCACAAGCAGAGAGTTGATACGTTTCCAACGTATCTATAATTTTTGATTGTTCCATGCTATTATATATTCTGTTTTGGATGTTTAATGGGCTTTATTATACACTTTTATATTATTTTTGGGACTAACCTACTAACCCAAGGCCCAGTGCAAATTGCTGTTTTTTTTGCCTATTTCAGTGTTTCACAGAAAAGGAATATCAAACGGAGTCCAAACGGAATGAAACCTTCGGGAGAGTTATTTTTGGAACAAACGTGATCCAGAGGACTTGGAGTGGACGTCAAGAAATCAACGAGGAGGCCACGAGGCAGGGAGGCGCGCCTGCCCCCCCTGGGCGCGCCCCACCCTCGTGGGCCCCTCGTGGCTCCACCGACCTACTTCCTCCTCCTATATATATACCTACGTACCCCGAAACCAACCAGGAGCACCGCGAAACCCTATTTCCACCGCCGCAACCTTCTGTACCCGTGAGATCCCATCTTGGGGCCTTTTCCGGCGCTCCGCCGGAGGGGGCATTGATCACGGAGGGCTTCTACATCAACACCATAGCCTCTCCGATGATGTGTGAGTAGCTTACCTCAGACCTTCAGGTCCATAGTTATTAGCTAGATGGCTTCTTCTCTTTCCTTGGATCTCAATACAAAGTTCTCCTCGATCTTCTTGGAGATCTATTCGATGTAACTCTTTTTGTGGTGTGTTTGTCGAGATCCAATGAATTGTGGGTTTATGATCAAGATTATCTATGAACAATATTTGAATCTTCTCTGAATTCTTTTATGTATGATTGGTTATCTTTGCAAGTCTTTTCGAATTATCAATTTGGTTTGGCCTACTAGATTGATCTTTCTTGCAATGGGAGAAGTGCTTAGCTTTGGGTTCAATCATGCGGTGCTCGATCCCAGTGACAGAAGGGGAAACGACACGTATTGTATTGTTGCCATCGATGATAAAAAGATGGGGTTTATATCATATTGCTTGAGTTTATCCCTCTACATCATGTCATCTTGCTTAAGGCGTTACTCTGTTCTTATGAATTTAATACTCTAGATGCATGCTAGATAGCGGTCGATGTGTGGAGTAATAGTAGTAGATGCAGGCAGGAGTCGGTCTACTTGTTGTGGACGTGATGCCTATATACATGATCATGTCTAGATATTCTCATAAATATGCACTTTTCTATCAATTGCTCGACAGTAATTCGTTCACCCACCGTAATACTTATGTTATCTTGAGAGAAGCCACTAGTGAAACCTATGGCCCCCGGGTCTATTTTCCATCATATAAGTTTCCAATCTATTTTACTTTACAATCTTTACTTTCAATCTTTATCATAAAAATATCAAAAATATTATCTTATCATCTCTATCAGATCTTACTTTTGCAAGTGGCCGTGAAGGGATTGACAACCCCTTTATCGCGTTGGTTGCAAGGTTCTTATTTGTTTGTGTAGGTATGAGGGACTTGCGTGTGGCCTCCTACTGGATTGATACCTTGATTCTCAAAAACTGAGGGAAATACTTACGCTACTTTGCCGCATCATCATTTCCTCTTCAAGGGAAAACCAACACATGCTCAAGAGGTAGCAAGAAGGATTTCTGGCGCCGTTGCCGGGGAGTCTACGCACAAGTAAAGACATACCAAGTACCCATCACAAACTCTTATCCGTCGCATTACATTATTTTCCACTTGCCTCTCGTTTTCCTCTCCCCCACTTCACCCTTGCCGTTTTATTCGCCCTCTCTTTCCGTTTGTCTCTTTTCGCTTGTTCTTTGTGTCGCCGTGTGTTAGATCGTTAGTCGTCATGGCTAATCCTTCTATCATTGTTAGTACTCCCGATAATGAAGTTCTTAATTTTAAACAAAGGGAGGGAGAAAATCTAAAAGATGCTTGGCATAGAATTTGCAATGCTTAGAATAGATCTACTCGGAAGCAATCCACTTCCGTTCTTCTTCGTAACTTTTATGTAGGCATCACTCCTTGGAATAGATATATTCTTGATACCATTACCGGAGGGAACTTCTTGGGTGGCCATACTTTTGATTCTTATAATGCTATGTTAGATTTGTTTGGCTCACCACCTCTTTTGGTTAATGGAACTATTTTAACTTTGGAACATGTAATGCAAAGGCTTGAAATTATTCAAAATAAAGTTGCTACTGTAGAGTTGATTGAAAATTTGGATAAAAAGATCCACAACGAAATTACCCAATACGGATCTAAGGTAGGAGTTGCTTTTAATTTTTTTAAAGAAAAGGAACCTATAGTTAACGAGAAGATAGATCAAGACTCCACGAGGATTGATAAAATTGAGGATAGTATTACCAACTTAGGGTCCGCCTTTTCTTCCGTGTAAAATACTCCAAAACCTCCTAATGCTAAAATTGCCAAATTGATGTATGTTCCTAAAAATAAGGGTGAAACTTCTAGTAAGGAAAATGCGGATCTTAAATCCATAAGTGTTCACCCCGACTTTCTCGCTATCAATAAGGAACCTTTTGCTACAAATGATTTTCTCGGTTTTTTGCCTAGGAGTTTGATCATTAATAAAAATAAGGAAATTCCTAAGGGTTATAAGTGTTCAATTGAGGAATTGCATGACAAAGATGATAATACCTAGATCTATCCTTGCCTTTATGCCTAGCTAGGGGCGTTAAACGATAGCGCTTGTTGGGAGGCAACCCAATTTTATTTTTGTTTCTTGCTTTTTGGTTCTGTTTAGGAATAAATAATTGATCTAGCCTCTGGTTAGATGTGGTTTTATGTTTTAAGTAGTGTTTGTGCCAAGTAAAACCTATAGGATCTTCTTGGATGATAGTTATTTGATCTTGCTGAAAAAGTCAGAAACTTTCTGTTCACGAAAACAATTGTTAAAAATCACCAGAACGTGATAAAATACTGATTCCAATTGCAGTAGTTCAATAAACAAATTATCTAGGTCGTCCAATTTTGGTAGATTTTTCCGAGTTCCATAAGTTTGCGTTAGATGCAGATTACTACAGACTGTTCTGTTTTTGACAGATTCTGTTTTCCGTGTGCTGTTTGCTTATTTTGATGAATCTATGGCTAGTAATGGAGTTTATGAACCATAGAGAAGTTGGAATACAGTAGGTTTAACACCAATAAATAAATAATGAGTTCATTACAGTACCTTGAAGTGGTGTTTTCTTTTCTTTCGCTGGAGCTCACGAGATTTTTTCTGTTAAGTTTTGTGTTGTGAAGTTTTCAAGTTTTGGGTAAAGATTTGATGGATTATGGAACAAGGAGTGGCAAGATCCTAAGCTTGGGGATGCCCAAGGCACCCCAAGGTAAAATCTAAGAACAACCAAAAAGCCTAAGCTTGGGGATGCCCCGGAAGGCATCCCCTCTTTCGTCTTCGTCCATCGGTAACTTTACTTGGAGCTATATTTTTATTCACCACATGATATGTGTTTTGCTTGGAGCGTCTTGTATGATTTGAGTCTTTGCTTTTTAGTTCACCACAATCATCCTTTCTGTACACACCTTTTGAGAGAGACACACATGAATCGGAATTTATTAGAATACTCTATGTGCTTCACTTATATCTTTTAAGCTAAACAATTTTGCTCTAGTGCTTCACTTATAACTTTTTAGAGCACGGCGGTGGTTTTATCTTATAGAAATTATTGATCTCTCATGCTTCACTTATATTGTTTTGAGAGTCCTTTAGAACAGCATGGTAATTTGCTTTGGTTAAAATTTCAGTCCTAAAATGATAGGCATCCAAGAAGGATATAATAAAAACTTTCACATAAGGGCATTGAATACTAGGAGAAGTTTGATACTTGATGATTGTTTTGAGATATGAAGATGGTGATATTAGAGTCATGCTAGTTGAGTAGTTGTGAATTTGAGAAATACTTGTTCTAAAGTTTGTGATTCCCGTAGCATGCACGTATGGTGAACCGTTATGTGATGAAGTCGGAGCATGATTTATTTATTGATTGTCTTTCTTATGAGTGGCGGTCGGGGACGAGCGATGGTCTTTTCCTACCAATCTATCCCCCTAGGAGCATGCGCGCAGTACTTCGTTTCGATAACTAATAGATTTTTGCAATAAGTATGTGAGTTCTTTATGACTAATGTTGAGTCCATGGATTATACGCACTCTCATCCTTCCACCATTGCTAGCCTCTCTAATACCGTACACCTTTCGCCGGTATCATCACCCACCATATACCTTCCTCAAAACAGCCACCATACCTACCTATTATGGCATTTCCATAGCCATTCCGAGATATATTGCCATGCAACTTTCCACCGTTCCGTTTACGCATCATCATTGTCATATTGCTTTGCATGATCATGTAGTTGACATCGTATTTGTGGCAAAGCCACCAAGCTTAATTTTTCATACATGTCACTCTTGATTCATTGCATATCCCGGTACACCGCTGGAGGCATTCACATAGAGTCATATTTTTTTTCTAAGTATCGAGTTGTAATTCTTGAGTTGAAAGTAAATAAAAGTGTGATGATCATCATTATTAGAGCATTGTCCCATGTGAGTAAAGGATGATGGAGACTATGATTCCCCCACAAGTCGGGATGAGACTCCGGACGAAAAAATAAAAAAAAGAGAAAGAAAAGAGGCCATAAAAAAGGCCCAAAAAATGAGAGAAAAAGATAGAAGGGACAATGCTACTATCCTTTTACCACACTTGTGCTTCAAAGTAGCACCATGATCTTCATGATAGAGAGTCTCCTATGTTGTCACTTTCATATACTAGTGGGAATTTTATATTATAGAACTTGGCTTGTATATTCCAATGATGGGTTTCCTCAAAAATGCCCTAGGTCTTCGTGAGCAAGCGAGTTGGATGCACACCCACTTAGTTTTTTTTGTTGAGCTTTCATACACGTATAGCTCTAGTGCATCCGCTGCATGGCAATCCCTACTCACTCACATTCATATCTATTGATGGGCATCTCCATAGCCCATTGATACGCCTAGTTGATGTGAGACTATCTTCTCCTTTTTGTCTTCTCCACAACCACCATTCTATTCCACATATAGTGCTATATCCATGGCTCACGCTCATGTATTGCATGAAGATTGAAAAAGTTTGAGAACATCAAAAGTAAACAATTGCTTGGCTTGTCATCGGGGTTGTGCATGATTAAATACTTCGTGTGATGAAGATAAAGTATAGCCAGACTATATGATTTTGTAGGGATAACTTTCTTTGGCCATGTTATTTTGAGAAGACATGATTGCTATTTTTATGTCAATATTACACTTTTGTCTTGAATCTTTCGGATCTGAACATTCATGTCACAATAAAGAAAATTACATTGAAGAATATGCTAGGTAGCATTCCACATCAAAAATTCCGTTTTTATCATTTACCTACTTGAGGATGAGCAGGAATTAAGCTTGGGGATGCTTGATACGTCTCCAACGTATCTATAATTTTTGATTGTTCCATGCTATTATATATTCTGTTTTGGATGTTTAATGGGCTTTATTATACACTTTTATATTATTTTTGGGACTAACCTACTAACCCAAGGCCCAGTGCAAATTGTTGTTTTTTTGCCTATTTCAGTGTTTCGCAGAAAAGGAATATCAAACGGAGTCCAAACGGAATGAAACCTTCGGGAGAGTTATTTTTGGAACAAACGTGATCCAGAGGACTTGGAGTGGACGTCAAGAAATCAACGAGGAGGCCACGAGGCAGGGAGGCGCGCCTGCCCCCCTGGGCGCGCCCCCACCCTCGTGGGCCCCTCATGGCTCCACCGACCTACTTCTTCCTCCTATATATACCTACGTACCCCGAAACCAACCAGGAGCACCACGAAACCCTATTTCCACCGCCGCAACCTTCTGTACCCGTGAGATCCCATCTTGGGGCCTTTTCCGGCGCTCCGCCGGAGGGGGCATTGATCACGGAGGGCTTCTACATCAACACCATAGCCTCTCCGATGATGTGTGAGTAGTTTACCTCAGACCTTCAGGTCCATAGTTATTAGCTAGATGGCTTCTTCTCTCTCTTTGGATCTCAATACTAAGTTCTCCTGGATCTTCTTGGAGATCTATTCGATGTAACTCTTTTTGCGGTCGAGATCCGATGAATTGTGGGTTTATGATCAAGATTATCTATGAACAATATTTGAATCTTCTCTGAATTCTTCTATGTATGATTGGTTATCTTTACAAGTCTCTTCGAATTATCAGTTTGGTTTGGCCTACTAGATTGATCTTTCTTGCAATGGGAGAAGTGCTTAGCTTTGGGTTCAATCATGCGGTGCTCGATCCCAGTGACAGAAGGGGAAACGACACATATTGTATTGTTGCCATCGAGGATAAAAAGATGGGGTTTATATCATATTGCTTGAGTTTATCCCTCTACATCATGTCATCTTGCTTAAGGCGTTACTCTGTTCTTATGAATTTAATACTCTAGATGCATGCTAGATAGCGGTCGATGTGTGGAGTAATAGTAGTAGATGCAGGCAGGAGTCGGTCAACTTGTTGCGGACGTGATTCCTATATACATGATCATGGCTAGATATTCTCATAACTATGCACTTTTCTATCAATTGGTCGACATTAATTCGTTCACCCACCGTAATACTTATGCTATCTTGAGAGAAGCCACTAGTGAAACCTATGGCCCCCGGGTCTATTTTCCACCATATAAGTTTCCAATCTATTTTTACTTTGCAGTCTTTACTTTCAATCTTTATCATAAAAATACCAAAAATATTATCTTATCATCTCTATCGGATCTTACTTTTGCAAGTGGCCGTGAAGGGATTGACAACCCCTTTATCGCGTTGGTTGCAAGGTTCTTATTTGTTTGTGTAGGTACGAGGGACTTGTGTGTGGCCTCCTACTAGATTGATACCTTGGTTCTCAAAAACTGAGGAAAATACTTACGCTACTTTGCTGCATCACCCTTTCCTCTTAAAGGGAAAACCAACGCATGCTCAAGAGGTAGCAAGAGTACCCCAAGCCACACTGAAAGAGAGGACGCAGTCGACCAGGAGATGGTCAATTATCTCATGTATTAGTCGCATAACAAACATGCCGCCTAGTGTGGTAGTCCATAGTGTGCTGGGCGATCATAGGTCCAACAACGATTCTTCGTAGCAAGCCAGGCAAAGAACCTACAGTTTAGAAGGGCTCTCGAATTCCATACAAGCCTTGCCACAAGGATCACCTCCTGGCCTGCAAAACATGTTGCGTAAGCGATCTCATAGGATAGAGACCGCTTGTTTATGAAGGCCACTGAAGATAGGGTTAGTTGGATATAGGGTGGTTTCTTCACCGCTCCTTCGGGGTGGTGGATTTAGGGTTTCTAGAGTGTTGGGGACAACAATGCCTCCCTTGGAATTTTTTCCATTTGGCTTCGTCTGCATCTCTATAGTGCCTCCTCTAGCGGCATTGGAAGGCGGGGTCAATTTTTTTAGGAGTTGTTGGAACAATAATAGTAAACTCTTCTGGGGGTGACAATAGAGTCATTCTTAAAAGAACGGGTGCTTTGGTGAACGACTGGTGAATAGAGGCAGGGGATCATGCTCCTCTCCTCCAACCTCATCGACTAGAGACGACGGATGAGTGTTTTGACGAGCATCGTCAAGGCCTCGACCGACACGCCACAAGACCTCGGCTTGTAGTGAGCTACATATTCAGCTCACAACACAACTTGTTACATTCTAGTGCTTCGATAGATAAGGCCGTAATGGACACACTCGTCTTCTTTCCGATGGGGCTTCAGTGATTACGACCTGCAGTGATGTACAACGACGGTGTTGTTTGTAGGGACCCCCCCCCCCCAAAGTCTTCCCTTCATGCCACGTGTGTTGTGTTGTATCCTGGACTGACCAATAAATGACACATGCTCACACCAAAAAGACCCAAAAGCGGTTTCCTTTGAGTTTTTTTCGCTAATTTGGTTTCTACTCGATTTCTTTTTCAAAGCGATGAAGTATATTGGTAGTCCCATCGCAAAAAAGGGTATATAGTTACTCTATCAGATTCAAGAGATCTATTAAGATACTAATCTCTCTAGATTTGAAGGGACTTGGCGCATTGGGGATTGTGGGATATGCTATGGGCCCATCTGTTAGGATGTCTCTCGCTGGGCCAGCCAGTTTCCCCGATTTTGAGAGGGTATTGTCTGACGTTTTGTTTTTCTTTCTTTTTGGTATTTTACACCGGTTATAATAGTTTTTCTTTTGTTTTTTCCTGCTTTTTTATTTCCATATTTTCTTTATTTTTTCGTTTTTTATTTTTACATTTTATTTTTCCACATGCTAATTCATAAATATTTATTAAAAGTAATGAATGTTTAAAAAAACTATGATATTTTTTTGAATTCATGAATATTTTCAAAGTTCAACAAGAATTTTAAATCCATGACATTTAAAAAAATTAAACCTTTTAGAAATTCACGAACATTCTTTGAAATCCACAATTTTTTTATAACTCTCATAACATTCCTTTAAATTCCTCTTTTTAAATGTGCAACTTTTGTTAAACTTCAAGGTTTTTCAAAATACGTGACTTCTTTTGGTTTAATGAACTTCTTTAAATTAAAAAAAATACGATGGCCTATTTTTTCTAAGCTAGCAGTGGAGCGAGTAGAAAAATAGCTAAGCGAGCGAGCGGAGCAAGGAGCCAAGCTAAGAGAGCGAAAGCCTCATGGGTCGATCCCATGTGAGCATTATAACAACAATTTACAATTTCAACATAGAATAAGAGCTGACACCGAGGTTGAAACGTGTTAATAACTCCACAATCACGCACCTAACAACTTCACTCTTCACCCAGAACAAATATTGTCTCCAATATCAGCCCAAACCATATACGAGTGAAAAAATAACACGGCCAAGACAAAATTAAAATCCAAGCCAGCATAGATAAAGCAAAAACGAAGTAACCGACTGCAATAACATAGTAGTAGAAATAAAAAGTAATCCCACAAGTGAAGAACGGCGAACGAAGCGTGCGTTAGCCTCTATTCGTTGAAGCCTGCATGGTTTGCTACTTCCTTCGTCCTAAAATAAGTGTCTTAACTTTATACTAACTTTAGTATAAATTTGTATTAAATTTGAGACGGAAGTAGTACAAAATTAGCCTTGCAGTATGTTGAAACCCAAATGGACAGTCCTTGAATTGGATGGATCAGACAAAAAATGACGAGTCTTGTGTTGAAACGAGACAGAATTAAAAACGATGATGCAGTCCATGAAACAAGCAAGCCACGCATGCAAGTTTGCGTAGGGTCCATACGTACGTATGCATGTGTATAGGTACGGTGTAGCCGTGTAGGAGAATGTAAGGTACATACCTGTAGGAAGTTAGTGGTTTCGTTCCAGAGCGTGGGGAGCGCCCGGCTGCCGACGAAGGCGTCGACCTCGACGGAGAGGTCCTGGTACCGCACCTCGATGGCCGGGAGGTCGATGCCCACCCTGTCGGCGCGGTCCCTGAGGCGCCGGAGGAAGCGCTCGCTGTCGTCCTGGAAGACGCGCTCCAGGAGCGCGCGGCCGGCCTCGCCGCGGGCAAGCTGCTCGATGTGCACCAGGCCTGCGCCGTCCTGATTGAGGACGATGGCGTGCCGCATGCGGTCGTAGGTGGGCAGCTTCTCGAGCGCCGCCCACCGGAGGTTCTCCTCGTCGTTGTCGCTGCGCGACTGCGCCCGCCTGAACGGGTCGTCCGTGTCCGGCTGCCGGAACGAGTGGGAGATGGAGGAGCCCCAGCTCATGCTCCGCCGGTTGCTTGACTGGGCCGACGCCCCTGAAGATGCTGCTGCCATCGTCGGTTCCATAGCCTAGCTATGGTCTCACGAGTCACGAGTCACGACTGCCCTGCTGATAGATGGCAGGCTGCTGCAATAGCTAGCTTGCTCGCCGCTGGATCGTATATATACACAGGGTGCCCGTTAGCGCGATTGCAACGTAACAGTTCTTTTTTTTCGCCGGAGAAACTTACAGTACCTATTTATAATTAATAATTAATCATGACACTTCAAAGAAAAGTTGAGGTAACAAAAATTACAATCAGATCCATGAACAATCTAGTGACAACAACAAGCATTGAGGCGAGTCGAAGGCACTCCGCTGTCATCGTCACTTCCTCGTCGAAGTTGGCCAAACCTTGTTGCAGTAGACAGTTGAGAAGCCGTCATACTAATACCCCACGGGACTAGCCCCAGAGCAGCAATCACCGCCGATGAAGAGAGTCGTAAATTGGAAGGATCAAACATGTAACAGATGAACAAAGAAACAAATCCATCAAAAAGCGCCGCCGACTGAATCTCGCGAGATCCGATGGAAACACACCTCCACACGCCCTTCAGCGAATTTAGACATAACATCACCGATTGCAACATAATATTAACCGCGTGTGTGTAGGAGTCACCGTGAAATGAAGTTGGCATACGTCGATTTTTTCTTCAGTGCCAATGAGTTGACACGCCGATAATATCTATATGAATCTTAAGCTGCACCCGCATATTTGTTTTTTCTCTTCAAGCCTTAATCACTCAACCACTCAATATTTTCATGTGAGAGAAGGGATACATTATTTTTTACTCATGGCTTGGTCCTACCACTATGATACCGTCTTTAATAATTTCATGGTAAGAACCCTTTTCAATGCTTGGGATAGGTTTTAGGATTATGTCTTTGCTTAAGAGCCATGTTTTTTTTTTCAATAATGGAGATGCACTAGTCTTACGAGGTCTCTTGCTGACCCAAAGCTCCAAGCCGTGCAGAGTTTTATGGAATTCCTCTCACTTTAGAGCATCTCCAGCCGCGCCCCCAACAGACCTTCCCAGGCGATTTTTCCGCGCCGGCGCCTAAAAATCGGCCTAGTCGCGCCTCCAGGAGCCCGTTTTTCGCCGGTTTGGACCAAAACTGGCGCCGGCGGACCCAGGCCGAACCCGGCGCGATAGGGGGCGCCCGGGGGCGCCGGGGCGAGCGATTTTGGCGCGAACGAACTGCGGGCCCACCGATTCAGCGACACTCGCCTCGTCGTCCTCACAACGCCTCGGTTTCCCGCGGGGAATCAATGCCAAGGCTGCCGCCGGTCAGCCTCCCATTGATTCCTCACGGGCAGCGCGGCGACGCCCCCCTCCCACCACGCGTACACACGGCGCCCGGCTATAAAAAGCGACGCCTCCCCCTCGCTGTCGGTGTCAAAACCGACGGATCTCGGGTAGGGGGTCCCGAACTATGCGTCTAAGGTCAATGGTAACAGGAGACAGGGGACACGATGTTTACCCAAGTTCGGGCCCTCTCTATGGAGGTAATACCCTACTTCCTTCTTGATTGATCTTGATGAATATGAGTATTACAAGAGTTGATCTACCACGAGATCGTAATGGCTAAACCCTAGAAGTCTAGCCTGTATGACTATGGTAATGAGTCTATATCCCTCTCCGGACTAAGTCCTTCGGTTTATATAGACACCGGGAGGATCTAGGGTTACACAAGGTCGGTTACAAGGAAAGGAATCTACATATTTGGTCGCCAAGCTTGCTTTCCACGCCAAAGTCAGTCCTATCCGGACACGGGTACAATCTTCGGTCTTGATATCTTCACAGTCCATCAGTCCGGCCCATGGCTAATAGGTCGGACGCCCGAGGACCCCTTAGTCCAGGACTCCCTCAGTAGCCCCTGAACCTGGCTTCAATGACGAGGAGTCCGGCGCGTAGATTTGTCTTCGGCATTGCAAGGCGGGTTCCCTTCTTTCCGGATGCTTCACAATGGTCTTCGGATGTAATGATTGTATCCGGATCTGTAACATACACCACACACAACCGCAGAGAGAATATAATACTCCACGAGTCCAATTCGCTGACAACTTTTACAACATGACATCACGTCTGCCCGGTCATAATTCTGAACCGTTTTTCGTCTACCGCTCCACGTTTCGAGACGCGGTTGCCATTGGCACGTCTTGTCAAAGCAGAGATCGTGTCCCCTTATTGCGGGATTCTTTATCGACACGGACGTGGGTAACTCAACTGTCTTTTGGGTACAACTCCTTGGGAATAGTCAAGCTTTAAGGCCCAGGAGGAGGCGTTTGATATTCACAGCCTTTATAAAGGGGTACAGACCCGTCTTTCTTCCCCACTGTGACACCCCCGATTCGACCGTACACTAATCATACACGCAAATGTGTACGATCAAGATCAGGGACTCACGGGAAGATATCACAACACAACTCTGGACACAAAATGAAATAATACAAGCTTCGTATTACAAGCTAGGGGCCTCGAGGGCTAGAATACAAGCTCGATACACAAGAGTCAGCGAAAGCAACAATATCTGAGTACAGACATAAGTTAGACAAGGACGCCTTAAGAAGGCTAGCACAAAAGCAACACGATCGAAGAGGCAAGGCCTCCTGCCTGGGACCTCCTAACTACTCCTGGTCTTCGGTGGCCTCCATGTAGTAGTATCCGTCGGCGGTGGCATCTGGCTCCAGGGATCCACCATCTGGTTGCAACAACCAGAAAGAAGAAAGAAGGGGGAAAAAGGGAAGCAAAGCAACCGTGAGTACTCATCCAAAGTACTCGCAAGCATCAGATCTATACTAAGTATGCATTGGTATCAAATGGAAGGTTGTATCTGTGGACTGAACTGCAGAATGCCAGAATAGAGGGGAAGGCCTAGCCTATCGAAGACTAGCATCTTCAAGCAGCTCCAAGCATCTTGCAGCATGTAGAAGAGTAAAGAATAGCAGTTTATATTTAACAAGCATGTTGTAGCAATAATGCCAAGAGATCCTTCCTCGACTCCCTGCGAGAAAGCAATCCCGGAGCCACATAACTTAAGTTTCCATTTCTAGTTGTATTAGATCAAGATATAAGTCTGAACGTCCATTACCGTGGACACGGTATTCGAATATGTATCTTCCCTGCAGGGGTGCACCACGTTTTCCAACACGCTCGATCACTCTGGCCGGACACACCTTTCTGGGGTCAATGCCCGGCCTCGAAAGATCAACATGTCGCAGCCCGACCTAGGCTCAGCAGAGAGGTCCCCGCCGGTCTACATCCTAAGCACTCCGGGGTCTGGGCCCATCGCCCGTTGCACTCCGGATCGTTGCGCGAAGGGCGATACAGGCCACCTCCACTGGGGCGCCGACCAGGCCGTGCCGCAATGCTGAACTGGACGTCTGACAAAGCTTCGGCTGATACCACGACGCCGGGGCCCATAACTATTCTCGCGTGGTGGTTAGTGCGTAAAGGCCAGAGGCCAACTCAGAACAAATACCCAAACCTTAGTGTATTATTAGCTTGCAGAGACGAGCAGAGACTCACGATAATGTGACCCCGTCGCCCCGTCTCGAGGAAATACGACAAGGGCTAGCCCAGCCCACTCGGGGGCGGCCTGCTGGCCCGGCCGTGCCTCGTAACCATCTTGCGGGTGCTCTCCGGGCCCGCCCGACTTTCCCAAAGGTCTCAAGTAAAGTCAAGATAACCGTGTGTCCAAACATCAAGGGGAAAACCCGAGGAATCACCCTCGGAGGATTCCACTCAATGTAATCATCAAGGTGAACGTAAGAGGGACCACCCTCGAGGTTCACACTTGAGGTGTTGAACGACAGAGCCGTATCGGGAATGGTGAAAGAGGAAATCACCCTCGATGACCACGACCGAATAGCTACACTACAGAATTATCATCATGAGTGCGTTATGAGGGATCACCCTCGGCACTCGATAGTAGCTCTGCAGAGTCGAGCAACAAAAGGGGCGTGATGTGATGTGAGGTGTCGGGCTCTGGTCGTCGATCACGTTGATCGAGTCGTCGATGATGAAGCAGGGGCAACAAGGACAAGTGGGGGTCACAGATGGATCACTAACCAACCTATACTAAGCAGTTTAAGGTAAGCAGGTAGGTAACAATAGCAGGTACAAAAGCATGCTATGCATCAGAATAGGAGCAATCAATAACAGTAGCAAAAATCTAATGCAAGCATGAGAGAATGGAATGGGTGATATCGGGATGATCAAAGGGGGGGCTTGCCTAGTTGCTCAGACAAGAAGGAGGGTCGCCGTCGACGTATTCGATCACAGGGGACAGCAGCAGCGGTCTCGAGGTCTACCGGAGAAGAAGAGGGGGAAGAAACAGTAAAAACATGCAAACAAAAGCATAACAAGACAATAAGCGGGGCTACAGGTGTTCGAACGCGGTGCTAGGCGATACTGGCGAAGGGGGAAAACATCCGGGAAAGTTTTCCCGGTTCCGGACGTCTGTCAGACAGATGAACCGGAGGGGAAAAGTTCAACGTTTGCTATGCTAGGGACGTGTGGCGGACGAACGGACCGCGTGTTCGGATTCGTCTTGTCGTTCTGAGCAACTTTCATGTAGAAAACATTTTCATCCGAGTTACGGATTATTTTATATGATTTTCAAGGTTTTAATTGGTTTCTAATATTAATAAAAACTAAAAGGTGAATACTGCATCACCATGACGTCAGCATGACGTCATCAGTCAACGTTGACCATTGACTGGTCAAACAGGGCAGTGGGGCCGTCTGTCATAGACACATTTTAACTAAACAGGGTTAATTAGACTAATATGCAATTAGATTAATTAAACATAATTAATTAGGGTTAATTAACATGATTAAATAATTAATTAATTAAATTATTATTATTATTTTATACATATTTCTTTTTGTTCTTTTTTTTGTAGGGGCGGGCCCCACTGGTAAGTGGCCCAGGAGGCCATGCGGGTTAACGAGCGCAGGGGCGTTGCGGGCGTGGGCGCCCGTGCACCCGAACAGGGCAACAGGGGGAGCCGGCGGAGGCCGTAGCCTGGCGCGGCGGGGCGAAGGCGGAGATGGCCGCGAGGCGAGGCGTGATCGGGCGCGGGCTCGCGCGCGCACGTGGCGCGTAGGCGCGGCGAGGCTGGGAGCACGACAGGCAGCAGTACGGGGCGGCACCGGCGCGGACGAACTAGGGAAAGGGGGTAGGGGGAGATGGGGTCATACCCCCGGTGCAGGGGTTCGGTCGGCGAAGTTCGGGGCGGCCGGCGTGGAGGGGACGAGGAGGCGGCGGTCCGGCGAGCTGGTGAAGGTGTCGAGGTCCGGCGGCGGCGCGGTGAGGTGGCAGCGTTCGGCGACGGTAAGGGAGAGGCGATGGAGCGGCGGCAGACAGAGGGCAGCCGGCAGGAGGGGCGCCGGCATCACAGGCGGCGGGGTGCGGCTCGATCCCCCCGATCCAATCGGGGGGCAGAGGAGGAGAGGGGAGGCGACGGGCAGTGGGGGGGTCCCTCGGGCGGCAGCGATGTGGCGACGGGGCGACGCGGGGGCGCGCTGCCCCGATCCAAATTGGGGGTGAGAGGGAGGCGAGATCGGGGGAAGAGTGGGTGGGTCGTGGTGGGGGTCTGGGAGCAGGTGCGGTTAGGGTTCGGGAGGGCGTGGGGGTATGTAGGCTGAGGTGTGGGCCGGCCTGGGGTTGGGCTGGTGGAATGGCCAGCTGGGCCACGAGGCCCACTGGGGGAGGGGGGTTTTCTGTTTCTCCTTTTTTTTATTTTTAGGAAAACTGCTAGTGCTTCTTATTTAGATTAGATAGTAATTGATTTTTTGTCGAAGCTCACAACTTTGCACAAAAATGATATGCAATATCCTAGGGCTGCACAAAAGTTTTTGAGGCATTTGCAAAGGTTGAGAAGATTTGCTTGGTTGAAAAGGCCAATTTAGATGCCTTTGGACCACCAAATGAATTCCTAGGAATTTATTTGTGAGGCAATTTGAGTTGGCTTCAAGACAAAGGTCAGGGGAAATTATAGAATTATTCGAACATCTTAGCTTTTCCGTTCGAGAAATTTGAATTTTGACTTGAATTTGAAACTGAAATTTGAACCGGTTTGAAACAATGTGGGATTTAGCAACAGTAAATGTGATGACATGGCACCATTAACATGGAATTACTGTAGCTTAAATACCCGGGCGTCACAATTCTCCTCCACTACCAGAAATCTCGTCCCGAGATTTAAGTGGTGGAGTAAGGGGGAAAGACTCGGGAAGGATGGGGCTCAACACAAGATGGGTCCCTGGGGGCTATCTCGATGAACGTGGCATAGAGGCATCTCTTGAGTTGAATTCAAGAAAGACATCGAGAGGAAGGTAAGGAGGTGCAATAAGAAGCTTCAACCGGGTAGGCAATCATTCGTTGCCTGAAACAGAGGGTGAAATGGGTTCAGAGCAATGGGAATAAGTATTGCGTCTGATACCAGAACAGGTCACAAGAAGGTGGCTCGTGAATTACATACGAAACCAAGCGTGAGGAACAGTTTTGGAAGACAGAGATGTACAGGAGAGTCAGGTTTCGATCCTGTGAAACCATGGGTTATGGGCCCACCATGTGGGTTAACAGCAGGAAGGCGATAATCATTTTGCACGGTCATGATAGTAAGGCAGATCAGGGTATAGCCTGTCAGTTCTGTGTTGGCAACAACGTTGGTACCAAGGGCGAGGGACGAAGAGAACCATTTTCCTGCTCGTTAAGACGAGGCGGACCAATAGGCAAAGTTCTCGTCCATCGGTGGCTACCGGAATGTCATCAACAATAGTAACAAGGTCTTACAGACAGAGCTTGTACACCGAGGTGTTACATAAGCAGGGAATTATCACTGCTCAGGTATGTTAGGTTCCAAGAAAGGTTAAACAAAACAAGGGAAAGGGAAGTGTAGACTCGAATCAGTTAACGGTGTCCTCGAGTGTCTAACAACTCAGAACCCGTGGAAAATTTGAATCGGCGAGAAATAATAGTTGTGGAAGCACTCATAATAAGTTATGTAGTTCCGTGATATTCTCGAGATACCAAAGGGTAATACCCGAAGGTAGATCAAAGTAGAGGTTGGACAGGTTAAACGATCTGAAGAAGACAAGTACTTTAACTTGTCCGAGAAATGGAATCAAGGGAGATCAATCATGGTCGGAACCACGGTTGCAAAGGACCAGTATAGATACAAAATGAACCTATCACAAGGGGATCATTATTATCATAACAAGAAGCTTCCATGATAAGTTCCACATCGGGTCCATGGGCATGAACACAAAGGTTCAAGGTCGACTCCCACTCCTCCAATGCATAACCTTTCATTCACTTCTCGCTTTCGATGAAGTTGTAGTGTTGATATTTTATCTGGCAAAACACCAGAAGAGTAAGACTCACGAAGACTCTCAGGTTCAAACGGATTAGGGGAGGCGTAGGTTCAACCCATAGGGGCATCTTACGAACCTATACCAGAAACTTCACGAGTAAATAACTCAAGCCCAGAAGCAGAGTATGGTTGACAAGAGCGGGGGATACAATTTTCCAAAGGCATCGTGTATCCGAGGAAAGGCTCACAAGGTTACTGAATATGAAGGATGCTGTCAGATAAAACCCAACAAAGGACCTGGAGGTCCACAATGGATCTGATGTGAGTATTGGTACTCAACCAGAAGAAGAAAGAATTCAAGGAGGTCAGGTTATAGAAACAACTGACTAATTCAAAACTCAAATGCAAAGGAATTATGGTTTCCAAATCGGGGGATCAGAAGTAGAGGCTCTGATCAAAGACAAGTAAGTTGAATAGACATAGATCGACAATCAAGCAAGGCTTGTTTTGCCGAACACCAGCTCATGTCCGGAGTGACGTCTGAACCAAGGGAAGGATTTTAAATAGGACCAGTGATCGCGAGCATTCACAAACAAATCAAATCAAATGCCCGAATTCACGATGACAAAGGATGCTAATGAGTATTGCTAGCCATATGGAAGTAACCATAATGCAAGCAGATAAGGAGGAACAAGAGCAATAGGCTATTGAGGATTTTTGGAAGATCGAATAGTATTCCAAAGAATTTTGTGAAACACATGAACAACTGTGGATGAACGGATACTCGGCAAGTGCAAGTAATTACCGTAGGGGTATTCATGTGGCAAAGGACTACAAGGTAGTAAGCATAAAGGATCCTCGGAACATCGGTGAGTATTTCATGACATCTTGCAATAACAAGAGCAACTGGGGATGAGGGTATCAACGACAATGTAGGTAGCTACTCATAAGGACTTATCGGTGGTAGGGATCGCAACGGCGAAGGGCACAAGGGTCTCGAGGAAACTTCGGAGAGTATCTTCAGAATCTTTTGGTGCACCAAGCAATCATCTGGAGTGAGGGCTCTCCGGGAGAAAGTATTTACGAGAACCTAGAGTTAGAGTTAACAAAATCATTTAACCCGAATAGAAGAGAGATCAGATTCCCAGAGTATAGACGAGGAATAAAAGATCCTAATACCACCCAATGGCGACGTGGGCCGATAAGCCAAACAGCCATGTTAGTAAAACCTTTTTCATTGACTAGACTCAACTTCGGCCAAGGAGTTGGAAAGGGGGATCCTACAGGCAGCGGCTCTGATACCAACTTGTGACTCCCCCGATTCGACCGTACACTAATCATACACGCAAATGTGTACGATCAAGATCAGGGACTCACGGGAAGATATCACAACACAACTCTAGACACAAAATGAAATAATACAAGCTTCATATTACAAGCCAGGGGCCTCGAGGGCTCGAATACAAGCTCGATACACAAGAGTCAGCGAAAGCAACAATATCTGAGTACAGACATAAGTTAGACAAGGACGCCTTAAGAAGGCTAGCACAAAAGCAACACGATCGAAGAGGCAAGGCCTCCTGCCTGGGACCTCCTAACTACTCCTGGTCTTCAGTGGCCTCCATGTAGTAGTATCCATCGGCGGTGGCATCTGGCTCCAGGGATCCACCATCTGGTTGCAACAACCAGAAAGAAGAAAGAAGGGGGAAAAGGGAAGCAAAGCAACCATGAGTACTCATCCAAAGTACTCGCAAGCATCAGATCTATACTAAGTATGCATTGGTATCAAATGGAAGGGTTGTATCTGTGGACTGAACTGCAGAATGCCAGAATAGAGGGGAAGGCCTAGCCTATCGAAGACTAGCATCTTCAAGCAGCTCCAAGCATCTTGCAGCATGTAGAAGAGTAAAGAATAGCAGTTTATATTTAACAAGCATGTTGTAGCAATAATGCCAAGAGATCCTTCCTCGACTCCCTGCGAGAAAGCAATCCCGGAGCCACATAACTTAAGTATCCATTTCTAGTTGTATTAGATCAAGATATAAGTCTGAACGTCCATTACCATGGACACGGTATTCGAATATGTATCTTCCCTGCAGGGGTGCACCACGTTTTCCAACATGCTCGATCACTCTAGCCGGACACACCTTTCTGGGGTCAATGCCCGGCCTCGAAAGATCAACATGTTGCAGCCCGACCTAGGCTCAGTAGAGAGGTCCCCGCCGGTCTACATCCTAAGCACTCCGGGGTCTGGGCCCATCGCCCATTGCACTCCGGATCGTTCCGCGCAGGGCGATACAGGCCACCTCCACTGGGGCGCCGACCAGGCCGTGCCACAATGCTGAACTGGACGTCTGACAAAGCTTCCGCTGATACCACGACGTCGAGGCCCATAACTATTCTCGCGTGGTGGTTAGTGCGTAAAGGCCAGAGGCCAACTGAGAACAAATACCCAAACCTTAGTGTATTATTAGCTTGCGGAGACGAGCAGAGACTCACGATAATGTGACCCCGTCGCCCCGTCGCCCCGTCTCGAGGAAATACGGCAAGGGCTAGCCCAGCCCACTCGGGGGCGGCCTGCCGGCTCGGTCGTGCCTCGTAACCATCTTGCGGGTGCTCTCCGGGCCCGCCCGACTTTTCCAAAGGTCTCAAGTAAAGTCAAGGTAACCGTGTGTCCAGACATCAAGGGGAAAACCCGAGGAATCACCCTCGGAGGATTCCACTCAATGTAATCATCAAGGTGAACGTAATTGGGACCATCCTCGAGGTTTACACTTGAGGTGTTGAACTACAGAGCCGTATCGGGAATGCTGAAAGAGGAAATCACCCTCGATGACTGATACGTCTCCGTCGTATCTACTTTTCCAAACACTTTTGCCCTTGTTTTGGACTCTAACTTGCATGATTTGAATGTAACTAACCCGGACTGACGCTGTTTTCAGCAGAATTGCCATGTTGTTATTTATGTGCAGAAACAAAAGTTCTCGGAATGACCTGAAACTTCACGGAACGTCTATTTGGAAATAATAAAAAAATCCTTGCAAAAGATGAAGACCAGGGGGGCCACACCCTAGCCACGAGGGTGGAGGGCGCACCTGCCCCCCTAGGGCGCGCCCCCTACCTCGTGGGCCCCCTGGAGCTCCTCCGACCTCAACTCCAACTCTATATATTTGCTTTCGGGGAGAAAAAAATAAGAGAGAAGGATTCATCACGTTTTACGATACGGAGCCGCCGCCAAGCCCTAAAACCTCTCGGGAGGGCTGATCTAGAGTCCGTTCGGGGCTCCGGAGAGGGGGATTTGTCGCCGTCGTCATCATCAACCATCCTCCATCACCAATTTCATGATGCTCACCGCCGTGTGTGAGTAATTCCATCGTAGGCTTGCTGGACGGTGATGGGTTGGATGAGATCTATCATGTAATCGAGTTAGTTTTGTTAGGGTTTGATCCCTAGTATCCACTATGTTCTGAGATTGATGTTGCTATGACTTTGCTATGCTTAATGCTTGTCACTAGGGCCCGAGTGCCATGATTTCAGATCTGAACCTATTATGTTTTCATGAATATATGTGAGTTCTTGATCCTATCTTGCAAGTCTATAGTCACCTACTATGTGTTATGATCCGGCAACCCCGAAGTGACAATAATCGGGACCACTCCGAATGATGACCATAGTTTGAGGAGTTCATGTATTCACTATGTGCTAATGCTTTGTTCCGGTACTCTATTAAAAGGAGGCCTTAATATCCCTTAGTTTCCATTAGGACCCCGCTGCCACGGGAGGGTAGGACAAAAGATGTCATGCAAGTTCTTTTCCATAAGCACGTATGACTATATTCGGAATACATGCCTATATTACATTGATGAATTGGAGCTAGTTCTGTGTCACCCTATGTTATGACTGTTACATGATGAACCGCATCCGGCATAATTCTCCATCACCGATCCAATGCCTACGAGCTTTTCATATCTTGTTCTCCGCTTATTTACTTTTCTGTTGCTACTGTTACAATCACTACAAAACACCAAAAATATTACTTTTGCTACCGTTACTTCTGTTACCGTTACCACTACTATCATACTACTTTGCTGCAGATATTAAGTTATCCAGGTGTGGTTGAATTGACAACTCAACTGCTAATACTTGAGAATATTCTTTGGCTTCCCTTGTGTCGAATCAATAAATTTGGGTTGAATACTCTACCCTCGAAAACTTTTGCGATCCCCTATACTTGTGGGTTTTCAAGACTATTTTCTGGCGCCGTTGCCGGGGAGCATAGCTCTATTCTTTGAGTCACTTGGGATTTATATCTGCTGGTCACTATGAAGAACTTGAAAGACGCGAAAACAAAAATTTATCCCTCAACTACGAGGGGAGGTAAGGAACTGCCATCTAGCTCTGCACTTGATTCACCTTCTGTTTTGAGTAAGCTTGCGACACCTAAACCTGCTTCTGCTATTCGTTCTGATATGTCACATGTTATTGATGATGCCACTTCTGCTATGCATGATACTTATGATGAGACTACTTCTATGCTTGATACTACTGTGCCACTTAGTGAATTTCTTGATGAACAAATTGCTAGGGCTAGAGAGAAATAAATTATTGAAACTGATTATATTGATGAAAGTGATGATGAAGACTTGCCTGTTATTCCTGAGGGTTATGTTTTTGATAAAGAAACTACTTTAGATATTTTAGCTTGCAAAGATAGATACGAACTCAAGAGGTTATTAGCTAAATGGAAGCAGCAATCTCTTAATGATAGAATGAAACCTGGTCCTGCTTTTGCTACTTCACCTATCTGTGTTACCGATAAGGATTATGAATTCTCTGTTGATCCTGATATAATTACTTTGGTTGAATCTGATCCTTTTCATGGCTACGAATCTGAAACTGTTGTAGCACATCTTACTAAATTAAATGATATAGCCATCCTGTTCACTAATGATGAGAGATCTCGCTACTTCTATATCCTTAAAATATTTTCGTTCTCATTAAAGGGTGATGCTAAGATATGGTTTAATTCTCTTGATCCTGATTGTGTGCGTAGTCCCCAGAACATGATTTATTACTTCTCTGGTAAATATTTCCCTGCTCATAAGAAACAAGCTACTTTGAGGGAAATATATAATTTTGTGCAAATTGAAGAAGTGAGTCTCCCACAAGCTTGGGGGAGGCTTCTCAAGTTACTTAATGCTTTGCCTGATCATCCTCTTAAGAAAAATGAAATACTTGATATCTTTTATAAGGGACTAACCGATGCTTCCAGAGATTACCTGGATAGTTGTGCTGGTTCTGTTTTCAGGGAAAGAACACCGGATGAAGCTGAAATTCTATTGAATAATATGTTGACAAATGAAAATAATTGGACACTTCCCGAGCCAGCTCCTGAGCCAATTCCTGAGCCTATTCCTAAACCAACTCCGAAGAAGAGGGGTGTTCTATTTCTCAGTCCTGAAGATATGCAAGAGGCAAAGAAATCTATGAAAGAAAAAGGCATTAAAGCTGAAGATGTTAAGAATTTACCTCCTATTGAAAAAATACATGGTCTTAATCTACCACCTGTTGAAGAAACATATGATCTTAATCCATTACCTATTGAAGAAACGCATGGCCTTGATAACCCGACACAGGTAGTAAAGGTAAATTCTCTCTATAGATTTGATGAAGGTGATATCCCTCACTATAAGTCTGCTAGACAATGCTTAGAAGAGTTTGATAATTTTATTGTCAAACAAGAAAACTTCAATGCTTATTTTGGTAGACAATTGAAATACAATTCCGATACGCTTGAACACTTGGGTGATTATATGCCTAGAGTTAAAGGTGAACTTAAACTCATTACTAAACATGCTTCTATGGTTACCACTCAAGTAGAACAAGTACTTAAAGCTCAAAATGATTTGCTCAATGAATTGAATAGTAAGAAAAATGATTATGCTGTTAGAGTGGCTACTAGAACTGGTAGAATGACTCAGGAACCTCTGTATCCTGAAGGCCACCCTAAGAGAATTGAGCAAGATTCTCAGAGAAATAATATTGATGCACCTAGTGCTTCTAAAAAGAAGAAAAAGAAAAATGATAGGACTTTGCATGCTTCTAGTGAACCTATTGCTGAACCACCTGAGAATCCAAATGATATTTCTAGTTCTGATGCTGAAACACAATCTGGTAATGAACATGAACCTAGTCATAATATTAATGATGATGTTCATGATGATGCTCAACCTAGTAATGATAATGATGTAGAAATTGAACCTGCTGTTGATCTTGATAACCCACAATCAAAGAATCAACGTTATGATAAGAGAGACTTTGTTGCTAGGAAGCACGGTAAAGAAAGAGAACCATGGGTTCAGAAATCCATGCCTTTTCCTCCCAAACCATCCAAGAAAAAGGATGATGAGGATTTTGAGCGCTTTGCTGAAATGATTAGACCTATCTTTTTGCGTATGCGATTAGCTGATATGCTCAAAATTAATCCTTATGCTAAGTATATGAAAGATATTGTTAAAAATAAGAGAAAGATACCTGAAGCTGAGATTTCCACCATGCTTGCTAATTATACTTTTAAGGGTGGAATACCTAAGAAACTAGGAGATCCAGGAGTACCAACTATACCATGCTCCATTAAAAGAAACTATGTTAAAACTGCTTTATGTGATCTTGGAGCCGGTGTTAGTGTTATGCCTCTCTCTTTATATCGTAGAAATGATTTGAATAAGTTGACACCTACTGAAATATCTTTGCAAATGGCTGATAAATCAACTGCTATACCTGTTGGTATTTGTGAGGATGTGCGTGTTGTGGTTGCAAACGTTACTATTTTAACGGATTTTGTTATTCTTGATATTCCCGAGGACGATAGTATTCTATTATTCTTGGAAGACCTTTTTTGAATACTGCAGGGGCTGTTATTGATTGCAACAAAGGCAATGTCACTTTTTATGTTAATGGTAATGAGCATATGGTACACTTTCCGAGGAAACAACCTCAAGTTCACAGTATAAATTCTATTGGAAAAATTCCATCGATTATTTTTGGAGGTTTTGAATTTCCTCTTCCTACTGTCAAGAAGAAATATGATATTCTTATTATTGGGGATGTGCATATCCCCGTTGAGGTAACATAGTGTTATTCGAAATTTCTCCGGTTCCATGTCAGTCGGAATGAGTTTGTTAACAAGACTTGTTCAACCTTGTTAGTGGATTCCTTTTGATGAGCATGAGATGGATGCAACTATAAGGCACAACCTTCTGTACCCTCTTTCTACTTTCTGTTATTTAGTTGGAATAAAGTAAAAATAGTACTTTCCTGTCTATTTTCTGATTTATCCGTGCAATATAAAAATACCCCGAAAATAAAAGTTCTCCAAATGCCCTGAAAATGGAATATGATTTTTTCTGGAATATTTGAGAATATCTGGCACTGAGAACACAGCAGGAGGGGCAAGCACCTGGCCATGAGGGTGGAGGGCGCGCCCTACCCCCTGGGCGTGCCCCCTGCCTCGTGGGCCCACGGTGGCTCCCCTCCACTTATTTCTGCATGCACACGCTCCTTCTTCCTCCCACAAACACCAATATCCAGCTCAAGCACGAGTTCTAGCTCATTTTGCTGCGATTTTCGATCTCCTTGCTCAAAGCACGTATAACAAAACTGCTTGGGGAGATTGTTCCTTGGTATGTGACTCCTCCATTGGTCCAATTAGTTTTTGTTCTAGTGCTTTATTCATTGCAAATTTGTGATGCCTAGGTGACCATGTTCTTGAGCTTGCATGTCAAATTATATGGTTCCAAGTAGTCCTAATGCATGATATAGGCTCTAGGCACTGGTAGGAGTAGTTGCTATCAATTTTGTTGAGCTTGGTTCACTTTTGTTTGAAGTTACTAAAAATTTCAGAATATTTCAGAAAATAATGAAGAGTTTTTTGAGGGGCTCATCGAGCCGAAGCTCGAAGGAAAAGCAAAATGAAGAAGCACAGAGGCCCAAATATAATTTGCCTCGCACCACGGAGGTTCGGCCGTGTGAATGGCCTTCCGATGATTTCTTGGGAGAAGCCGAGATTTATGATGATTTCTATTCATTGGCTGAGAATGCTGGCCTCACCGACTTCCTTCGCGACCAACGTCATCAGTATCTCTTACTCACTAATACTTTTGTGCAAAACTTCTACTATTTTCCTAAGGAATCACCTCCTTCAGTAGAGTTTCATTTATATGATGTTGTTAAGAAGATGACACTAGATGAATTTTGCAAGGTTTGCAAAATACCCTTCGAGGGTACCTTAGATGAACCACATCGTAAAGATGTGGATGGGTTTATTGACATCATTACTGTGGGGAAACCAGGAAGGTTTCCGATGCAAGAATCACTAGCATACATTTTCTTGTTTTACGCTACTTTGCTATATTTGCTAGTCGTTGCTTGATTGGTCGCGGAAACTGTGGAAACCTTAGTGTTCCTGATATTATCATTTTGTTCCATGGTTTATTTTCCGATAACACTGTTAGTATGGGCGGTATTATTGCTAAACGGTTAAGTCTGAACCATACTAAGGGTCCCATCTTTGGAGGTATTTACGCTTCACGCCTTGCTGCATATTATAATATACCTATTAGGCACTATGAAAAGGAAGAAAAATTGATGCCCACTGCTTATTTAGATTATAAGAGTATGGTAGCACATGACTTTATTGTTAAGAACAAGGAAGGGGAGCTTAAATACAAATTGTTCTTCGATAAACATCACCATGAGACTATTACCTTGCCTGCTCCTTCCTTGTTTAATTTATCTGAAGGTCCGTATCTCGTTCCGTGGGCGGCCATTTACGCTTACCGGAACCCTACACCAGCCCCGGAGGCGGAACCACAATTTGAGCCTCCACGACAGTCTGATTACTTTTGGGATCCAGAGATGACTGCCAGCCAGTGGCAGTCAGAGTCCTCTTCATCTCAGTACGACCCCAGCTACAACTATGGATATCCGCCAGGCCATCCGTGGCAATAAACCAACGTAGGCCAAAAGCCTAAGCTTGGGGGAGTACGTATTTCTCACCGACATTACATTTATGTTCACACACACTCATTGCTAGATGTCGGTGCTCATACTCTTTCATTGTAATATCCATGCTAGTTTATTTTCTTTTTCTTGCTTTCTTCTTGTGTGTTTGTTAAACCTTAAGAAAACCAAAAAAAATTAGTTGTAGCTTTTAGTTAGTTTACTTTTCTTGCTGTAGTAGTAATAATTAAAAAGAAAACCCAAAAAGATTTCCCGTTCTTCTTTTGCTTGTTGGGAGCTTTCCCGTGTAAATAGTTTCTTTTCTTTTCTTTGGGGGTCGATAGGAGAAGACCATAATTAAATTGTTGAAGTGGCTCTTATATGCATTATTGTTGATTTAACCAAGAGCCCATATTGCCTTGTCTTCTCCTGTTTATTGAATGCTCGCAGATTCTAGCTTAGTCCAATGCACGTGCACTCTTATTATTTTTACATCATTCGGCCGTGCAAGTGAAAGGCAATTATGACGATATATGATGGACTGACTGAGATGAGAGAAGCTGATATGAACTCGACCTCTCTTGTTTTTGTAAATATGATGAGTTCATCGTTCCTGATTCAGCCTATTATGAATAAACATGTTTGCAATGACAATTAGAGATCATAATTGCTTATGCCATGCTTGATTAGCTATGAGTTATAATGGTTTACCTTGCGTGCCAACATGCTATTAAAATGGTTGTGATGTGGTATAGTGGGGTGGTATCCTCCTTTGAATGATTTAAGTGACTCGACTTGGCACATGTTCACACATGTAGTTGAAACAAATCAACATAGCCTTCACGATATTTATGTTCATGGTGGATTATATCCTACTCATGCTCGTACTCAATGTTTATTAATTTTAATGCATGTTCATGACTGTTGTCGCTCTCTAGTTGGTCGCTTTCCAGTCTTTTGCTAGCCTTCACTTGTACTAAGCGGGAATACTGCTTGTGCATCCAATCCCTTAAACCCCAAAGTTATTCCATATGAGTCCACTATACCTTCCTATATACGGTATCTACCTGCCGTTCCAAGTAAATTTGTATGTGTCGAACTCTAAACCTTCAAATAAACATTCTGTTTTGTATGCTCGAATAGCTCATGTATCAACTAGGGTTGTCCGTATCTTCCATGCTAGGCGGGTTATTCTCAAGAGGAGTGGACTCCGCTCCTCATTCACGAGAAAATGGCTGGTCACCGGGATGCCCAGTCCCATGCTTTATGCAAACTAAATCAAAATAATTGCAAACAAAACTCCCCCTGGGACTGTTGCTAGTTGGAGACACTCGTTGTTTCGAGCAAGTCATGGATTGATGGTTGTTGGTGGAGGGGGAGTATAAACTTTACCATTCTGTTTGGGAACCGCCTATAATGTGTGTAGCATGGAAGATATCGCCATCTCTTGGTTGTTATGTTGACAATGAAAGTATGCCGCTCAAAATATTATTTATCTCTATTTTAAAACCGAGCTCTGGCACTTCTACAAATCCCTACTTCCCTCTATGAAGGGCCTATCTATTTACTTTTATGTTGAGTCATCACCCTCTTATTAAAAAGCACTAGCTGGAGAGCGCAGCTGTCATTTGCATTCATTACTATTAATTTATATTGGGTATGACTATGATTGGATCTCTGTTACCATGAATTACAATGTCTAGTCAGTCCTTGATCTTTAAAGGTGCTCTGCATTTATGTTTTGCGGTCTCAGAAAGGGCTAGCGAGATACCATCCTGTTATATCATATTATGATTGTTTTGAGAAAGTGTTGTCATCCGAGATTTATTATTATCGCTCGCTAGTTGATTATGCCATTGATATGAGTAAACATGAGACCTAAGAGTTATTGTGAATGTGGTTAGTCATAATCTTTGCTGAAAACTTGAATGCTGGCTTTACATATTTACAACAACAAGAGCAAACATAGTTTGTAAAAGTTTTTCTTTATCACTTTCAGTTTATAAACTGAATTGCTTGAGGACAAGCAAAGGTTTAAGCTTGGGGGAGTTGATACGTCTCCGTCGTATCTACTTTTCCAAACACTTTTGCCCTTGTTTTGGACTCTAACTTGCATGATTTGAATGTAACTAACCCGGACTGACGCTGTTTTCAGCAGAATTGCCATGGTGTTATTTATGTGCAGAAACAAAAGTTCTCGGAATGACCTGAAACTTCACGGAACGTCTATTTAGAAATAATAAAAAATCCTTGCAAAAGATGAAGACCAGGGGGCCCACACCCTAGCCACGAGGGTGGAGGGCGCGCCCCCCTACCTCGTGGGCCCCCTGGAGCTCCTCCGACCTCAACTCCAACTCTATATATTTGCTTTCGGGGAGAAAAAAATAAGAGAGAAGGATTCATTGCGTTTTACGATACGGAGCCGCCGCCAAGCCCTAAAACCTCTCGGGAGGGCTGATCTAGAGTCCGTTCAGGGCTCCGGAGAGGGGGATTCGTCGCCATCGTCATCATCAACCATCCTCCATCACCAATTTCATGATGCTCACCGCCGTGTGTGAGTAATTCCATCGTAGGATTGCTGGACGGTGATGGGTTGGATGAGATCTATTATGTAATCGAGTTAGTTTTGTTAGGGTTTGATCCCTAGTATCCACTATGTTCTGAGATTGATGTTGTTATGACTTTGCTATGCTTAATGCTTGTCACTAGGGCCCGAGTGCCATGATTTCAGATATGAACCTATTATGTTTTCATGAATATATGTGAGTTCTTGATCCTATCTTGCAAGTCTATAGTCACCTACTATGTGTTATGATCCGGCAACCCCGAAGTCACAATAATCGGGACCAGTCCCGATGATGACCATAGTTTGAGGAGTTCATGTATTCACTATATGCTAATGCTTTGTTCCGGTACTCTATTAAAAGGAGGCCTTAATATCCCTTAGTTTCCATTAGGACCCCGCTGCCACGGGAGGATAGGACAAAAGATGTCATGCAAGTTCTTTTCCATAAGCACGTATGACTATATTCGGAAAACATGCCTACATTACATTGATGAATTGGAGCTAGTTCTGTGTCACCCTATGTTATGGCTGTTACATGATGAACCGCATCCGGCATAATTCTCCATCACCGATCCAATGCCTACGAGCTTTTCATATATTGTTCTCCGCTTATTTACTTTTCCGTTGCTACTGTTACAATCACTACAAAACACAAAAATATTACTTTTGCTACCGTTACTTCTGTTACCGGTACCACTACAATCATACTACTTTGCTACTAAATACTTTGTTGTAGATATTAAGTTATCCAGGTGTGGTTGAATTGACAACTCAACTGCTAATCTTTGAGAATATGCTTTGGCTCCCCTTGTGTCGAATCAATAAATTTGGGTTGAATACTCTACCCTCGAAAACTGTTGCGATCCCCTATACTTGTGGGTTATCAATGACCACGACCGAATAGCTACACTACAAAATTATCATCAGGAGTGCGTTATGAGGGATCACCCTCGGCACTCGATAGTAGCTCTGCAGAATCGAGCAATAAAAGGGGCGTGATGTGATGTGAGGTGTCGGGCTCTGGTCGTCGATCACGTTGATCGAGTCGTCGATGATGAAGCAGGGGCAACAAGGACAAGTGGGGTCACAGATGGATCACTAACCAACCTATACTAAGCAGTTTAGGGTAAGCAGGTAGGTAACAATAGCAGGTACAAAAGCAGGCTATGCATCAAAATAGGAGCAATCAATAACAGTAGCAAAATCTAATGCAAGCATGAGAGAATGGAATGGGCGATATCGGGATGATCAAAGGGGGGGCTTGCCTGGTTGCTCAGACAAGGAGGGTCGCCGTCGACGTATTCGATCACAGGGGACAGCAGCAGCGGTCTCGAGGTCTACCGGAGAAGAAGAGGGGGAAGAAACAGTAAAAACATGCAAACAAAAGCATAACAAGACAATAAGCGGGGCTAGAGGTGTTCGAACGCGGTGCTAGGCGATACTGGCGAAGGGGGAAAACATCCGAGAAAGTTTTCCCGGTTCCGGACGTCTGTCAGACAGATGAACCGGAGAGGAAAAGTTCAACGTTTGCTATGCTAGGGACGTGTGGCGGACGAACGGACCGCGTGTTCGGATTCGTCTCGTCGTTCTGAGCAACTTTCATGTAGAAAACATTTTCATCCGAGTTACGGATTATTTTATATGATTTTTAAAGTTTTAATTGGTTTCTAATATTAATAAAAACTAAAAGGTGAATACTGCATCACCATGACATCAGCATGATGTCATCAGTCAACGTTGACCATTGACTGGTCAAACTGGGCAGTGGGGCCGTCTGTCAGACACATTTTAACTAAACATGGTTAATTAGATTAATATGCAATTAGATTAATTAAACATGATTAATTAGGGTTAATTAACATGATTAATTAATTAATTAATTAAATTATTATTATTTTATACATATTTATTTTTGTTCTTATTTTTAGTAGGGGCGGCCCCACTGGTAAGTGGCCCAGGAGTCCACGCGGGTTAACGGGCGCAGGGGCGTTGCGGGCGTGGGCGCCCGTGCACTTGAACAGGGCAACAGGGGGCGCCGGCGGAGGCCGTAGCCCGGCGCGGCGGGCGAAGGCGGAAATGGCTGCGAGGCGAGGCGCGATCGGGCGCGGGCTCGCGCGCGCGCGTGGCGCGTAGGCGCGGCGAGGCTGGGAGCACGACAGGCAGCAGTACGGGGCGGCACCGGCGCAGACGAACTAGGGAAAGGGGGTAGGGGGAGATGGGGTCATACCCCCGGTGCAGGGGTTCGGTCGGCGAAGTTCGGGGCGGCCGGCGTGGAGGGGACGAGGAGGCGGCGGTCCGGCGAGCTGGTGAAGGTGTCGAGGTTCGGCAACGGCGTGGTGAGGTGGCAGCGTTCGGCGACGGCGAGGGAGAGGCGATGGAGCGGCGGCAGACAGAGGGCAGCCGGCAGGAGGGGCGCCGACATCGCAGGCGGCGGGGTGCGGCTCGATCCCCCCGATCCAATCAGGGGGCAGAGGAGGAGAGGGGAGGCGACGGGCAGTGGGGGGGTCCCTCGGGCGGCGGCGATGTGGCGACGGGGCGACGCGGGGGCGCGCTGCCCCGATCCAAATCGGGGGTGAGAGGGAGGCAAGATCGGGGGAAGAGTGGGGGGTCGTGGTGGGGGTCTGGGAGCAGGTGCGGTTAGGGTTCCGGAGGGCGTGGGGGTATGTAGGCTGAGGTGTGGGCCGGCCTGGGGTTGGGCTGGTGGAATGGCCAGCTGGGCCACGAGGCCCACTGGGGGAGGGGGGTTTACTGTTTCTCCTTTTTTATTTTTAGGAAAACTGCTAGTGCTTCTTATTTAGATTAGATAGTAATTGATTTTTTGTCGAAGCTCAAACTTTGCACAAAAATGATATGCAATATCCTAGGGCTGCACAAAAGTTTTTGAGGCATTTGCAAAGGTTGAGAAGATTTGCTTAGTTGAAAAGGCCAATTTTGATGCCTTTGGACCACCAAATGAATTCCTAGGAATTTATTTGTGAGGCAATTTGAGTTGGCTTCAACTTGACAAAGGTTAGGGGAAATTATAGAATTATTCGAACATTTTAGCTTTTCCGTTCGAGAAATTTGAATTTTGACTTGAATTTGAAACTGAAATTTGAACCGGTTTGAAACAACGTGGGATTTAGCAACAGTAAATGTGATGACATGGCACCATTAACAGGGAATTATTGTAGCTTAAATACCCGGGCGTCACACCCACGCTTGCTTCTTCCTCAACCCTTACTACCTCGAGTTCCAACACCCGGGTTTCAATCGCCGCAAGCCTCAGTCATGTCCGGATCCAGCCGTTGAGGCCGGTGGGTGGCTTCTTCTATCATAGAGGAGGATATTGCGAAGCTTTGGGCAGCAAGATATCTGACCGCAGAAGTCCTCCATCGGCTTCCCACGGGAGGGCAGGGTATCCCCACCCCCAGATCCGGCGAGAGGGTCGTGTTTGTTTCCCACTTCCTCCGAGGATTAGGGTTTGCCCTTAATCCCTTCGTCCGGGGGCTCATGTTCTATTACCGACTAGATTTTCACGATCTCGCCCCGAACTCTGTTCTTCTCATCTCGTCGTTTATCGTCACGTGCGAAGCCTTCCTCCGAACTCCTCCACACTTCGGCTTGTGGCTCAAGACCTTCAATGTGAAGCCGCAAGTGATGGAGGGGGAGCAAGCGGAGTGCGATGGAGCCTCAGTGAGCAAGCTTACCAGCGCTATTTGGCTAAAAGGATCCTTCATAGAATCTTCTGACTTATGGCAGCAGGAGTGGTTCTACATCACCGATCCCCATGGTTCCAAGTGGGCAGCTGCGCCTGCGTTTCGATCCAGCCCCCCAATTCAGCTCGCATCATGGATTAACAACGGGTTGGAATGGGGATCACTTGATGAAGTGCGAACTCTGCAGAGTCGCATCCGAAGCCTTATTGAGAAGGACATTGATCTTGTCAACATTATTCAGGTAATGCTAGTCCGCCGGACCCTGCCGTGCCAGCGACGGCCTCTCCGCATGTGGGAGTTTAATCCAGAAGGGCCACAGACTCTTCAGCACTTCCTCAGCACTACGCACGAGGGAATGTGGAAATTAATTTTCGGGAAACGAAAGCAATGGCCGGACACCAGCGAAGATATTGGTCTTGACTGCAACCATCCGGACACCTCGGTAAGCACTCAATTTCCGAACACCTTTTAGTCGAACGTACCGTAATTGGGTACTGAGCAAACCGTCTTTTTCCAGGGCTGGATAAAGAAAGTGAACAAATTAGGTGTCAGACCCCCCTTCCAGAAGACTCAGCGGACACCGTGCTAACGAGGATGCTGGCCCCGACACCGTACCAGGTGCCTATGAAGGAGGGCAAGAACAGGGAGACTAGATGTGACCCTTGTTCCGGAGATGAATTAAACATCGTGTCCGGGGAAATCAAAGTTTCTTCGCCCAAAGACAAAGGTGCAGGAGGAGCGAACGTCCCCTCTTCCCATGGCAAGAAAAGGGCTGCCTCCGAAGATCGGGAGGGGAGGTCTCCCAAGAGAGGCAAAATGCCATCGTTGGGCGGCTCGGGCTTGGCGAGCGACATCGTCGCGCAGTTCCATCATGAGGACAAGCCTCCAACCAAATCGTAAGTGAAGCAGGGTGCTTTAAACATATCCTGCTCCTTTCTTGTCACCGAAGTAGCATCTAATATATATATATATATATATATATATATATATATATATATATATATATATATATATATATATATATAGGGTCGCGCTATTCGTCACCCTGGGTGAGGAATAGTTATTCTTCACCCCCTCTCTATTTTGACATCAATGCACCGTATTTTTACGTTTTGTAAATTTTGTCTCATTTCATACATAAAAAAAGAACGTAAGAAAATATGTACTCGCCGTAAAAAATATTTTATGTTACATAAAATTACAAATGTAAAAACATATTGTAAAACATACATAAAATGTGATTTTTCTGATCTTATAACTTTTTTTAGACCAAATTTTACATATTGAATTAATGTGCATGTAACTATTTATATTCTAAACGTAATTTATTTAGGAAGTGATCGTAAGATTACCTCGGGTGAAGAATAACTTATTCTGCATCCTGGGTGATGAATAGTAACACTATATATATATATATATATATATATATATATATATATATATATATATATATATATCTTCGCAGTCCGGCGCACAGTTGTCCTCAGCAATCTTCTTCCTTGGGAGACCTTCTCCCGGAGATGATGGAGAGCGATACGCCTCCCCCGACCTCCTCGCCCAATAGGGCGGACGACTTGGAGGTGTCGTCGCGGAGGGTTTCTCCCGACCGACAAGCAGTGCGGGGGCGAAGAGAACCTTACCCGAAGGTGGTCCATCCGTTGCTCGGGGTTCGGGGGCCAACAATGAAGGTCCCGGACTATCTGGTTTACAGCCAGAGATGATTCTGGAAATGAGTGAACGGGTTCCTTCAAAGGAAGGCCGTACTCCTGCGACGGCTTCCGAGGATCCAGAAGCGCCGGATATGTTGACGAGACTGCTGCGACAAGCATCTATCTCAGAGGAACACCGTGCCCTGATGGGTACGATGGCCGAGAGGGTTCTGTCCGCGAAGAGCGGATTGAATGAAGCCTTCATGTGCCTGCTAAGAGGCTTCGAGGTTTGTGATGTTATATTTTCAACTATTTTGTACTTGCAAAAATGCACCTGTGTATAGGTAGTAGGCCCTGAGACTCAGGTTGGCTTCCCATGGGAGGCGAACGGAGGATCAAGAAGAAACACTCAAGGACTAATCTGGTTAAGTGGAACACAGTCTGCTTCTCCCCTGGCAACTTCCCGGACTACGGATATTGCCGAACTGCAGCAGAAGCTTGATGTGGCAGGGGTTGACATTGAGTTAATCAATATGCGTCTTGACGAGTCGCAAGGTATCTATTCGAAGCGGTCCTTACACATACATGTTTGTAATATAAGCATGACGCTCAAAGTTGCATACTGGGATATGCATGGCTGCAGATGGTGCTGCCGCTGTGGAGATTCTTCGGGCGGAGTTGGCCCAAGCCAAGGAGCAGGCCCGGTCTAGTAATGCGGCTGCCGAAAAGGCATTGGCTGAGTTAAAGGCCGAACAAGCTGCTCGGCGCCAAGACGAGGAGAAAATATCCATGATGGCGCTCGAACTAAAAAATGCTACTAGTCGCTGTGAATTTCTTGAGGAGAATGAAGCCAAAATGGCTGAACTTGACAAGGCCTTATGAGAGGCGAGAGAAGCACAACCCGTGAGGAGATCCGGCAAGCTGGGGAGATTGCGGCCGGTAAGCCCTTTTTGTTACAAACTAAGTTCGGCGATCCGAACTATGCTCAGCTTAACCAAGTGTGGAGTTCTCCAGACGAGTTTTTAGACTTGCCAAAGAGTTCTTCCGATGCGACACAGTTTTACCAAGCGCGAGAGGGGTATGCAACGGAGAGGCTTTTCTGGTCACGATTTGGCGCGTCAAAGCGCCCTCTTTTGCTGAATGAACATCTGTCCCAATGGGCCGAGCTTCATAGGATATCTGGCGCTGCCATGAAGAGCGTCATAGTCCGGCTGTGGCCGACTGAGCCTGTTCCGAATGGCTACTTTGGCTTGGTGCAGCGGCTTGTTGATGCGGTGCCACGGATCGACGCTGTGAGGCGGTCGGCGTGCATTGAGGGTGCACGGATGGCCTTTGCCCGTGTCAAGACATACTGTTGGAAGATGAAGGCCATCAATGTTGCAGCGAAGAGTCCACCCAAGGGCAAGGACCATAACGCACCGGAGCATTATTTTGAAGACGTCTTAGAGGCTGCCCGCTTGATAGAGGGTCAATGCTCGAAAGACATAGTATTCGAGTGAGGTGTAAGGGAATTGTAAAACACAATTTTATATTTAATCTATTTTTATGTTTTGCTCGAAAGATTTTTGTTCCTCCTGTGCGGCCGTTTTTATATAATCTGAAAGTTTTCCAGTCGTCGGCTTCAGCCCCCTCGTAGGAAGTACGGGGGTGTTCGGAAAAGCATTTGATCACTCTTGACCCAACGTCTTGGTCCATGAAGGAGGTGACAATGCGGCGAACCAGGCAATCAGACTATAGGGCATTAACACTTTCACTTAGCCATAGGAGTTTTATGGTGGGTCTACTATATAGCCCCTGGTATGTACGCGGCTTATTTTTAGTACGATGTGCTGTACAGATGATCTGAAAAAGATCCTTTGTATAACACGGAGAGAACCGCTAAAGATTCCAATAAGTCGTCGAGTGGTTGACCAGCTCTCGCCGCATCATGACAGTCAGTTTTTGGCTTTCTCTACTGAGGTGCTTGACCAGATGAACCGGAAGCACAATCCCAGTAGTTCTCCCTTTACTACCCTAGCCGATAGAGAGGAACGTAGGGTAGCAAGAACAGGAGCCGGGCAACCCAACTATTGACCCAAGACATGATTTGGAGCTGATGCATATAAGGCCAAACTCGCGACGCCGAAGTACGCTATAAAGCTGTTCGGACTTGCCGGCAACTCATTTACTCCCATACCGAGCCCCTGGCGAGTTATGTCGAGGTGTGTGTGTAAAACAACCACAGGAGCAAAAATTTGGGTTGACTAGGAAAAAGTCAATACTGGACACTAGTTATGTGTACTGGGAGCTGAGTGATATGCCAATTATTATATAGATAACAAAGCCACAACCCTGGCTATTTGACATGCTAGGGGTCGAAGGCTGAGGAAAAAGGCACTTTACAGGCTCGGAATAGAGAGCTCGGTCTACAAAAGGTTATTTTGGACCTCCTGTCGCACGTCCGCGCCGCCTGTCCTCGGTTAAGGGATACCTTGATAGGAATAACCCGTGGATAATTGTACGAACCCGAACTCTGGTGGAGTCCTCGGGGTGACCGGCCCTTGAGCTACCTATGAAGGGGATAATAAAAAGGAAAAAAGGGAAGAAAAGTAGGGGGGTTTGTAGGCACACCCGTATTGTGCTTCCGCCGGTGCCCAGGGTATTTCAAGTGCATAATTATGTATGCGCGGTACCCACTTCGAAGGCATATTAGGCGAACGGCGGAAGCCGAATTGCTAGTCCAATATGGACATTGATCGGTCATGTTGAATGGAGACCGGCGGAGTGATGGCCGACGTGGTATGCAGCCCGATAAGGCCACTGTGTAGTTCGGCTGAGGTAGCCGTAGTATGATCTCCTGTACAGAGGGAGTGTTTCGTGCGCTCACCTCTAGGGGTGTGTGTCACGTGTACCATGTTTACTGTTTTTGCTTCGGGGGGAAATTGCTTCTGACCCCCGGTATTTGGTTGGTGGATCTCTTCGTCGTCCCTATTGCCGGGCGGCCTCCATCCCTTATGTTCAGCGTTGAGCTTGCCGGCCTGCTTGAAGACCCAACAACTTCTGTTGGTATGATTAGTTGGTTTGTTGGGGCGTCCGTGAATCTGGCAGGGTCGATCCAATATCCTGTCTAGATTGGATGGTCCGTCTCTGTTCGCCTTGAATGGCTTTTTCTGTTGACCGGATTGGGGACTGCTGAATCCGGCATTGACCGCTGTGTCGCGTGATCTTTCTGTTGGGGAACGTAGCAGAAATTCAAAATTTTCTACGCATCACCAAGATCAATCTATGGAGTACTCTAGCAACGAGGGGAAGGAGAGTGGATCTACATACCCTTGTAGATCGCGATGCGGAAGCGTTGCAAGAACGCGGATGAGGGAGTCGTACTCGTAGCGATTCAGATCGCGGTTGATTCCGATCTAAGCACCGAAGAACGGTGCCTCCGCGTTCAACACACGTGCAGCCCGGTGACGTCTCCCACGCCTTGATCCAGCAAGGAGAGAGGGAGAGGTTGGGGAAGACTCCGTCCAGCAGCAGCACGACGGCGTGGTGGTGGTGGAGGAGCGTGGCAATCCCGCAGGGCTTCGCCAAGCACCGCGGGAGAGGAGGAGGAAGAGGGATAGGGCTGCGCCAAGAGAGAGAGGTTCTCGTGTGTATGGCAGCCCCAAATACCTCAAGTATATATAGGGGAAGGGGAGGGGCTGCGCCCCCATCTAGGGTTCCCTCCCCAGGGGTGGCGGCAGCCCCCAAACCCATCTAGGGTGCGGCCAAGGGGAGGAGAGGGGGGCGCCACTAGGGTGGGCCTTAAGGCCCATCTGGACCTAGGGTTTGCCCCCTCCCACTCTCCCATGCGCCTTGGGCCTTGGTGGGGGGGGCGCACCAGCCCACCTGGGGCTGGTCCCCTCCCACACTTGGCCCACGCAGCCTTCTGGGGCTGGTGGCCCCACTTGGTGGACCCCCGGGACCCTCCCGGTGGTCCCGGTACATTACCGATAACACCCGAAACTTTTCCGGTGACCAAAACAGGACTTCCCATATATAAATCTTTACCTCCGGACCATTCCGGAACTCCTCGTGACGTCCGGGATCTCATCCGGGACTCCGAACAACATTCGGTAACCACGTACATACTTTCCCTATAACCCTAGCGTCATCGAACCTTAAGTGTGTAGACCCTACGGGTTCGGGAACCATGCAGACATGACCGAGACGTTCTCCGGCCAATAACCAACAGCGGGATCTGGATACCCATGTTGGCTCCCACAAGTTCCACGATGATCTCATCGGATGAACCACGATGTCGGGGATTCAATCAATCCCGTATACAATTCCCTTTGTCTATCGGTATGTTACTTGCCCGAGATTCGATCGTCGGTATCCTGATACCTTGTTCAATCTCGTTACCGGCAAGTCTCTTTACTCGTTCCGTAACTCACATCATCCCGTGATCAACTCCTTGGTCACACTGTGCACATTATGATGATGTCCTACCGAGTGGGCCCAGAGATACCTCTCCGTTTACACGGAGTGACAAATCCCAGTCTCGATTCGTGCCAACCCAACAGACACTTTCGGAGATACCTTTAGTGCACCTTTATAGCCACCCAGTTACGTTGTGACGTTTGGTACACCCAAAGCATTCCTACGGTATCCGGGAGTTGCACAATCTCATGGTCTAAGGAAATGATACTTGACATTAGAAAAGCTCTGAGCAAACGAACTACACGATCTTGTGCTAGGCTTAGGATTGGGTCTAGTCCATCACATCATTCTCCTAATGATGTGATCCCGTTATCAACGACATCCAATGTCCATGGTCAGGAAACCGTAACCATCTATTGATGAACGAGCTAGTCTACTAGAGGCTTACTAGGGACATGGTGTTGTCTATGTATCCACACATGTATCTGAGTTTCCTATCAATACAATTCTAGCATGGATAATAAACGATTATCATGAACAAGGAAATATAATGATAACCTATTTATTATTGCCTCTAGGGCATATTTCCAACAGTCTCCCACTTGCACTAGAGTCAATAATCTAGTTCACATCACCATGTGATTAACACTCACAGGTCACATCACCATGTGACCAACATCCAAAGAGTTTACTAGAGTCAACAATCTAGTTCACATCACTATGTGATTAACACTCAATGAGTTCTGGTTTGATCATGTTATGCTTGTGAGAGAGGTTATTAGTCAACGGGTCTGAACCTTTCAGATCCGTGTGTGCTTTACGAATATCTATGTCATCTTGTGGATGCTACCACGCGCTATTTGGAGCCGTTTCAAATAATTGCTCTACTATAAGAATCCAGTTTACTACTCAGAATCATCCGAATTAGTGTCAAAGTTCGCATCGACGTAACGCTTTACGACGAACTCCTTTTCACCTCCATAATCGAGAAAATTCCTTAGTCCACTAGATACTAAGGATAAGTTCGACCACTGTCATGTGATCCATTCCCGGATCACTATTGTACCCCTTGACCAACTCATGGCAAGGCACACTTCAAGTGCGGTACACAGCATAGCATACTGTAGAGCCTACGTCTAAAGCATAGGGGACGACCTTCATCCTTTCTCTCTCTTCTGCTGTGGTCAGGTCTTGAGTCTTACTCAATACTCACACCTTGTAACACAGCCAAGAACTCCTTCTTTGCTGATCTATTTTGAACTCTTTCAAAATCATGTCAAGGTGTGCGTTCTTTGAAAGTATCATCAGGCGTCTTGATCTATCTCTATAGATCTTGATGCCCAATATGTAAGCAGCTTTTATCCAGGTCTTCCTTTGAAAAACTCCTTTCAAACAACCCTTTATGCTTTCCAGAAATTTTACATCATCTCGGATCAACAATATGTCATTCACATATACTTATCAGAAATGTTGTAGCGCTCCCACTCACTTTATTGTAAATACAAGTTTCTAACAAACTTTGTATAAACCCAAAAACTTTGATCACTCCATCAAAGCGTATATTCTGACTCCGAGATGCTTGCTCTAATCCATGGAAGGATCGCTGGAGCTAGCATACCTTTTAGCATCCTTAGGATCGACAAAACCTTTCTGATTGTATCACATACAATCTTTCCTTACGAAAACTGGTAAGGAAACTTGTTTTGACATCCATCTGCCAGATTTCATAGACGCAGCTAATGCTAACATGATTCCGACGGACTTAAGCATCACTACGGATGAGAAAATCTCATCGTAGTCAACTCCTTGAACTTGTGGAAATACTCTTTGCCACAAGTCGAGCTTCATGGACGGTAACGTTACCGTTCACGTCCGTCTTCTTCTCAAAGATCCATTTATCTCGGATTTCATGGCTTCTAACCATTTGTCGGAATATGGGCCCACCATCGCTTCTCCATAGCTCGTAGGTTCAGTATTGTCCAACAACATGATATCTCAGACAGGATCACGTACCACTCTGAAGTAGCACGCATCCTCGTCGTCCTACGAGGTTTGGTAGTGACTTGATCCGAAGTTTCATGATCACTATCATAAGCTTCCACTTCAATTGGTGTAGGTGCCACAGGAACAACTTCCTGTGCCCTGCTACACACTAGTTGAAGTTATGGTTCAATAACCTTATCAAGTTTCCACCATCCTCCCACTCAATTCTTTCAAGAGAAACTTTTCCTCGAGAAAGGAACCGTTTGTAGAAGCAATTACTTTTGCTTCCAGATCTGGAATAGGAGGTATACCCAACTGTTTTTGGGTATTCTATCAAGACGCATTTATCCGCTTTGGGTTCGAGCTTATCAGCCTGAAACTTTTTCACATAAGCATCGCAACCCCAAACTTTTAAGAAACGACAACTTAGGTTTCTCTAAACGGTGTCGTCTCAGCGGAATAGCGTGGTGCCCTATTTAAAGTGAATGCGGTTGTCTCTAATGCCTAACCCATAAACGATAGTGGTAATCCGATAAGAAACATCATGGTATGCACCATATCCAATAGGGTGCAGTTATGATGTTCGGACACACCATCACTCTATGGTGTTCCAGGCGGTATTAATTGTGAAACACTTTCCACAATGTCTTAATTGTGTGCCAAACTCGTAACTCAGATATCTCTATGATCATATCATAGACATTTTATCCTCTTGTCACGACGATCTTCAACTTCACTCTGAAATTACTTGAACCTTTCAATAATTCAGACTTGTGTTTCATCAAGTAAATACACTCAGCATCTACTCAAATCATCTGTGAAGTAAGAACATAACGATATCCACCGCATGCCTCAGCACTCATTGGACTGCATACATCAAAATGTATTACTTCCAATAAGTTGCTCTCTTGTTCCATCTTACTGAAAACGAGGCCTTTCAGTCATCTTGCCCATGTGGTATGATTTGCATGTCTCAAGTGATTCAAAATCAAGTGAGTCCAAACGATCCATCTGCATGGAGTTTCTTCATGCATATATACCAATAGACATGGTTCGCATGTCTCAATCTTTTCAAAAACGACTGAGTCCAAAGATCCATCTACATGGAGCTTCTTCATGCGTTCTATACCAATATGACTCAAATGGCAGTGCCACAAGCATGTGGTACTATCATTACTATCTTATATCTTTTGGCATGAACATGTGTATCACTACGATCGAGATTCATTTTAGGTGTAAGACCATTGAAGGTATTATTCAAATAAACAGAGTAACCATTATTCTCCTTAAATGAATAACTGTATTGCGATAAACATAATCCAATCATGTTTGTGCTCAACGCAAACACCAAATCTCGATAGCAGAGGGAGCATGCGATGCTTGATCACATCAACCTTGGAAACACTTCCAACACATATCGTCATCTCACCTTTAGCTAGTCTCCGTTTATTCCGCAGCTTTTATTTCGAGTTACTAACACTTAGCAACCGAACCGGTATCTAATACCCTGGTGCTGCTAGGAGTACTAGTAAAGTACACATTCATATAATGTATATCCAATATACTTCTGTCGACCTTGCCTGCCTTCTCATCTACCAAGTATCTAGGGTAGTACTGCTTCAGTGACCGTTCCTCTCATTACAGAAGCACTTAGTCCCGGGTTTGGGTTCAACCTTGGGATTCTTCACTAGAGCAGCAAATGACTTGCTGTTTCATGAAGTATCCCTTTTGCCCTTGCCCTTCTAGAAACTAGTGGTTTTACTAACCATCAACAATTGATGCTCCTTCTTGATTTCTACTTTCGCGGTGTCAAACATCGCGAGTTGCTCAAGGATCATCATCTATCCTTGATATTTATAGTTCATCACGAAGCTCTAATAGCTTGGTGGTAGTGACTATGGAGAACCATCACTATCTCATCTGGAAGATTAACTCCCACTCGATTCAAGCGATTGTGGCACTCAGACAATCTGAGCACATGCTCAACGATTGAGCTTTTCTCCCTTAGTCTGCAGGCTTAAGAAACTTGTCAGAGGTCTCATACCTCTTGACGTGGGCACTAGTCTGAAATCCCAATTTCAGTCTTCGGAACATCTCATATGTTCTGCGACGTTTCAAAACCGTCTTTGGTGCCACAATTCTAAACCGTTAGCATTACGCACTGAACTATCACGTAGTCATCAAAACGTGTATGTCAGATGTTTCGCAACATCTACAGACGACGCTGAGGTTCAGCACACCGAGCGGTGCATTAAGGACATAAGCCTTCTGTGCAGCAATGAGGACAATCCTCAGTTTACGGACCCAGTCCACATAATTGCTACTACCAACTTTCAACTAAATTTTCTCTAGGAACATATCTTAAACAGTAGAACTAAAGCGTATGACATAATTTGCAAAGTCATTTTGACTATGTTCATGATAATGAAGTTCATCTGATTATTTAATGAACTCCCACTCAGATAGACATCCCTCTAGTCATCTAAGTGATACATGATCCGAGTCAAACTAGGCCGTGTCCGATCATCACGTGAGACGGATTAGTCATCATCGGTGAACATCTCCATGTTGATCGCATCTACTATACGACTCATGTTCGACCTTTCGGTCTCTTGTGTTCCGAGGCCATGTCTGTACATGCTAGGCTCGTCAAGTCAACCTAAGTGTTTCGCATGTGTTCCGAGGCCATGTCTGTACATGCTAGGCTCGTCAACACCTGTTGTATTCGAACGTTAGAATCTATCACACCCGATCATCACGTGGTGCTTCGAAACAACGAACCTTCGCAACGGTGCACAGTTAGGGGGAACACGTCTCTTGAAATTTTTAGTGAGGGATCATCTTATTTACTACCGTCGTTCTAAGCAAATAAGATGCATAACATGATAAACATCACATGCAATCAAATAGTGGCATGATATGGCCAATATCATTTTGCTCCTTTGATCTCCATCTTCGGGGCACCATGATCATCTTTGTCACCGGCATGACACCATGATCTCCATCATCATGATCTCCATCATTGTGTCTTCATGAAGTTGTCACGCCAACGATTACCTCTACTTCTATGGCTAACGCGCTTAGCAATAAAGTAAAGTAATTTACATGGCGTTATTCAATGACACGCAGGTCATACAAAAATAAAGACAACTCCTATGGCTCCTGCCGGTTGTCATACTCATCGACATGCAAGTCGTGATTCCTATTACAAGAATATGATCAATCTCATACATCACATATATCATTCATCACATCTTCTGGCCATATCACATCACATAGCACATGCTGCAAAAACAAGTTAGACGTCCTCTAATTGTTGTTGCAAGTTTTTACGTGGCTTGTATAGGTTTCTAGCAAGAACGTTTCTTACCTACGTAAAACCACAACGTGATATGCCAATTTCTATTTACCCTTCATAAGGACCCTTTTCATCGAATCCGTTCCGACTAAAGTGGGAGAGACAAACACCCGCTAGCCACCTTATGCAACTAGTGCATGTCAGTCGATGGAACCTGTCTCACGTAAGCGTACGTGTAAGGTCGGTCCGGGCCGCTTCATCCCACAATGCCGCCGAAACAAGATAAGACTAGTAGCGGCAAGAAGAATTGGCAACATCTACGCCCACAACTGCTTTGTGTTCTACTCGTGCATAGAAACTACGCATAGACCTAGCTCATGATGCCACTGTTTGGGAACGTAGCAGAAATTCAAAATTTTCTACGCATCACCAAGATCAATCTATGGAGTACTCTAGCAACGAGGGGAAGGAGAGTGGATCTACATACCCTTGTAGATCGCGATGCGGAAGCGTTGCAAGAACGCGGATGAGGGAGTCGTACTCGTAGCGATTCAGATCGCGGTTGATTCCGATCTAAGCACCGAAGAACGGTGCCTCCGCGTTCAACACACGTGCAGCCCGGTGACGTCTCCCACGCCTTGATCCAGCAAGGAGAGAGGGAGAGGTTGGGGAAGACTCCGTCCAGCAGCAGCACGACGGCGTGGTGGTGGTGGAGGAGCGTGGCAATCCCGCAGGGCTTCGCCAAGCACCGCGGGAGAGGAGGAGGAAGAGGGATAGGGCTGCGCCAAGAGAGAGAGGTTCTCGTGTGCATGGCAGCCCCAAATACCTCAAGTATATATAGGGGAAGGGGAGGGGCTGCGCCCCCATCTAGGGTTCCCTCCCCAGGGGTGGCGGCAGCCCCCAAACCCATCTAGGGTGCGGCCAAGGGGAGGAGAGGGGGGCGCCACTAGGGTGGGCCTTAAGGCCCATCTGGACCTAGGGTTTGCCCCCTCCCACTCTCCCATGCGCCTTGGGCCTTGGTGGGGGGGGTGCACCAGCCCACCTGGGGCTGGTCCCCTCCCACACTTGGCCCACGCAGCCTTCTGGGGCTGGTGGCCCCACTTGGTGGACCCCCGGGACCCTCCCGGTGGTCCCGGTACATTACCGATAACACCCGAAACTTTTCCGGTGACCAAAACAGGACTTCCCATATATAAATCTTTACCTCCGGACCATTCCGGAACTCCTCGTGACGTCCGGGATCTCATCCGGGACTCCGAACAACATTCGGTAACCACGTACATACTTTCCCTATAACCCTAGCGTCATCGAACCTTAAGTGTGTAGACCCTACGGGTTCGGGAACCATGCAGACATGACCGAGACGTTCTCCGGCCAATAACCAACAGCGGGATCTAGATACCCATGTTGGCTCCCACATGTTCCACGATGATCTCATCGGATGAACCACAATGTCGGGGATTCAATCAATCCCGTATACAATTCCCTTTGTCTATCGGTATGTTACTTGCCCGAGATTCGATCGTCGGTATCCTGATACCTTGTTCAATCTCGTTACCGGCAAGTCTCTTTACTCGTTCCGTAACTCACATCATCCCGTGATCAACTCCTTGGTCACACTGTGCACATTATGATGATGTCCTACCGAGTGGGCCCAGAGATACCTCTCCGTTTACACGGAGTGACAAATCCCAGTCTCGATTCGTGCCAACCCAACAGACACTTTCGGAGATACCTGTAGTGCACCTTTATAGCCACCCAGTTACGCTGTGACGTTTGGTACACCCAAAGCATTCCTACGGTATCCGGGAGTTGCACAATCTCATGGTCTAAGGAAATGATACTTGACATTAGAAAAGCTCTGAGCAAAGAAACTACACGATCTTGTGCTAGGCTTAGGATTGGGTCTAGTCCATCACATCATTCTCCTAATGATGTGATCCCGTTATCAACGACATCCAATGTCCATGGTCAGGAAACCGTAACCATCTATTGATGAACGAGCTAGTCTACTAGAGGCTTACTAGGGACATGGTGTTGTCTATGTATCCACACATGTATCTGAGTTTCCTATCAATACAATTCTAGCATGGATAATAAATGATTATCATGAACAAGGAAATATAATAATAACCTATTTATTATTGCCTCTAGGGCATATTTCCAACACTTTGATTATCATTGCGACTTTTGTGTTTGCTGCGTCGTGGCTTGCCATTGCCGTCTCGGATTTCGAAAGTGCCCGGGTCGCAGGCACTGTTGCTTCTACGAGCGAGCCAGCTGTCTTCTCCCACGCAAAAGCGGGTCATTAGAGCGGTAAGGGTTGTCATGGATTTAGGTCTTTCTTGGCCGAGGTGGCGGGCAAGCCATTCATCCCGGACGCTGTGTTTGAAGGCCGCAAGGGCTTCCGCGTCCGGACAGCCGACGATTTGGTTCTTTTTAACTAAGAACCTAGTCCAGAGCTTCCTGGCTGACTCTCTGGGCTGCTGGACAATGTGGCTTAAGTCATCGGCATCCGGTGGCCGGACATATGTTCCTTGGAAGTTGTCACGAAAGGCGTCTTCCAAATCTTCCCAGCTGCCAATAGAATTTTTCGGCAGAATGTTTAACCAGTACCGAGTTGGTCCTTTGAGTTTTAGTGGTAGGTATTTGATGGCATGAAGGTCATCTCCGCGGGCCATGTGGATATGGAGGAGGAAGTCCTCGATCCATACCGCGGAATCCGTTGTAGCGTCGTATGATTCGATATTCATGGGTTTAAACCCGTCTGGGAATTCACGCTCCATTACTTCGTCTATGAGGCAAAGAGGGTGTGCGGCGCCTCTATACTGGGCCACACTGCGACGTACCTCCGATGGAGTTTGTTTACAGTTTTCGGCCCGGGCGTGGCTAGGTTTGTCACGTCCGAATAGGTAGCTGTCATCGCATGTCGAGGCACGTCCTCGCGATCCATAGATCGATCTTGTGTGTCCTGCTCTACTGTCCAAGTCCTGTCGATGGTCGTATGCACAACCCCGAGCTGTTTTATTCTTGCCTTTACAGCGAGGTGGGGCGGTCCGGTGTTCGGTCTGAGTTGCCGCTTTATCCTGACCGCGTGGCGGTCGGTCGGCCGCGTTGTGCGATGATGGTACGGGCTCCAGCGCCTCGTCATTGAACTAAGGTAACAATTTGCGCTTCGGGTAATTTTTGGCTGGGCCGTTGATGCCATATTCTTCGGCGGCTAGGACTTCGGTCCATCTATTGAGCAGATCTTGGTCAGCTTGAAGCTGCAGCTGCTTCTTTTCAGGCTCCTTGCAGTGGCTATTAGCCGCGCTTAAAGCGCTCCTACTCGAGAGGTTCTTCAGGCACGATGAATTCCTCGTTGTCGAGGCTCTCCTCTTCCTCAGAGAGCGGAAGATAATTACTATCCTCCGAGTCCTCGTGTATGGCCTGTTCATCAGGGCTAACGTGCCCGCCCTCCCGTTCATCCTGTCCGGAGATTGCCCCGACAGGGTCTTCATTGTCTTCGGCTTCGTCCGGAGTATTATTTTCTCTGGTGCCGGTGTTGTTGTCTTTTGTACGACGTGACTTAGACCGGCGCCGCTGACGCCGGTGCCGGGGCTGTGTCTCAGGAGGTTTGTCCTTAACTGGATCCTCTTTGTCGTCGTTGTTAGTTTCTTTAGGTGTATCCACCATGTATACGTCATATGAAGAAGTGGCCGTCCAGCGTCCGGTAAGCGGCGGGTTTTGGCCCTGCTCCTCGTCGGCATCGTCGTCCATACCGTTGATGTCATCGGAGTTGTAATCAAGCACGTTGGTTAAGTCTTCGACAATGGCTATGAAGTGGGTGGCAGGTGAGAAGCTGAATTCTCCCCCATCATCAGCCTCTAGTTCGAACCGGACACAATTCGGCTGTGAGTCCCCCGCCAGGGACAGATTCTTTAATGAGATTAGCACATCGCCGAAGGGCGAGTGTTGGAAGATGTCTGCGGCGCTAAACTCAAAGATCGATAAGCGATCAAGTTCGGCGTCCGCAGATGCACGTGGCTCGGAATTTATGACCAGAGACGAGTCCGGAGTTCCGGTGACAAAGACGTCATGTTACTTTAGGTCCATGTTCGGCTCCAACGCCGTGGAATCTGTGGCCTCCGCGGTGGGGTTGAGCCTCCCGTCCTTGGATGGCGCAATATGCTCCGGATCTACGGCTAGAGCAGTTATAGGAGCAATCTCCTGGATGTGGTCCGATGACTAATTTAGGTCATGTTCATTGGGGTGACCAGTAGCGATCGCCGCGGTCTCGAATCCAGCGAAGATCAAGTCTCCACGGACGTTCACGACGTAGTTCAAGCTCCCGAATCTGACCTGATGGCCAGGGGCGTAGCTGTCGATCTGCTCCAGACGGCCAAGCGAGTTGGCCCGCAGTGCGAAGCCGCCGAATACGAAGATCTGTCCGGGGAGGAAGGTCTCTCCTTGGACAGCATCGTCGTTGACGATTGAAGGGGCCATCAAACCTTTTGGGGATGGCACAGTGGAACTCTCAATGAAAGCACCAATGTCTTTGTCAAAACCGGCGGATCTCGGGTAGGGGGTCCCGAACTGTGCGTCTAAGGTCGATGGTAACAAGAGACAGGGGACATGATGTTTACCCAGGTTCGGGCCCTCTCTATGGAGGTAATACCCTACTTCCTGCTTGATTGATCTTGATGAATATGAGTATTACAAGAGTTGATCTACCACGAGATCGTAATGGCTAAACCCTAGAAGTCTAGCCTGTATGACTATGGTAATGAGTCTATATCCCTCTCCGGACTAAGTCCTTCGGTTTATATAGACACCGGGAGGATCTAGGGTTACACAAGGTCGGTTACAAGGAAAGGAATCTACATATTTGGTCGCCAAGCTTGCTTTCCACGCCAAGGTCAGTCCTATCCGGACACGGGTACAATCTTCGGTCTTGATATCTTCACAGCCCATCAGTCCGGCCTATGGCTAATAGGCCAGACGCCCGAGGACCCCTTAGTCCAGGACTCCCTCACTCGCCTCTGGCCACACCTGTGACGCCCGTATCATTAGGCTACAGTAATCCCGCGTTAACGATGCCACGTCACCTCGGTTACTGTTGATGATCTTGCATTAGTTTGAAACGGATTCAAATTCAAGATTCAAATTAAAGTTAAGACAATTAAGTTTTCAAAAGTCAAAACTAAAATGTTCGGTTTGCGGCAAATAATCCATACATTACTTTGATGAAGAAACCACATTTTTATAAAATAATTAAATGCTCTAAGATAAGTAAAACAGTAGTTGAAACAATTATTTGAATGTCTCTTAAATGATTAAATTATTGCAAACCACTTTTTATATTCAAAAATAATTGTGGCAGAGGTATAACTACTATTACTAATTTAGGCGTTAGTAGATTTTGTAAACCTAGATTTGAAAAGAAAAGAAACTAAGCTAAAACAGAATAAGAAATAAAAGAAAAGAAGAACAATTCAAAATTAAAGTAACAGAAAAGGGACCCCCCCTGGCCAACTGGGCCGAACGGCCCAGCCGGCCAGCCCATTAGCCCAACCGGCCCCCTCTCACTCCACCTTATTCCCCCTGGACAGCCAAACCCTAGTGGTTCGACCGCACACTCCCCCCCCCCCCCCCCCGATTCACTCGCTCCGTCTGCCCCTCCCCCGATCCAAATCGAGGGGCAGAGACTCCGGCGAGCGCACCGCCCCGCGCCCGGACTCCGGCGCCCACCCCAGTGCCGCACCTCGCCGCACGTCTCGCCCTCCTCCCCGAAGCCCACCTCGTCGCGAAGCCCCCCCGCCTCTGGATCGTTCCACCGTTGCCGCCCGGAACGCCACCGCCATGGCCACCTCGTCGTCCTCCTCAACACCTCGCCGGAGTTGCCGCGCCGCTGCACCTCATCACCACGTCGTCGTCGTCACCGTCTCCTCCCCGCGCCCCACTGCCTTGACCCTACGCTCCCGCGGTGAGGCCTCGTCCTCCCCTGTCCCCGGGCCGTCCGCGCCTCCCATGATGCGCCACCGCGCGCACGCACACCACAGTGTCGGCCATGTCGTCTCCCCCCTTGCCACTCCTGACCGTGCCCCGCCCCGAGCTGCAGCAGCTGCTACTGTGCTGCGGCGCTGCCGCCACCACCACCGCGCCGGCTTGCCTCGTTGCTGCTCCAGTCGTGCGCGTGCGCACGACACTGCCCATGCACGTCACCTTCCTGCTCCCCTGCTACCGCGGCCTCCCGCCTCCCCCGCATTTGCTCAGCCCGCCGCTCGCCGCCTGTAGCCCCGCCGCCCCTGCCTGCGCCACTTGCTGGCCGCGCCTGGCCTCGCTGGGACCGCGCCATGGCTGCCCTCTTCCTTCCCCGACGGTTGCGGCCGCTCGTTGCGGTGGCCGCCGGCGCATCGCCAGTCCCGCCCCTGGCCTGGGCAAGTGGCCTAACGGGCTGGCACCCACGCGCCCGCACCCGTTTTGGCCTATGGGCCTATGGCAAACGGGGCCCAGCCCCAGAACTATTCTATATTAAAAAAGATTTAAAAAATAGATAATAATAAAAGTAAATTTAATTAATTAATTAACTAAATTAATTAACTTAATTAATCCTGTTTAGTTAACCTAATTAACTATTGTTAATTAATTAAACAGTAATTATATTAATTAAATCCTAATTAGAATAAACATAGTATGACATGCGGGACCCACACGTCAGATTGACCCAGTCGACGCCCTGTTGACTGCTGACGTCATGCTGGCGTCAGCATACACTATTCTGGATAATGTTGAATTAAATTAATTAAATAAATTCTAAAAATGATTTAAAACTTTAGAAAATCATATAAAATAATCCGTAACTCGGATGAAAATACTTTTCTACATGAAAGTTGCTCAGAACGACGAGACGAATCCGGATACGCAGCCCGTTCGTCCGCCACACATCCCTAACCTATCGAAATCACAACTTTCCCCCTCCGGTTCATCTGTCCGAAAGCGCGAAACACCGGGAATACTTTCCCGGATGTTTCCCCCCTTCGCCGGTATCACCTACTACCGCGATTGGGCACCCCTAGCAACACTCATTGCCATGTCATGCATCGTCATGCATTTGTTTGCATTATATTTATTGTTTCTTCCCCCTCTTCTCTCGCTAGACTCCGAGACCGACGACGCTGCTACCCAGTACGACTACGGTGTTGACGACCCCTCCTTCTCGGTTGAGCTTCCAGGCAAGCCCCCCCCCATTGATCACCGGATATCGCCTATTCCTTATCTCTACTGTTTGCATTAGAGTAGTGTAGCATGTTACTGCTTTCGGTTAATCCTATTCTGATGCATAGCCTGTCATTGTTGCTACATCTGCTACCCTTACCTGCAATCCTAAATGCTTAGTATAGGATGCTAGTATTCCATCAGTGGCCCTACATTCTTGTCCGACTGCCATGCTATACTACTGGGTTGTGATCACTCGAGAGGTGATTCACGGGCATATGATATATACTTTATACTGTTACATTACTTATGATACTGGTCGAAGATGAGGGCTGAAGGGGCAGGTGGCTCCATCCCGGTAGAGGTGGGCCTGGGTTCCTGATGGCCCCCGACTGTTACTTTGTGGCGGAGCGAAAGGGCAGGTTGAGACCACCTAGGAAAGAGGTGGGCCTGGCCCTGGTCGGCGTCCGCGGTTACTTTAAAATAACACGCTTAACGAGATCTTGGTATTTGATCTGAGTCTGGCCACTGGCCTATACACACTAACCAACTACGGGAACAGTTATGGGCACTCGACGTTGTGGTATCAGCCGAAGCCTTCTTGACGTCAGCGACTGAGCGGCGCGCGCCGGATTGGAACGTAAGCCTGCTCTTGTATTAAGGGGGCTAGTTCTGCTTCCAGCCGCCCTCGCAACGTGCAGGTGTGCAATGGGCGATGGGCCCAGACCCCTGCGCCATAGGATTTAGACCGGCGTGCTGACCTCTCTGTTGTGCCTAGGTAGGGCTGCGACGTGTTGATCTTCCGAGGCCGGGCATGACCCAGGAAAGTGTGTCCGGCCAAATGGGATCGAGCGTGTTGGGTTATGTGGTGCACCCCTGCAGGGAAGTTTATCTATTCGAATAGCCGTGTCCCTCGGTAAAAGGACGACCCGGAGTTGTACCTTGACCTTATGACAACTAGAACCGGATACTTAATAAAACACACCCTTCCAAGTGCCAGATACAACCCGGTGATCGCTCTCTAACAGGGCGACGAGGAGGGGATCGCCGGGTAGGATTATGCTATACGATGCTACTTGGTGAACTTACCTTCTACTCTCTTCTACATGCTGCAAGATGGAGGCTGCCAGAAGCGTAGTCTTCGACAGGACTAGCTATCCCCCTCTTATTCTGGCATTCTGCAGTTCAGTCCACCGATATTGCCCCTTTACACAGATACCCATGCATATGTAGTGTAGATCCTTGCTTGCGAGTACTTTGGATGAGTACTCACGGTTGCTTTTCTCCCTCTTTTCCCCCTTTCCGTTCTACCTGGTTGTCGCAACCAGATGCTGGAGCCCAGGAGCTTGACGCCACCGTCGACGACGACTCCTACTACACCGGAGGTGCCTACTACTACGTGCAGGCCGATGACGACGATCAGGAGTATTTTAGGAGGATCCCAGGCAGGAGGCCTGTGCCTCTTTCGATCTGTATCCCAGTTTGTGCTAGCCTTCTTAAGGCAAACTTGTTTAACTTATGTCTGTACTCAGATATTGTTGCTTCCGCTAACTCGTGTATGATCGAGCACTTGTTTTCGAGCCCTCGAGGCCCCTGGCTTGTATTATGATGCTTGTATGACTTATTTTATTTTTAGAGTTGTCTTGTGATATCTTCCCGTGAGTCCCTGATCTTGATCGTACACGTTTGCGTGTATGATTAGTGTATGATTGAATCGGGGCGTCACAAGTTGGTATCAGAGCCGACTACCTGTAGGAATCCCCCTTCCACACTCCTTGGCCGAAGTTGAGTCTAGTCGATGAAAATTGTTTTACTAACATGGCTGTGCGGCCCATGGGCCCACGTCGCCATTGGGTGGTATTAGGATCTTTTATTCCTTGACCTATATTCTGGGACTCTGATCTCTCTTCTATTCGGGTTAAATGATTTTACTAACTCCAACTCTAGGTTCTCATAAATACTTTCTTCCGGAGAGCCCCTCGGTCCGAACGATCGCTTGTTTCACCAGAAGATTCCGAAGACACCCTACGATGTTCTCTTGAGGCTATGTGCCATCGCTTTTACAATTCCCTACCATCGATGTATCCTTATGGATAACTACCTACATTTGTCGTTCATACATTCATCCCAGTTGATCTTGTTATTACAAGGTACACCGAAATTCTCTCTATTGTTCCGAGAATACTTTGTGCCTACTGCCTTGCAGTTCTTTGCCACCTGAATACCCCTACGGATAATTCCTCGCTCTTACCGAGTATCCGCTCATCCCCAATTGTTCATGTGTTTCACAAAATTCTTCGAAATACTATCCGATCTTTCAAGAATCCTCATTAGCCTATGGCTCTTGAAATGCTTGTCTGCCTGCATTTTGGTTAATTCCAAATGACTAGCAATATTCATGGATGTCCTTTGCCTGTATCATCTTGGGTCCCTTGATTCAATATGTTGCGAATGTTGCAATCCTTAATCAGATCCTAGAATTCATCCTTTCGGCTCAGACGTCATTTTAAACATGAGCTGGATCTCGACCAATCAAATTGCCATCGATTGTACCCCTAAGCCTACTCAACTTATCCATCCTTGATCAGAGCGTTGCTTCTGATCCCTTGATTTGGAAATCATAATTCTTTTGCATTTGAGCTTTGAATTAGTCAGTTGATTCTATAATCAGATCTCCTTGCATTCTTCTTCCTCTGGTTGAGTACTGATGCTCACATCAGATCACTTGAGGACCATGGGTTCCTTTGTTGGATTTTATCTGAAAGTGTCCTTCATATTGAATAACCTTGTGAGCCTTTCCTTGGGTATATAATGCCTTTGGTAACTTGTATCCTCTGCTTTGTGAACCATGCTCTACTTTCGAGCTTGTATTATTTACTCCGAAGTTTGTGGTATATGTTCCTAAGATGCCCTGATGGGTTGAACCTACGCCTTCCCTAATCCGTGTGAACCCGAAAGATTTCACGGGTCATACTTATCTGGTATTGCACTAGGTAAAAACTTTCAACAACTAATGTCATTTTCGAAATACGAGAGGTGAATGAAAGGTTGTGCGTTGAACAAGTGGGAGTTGACCTTGAACCCTGTGTTCATGCCCATGGACACGATGTATAACTTATCATGGAAGCTTCTCGTAAAAATAATTACCCCCCTTGTTATAAGTTCATCTTGTATCCGTGGTTCGATCATTTATGATCGTGGTTCACAGCCATGTTCTCCTTTAAATACCATTTCTCGTGCAAGTTTAAGCACTTATCTTCTGCAGAGTAATACCCCAGTCCAACCTCTACTTTGAATTGCTGTCGAGTATTACCCCCCTGGTATCTCAAGATTATCACGGAACTGCATAACTTCTTATGAGTTCTTCAGTGCTACATTCTCATTGATTCCAATTTTTCAGGGGCTCTGAGTTATTAAACACTCAAAGACACCGATAACTGACTCGAGCCCGCATCGTGATTAAGCAACTCTTGGTAACCTTCATTACTTACGAGTTTGAACTCAATCACGTCATTCCTAGCCTGCTTGGCTATATCCTTGTCGTGCCAATTTTAACTGTGCTACCTGGTCTTTCTTCCTGGAGCAAAAAAAATTCGACGGTGAGCTAATCTTACGTCGATCTTCCTCGTCATATCAGTTGTCCTTGAACAACAAGCTTGATTTAGAGTTTGTGTCGTACCCATGGTTCCAACAACCTTTTGTTTCATCATTCCTTTAACTTGATGTCATCGCAGATCGATTACATCTTCATGAAGTCTCTCAACAAATGTGTCGTGATCATCATCAGCATTCGGAGCTCTCCCAGGATACCAATTGAATTCATAATGAGAAATACCATCCTTTCCCTCGATGATTTGTGTTGTCATCGACCACTTTAATGCCTCCCCTCCAATGCAAACTTGTTCGTGTTCTGTGTTATACCTTGAGTTCCTTGCTATCCAGCATTTGTTCTTAATTACCTTGGAGTATTACCATCTTTTATGTCAAGAATGTGGTGAGAATTTCACCACCTCCTAAAAATTCTTGGTACAGTGATGCTTCTCGCCATCACCATTCTTTTCTTAGTCCCCGTGATTGAGTGAACTCTGTTGTGCGAATTTATTGTCTCTAGCTACCCTATTGCTTCAGAGTTAATGGACAATAATTCCAATTTGGTGTGTTGGTTGCTCAATCGCCATTCCGACATTGGTCGTGCAACCCAGCCCATATTTTGGGTACACCTTTCAACCAATGTTTAATTGTGTATGTTTTCCTCGAACATACATCATTATATCAATTGATCTGACAAATGTTATCTCCTTGTTCACATAATTGTGGAAATCCATCTTGTTGGAAATCTCGATGAATGGTCGTTGAGCCATCAGCCACCTCCTCACCCTCTCCTTCGCTTAATGATGAACTCTTGTTTCGGAACTCCCTTCCGTAGTTCGTTTCCCGAGAATCTTACAATGTCATCTCGTCAATTGGTGTTGCGCCTTTTCTTCTCAGGCATCCCGAGTCTGAGGTATCCCGACACCAATTAGATCTGAACCTCAATCAGATATGATGGTGGGAACATATTTCCAAGAGTAATGACAAGGGTCTTTATATGACCCAGTAAGGTGATATCGTGCCTAGCACACCTGGCCGGAGGACCTATTGATATAGTTTCCTTTTTGGCAAGGTTAGCCATTCTTCCATGAGGAAATTGTAAAACTTATTCTATAAGTTATTCCTGATGGATCCTTAGAGTATCCAAAGTCGGATCTTTACCCAGTGACCATGTCAATGCTATCTCAAAACATGTTTGCGGTATTCCGATTTTCAATAAGAACATTTGAAGCACAATGCTAAAATTTTCTTTATCAATTATCCAAACACCGTTGTTTGGGTAATGTCATGAAATTCCTCTCCCAATACCTAAATGGTTTTCTACTTTCTATCCTGTCGTGGATATCATGCTCTGCTTGTCCTAGGGAAGGATATACCCCTGATATATGTGTTTAAACACATTTTCCTTTCCGTTGTTTTGTTCAAACTTTCTTATAGTCTACTTAACTGAGTAGTGGTAATTCCCTGCTTAGGTAAGCACCTCGTGGTACAACTCTGCCAGTAAGACCCTATTACTATAATTGATGGCATTCGGTAGCCACCGATGGACGAGAACTTTGCCTAATGGTCCGCCTCGTTCAGCGAGCAGGAAAATGGTTCTCTTCGTCCCTCGCCCTTGGTATCGACATTGTTGCCAACATAACTGATAGGCTACCCTCTGACATGTCTTGCTATCATGACCGTGCAAGATATCAACGCTTCCTACTTTTAATCCACATGGTGGGCCCATAACCCATAGTTCCATAGGATCGAAGCCTGACTCTCTGTACACCCCTGTTTCCAAAGTCAATCATCATGTTTGGCTTCTTATGTAATTCAAGGGTCACCTTCCTAGAGCTCTTTTCTGGTATCAGACGCAATACTTACTCTCATTGCTCCGAACCCCTTTCTCACTCTAGTTCAGACTTCGAGCAACTATCTATCCGCTTGGGACCTCTTATTGTACCTTCGTACCTTACTATCGACGTATTTTATTGGTTCAACTCGAGAGATACTCTTATGCTCATTCATGGGTTAACCCCAGATTGTTTCCCTCATAAGCATTCTGTCATAGCCGAGCTGCCCCTTACCTATTCGTAAGTACGTTGGAGTTCCCGAAGAAAAGGACGACTTCACCATGATGACCTGAAGTAGAGAAATAAAGACGTCAATGTAATGGATCGACCTCTTCGAGAAGAGCAACCCAAGACGAGAAGATCCGTTAGAATTTCGTAACAAAAATTTTCCCGCTTACACCCCTCTTAAATCTCGGGACGAGATTTCTTGTAGTGGAGGAGAATTGTGACGCCCGGATAATTAGGCTACAGTAATCCCGCGTTAACAATGCCACATCACCTCGGTTACTGTTGATGATCTTGCATTAGTTCGAAACGGATTCAAATTCAAGATTCAAATTAAAGTTAAGACAATTAAAGTTTTCAAAAGTCAAAACTAAAATGTTCGGTTTGCGGCAAATAATCCATACATTACTTTGATGAAGAAACCACATATTTATAAAATAATTAAATGCTCTAAGATAAGTAAAACAGTAGTTGAAACAATTATTTGAATGTCTCTTAAATGATTAAATTATTGCAAACCACTTTTTATATTCAAAAATAATTGTGGCAGAGGTATAACTACTATTACTAATTTAGGTGTTAGTAGATTTTGTAAACCTAGATTTGAAAAGAAAAGAAACTAAGCTAAAACAGAAAAAGAAATAAAAGAAAAGAAGAACAATTCAAAATTAAAGTAACAGAAAAGGGACCCCCCTGGCCAACTCGGCCGAACGGCCCAGCCGGCCAGCCCATTAGCCCAACCGGCCCCCTCTCACTCCACCTTATTCCCCCTGGACAGCCAAACCCTAGCGGTTCGACCGCACACTCCCCCCCCCCCCCCCGATTCACTCGCTCCCTCTGCCCCTCCCCCGATCCAGATCGAGGGGCAGAGACTCCGGCGAGCGCGCCGCCCCGCGCCCGGACTCCGGCGCCCACCCCAGTGCCGCACCTCGCCGCACGTCTCGCCCTCCTACCCGAAGCCCACCTTGTCGCGACGCCCCCCGCCTCTTGATCGTTCCGCCGTCGCCGCCCGGAACGCCACCGCCACGGCCAACTCGTCGTCCTCCTCAACACCTCGCCGGAGTAGCCGTCTCCTCCCTGTGCCCCACTGCCTTGACCCTACGCTCCCGCGGTGAGGCCTCGTCCTCCCCTGTCCCTGCGCCGTCCGCGCCTCCCACGATGTGCCACCACGCGCACGCGCACCACCGTGTCGGCCACGTCGTCGCCCCCCTTGCCGCTCCTGACCGTGCCCCGCCGCGAGCTGCAGCAGCTGCTGCGGCGCTGCCGCCACCACCACCGCGCCGGCTTGCCTCGCTGCTGCTCCAGCCGTGCGCGCGCGCACGACGCTGCCGTGCACGTCGCCTTCCTGCTCCCCTGCTACCGCGGCCTCCCGCCTCCCCTGCATTTGCTCGGCCCGCCGCTCGCCGCCTGTACCCCCGCCGCCCCTGCCTGCGCCGCTTGCCGGCCGCGCCTGGCCTCACTTGGGCCGCGCCATGGCCGCCCTCTTCCTTCCCCGGCGGTTGTGGCCGCTCGTTGCGGTGGCCGCCGGCGCATCGCCAGTCCCGCCCCTGGCCTGGGCAAGTGGCCTAACGGGCTGGCGCCCACGCGCCCGCACCCGTTTTGGCCTATGGGCCTATGGCAAACGGGGCCCAGCCCCAGAACGATTTTATATAAAAATAAATAAAAAAATAGATAATAATAAAAGTAAATTTACACTAAATTAATTAATTTAATTAATCATGTTTAGTTAACCTAATTAACTATTGTTAATTAATTAAACAATAATTATATTAGTTAAATCCTAATTAGAATAAAGAGAGTATGACATGCGGGACCCACACGCCAGATTGACCCAGTCAACGCCCTGTTGACTGCTGACGTCAGCATACACTATTCTGGATAATGTTGAATTACATTAATTAAATAAATTCTAAAAATGATTTAAAACTTTAGAAAATCATATAAAATAATCCGTAACTCGGGTGAAAATACTTTCTACATGAAAGTTGCTCAGAACGACGAGACGAATCCGGATACGCAGCCCGTTCGTCCGCCACACATCCCTAACCTATCGAAATCACAACTTTCCCCCTCCGGTTCATCTGTCCGAAAGCGCGAAACACCGGGAATACTTTCCCGGATGTTTCCCCCCTTTGCCGGTATCACCTACTACCGCGATTGGGCACCCCTAGCAACACTCATTGCCATGTCATGCATCGTCATGCATTTGTTTGCATTATATTTATTGTTTCTTCCCCCTCTTCTCTCGCTAGACTCCGAGACCGACGACGCTGCTACCCAGTACGACTACGGTGTTGACGACCCCTCCTTCTCGGTTGAGCTTCCAGGCAAGCCCACCCCCCCATTGATCACCGGATATCGCCTATTCCTTATCTCTACTGTTTGCATTAGAGTAGTGTAGCATGTTACTGCTTTCGGTTAATCCTATTCTGATGCATAGCCTGTCATTGTTGCTACATCGCTACCCTTACCTGCAATCCTAAATGCTTAGTATAGGATGCTAGTATTCCATCAGTGGCCCTACATTCTTGTCCGACTGCCATGCTATACTACTGGGTTGTGATCACTCGAGAGGTGATTCACGGGCATATGCTATATACTTTATACGGTTACATTACTTATGATACTGGTCGAAGATGAGGGCTGAAGGGGCAGGTGGCTCCATCCCGGTAGAGGTGGGCCTGGGTTCGATGGCCCCCGACTGTTACTTTGTGGCGGAGCGACAGGGCGGGTTGAGACCACCTAGGAAAGAGGTGGGCCTGGCCCTGGTCGGCGTCCGTGGTTACTTTAAAATAACACGCTTAACGAGATCTTGGTATTTGATCTGAGTCTGGCCACTGGCCTATACGCACTAACCAACTACGCGGGAACAGTTATGGGCACTCAACGTTGTGGTATCAGCCGAAGCCTTCTTGACGTCAGCGACTGAGCGGCGCGCGCCGGATTGGAACGTAAGCCTGCTCTTGTATTAAGGGGGCTAGTTCTGCTTCCGGCCGCCCTCGCAACGTGCAGGTGTGCAATGGGCGATGGGCCCAGACCCCTGCGCCATAGGATTTAGACCGGCGTGCTGACCTCTCTGTTGTGCCTAGGTAGGGCTGCGACGTGTTGATCTTCCGAGGCCGGGCATGACCCAGGAAAGTGTGTCCGGCCAAATGGGATCGAGCGTGTTGGGTTATGTGGTGCACCCCTGCAGGGAAGTTTATCTATTCGAATAGCCGTGTCCCTCGGTAAAAGGACGACCCGGAGTTGTACCTTGACCTTATGACAACTAGAACCGGATACTTAATAAAACACACCCTTCCAAGTGCCAGATACAACCCGGTGATCGCTCTCTAACAGGGCGACGAGGAGGGGATCGCCGGGTAGGATTATGCTATACGATGCTACTTGGTGAACTTACCTTCTACTCTCTTCTACATGCTGCAAGATGGAGGCTGCCAGAAGCGTAGTCTTCGACAGGACTAGCTATCCCCCTCTTATTCTGGCATTCTGCAGTTCAGTCCACCGATATTGCCCCTTTACACAGATACCCATGCATATGTAGTGTAGATCCTTGCTTGCGAGTACTTTGGATGAGTACTCACGGTTGCTTTTCTCCCTCTTTTCCCCCTTTCCGTTCTACCTGGTTGTCGCAACCAGATGCTGGAGCCCAGGAGCTTGACGCCACCGTCGACGACGACTCCTACTACACGGAGGTGCCTACTACTACGTGCAGGCCGATGACGACGATCAGGAGTAGTTTAGGAGGATCCCAGGCAGGAGGCCTGTGCCTCTTTCGATCTGTATCCCAGTTTGTGCTAGCCTTCTTAAGGCAAACTTGTTTAACTTATGTCTGTACTCAGATATTGTTGCTTCCGCTGACTCATCTATGATCGAGCACTTGTATTCGAGCCCTCGAGGCCCCTGGCTTGTATTATGATGCTTGTATGACTTATTTTATTTTTAGAGTTGTGTTGTGATATCTTCCCGTGAGTCCCTGATCTTGATCGTACACGTTTGCGTGTATGATTAGTGTACGATTGAATCGGGGGCGTCACAACACCCGCCCACAGCCGCCGCCGAGCTCTGCCTCTCTCCCCGTGCGCAGCCGCCGCCGACGTTCCTCCCCTCTCTCCTCAAGCCTGCTCCCTCTTCCCCGCCGCGACGATGGGCGAGCGATTCCCCGACGATGGGGCGGCGGCCAACGGCTTCGGCCGCCGTTCGCTGCACGAGTGGGAGGCATACATACTCTTCGAGGCCAACATTCCGGCGCCTCCCGACATGCGCGCAGGGCCGGGGGGAGGGGGAGTGGAGGCTCAGCGCCGGTGGCGTCCCCATTCCCCCGGTGCCCGATGTCGACGTGCGCCCCGACCTCTTCGCCGCCGAGGTCAACCGCGTGTGGGCGTCGCTGACGGACGAGCAGCGGGGCCTCCCGCAGTACGCCGCCGACAACCACAAGGCGTGGGCGGCGTACTTCCAGCACCGGCAGGCGCGGCGGCTCGCCTCCACCAACGCGGCGCCGGTGGTGCGGGGCACCAAGAACAGCGAGGGCGCCCCCGACCGCTCGCTCCATGAAGTTCTCCGGCACCTCGAGGGCGGCAGCGACCCGCCCTTGACGTACCCCGCCGCCCCGGCCCGGATCGGCGGCCAGTGGATGCCGAGGAGGACGCCGTCCTCTTCTTCCTCCTCCTCCCGCTCCTCCTCCTCCTCCGGGTCGCGGGCGCTGCTCAGCGTCAAGGCCGAGCCAGCCAAGACGCCGCTCGGCCGGCGCACACGCAGCGCCGACATCGTCGTCAACCATGGCGGGCGCGCCTCCTCCTCCGCTCCTCCCCGCTTCGTCAGGCCGAAGACAGAGCCGGGGCTCGCCGCCGTCAAGACGGAGCCAGGGCTTGCCGCGGTGAAGACGGAGCCGGGGCTCTCTGACGAGGTGGCCTTGAAGTGGGCGCACGAAGACTGGGAGCGGACCGAGCTAGATCGCCAGTGCCGCGCCCTAGAGCAGTTCGTCGCTCGTCGCCGCGGCCGCGACGAGGGAGGCGTCGTCGTTCTCGACGACGACAGCGACGACGACGCGCCGCCACCTCGATAGCTAGTGAAGTAGCAGCTGAGATCTTCGATCCGCATGAGTGATCAGTGAATCTCATCGATTTTCTAGTTAATATTTCTACCTAACTGGCGGCTGCCTACATGCATGCTCTGATATCTATCTATGCTTATTTATTTAGTTTTGGGGATATGTCTTTGTCTTTGTGCTAGATAGTTTACCATCCGCTAAGTAATTAATTTATTAATAGCACGAAGACGTGCACACTTTCATACACTGATCAAAACCTCAATAAAAACCTTAGTGAAACATTAGGAAAATGGAGAACTGTTTATACAAAACAAAAGGAATTTAATAACAGTAAAAATAGACCAAAATGAAGGGAATTCTTGAAAGAAGAAAATACGCAGGAAGCTAGGTAAACCATGGACATCAACATATCGGGGTTGTATTTTCTTATACCGACAGCGTGTTGTATATTGTAGTCACCTGTGATTTGCTTTGTTTCGTACCATGTCAGGGTGATCATTAACTAATTGACAGTGACCACAGCAAGGTTCACCTGCTCTCTGTTTGTATGTACGTAGGCGTGGAGGCAAGCAACTGATGCATGGAAATCGATGCATTATTAGCGTTATTAGTTAGCAGCCGGCATGCATGTGTCTACCTGTCTGGTCCTCGTAGCTACTTACATAAAAGTTCATCTCTTCAATTGAAATCGAGAGGGTGCTTATTTTACTTACCTGCGGCGGCTACGGCCAGGGCAGCCGCCTAGTGGAGCAGGAGTTTAGGTCTTTTTCCCGGTGCTTCACTTTGTGTTGTCTCACTCTTTTACATCAGATTTTTTTTGTCCATGTGACACATAACTAATGAAGAGGATAGGATGAAGTTGTCTCTTATCTCATACTCATCGATATTAAACCTCGTACTCATCATCCAATTAGACACAAATAATCTTAATAGACATCGAGTCTACTAGATAAATACTTAACCTACAAATGAAAGATACAATGCATTGAGTTAGTTGTATATAAACATCTAACATACTAGTACACACTAAGAGATAACGTTAAGAGACGGCGCATTGGAAGTGGTCTTAGCTAGAGTATTAATTAGCTAGCTAGGTAAGATGTTGATCAGTCCAACAAATTGATATGGGTTTCAGACTAGTAAACATTCGATTGATTGATAGTGTGGAGATTATACCACCGTTTGAACTAAATAAATGAAGAAACAAATTAATCAATTTGTTCATTTATGTGCTACTAACTAGCAAGTTAAGGTCGTGTGATATTAAGGAGGATCGATTTATGGATGTGAAGTTTTACCACCAAAATTATCCGGCGTCACTTGCACAATTCAGTTCTTATTATTAACATCTTATATCAAACCACAAGTTTAAACATTTTCAAAACTGTAAACAAATGAGTTCAGGATAGATATTCAGCAATTATGAACTTGGACAAAGGTATAAATGCGACTCTCCCTCCATTTCAAATTATACAATGTGTCTTGATTGGTTAAGACAAAGTTTTGGCCAATAATTAGTTGTTAATGTGCCAGGTTGGCATATATTTAACTAGTTGTTGGCCGCTCTGGCATTCTGGAGAAGAAGAAGCAGAAAGGCGGTAGGCGAAACCGAACAATGGACTTGCGGAAGAAGATGAGAGACAAGCATGAGGAGAAAAGGGGCAAGTGGAACAGAAGGGGATGCACATATATCAATGGAAAGATGCGGGTGAATGCCAGGACCAATAGCTTGGAGAGAACTACGGGTTAGCCGGGAGAGTTCAGTTTGTGCTCTGCCTTTTGGTTCCTCTTTTGGAATGGGAAGTTTGTGTGCATGTAGCTGAGCGAATGTTTTCATCTGAAGAATACGGAAGTATCACAACTACCAAGTCAGTGGCTAAATCCAAAGACAAACATGGATGCCACATATGTTGATTGAAAAATTCACATCTAGGTAGAACCAGGATGATGTGCCCTTAATGCGGATGTCTAGGTATTTAATTATTTAAACAAGGGCAATTTTTTGGTTATTTTTGTAATGTAATTAGCATTTATATGTTGTTCCATGCATTAAGCTTAATCATGGTTCACCTGATGAGCAGTGAAGATTTTGTAAAGCTACTAAATAGTGGCTTAAAGAGACATCAAAAGAAGAAGAAACCTATTTAGTTTACCTGTCTCCTTCCCTAACCCTAGGTGGCTAGGGCAAACTTTCCCCTCTATACTTCACCGGCGAGTCCGTGGATTGGCCTCCCCTCTACCTGCCGCTTCGGCAGCCAGTGGCGGGGAGGGGAATCTTGTGCCTCCGCTCCGGTTAGTAGTTTAGGTTAGGGTTTTTAGCCCTTGTAGGTGCAGCTCTTGGGCCGATGGCGGCGTCTCTTCTTCAAGTTTGTCTTCCGGGCTTGGCCCCCCCTCAAGTTTGTTCATTTGGACATAGTCAATGGAGCTCCGGCATAGATTTATGCCGTCTCCTTGGGCGGTGTAGTTTGGGTTTCTCGTTATGTGGCAAGATTTGGTGTCAGGTGCTTCAGACTATGCAAGAGTTCAACGACGACGAGTACTGCTCTAGGACGCTGGTTCTTAGGGGCACGTGCATGAAGACTTCCCGACTGTCATCAGCAAGGTCAAGCCGGCTCCGATACAGGAGTGGCGACATTGGCGCGGCGGCTCGTCCTGGCAGAAGTAGTGATTGTTCGGTGGTCTCGGAATCTCAATAAAGAAAATATGTTTAAGATGCTTCTTTTATAATAGATCTGATCCTTTTCGCAAAAAATAGTGGCATTCTCTCTCTCTCTCTCTCTGGGGTGTGTGTGTGTGTGTGAAAGAACTTGTCAATTCATGTAGGTAAACTGTCAAGTACATGTGCAAGTCACTAAGACAAGTACTACTAAACAAAATGCTAACATGCATAAACATTAAACTTCACGTTAACATGAAAACTGTAACGCAACAACATGTATAAACTACATGCTAGGAAGCATCCTTATGAAAAAGTTGGAGTCCTTTCTTAATTCTTGTCCTTCTCATGCTTCAAAATCTATAACAAGCTGGGATTGAACAGTTACATTTGTCGAGAATAGAGGTTGAAGAAGAAATACATAAAAATCCTTTATATGCTTCAAGAAGAGACATAAGTAATGTTTATAGAGAAGTTGAAAGATAATAACTGCATCCTTTGGCCATGCTCGGTTTATTGCCCCTTGGGTCTTGTTTTTAATGTTGGCAACCTACTTTCCATAGCGTCGGAAGGATGCAAGCGTTGCCCGCTCGCCACCTGCGCGCGTGAGAACCACCTTCATCCTCTCTGTCTCCGGTCGCTGGTGATCGATCTCTCCCTTTGTATCCACGCCAAGAAACGGTGGAATTCTAGTGGTGAGGCATAAAAATCGGTGATAAATGAATGCTTGGAGGGGAAGGAAAAAAGCGAGGTCGTGGAGAGGAGGATTCATGTCGGGCCGCTCAGCAAGAGGAGGAGTTGTGTGCATAGGAAGAGTATCGAAGATGAACATGCCCAGGAGTGGTTGCTAAGGCACAACAATATATCGAAGTAGTAAACATTTAGGCCCATTTTACTTCGGGCCATATTTGATGGAATCCATCAGGTCCTTTAACATGTACCAGGCTCGTTTCCCTCTTGTTTGAGAATAACTAACCAACGGTTACCCCTTTTGCGGGCGACCTCCAGGGGTAATTTTTAGTGGTCTGGGAGCGCGTCAAGTGGTGTGTTCAGCCGCCACCACATGTTGCGTGTTGGGTGCTTGCTCTGGTTTTTTAAAACATTTTAGGGTTTTAGATGGGTTTATTTTTCGGGGATTTTCAGCTTTCTGGTTTTCGCCTATTTTCTCTAGGTTTTGGAGAATTTTTTGCGTGGAAAAATATGTGCTTGCACGGGAAGCACTGATTTGCTTCACGTGGAAGCATTGATTTGCTTCCGGGTTGTGCTTCTCTAAAAAAAAAGGGAAAATCACAACATGTGCCTCCAAAAGAAAGTGAAAAACCACAACCGTGCTTTCAGGCTCTATTTCTTTTCTTTTTGGTATTCATTTTTTTGCACTAACATGCTTTTTGTTTTCCTTTTTTGGGTTTTTCTTTTTCAGTATTTGTTGTCTCACGAATTTCATTTTTTTCGTGAAAATATTCCATCAAAACCTATTAACATAGGATCTAGATTCAAAAATCTTGACGTGAGAGATTCAACGGTGAAAATGGTTCGGTATTTGAAAACACGGTTCAAGAGATAAAATATTTTGTAAAACGAATATATGTAAAAAAAAGGAAAATTCTCAGATTGCGACAAGTGATGCACATACAGTGCGCCATTTGTCGAACAAGAGAAGAGGGGGGAGTGACCTTTGTAAGAGGTACAATGAATTGTGTTCTCTCCATTTTATTATATAAACCGTGATCTACAAGTTGCACCTTGTTGGGCCTAAATGCCATAGTCTCTGCCGCATCTAAGCTACAACGTGGGCCTGAATTAGCAAGTTTGAGTGGCCCCAATAATTACCAAAAAGACAACATTAGCACTCAACTTTCAATAAGTCGCCATGATTTCTTTTTCTTTTATCGGCAAGCCACGAGGATTCTGGTACTCCCGTTTTGTCCCACATCGAAGGCTCAAGCACCCTTGAGAGGAGAGCTGACTATTTAGACGCCAGGCAGGGCGACCTAGAAACTTACCTGAACAGGGTCAATAAGAGATTAAGAAGTCTCATGGCCTAAATCAATGACCTACATTGCACGTTTTAGGCGCATAGGTCTACCATCTGCCTGTGGATAGAGTGGATATTATAATTTGTGGTAGATGGAGTATGCGTTCGCGCGGCCCCTACCAATTCTTGAATTCAAAAACAAATAACACTTCAAATCGAACTACTCCCCCATTTCTTTTTTATTTCGCATATAAGATTTGTCTTAAGTCAAATTTCATAAAATTTGACCAAATTTACATACAAAATTATCAACATCTACAATACTAGGTATATACAATATGAAAGTGAATTCAATGATACATCTAATGGTCATCTAATGATATCGAATTTATATTGTGAATGTTGATATTTTTTCTATAATCTTAATCAAACTTTACTAAGTTTGACTTAAGACAAATCTTATATGTAGACTAAAAAGAAACGGAGGAAGTACTACCCATGAATTGATTCTAATTCTATCAGTATTTTTAGGAGTAACTCTAGGACGTATGAATTGCCATTTGCAAGGAACATACATAATCCAGTGTTCAACAATGGCCAAGGTCTCTTTTTCTTAGACCTCATGAGTGGTGACCAGTAGCCGTGCGGAAGGCTGGAACGTTATGTCCTCAATGAACTACTGACAACCTTCCTCTGAACTACTGACAACCTTCCTCAATTATTGACTGATGTACAGCATGATTATATCGGTAGTTTTATCCTGAAAATATTTACCCTTTCCTTCTTTTACGGAACGGAATTGTTTTACACAATAGTAATATAGTAATGTAAAAGTTGCTATCATGTGCACACAAAGTCATGAGTTAATATCCAGTACTCTGAGAAGGAAAAAGGTAGCATCCGGTAACCAGTCTCCTGCTCATCATCTCCAGCTTCATCTTTCGCCTCAGCAGCTTCGTCAGCCGTGCTGGCAGACTTTTCAGCCATGGACTTGGCAATAATCCTGCCCTTTCTTCAGGCGTCAACTTTCTTATCATCGCAGCCCCTTCAGCCATCCTCATCTCAGACATTACCCTGGCCTTGGGTTTCTTCGTAGCCGCCGTCAACTCTACCGAAGACTCCCCACTCGTTTTTATCTCCAGAGCACCGTGGGCAAGCTCGATCGGTCGCCGCCGCTCTTGTTTTATGGAGGGTTCCTGTTGGAAGTTGGAACTTGGAACGCAATAGAAGCAAGCAGCCGTTCCCGATTCAAACTCGAGCAACGACCGACGCACGTATACGTTGCAGCTTATTGGGCCTGGATTACTACTATAAACTCTACACGGTGGGCCTGAATTAGCAGGTTTGTGGCCCTAATAACCAAAGACGACGCCGCACCCAGCTTTCCAGGAAGACACCAGGATTCTTGTACCGACGTTTTTAGTCCCACATCGAGGGCTGAGGCGTCATCGGAAGGAGAGCTGACTATTTATGCGCCACGCAGGGCAACCTTGAAACTCACTTACCTGGACGGGGTCAATGGGAGATCAAGAAGTCTCATGGTCTATATCAGTGGCCTACATTGCACCTTGTGGGCGCACTGGTTTACCATCTCCCTACGGGGAGAGTGGACGTCATAATTTATGATAGAGGGGGTACGTGTTCGCGCGGCCCCTACCAACGCTCAAACAAAAAGATTACCTGTTATGTAAATATTTCAAGCACAAAATTCAAACTGTTGTGCCAACAAAGATATCAACAGATGAGAATACATAATTCAGTTATCTAAATATGTCCCAAAAAGCTTGTCATGGAATATCTGTATCTAACACTTAAACATGTCAGTTCACCCAATGTAGGACACACTAACTGCCATCTCCTTCTCTTAAACCACACAAGTGGTGACAAATAGCTGTGCGGAAGACTGTAAGTTATGTCCTGCCCGGTTGGACCATACGCTGCTCGTACCATCAGTAACGAGAAAAATTCAGAGACATCGTGTTATCTCACTGTGAGTTATTCGTAGGGCGCTTTGACCAAAATTCTGATGCCCACCTGAAAAGGCTGGCGATGCCGAAGGCTGCTCCAAATCCTGACCGGATGTCCGCAATCAACTCACGGACTTCTCTCACGGTAGTAGCCACCAATGGCTCCGCTACTGCTTTCTTCCGGTTAGCCGCCCCCTGAGCGGTTCCTAAAAAATGGAACAAATGCTAAGGCAAGAAACCTTGGGCATGGTCCTTACGCCATGTTAGAATTTTTTATTGTTTTTGCAGGGTAAGCCATGTAGAAGGTAATGCCACCAGAGCAGAGATCACCTTGTTGGGCTGAGGTTGCCAGCTGGCGAAGTTGAGCGTCAGCTGTATGAACAATGCTCAAGGAACTCCTCACAACCTTCGTCAATTCTTGACTGGTCTAGGGAATGATTATATTGTTAGTTATCCAGAAATTATCCCCTATTAAGGAATTTGAGCTCTTTTACACAACACAGTATGTAATACTGCAAAAGATGCCAACATGCGGACACAAAGTCATGATCTAGTACTCTTGAGAAGAAAAAAGGCAGCATCCAGTAATCAGAATACAATCTCAGAAAGAGTCATGTCTGTGGATGGCAGATACAGCAAGTGAACAATATCTGGAAGTAACTACCATAACCAAAAGTAATTACACATCCAGGTCACTTCGAGTCGAGTCGAGTCGAGTCAATGCAGTTCCATATATGCAAATCAGCCGACCATCTAATAATATATATAAAAGAAAAGATTAAAGGAAACAGGCGTGAGAAGTGTTTAGTTACTTGCCTTAGGTCACTGAGATCAACACTCAAGGCACCGATCTCTTTTGCAACTAGTCTCACTGAAGCCATAGTTTCAGCAAGCTTCTCTCTTGTGAGATCAAAGGACTTTTCAAGAGACTCTGCTGCCCTCTTACCATCCTGAAAATGTTTAGCATATTCATATTCATAGTTGCTACATGTTCCATATAGAAGTTTTAAGTTTTACCAAATGGACCAACCTACCAACATGGAGGGAATCGCCGAAAAGAATATGAAGCTGGCAGACACTGCAACCTACATAAGATAGTAACTGTGATTAACAGAGACAGTAGGCTCCCGACGCCGACAAGCGCAAATTTTGTTTTTGTGCTCAAGATGAGACAATACAACATTTATTCCTTGAATGCCCACTTGCCAAGTTACTTTGGAGAACGATTCATATAGCTTTTAATATCAATCCTCCAGTAGATATTGCGTCTTTGTTTGGGACGTGTTTAGCTGGGGTTGAACAGATCACGGCAGCTCGTATTCGGATTGGAATATGTGCGTTATTATGGGCTATATGGAACTGCAGAAATGATATGATTTTTAACAGACAACACAACTTAACTTTTTTGCAGGTTATCTTCAGAGCTACAGCTTGGATCCGTACGTGGTCCTTACTCACTCCTATGGACTCCAGGGAGCCTTTGGTTACTGGGTGCAACCAATGGGAGATGGTGGCTCGGGTTATATTCAACCGGTTCGGATGGCGTTCGCATAACAGGATAGGAGTCTAGAGAGCTTATCCTTATTATTACCGTATCGGTTGTCTTTGTCCGCTTGTAATTTTCCGGTTTACGTACTTTGTTTTGCTCCGTTTGCGAGCTGTAAGACCTTTACGATGATACTTTCTGGATTTTTAATAAGAGGGCCACATGCATCATCATGATGCAGAGGCCGGGGGTATACCTCCATTTCCAAAAAAAAAGATAGGAGCCAAATTATCCAGAATAAACCTGACAAGATATGGTTCTATATAAGAAGTATTCTTCAGAAGGGAAACTGCGACTTTCACTTGGATGAACCATGCTCGTGCAGTTTTCCCATCATTATCTTTTTTACCAACATACGTTTGCAATGATTTTTTTCTTATCAGAAACTATTTAATTGACGAAAGCACTTTCGCTTGTATGGGAAGTGCTCCTGCATCCAAACTAAGTACCTGCGCATCTAGAAAAAAGAAAACTCAAAATACGCATATACATTATTTACGGACTAGGTCAGTGGCTGAATTTTCTGCAACTTTAACTTGCGGCGTGCTATTTTCAGATTGGAAAATGGAGAGCATTTGGCCTCCGTTTTTTTCCCGCAGGAAGACTGTTGACTTCCTTGATATGTCACTTAAACATCTAAAATTATTGATATTCGTACTAGTATTCATTGTAATTAGGGTACAAAAGTTCAACCTATATCTGTAATAATAAGCCAATCCCTAACGTACGTGCAGCACGTAGATGCATTTCAAACGTGCTTTCAGTTTTGAGTAAGTTTTCCACCCTAAACATCGCTTTAAAAGAACATAAGTTGGTTAGGGATCTGAATCTGCTATGCCTGCACTATTTCAGTGCAGTGACACTAGCCTACCACATGCTAGCTAGCAATCATCTGAGCGAGCGGCTTTGGATAAAGCTCTGGATTAAAAGCTTTGAAATCAGGAGCACGGGGCAGGGTGCCGTACCGCGGAAGCAGCGACGGAGAGGAGGAGGAGGCCGCCGCCGTCTGGGCGTCGGACAGAGGCGCGCGGGGAGGGGGCGGCCACGGAGGCGAGGCGCAGGCTCGAAGCATCCGGGGAGGAAGCCGGCAGATTCTTCGTGGCAGCTCTGCTGGACCCGAGCAGGAGACGGCCGCGCGGGCGGAGGAGGCAGGCGGAGGTGGTCGGGACCTTGGGGTTGGGGCCTTCGGCGTGGCGAGGAAGAGGAAGGGACAACATTTGGTAGTCGCGAGTCCGAGGGATGGAAACGGAAGCGGAATGTCTAATGCCAGGCCGAGCTCGTTTTGATAAAAAAAATACACATATACACATAGTAATATACTACTTCCTCTGTAAACTAATATAAAAATGTTTAAATCACTATTTTAGTATTCTAAACACTCTTATATTAGTTTACGGAGGAGTACATGTTTGTAAATTTTCATTATGAAATACGTTAAAATGAGGGCTCCAAAAGAAATAAATTTGTGGATTTTCAGCACATGCATTGTTCGTTCTAAAAGTCCATGATTCTTTTTTGCAGCTTACAATTCAAGGTACTTCATCGTGAACTTTTACACACATATACATTACATCCTTTTGTGTATAATTGTTTTTAGAATTTTTTGAAACTAAAAAAAAAATTGAATTTTGAATGTTTTAAAATTTCAGTCTCCATGGAGCTGGCCTCCAAATCGCCCTCATGGCACCACAAATATTTTTATATCGTAGGCATTATGCAAGACTTCTCTATTATATACTTAAAAAGAACGTAACCACCTTTCTTCTCATCACCCCTTCATCCAACCTTCCATATATATGATAAGCAATCACCTTAATTTACTTACCTTCTGAATCAAATTTCACTTTCATTTGCTTATCAAACTTCTAATCAAAATATAAGTAATTCACAGTCAGATTATTATTTACACAATCGCATTATTATTGACAGGTAAATCAGAAGCTAATGTGTTAGAATAGAATACTTATATCCCGTTGTAACGCACGTGCATTGTTCTAGTTAATTTTAAAAATTAATAAAGATAAGGCGATAAAGAGCACTGGAAAAGTTTACGCGCAACACCACAACAATTCCTTTCCTTCCTCCCAAGAAAAGTCTTTCCTCCTCCTCCCGCCGGTGCCGCTGCCGGTCCACCTCTTCTCCGATGGCCTTTGGGCCATGGAGGTGCAGATGACCTCGGCCCCTCGCCGGTGGGAGGGACCCCGTTCTCGTTTTCGTTAGTTTCAACGTCTTGGTTGGGACTTGGGACCGTGTGGCCACGGCTGTGTCCCAAAGTAGGTATAATGTCTCCTTGTCCATGTCCCAATGGTGCGTCTAGCTTCACTGAAGGGCGTGTGGAGGTGTGCCTCCGTCCGATCTCGCAGGGTTCGATCGGTGCTGCTCTTCGGTCGATCTGTTTGGATCTGGTCTTCTTCGTTTGGGTGTTTACATGTTTGGTCCTTTCAATCTATGACTTTCTTCATCGGTGATGGTTGCTGCTCTGGTGCGATGGTCCTATGGGGTCTTAGCACGACGACTTCCCGACTATCTACTATAAAAAGGTTTGCCCGGCTCCAATGAGGGAGGGGCAATGACGGCGGCGCGCCTTCGGCTCGCCCTAGTGCTTGTAGTCATCGCTAGGTGATCCACGGACCTGGTTGTAATTTATATTATTTCTGGTGTTCCTTGTACTACCATGATTGAGAATGAATAGATTAGAAGTTTTCTTGCAAAAAAAGCACCACAACAAGGCCAGAGAGTAAGCAAAGTCTTAGAGAAAGCCCATTGTTGAAGGAAAATCATCAAAGTCTTGCAAAAAACAGAACAAGAACTCGGGCACACCCTTGCTCGCGCTCACAACTGACGTGTCAGTGCGGCCATAAAGGGGAAATTATCCCATCTTGCCTAGGATCGAGGGTGTTGCCCCCCCCCCCGGTTGAGTACCACCCGAGGAAGAGGAGCACAATGTGTCCAATTGGAAAAATACTAGCTAGACGGCCACCGTTTGTCCATTTCCTAGAACAGAACTCGTCCACCACCCCTGTTATCCCAAGACGACATCTCCTACGAGGGTACAACGTTGAAGCACCATCAAACTTCAATCCCAATATTTGATATTTGTGAGGAGTCCATATTACAACCTTGAACTCTTTCATTTGTCTAAGATTTAATCATGAACTCTAAAACCGTCTAACATTCATCCTTAAACTACGAAAATGGCTAGGAATCACCCTCCCCTTCCTGAAACTGGTTTTCTCTAAACTCAACCATCCAACATATGCCAATTTTGGACGGAAGATTATTACTGCTGGCGAGCCAGCTGGTTGCGGGGATAGGTACGTGACAGGGTGTATCTCCCTTTGTCCCGGATCGTTCCGGATTGTTGCAGTAGGGGGTACTACACGGTACTACCCTAGCAGAGTAAAATAGAAACAACCCAATGCAAGCAATTCAAAACCGGACTAGTCAAAACAGAAACAATCTGCCTTGCTGTGGTGGAGTTGTAACAACTGACATCCAATCTACGATCTAGGAAAAACTGGACTACAAATCGTTCTCATCTTCTTCTTCTATGTGCAAAGTACTACACGGCGGGAGCCTCGGAACAGCAGAATCCCGATCTTGACTCTTGAGGCTGCAAAGATAAGCTGGTCCGGAGAGGGAATGTGACATGAGATACACTATCACTCTCAATTTCATGAAATCATAAACATCTTTTTAACTCGTGAACATATTTGAAATCATGTCATTTTTCAAATTTATGAACAGTTTAACAAATTTTCAAATATTTTCTAAACTCAAGAATATTTTTGAATTAATGAACATTTTATACTACTTGCAAACTTTTTTTGAAATTATGAACAATTTTTTAACAATTTTCTTGAATCGGCGAGAATTTCTAGAATGGACGAATATTGTTTTGAAAATTGGTGGACCAATTTTTAAAATTCACGAACATTTTTTAAATTTAACAAACATTTTTGATTTAACGAATATTTTTTTGATTTAATGAACATTTTTTGAAATGCATGATCATTTTTTGAATCAGCGAACATTTTATGAATGAGTAAACTATTTTGTAAGTCACGAAGAGTTTCTGAATTTTCAGGATATATTTTTCCATTCATGAATATTTTTTGAATTGGCGAAATTTTGTTCAATTTCTTAGAAAATAATATATGAACTTAAAAAAATCATGAACATTTTTCTATTCGCCGAACTTTTGTTTTCAAAATTTCGAATAGTTTTTGAATAAGCAAACATTTTCTTATAAAACCGCGAACATTTTTTGAATCCACAAACATTTTTATTTTCTAGAAGCTTTTTTGAAGTCTCAAATTATTTAAAGTAGAAAAAAACAAAACGGACAAGGAAAACAAAAAACAAAATTGAAGAAACAGGCCGCCGGGACATGGGCCGGCCCAAACGGACGCGCTGTGTCTTCTCCCAGCACGCGAAGCGCAGTATAGGAGGTCCCTACTGCATGGGCCGGTCGAGGCAGGGGATTCCGCTGTGTGAAACTTTTTTTATCACTTATAGATGGCACTGGTGGGTAATATTTTGCAACTTTGGTGGCAATTTTCATGACGTACCGCAAGAAGCAATAGCCCTTTTATTATTAGGTATAGATTGATTTCATCATCCTTGTTTACAATCCCTGCATTTCGGTACTTTACTTTTATACACGTTACACCGTTGCTACTATATCACCACTGCTTTCGATTTCTCTCAACTTGCAGTCATAGCTATTTAAATCCTTCAAGAGACAAAAGATTGATTCATGTACTCCCTGTGAGATCGATACTTTTATTTCGAAAATTCTACAACTAAACCATGTGCACGTGCAAGACATCAAGACGCATTCCTCCGCGATGCAACCAGTTACGAGGATGAGCTGGCCCTCCGCATCATGTTGTAGCGGTCATGGGTGGACAAGGGCGATAGTTCCGGATCTGCTGCGATGTTGCCTATTGCCCGCAGCTGCAACGCCGACGCCGGAGCTAGCCCTTCCCGCCCTGCGTGCAACTCCGCGTGGGGCAGCTCAATCTGTGACGCCCCTCCATCCACCTCCTCCCCCTTCGGCCGCTGCTCTGGAAGGGCAGCGGTGAGTTTTAGTGTCTGCCAGTACCGATGACCGGACAAGCAAAGGGCCGAGGAAGTGGTGAAGCTCTGTCGTCTCCGTCTTTATTTCAAGTATTTAGTAATCTAGTTTAAACTTGTCTGTAGTTTATATAGATTATGTGAATTGTGGAATTTTTCGGTGGTCAAAATGTTTATTATATGTGCATTTCAATGTATATTTGATTTGTACTTACTTTTTATTCGCATTGCATGCTTTAGTATGGATATAAAGTACCGGATTTGAGATAGATGGTTGTTGACGCGGCAATTCGTGCCTTGCCCGGCCACTGTCCGTGGACATGCCTGGACGCTTCCACGAGCGTTTGGGCACCCGGATTTGGTGTCCGCAGCAGTATATGCTCTTCTAATTGGCTTGGCTGGCGGGAGGACTACTCAACGAGGCAACATATATTGGTTGTATGAATTCGGCTTATCGATTAGCTGCTTCAAATACCAATCGTTTGAATTTTGTTCGATTAATAACACACAAAACAGATTATTTTTTCTGTACTCGATAAACAACCAAAAATTCAAAAAAAAATCGGTGTCGGTTTCGGTTTAGTTTTTGGTTGGTCGGTTTTTATGCCCACCCTTGAGATGAGGAAGCGCTAGAAGTAGAATTGGGGCGCCGAAGAAGAAGAAAGCCGGATTCGATACTCAGTACTGCTTTGAGATCCATTTTGCCACGCGTTAGCCACGGGAGAGGGTCTACCGATGAGGAGCAGATGTATCCCATGCTCCCAGCTAACACGCGCAGCACCAATAGATGATGGTTATCCACTAGAAAGACTTCAAAATTATCACGTGAAGGTTGATTATCCAAGGGCAAAACCTCACGATTGTTGAGCTGGGGATGTGGCGACGATGGGAACGAGTAGTTCCGCTGCTTAAATTCGAGAGCAACTACGTTCGTTAAGGAAATCCTTCCATTTATGTGGGAAAAAATAGTGTATATTGAAGAAGGTGAAGAGGGAGAGGTGCTCTCGTGGAGAAGATGGAGCCTGCGTTGTGAGATTTTTTTTGGGGAAAAGAACGCTGACGCGGAAAAGCACTGGCCATTGGTAACTGACATGCATAGTCTATATGTAAAATGCATGCAGAGTAGGAAATTTAGATAGTGACGTGGCAACTTTGCTGAGGTGGAGGGGCTGCATGTAGAGAGAACTAAGATAGTGGGGTTCATCTATTTAGGTATATATAGGATATGCAAAGTGCTTAGAAATCCTACGTAGCATTATGGTTAGGCACCTCCATAGATGCACTCTAGTGGGGAATTCATACTCTGGAACACCTTAGTATTACTAGCAAGAGGGCATGTGCGTTACAACAAGAGAAAAAAAAATCATAATCTCCAATGGCCATGATCACATTTTTGCTTCACCACCGAGATACACTATCACTTTCAATTTTTAAAATCATAAACATTTTTTTAACTCATGAACATATTTGAAATCGTGACATTTTTCAAATTTATGAACAGTTTAACAAATTTTCAAATATTTTCTAAACTCAAGAATATTTTTGAATTAATGAACATTTTATACTACTTGCAAACTTTTTTTGAAATTATGGACAATTTTTTAACAATTTTCTTGAATCGGCGAGCATTTCTAGAATGGATGAATATTGTTTTGAAAATTGGTGGAACAATTTTTAAAATTCACGATTTTTTTAAATTTAACGAACATTTTTTGATTTAACTAATATTTTTTTGATTTAATGAACATTTTTTGAAATACATGATCATTTTTTGAATCAGCGAACATTTTATGAATGAGTAAACTATTTTGTAAGTCACGAAGAGTTTCTGAATTTTCAGGAAATATTTTTCCATTGATGAATATTTTCTGAATTGGCGAAATTTTGTTCAATTTCTTCGAAAATAATATATGAACTTAAAAAAATCATGAACATTTTTCTATTCCCCGAACTTTTGTTTTCAAAATTTCGAATAGTTTTTGAATAAGCAAACATTTTCTTATAAAATCGTGAACATTTTTTGAATCCACAAACATTTTATGATTTATTAAATATTTTATTTTAAAATTCACTTTTTTATTTTTTAGAAACTTTTTGAAGTCTCAAATTATTTAAAGTAGAAAAAACAAAACGGACAAGGAAAATAAAAAACAAAATTGAAGAAACAGGCCGCCGGGACATGGGCCGGCCCAAACGGACGCGCTGTGTCTTCTCCCAGCACGTAGAGCGCAGTATAGGAGGTCCCTACTGCATGGGCCGGTCGAGGCAGGGGATTCCACTGTGTGAAACTTTTTTATCACTTATAGATGGCACTGGTGGGTAATATTTTGCAACTTTGGTGGCAATTTTCATGATGTACCGCAAGAAGCAATAGCCATTTTATTATTAGGTATCGATTGATTTCATCACCCTTGTTTACAATCCCTGCATTTCAGTACTTTACTTTTATGCACGTTACACCGTTGCTACTATATCACCACTGCTTTCGATTTCTCTCAACTTGCAGACATAGCTATTTAAACCCTTCAAGAGACAAAAGATTGATTCATGTGCTCCCCGTGAGATCGATACTCTTATTTCGAAAATTCTACAACTAAACCATGTGCACGTGCAAGACATCATGACGCATTCCTTCGCGATGCGACCAGTTACGAGGATGAGCTGGCCCTACGCATCATGTTGTAGCGGTCATGGGTGGACAAGGGCAACAGTTCCGGATCTGCTGCGATGTCGCCTATTGCCCGCAGCTGCAACGCCGACGCCGGGGCTAGCCCTTCCCGCCCTGCGTGCAACTCCGCGCGAGGCAGCTCAATCTGTGATGCCCCTCCATCCACCTCCTCCGCCTTCGGCCGCTGCTCTGGAAGGGCAACGGTGAGTTCTAGTGTCTGCCAGTGCCGATGACCGGACAAGCAAAGGGCCGAGGAAGTGGTGAAGCTCTGCTGTCTCCGTCTTTATTTCAAGCATTTAGTAATCTAGTTTAAACTTGTCTGTAGTTTATATAGATTATGTGAATTGTGGAATTTTTCGGTGGTCAAAATGTTTATTATATGTGCATTTCAATGTATATTTGATTTGTACTTACTTTTTATTCGCATTGCATGCTTTAGTATGGATATAAAGTACCGGATTTGAGATAGACGGTTGTGGAAGCGGCAATTCGTGCCTTGCCCGGCCACTGTCCGTGGACATGCCTGGACGCGTCCGCGGGCGTTTGGGCGCCCGGATTTGGTGCCGCAGCTGTATATGCTCTTCTATTTGGCTTGGCTGGCGGGAGGACTACTCAACGAGGCAACATATATTGGTTGTATGAATTCGGCTTATCGATTAGCTGCTTCAAATACCAATAGTTTGAATTTTGTTCGATTAATAACACACAAAACAGATTATTTTTCAGTACTCGCTAAACAACCAAAAATTCAAAAACAAATCGGTGTCGGTTTCGGTTTAGTTTTTGGTTGGTCGGTTTTTATGCCCACCTCTGAGATGAGGAAGCGCTAGAAGTAGGATTGGGGCGCCGGAGAAGAAGAAAGCCGGATTCGATACTCAGTACTGCTTTGAGATCCATTTTTCCACACGTTAGCCGCGGGAGAGGGTCTACCGATGAGGAGCAGATGACCTAGTCGTAGAGGATTTTTTTCCGGCTGCCATGGTTCCCGATGGGGCTATTTTTTTTAATAATACATTTTTAATTAATTTTCATAAATATTACGCTGGATAATTTTTTTTCAAAATAATACACCGTCGGCCCACTGCAAGCCGACTGGCCTAGTCGGCCCACAGCAGGCCGATTGGACTCCAGTCGGCCTACAGCTGGATGACTGGCCCCTGAACATTTTTTTCAAACATATTTTTTTTGGTGTCAACTTTTTTCATACACATTCAATATTTTTTGAATAGATAAGAAACATTTTTTATACACACATTTAACAATTTTTAATCATGTATTTGAAAAAATGTCAACTTTTCAAACATATTTTTTTGGTGTCAACTTTTTTTCATACACATTCTATATTTTTTTGTATAAATAAGGAACATTTTTTATACACACATTTAACAATTTTTAAATACATGTTTAACACTTTTTAAAACATATTTTTATGTCAACTTTTTTGCATATATATTGTACATTTTTTGTATACATTAGGAACATTTTTTATACACGTTTAACATTTTTTAATTACATAATTAACATTTTTATAAACATATTTTTTATGCCTACTTTTTTTGCAAAAACAATTAGCTCACAGCGAGCTAATTAGCTCCAGTCGGCCCACAGTGGGCTGACAGGGGCCAGTCGGCCAGCTGTAGGCCGACTGGAGTCCAATCAGCCTGCTGTGGGCTGACTAGGCCCAGTCGGCCTGCAGCGGGCCGACGGTGTATTATTTTTGAAATTTTTTATCCAGCGTAATATTTATGAAAATTAATAAAAAATGTATTATTTAAAAAAAATTAGCCCCGATGGAAGGAGGTGAGCCACATTTCATAGGAGGATACGGTGGCAAAGCGGCGGTTAACTGAGTCGTGCACGGGATTGGAGAAGACCTCTCGGGGAAAAGGGAGAAAATAGAGAGATAAGGGCGGCGTAGTGTCGAGAGCGTGCTTCTCCCCCTTTAGCTACAGGCACACGGGAATGGTACCTGCCCATGTACCCAGAATTACACGTGTCTACAACTGATTAATCTGATTAGAGACTGAAAAACTTCAAAGGAAGCAAAATAGAATTGAGCTAAGGAATAGAGAAGGTAGTATTATTACTGTCAGTGCAATAGGAGCTAGCAAGGCCAATGATGCTATACACTTATGGACGGACTGCCACGGAAATTATCTACGCACCGAGGTGGAGCCAGCTGATTGGCGCTCAATTTTTCACTTTGCGTGAATTACGGCTCACATCGCTGTCTCTTTCTGCCACATCAGCGCGTAGCCATGCTTTCCGTAACAATTGCCCGTAAGTGTATCATTTTTATAGGAAAATGTAAGTGGTTTCAAATGGTGTCTCCAGAGAAAATTATAAGAACAAGTCACTCATCACAGAAACATGACCAAGCAACGGCAACTTCCATACTACAGAAGCCAAGACTAAGATTGATTAGGCTAATGCCAGCCCTCTCAGGCTTAAAAGTTGCCTCGCTACTCTCAACAACTTGTTTCTCATTAATCGAAATTGCCATGAGATAAACCTTTAGAAACTTCTCAAATCCAACAGAAACCACGCGACGCGAGAGCTTGGTCACACCATTGGCATCGACAGGCAACCCGTCATGTCCGGAATCAAGTAATTTGACGAGGACATCATCAGTAGAGGTGCCAGCAGTGAATACACTTTGGAAACCAATTGGCCATGACCCACTAGTGAGTTTTATACAGATTGTGGCCTCCACAGTGAAACTAACGTGGCTGAATTCAAATTTCAGCGTGCTGAGCCTGCTAGGGTAAACACCAGTTAGGCAATACCCACTTCTGTAAGTCACAACAAGATCACTCAGATCTTTATCCTCAGCTTTTGTAGTGCCCTTGACTTTCAGGGAAACCTCAATGTAGGAAGGGTCTATTGACACCGCAATAGCTCGACTGGGCCGGTCAATGCAAGATATGGATCCTGCATGATCGAAACAAGTATGTAGGTCAATAATTATGTTCTACTTAGTAATAAGACTACATCAAGTGGATATAATGCAACAACCAATCTATTATAATATATTCCATGCACTCTCTCCTTGTCAAATTATAATGCATATTTTCCAAAGTCAAAATTTTGTAAACTTTAATTAATGAGGCAAGGAGAGAGTGTGCAAGAGCAAAATGCATGCAACTTGGGAAAACAAATAAATGCGGTGGAAAATAATGTTGCGCTTGTTATCCCGGATATCACGTGCAGCAACGATACCAAACACTTGCAGTGGCCAGTGTAAGCACTCTTTGATTGATGTGATTTTGACTGACTTGAACTGTAGAGTAGCCATGGGATCGGGCGTGTCACGGGAAGCAGGGGACGTATAACGCATGGCAGGGATAGATGCTGCATTGTCCCATTAATATCAAGTTAGTGAAAGAATGAAACAAAATACTTAAAGTCATGGTAATTACTCCATCCGTTCCTAAATAGTTGTCTTTCTAGAGATTTGAACAAGTGACTACATACAGAGCAAAATAAATGAATCTACACTATAAAATATGTCTATATACATCCATATGTGGTAGTCCATTTGAAATCTCTAAAAGACAAATATTTGAGAACGGAGGGAGTAGGTCATAGTGACATTTTTTGGCCTCTCTGGCCTTCCTCTTGGCAATCCTGGCGGCCCGTACAGCATCCGCGTCGGCTGCCATCTCGGCCTCGTAGGCGTTGGCCCTGTCTTGGCTACTTCCGCGGCTTTGGCCCTGTCAGCTTTCGCCTTGGTTCTCTTAGCCGTAGCCATCGTCGCACGCAGCAGCTAATTCTTCAGCCTTTTAAACAGATTCTAATTCTTGATCCAAGAGCACCCTTGTTTCGTGGCCGCAGGGGACGCAAGGTAACGGAGCAGGAGACGCAAATGGTGATTCGCAGGCCGGGTCGCCGTCGCGGGGCCGCGAAAACAATACTCGTACTAGCGTGTTTCTGGCTTCGATGGACTTCTTCCGGCGCCGTGCACGCGCGTATTTATAACAGATGCGGAACCGCCTGTGCGGTTCAATTCAAATCTGACCGCGCTAGGAAGTCGGAGTCCGACGGGCTGTTTAACGCTTTAGCAACATCAATCAAACGGGGAAGGGAAGATGTGGAAGATCTGCTGCAGAGGCTCGATCTGCAACAAGACGGAGATGATTTCGTGCGGGAAACAGAGGTGGAAACACCACATCTTCAGGTATGCTAGAAGTGCATATAAATGTATTATTAGTTAGAGGTTAGTATTAGCTCCGTCTAGGTTTATTAGAGCATCTACCACCAGACTAGGAAAATCTGGGCCCTCAAACGCCCGCATGAGCCCGCCGGACTCGTCTGTGGGTACTGATCGGTCACTTCTCAAATCATTTCGTCCACATCCGTGTATCTCATATCCGATCCCGTGTATCCATACTAAACGATGCAACATCAATCGAACTACAAATGGACATAGAAACGAACGTAGCCAAGCACAATACGTTCACCAAAAGATCACCAAGGGATGTTCAAAAGACCGTCAAAGTTCACATAAACGACGGACAACTTTAAACTACATCTAAATACTTGAAATTAAACGAGCAAAAAAGCCCATGGGTTGCAACGGGAGGAAACAAATACCACACGGCCCTAACACAATAACCATGACTACTCAAGACCCCAATAGGTCCATCCTTTATTTATTTCAACAAGGCATCTTACCAATCTTGCCATTTATCCTTCTTCCGACTCTCGCCGATGGACATGCATGGTTATAGATGGTTTCTTTCGCCTCCAATTTGTTTTTGTTAAGGTGTTCATTTTCCATTTGAATCGGCACCAGTACAAAAAAAGACGGATCATCCACTACTAATTAACGGTCCATCCTAAACAACATTTAAAAAATTATTGACATGTGAAACAACATCATATTGAGATTCTACATATATTTACAGTATAACATATTAAAATTGGAGTTAAGGTTTAAAAGACATGAATATTTTTTACAGCATTTGAATCTGTCCCTAAACAACATTTAAAAATGGTTAATGGATAAAAATAACATCATGTTCATATTGTAGACATTTTTCTATTCAATTTTCATATATAACATTCTAAAATAGGAGTTACGGTTTAAAAGATACGAATATTTGGAAAAAAAACATTTGAATCTATATAAAAAGGTTAATTTCTAGACGGACGACATCTTAATTAACAAAACTCTCGGGGGGGTTTCTGAATAAATCAAGGAGTTTTATGTTCCCACTTAAAATAGGACTGCAGATTAATTAACCGAAACCTCTGGGGGTTTTATGCAAAATACGAAATGTTTTTCTGCTCTCACTTATGGGACCGCGCGTGGGTTGATTTCACGAACGTGCAGGGACTTCTTTGTAAAATGTATGCGACGAATGACCAGAAGTACTCGCTGCTTTATTATTAGGGGTAGATTGAAGAAAGCGGATCTTCACCACTTCCTCGCCGGCCCTTTCCTCTTCCGGTCGCCGGTGCAACTGTAACCGTCGGCGGATGGTGAAGGATTGTCCGAGTCATCGGACGAGGCGCCGTGGTTGTCGCCGTCGTCGTCGTCATCGGAGGAGGAGGAGGAGACGACGATGAGCCCTTTGAGCCGCCGGACGACCCGGTCCTGCTGCCGCTTGAGCTTCGCCAGCCGAGCCGCCTCCGTCGCCTTCTCCTTGGCCTCGCGCTCGGACTGCTTGATGGCAAGCCGGAGTGCCCTCGTGTTCTTCCAGCGGAGCCGCCGAGCGTCCGTCTCTGCCATCGTAAGCGACCAGCGGTAGACCCACGCGAGGAGCCGCTCGTCCTCATCGGGCTTCGCTGGTAACCCGCGGCGGCGGCGGACAGAGCTCTCCGCCGCATCCCTCTCCCTTGCCCACCACCTCTCGCGGCGCGCGGTGCGCACCTCCGACTCCTGTGTGCGCCTCCAGGCCGGCTGGGCGCGCACAAGCACCCACCGCTGCCCGCGTGGGGAAGCAACAACCAGTGGGGGCAGGGGACAACGTGGGGGAGGCGCGGACTATGCAGCCCTCACGGAGCTATGCGCGGGCCGGAAGAGCCAGCGCCGGCGGGGAGAGGCGAGGCGGCCGATCCGAACTGCCCCCCGTGTCCACCTTGGACCTCTCGGGGGCAATGCGGAGGGCCAGCTCCTCGTCGATGTGGAGGTCGGAGTCAAAGCGGCTATTGGCGCTCGACATGGTCGCCGGAGTCATCGGACGGGATCGAATCGGAGAAATAAGAGGGGGAAGAAGAGACGGAGAGAGAGTGGAGCGAGGTAGGGTTTCTGAATTGGGAATATTTGTGGGGATGGAGTGGGGTCAGGGTAGGCTGGGCTGACGTGTCGGACGCGCTCGGGTGCGCCCGGGCAGCCTCATATCCGCCATATATTTGGGCTGGATATGAGGGGCGCCGGACAGCCCGGGCGTTTGAGGCCCGTTTGAGGCGCCCGGCTAGGTCACATTTTCGTGATCGGTTAGTGAACGGACGGCCCGCCCAGGCGTTTAAGGCCGGTTTGGGGCGCCCGATTGTAGATGCTTTTAGGTCAACTCTAGCCGACCCGTAAAAATAGGGGAGCATAACGGTGGAGTATACTTAGTGGAGTATTTTTTTACTCCATTAAGTTTTGATCGGACCTAGCCAAACTCCTAAATTTGGCGGAGTAAAAAGCAAATATTCATAAGTTCAACATAGAATCGATTTAAACAAACTTCTAAATAGAAATTTGACACGTAATGTACATAAGCATCTACCGAAACATAGTCTAGTTTAAACCTGAACATGAACTTGAACTTAAAACTAAACATAATTTACATTAAAAACCACGGAAGCATAGTCAAACTAAAACATTAATCGTCGGACTTTGCGAGGGCAAGCCACTCCGCCCACCAAATCCCACTGCCCATGGAGTCAGGCCCTGTGCTATCATTGCCACTGTCGGGGAAGATCCTCGACCATTCTTCAATGTCGAAGTCGTCGTCGGCGTCGCCGTCCTCCTTGTCGCCCGATACGTCGATGACCTTCCTCCTGCTGGACACGTGCTCCGCGAAGATCTGGCGCTCTGCCTCCACCAGCTCAGGGTATTGGCACCGAAGGTCCGCCATGTACTCCTTGTCGGTGGCCTTTGCCGTGATCTACTCCCTCGCCACCTGGTACTCCCTAGCCACTGCCGCAGTCACCACCCCCGGTGGTGGCAGGTCGATCTTGACGAGCGCCTCACCCCACGAGAAGTTGAGGTGGGCATCGACGCTGTGCAGCCGGACCTGCCACCGTTCACGCTCGGGGGCGACGAGCTCGGTTGTGTGTAAGGAGCCAATCCAGTGCTACTTGTGGGTGTCGCGGTCGGTGATCTCCACCACCCACGTCCCCCACGCCCGTTGCTGGACGCCGAGGTACTTTCATTGTGGCTGTCGCAGTGCGGGGAGGTCGGGGAAGTCGGCGAGCCGACGGGATCTGGCCGCATCATCGCGACGGCAGCCGCTTGACAACGCGCCCATGTTGCACTCATGGCGGCACGGGTCCGCGCTACGGATGGGCGGTTGGGACTGATAGCCATACGATCCGCCCTTTGGGGAGGAGCGGGCGGCGAAGGACAGTGGAGGAGTCGCCGACGATGGGGATTGGGGAGGAGAGGCATAGGAGGGTGGGGATTTTTACTCGGACGACGAGCGATGAAGTAAGTATAGGCGTCGAATACGTTGTGGAGGTAAAGTTATTCTCCTCTATGGGTTTTACGGGTTTGGCTAGGTCCCGATTAAAGGAGTAAAACCTGATTTTTACTCCTCTAATCGGTTTTAGGAGATTGGCTAGAATTGGCCTTAGTCCTCATTGTATTTTGGGTCAATGTTTGACCACATCTTTAATTAGCAAAATTTTAATGCATGTCATAAATAATTATATTGTTGGAATCATATTTGAGTGTACTTTTCAATGATATTATCTTTCCTACATATAATTTATATTTTATTAGTTATTATGGATGGTTAATATACATGACCTGAAATATGTGGAGACTAATAAACCCAGACGATAGTAGAGATAGAGATACATTAGGTTTGAACTAACAATGACTTGCCTTAAATTGCTAGGAAGTCGAAACAACTCATGGGCGAAAAAAGGGCGACACCATCTCTCACCCGCGGCTGCTGGCGTGCCCATGGGTTCCCTCCTCTGTCTCAGGTGGCGAGAGGGTGGGACCCAGATCTGCACTCTGGCGTCTACATAGGGTGTCGTTGTGTGAGCCTCTAGCCGGTGCGTTGAGGAGGCAGAGGTGCTGCCAGATTTGGAATAAGGTGTTGTCGTTCCTTTCTATGTTAGCGTCTTCGAGGGCTTCTGTTGAGGAATGTTGCATGGAAAACAAAACAAAAATATACGTACACGCAAAATCTGTCCATGAAGATGCTTAGCTACGAGAGGGTAAGAGCATCTACGTACCCTTGTAGATCACTGAGCGGAAGCGCTTATTACACAGTTGATGTAGTCGTACTGTTCACGATCTGTCACGATCCAACCGATCTAGTGCCAAACGGACAACACCTCCGAGTTTAGCACACTGATACGTCTCCGACGTATCTATAATTTTTTATTGTTACATGCTATTATATTATCTGTTTTGGATATTTTATATGCATTAATATGTATTTTATATTATTTTTGGGACTAACTTATTGACCCAGAGCCCAGTGCCAGTTTCTGTTTTTTTCCTTGTTTTTGAGTTTTACAGAAAATGAATATCAAACGGAGTCCAAACGGAATAAAACTTTCGCGATGATTTTTCTTGGACCATAACACACACGTAGGACTTGGAGAGGAAGGCAGAAGAGTCCCGAGGGCACCACAAGCCCTCAGGGCGCACCTGAAGGAAATATGCCCTAGAGGTAATAATAAAGTTATTATTTATTTTCTTATTTCATGATAAATGTTTATCATTCATGCTAGAATTGTATTAATCGGAAACTTAGTACATGTGTGAATACATAGACAAAACATAAGTGTCCCTAGTATGCCTCTATTTGACTAGCTCTTTTATCAAAGATGGTTATGTTTCCTAACCATAGACATGTCACTGGTGCGCGTCGGTGCTATACAAACGGTTTTTAACTCCTTTCCGCGACGGCATTTGGGGCCGTCGCCAAGTGAGTGTGTGCAATAGGGTGTCCTTCCCACACGACCCAGAAACCGTCGGAGATATGGAGCAGTGATCCAGAGGCCTTCCAAAATGTAATCGTGTGTGATGCAGCACACACTAAATTCTTTCGCACATGTGGTATCGGTGATTAAGCGTTTCTAATGACGCAGTGAAACCATATGGTCTGTCGTAACGAGCCGTTTGGAAAACAGTATGTAAGGCACACGGGCCAACATATGAACTGTGTGCGATTTGTGCCGCATCGCACACGAGTTTTCTGCGTAACCCGTCTGCCATGCTAGACTCCATCGCACACGTTTGCAAACAATTACCGTCTACGATAATGTTCTAGCACAAACGGTTCAGGAGCCCCTTCGCACACATACAAGTGCTGCAGACAGTTTGTGATTTGTTGGGTATCACCCACGGTTGCCGCAAGAGTGACGTGTGCTTTTCGTTGGGGATCTGTCGTGGAATTGTCACGGCAGATGTCCTAGTGTGAGGACTTAGTCGTGAGACCAACGCATCTATGTGGCAGCTTGAGAGGGGTTGAGCGGAATCGAGAGACGCAACACAAGACAAGGGTTTAGACAGCTTCGGGCCCCGGGAAACATCATCCGGTAACAACCCTACATGCTATTGTGGCTAGGTCTCATTATCATTACGAGGGAGTCGTCGTAAACCGGCTCTCCCAGTTATGTCTAGCCCTAAGATTGTTTCTTCTTACTTGTCCCTCTTTGGGGAGCCCTGCCCCTCCTTATATATGTTGAAGGGGCGGGTTACATGACTAGTCCTAGTAGGATTATGATTACTCTATTACAAGTGGAGTCCTAGTCTTGCTTCCTTTGTAGGAGAATATTCCTTGTGCTTTCCCCATAAACCGGCCCACCATTAATATAAACCGGCCTTCTGGGCCTTGGGCCTTGTCATCCGTCTGTCCCGCCCGCCGGGTTACCAGTGAGTCTTAATGTTCAGGCAGGTTGCTTGTAAACCGTCTGGTCAGGGCAGGTCGCTAGTGAATCGCCAAGTGTCAACCGGGTCTCAAGTAAACCGCCAAGTCCGGCCGGGTCATATTTCCGGCCGGGTCATACCGCGGGGTATATCCCCGACATTAGCCCCCAGTTTAATTTGGATTTATCCATGTTAAAATGATCTGCAACATAAACACAAGAACAAATTTGGCGGGTTGTGCTCCGGGTTAAATATTCTTATAAACCGACACTTGATCATCCTTAAGTCCTTGTCATTTCCTCCTTTTGAAAAATCCGAGTCAATAGACCGGCTTCATAATCAATTTGCTTGCAGAAGATATTTTGTAAATAAAGAATCCATTTGAATCGGCCTTCAATGCTCTGATTTGACAAAAATATTGGTCTTCAAATATTCAACTGATATTCAGCTGGTTTGAAAATGTAGCACTTGCCGGTTTATCATTGCCAAAATTGCCGGGTTATAAAAACTGATGATCCCGGGTCATGAACGTTTATAGACACCGGGTTATGATTGTTGCCAATGCCGGGTCACACAATTAATCTTCATGATTTGCCCAAAACTGAGAATTTGAAGATGTTCCTCCTTTATGTGCATATTACCTGTAGCCCCCAAGTCTTAAGAGGGGAACATAATGATAGCTTAAGACTTGTTTCAATACAAATGTTGCAACCTTGAAGAAATCCAGATTGTTCATCTCAGTCACTAGTCACAACTGAATATTCCACATATGTAGCCCCCAAGTGCCGGGTTGTTATGCTTGCAGCAACCTGGGACTTGTAATTGCCTTATACTCATAAAAATTTCAACCAGTGTAGCCCCCAAGGGCCGGGTCATTATGCAATACTGAGCAGGGACTTTATAAATATGATCATGCTTCATTGAACATAACATCATATGATGTAACTCCACCATGGGGCTTTGAACCCACGTCCACAAGGTTAAGAGCTTTGTGCTTTACCAACTGAGTAGTGGACCTTTCAATATAATGGTTTTAAAACTTGTGTACCTTGAATTGTTGATAGGAGCAATTGGTAGCCCCCAAGGGCCGGCTCATTACAATGTGATGAGTCGGGTCTTCAATAAGGTGAGCAAAAAATGACTTCGCATTAGCCCCTAAGTATCATGGTGCATGCTTGCAGCGACATGAGACTTGTATACTTGATGTAATCTCAACTTGAATAATGTAGCCCCCAAGTGCCGGGTCATAAGCCTGCAGCGACTCGGGACTATTCCTTCAATTGTATAATAAATCATATCCATTGATAAAATAATAGCCATTGCGCTAAAGCGACTTTGAAAACCTCAATCATAATACTGGTTATTGATAACCATAATAAAATCCAGCCATGTTGGCTATTTGAAGATTTGAATAATATAATCCAATGATTTATGAGCGCATGATTCCAATGGCGCAATCCAAATATATACTGGCGACTTATAGTCCCAAACCAGTCCGGCTTAATAAACACTGGATAATTTATCATTATACTGGCGATTTATAGCCGAAAGCCAGGCCGGGTTAATAAACGCCAGTGATTTATAATCATGCTTTATTCAACCTGTTTCTGCATACAACAATTTTAAAGTGTCCTGGCGGTTTACCGCCGGACGGGTCATAATGCCCAACATATAACCCGGGTTTATAACCAAGGCTGCACTTAAGAATAATCAAATATGAAATGTATCATACCTGTGACATTGAATCACATCGTTGGTTTACCAACTTTTTGTAGTAAGGGTGATAATCCTAATCATGAGTACTGATAACTCCTTCCATATTGTGCCGGTTTATGATAAAACCGTACCGTGTTGTGATAAACACCGGATTATCCATATATAACACTGGCGACTTATAGTCGAAACATTTTTGGCCACTTCCTTCTTGGTACTTGAAGCATTTCTGGCAGAACATCTGGTTGGCTGCAAGGTAGACTGTCGAGCAGACGGTGAAGCTTGGACGGTCTGCTTAGCAGACGATTTATCTATGCAAGACCACTGAGCTGGCAGTGCTGCTATGACGGACTGCTGGGCTGTAGGAGCAGAGGCATCGGACTGCTGACCATGCGTTGAAGCTATGTCGGGTTTCTGCGCAGGTGGTGCCAACTTGTCGGTGTGCTGAGGAGGCCGTGCCAACGCGTTGGTTTGCTGAGCAGGAAGTGCTGACGCATTGGTATGCTGATCACGCGCCTGCGGACCGACGGACTGATGAGCAGTCGGTTCTGGACCTACAGACTGCTTAGCAGGCGGTTCTGAAGCATCAGACTGCTTAGCAGTCTGTTCCACCAGGTTGCTCTGCTGAGCATGTGCTGCAGCTGGGTCTCCCCCTGCTGCTTCAGCGGTCGGCATCTGAACCGGTGGTGCGTCATCAGCAGTTGTAGGCCTTGCCACTGGCTGCTTTGGGGCGGAGGATGGCATGGCCTGTACACCAGAAAGTCGGGCCGGCTGATCACAGGTTGATGCATCAGCCCGCAAGAGCTGCTGTGGCAAGGAGAGCGTCACAGGTTGAGGGGCGACAGTGGTTGCTCTTGGCGGGGCTTCAGTAACTCATCGATGAACTCTATTTCCTTTCGTGGCCACTGGATGTGATGTAACATTGTTTCTCCCAAGGTCCTTTGCTCATCGAAGTCTCCTAGGACATTCTTCAGGGCAAATTCATTAAATCCAGGCTTTAATTCAGCCATGTAGCACTTCACACAGCCCGCCTTCAATGGCACATTGTCCAAGAAGAGGCCATCTTCCAAGAAGGGTGGGCAAACCCAGGCTGTTGCCCATTTTAATGCACCTTCATAATGTGTAAGCACACCCTTCAGTCTGTCTTTCATTCCAGATAGATCAGATATAACATCATCACGAGCAGCTGCAGTCTCAGTGTCGCTGGGGTCAGCTGATGCACAGCTACTCTTGTGCAGTGTTGTCGCGCAATAAGCAGCATCCTCCATGCCCACCTCCCATCCGATCTGCTGGCTATTTGTTAGTGTTAGAGTCTTCTGCATCATCATAGACTCCTCAACATCCTTTCGAACAACCAGATAAATCTCCTTCTTCAACCTTTCATACAATGCATTCTGCTTCATTTCACTCCTCGCTTTTTTCATGCTGAGCCTCTCTTCTTTGCTAAGTGTGAAAGCCCTCTTGTGCGGGACATTAACACCTATACCCCTTACACGACCAGGGGCTCTTTTGTGTCCAGAGCAATGGACAGAATGTCACATGGCCCTGAGTTCCTGTAGAACCTTCCAGGGATCTTGGAAGCCTCTAACATCACTTCATACAGTTTGGTGTCACGTGCGTTTTCAAAGTAATAAGTTCCGTCATCACGCCTCTTTGCACGTGCCCGCAAGTAGTCTCTGGCGCGTTCGCCCCTGATTTCACTAAAGGCCGGATTCCCACCCGCCGCTACTGCTTCTTTGTCCTCCTGTTCCAATATTAGTTTCATGCCGTAGTATCCTGCCACACCCATATGGTGGGGGTGTATGTTCTTCTTCTGAAGTTCCGATTTCTTGAAACTCTTCTCAGCAAACTCTTTAGTTGCCCTGACACTTTTGAATTCTGCCCAGTCTGCCTTTGTAATTTGGGGATATGCGGGGATTGGGTCCTTGCCTTCACTCAAGTACTTCTTGTACAACACGTGCTTCTAGTTTCTCCAAGCATCCCTAGCCTTCTTCAGTGCAGCATGTTCCACCTGCATTCTCCACTGCTCTGGAACGTTGAAGTCATCCATGATCTCCCGGACTATCCTTCGCTGTGTTTCTGTGTCAGCCTTCCAAAACCCCGACAGATTAATGTCGAGCCTTGCCCTGCCAACAAATCCACACACACACTCCTGAACCTCACGCGTGCTTTATCTGGTTTAGTTGGAGCCCAGGACTTTAAATCAATCTCAGTTACTTCAATATACACCTTTAGGCTGGTGTGTGGGCTTCCTTGGAGCGTTCCTCAGTGTCCTGACTGGAAGGGTAATTGCTGCAGCTCTATCCCGTTCAAGACTACTTGATCCCTCACAATCTGCTGAAGACCTAGGGTTGTCCGAATCAGATGAAGATACATGGCCTGAATGAGTGCTGTCGCTCCTACTCGGCATCTACAGAGAAAAACTCAGGAAAGGAGGATAAGCATAAAACTAACAACTTGGTATCAAGCTTTCTAAACATGCCATGCAATAATTTAGAAAATGTACGACTAATTGGTTAAGTTTGTGTGACTCGGGCGCCCACGATCTGTAAATAGGCAGTAACTTATAGGAACAAATACAACTTATATGTAGTAAGGAAGGTCGATAATGAACATATATACGCTCTCCGTTATTTATAGCCAATTTGGGAACATACGGAACAAAACTGGAAGAGGGATTGCGAGGAAATATGCCTCACCGCGATGGAGAGCAGTAACTAACAGGCTTCTTAATGCAAACCCGGCCGGACCACAGGAGAGGCGAGGCTTACTGCATTGATATGCTTGAGGGTGGCTGGCAAGCAAACGAAGACGGCGAGGCATGAGCCGCCGCGTGTTGGGAACAACAGTGGAGGTAGGCTTGACGCCGAAGAGCGGGCACACGACTGGGGTGAGCACGGCGGCGCCGGAGAGGGTTCTGCTGTGGATCTGGGGGAGGGAGGAGCTGGCGAAGGAGATTGGGTGGACTAGTTGAGTGAAACGTGGGCGGACGGTGGGGGGTGTTGGGGACTCCGGGTGTTGGCGGCCTAGGTGAAAAGGGTGAAAAATATCCCTGGTCGCCGCGCGCGCGGAAAGGCCTATGCAAACGGTTGCCTCTAAGTGCTCGTGTGCACAAACAGAATAATTTCGTTTGAAATGAAGACGTACTAATTTTGAAATGAAGACATGAGTTCATCGTTTCGCCTCTAAATTTTTCCCACGTAAACCAATCACAATTTTACCACGGGTTTGATTTCCTGGCGCATTTCAGGTCTCGTGTGCTATATGTAAGACATTTTTTGGCATTTACCGTGCATGTTGGCATCTAAATCAATTCCTAGCCGGACTGCATTTCCTGTCGAAAGGGATGAGGATTGCCGTTTGATCTAGGAGCATCCAACGGTGCAGACGTACAATCCACGGGGTTTGGGTTCTGTCCAATCAGAACACACAACTCAGATCGCGCGCGCAGCAAGGGGGGCATCGGCCACAGTTTGGTAGGCACACAGCTTTCGTGTGTGAACCGTGTGCTATTTGAAAACATTTTTTTGGGAGGGGCTATTTTAAAACATGTACATTTGTTGTCGAAAGGGATGAGGATCGCCGTTCGATCAAGGAGAATCCAACGGTGCAAACGTACGATCCGTGGGGCTTGGGTTCTGGCCAATCAGAACGCATGACTCAGATCGCGCGTGTGGCAGAGGGGTGTGTGTGTGGGGGGGGGGGGGTGCATCAACCACGGTTTAGTGGACACACGACTTTCGTGAGTGAACCGTGTGCTCTTTGAAAACATTTACATTACCTAACATCATATTTTTGTTCGAATGAAAACATGAGTTCATCGTTTCGCCTCCAATTTTTTTCCACGGTAAGAAATCACGAGTATAGTGGAGAGTGTCATATACTAGTATCATGAATATACAATATATATGATACTAGTGTATGATACTACCTTTAATTAATTATAGCGCATAGTATAATACATAGAGTATAGTATCATATATATAGATCATATTTATTGCCATGCATGACACAAATTAGCATCGTATTTAACATGATACAATATCTACCTATATGTTACTCTAACCCTCTTTATATATATTTAATTCTTTGCCACATCAGCATACTTGCTATTTCCGAGTGCATGACATCGTCGGCTATGACACCACCACTATGGCCAGCCTTATATAGTGGGGAGTATCATATACTATATATATATATAGTATCATGCATATGATACTAGTCTATGATACTACGTACGTACCTTCATAGTGCATAAATAGTATCATAGAGTAGTATATATCATAGATGACCGTATTTATGGCCATGCATGACACAAAGTAGTATATCATTTATTATATATATATATATGTTACGGTATCTACCTATGTTACTGCTTCTTTGCCACATCATCATATTTTCTATTCCCGAGTGCATGATACCGACTATGATACCCCCACTATGGCCACCCTAATAAGGCTGGTCGTAATATGGGAGTATCAAGCGGTATGATGCATGCCAACTAGACTTTTTGCATGATGTGGCACACAGTTAAATGAGGAAAGAGAGGGTGTTGTATCATATCATGATACCGTATCATATTAAATGTTGTACTACTTTGTGTCATGCATGGCAATTAATAAGGAACCTAAGATACTAACTTATGATGCTATGCATGCGCACATTACGGAGGTATTGCTGATCATATACCAGTATCATGCATATATACTCCCTCCTTTCCGGTTTATAGGCTTATCTCAAAATTTTAGTTTTTCCATTTTATAAGGCTCAATTTTGTTGTTCACCATCACATGTCCAGATTCAAAGGTGCATTAAATCATTGCATGCAAGTATTAAGAGAAAGTTGACCAATGCATGTACTTTATATATGCATGCATGTATTGCAATTAATACATCGGAAAACATAATATTTTGAGGAAAACAAAAGCATTAATTGGGTGTTTTTGCAAACTACAAAAAGTATTCCACCACTCACCATCTACCTTGGTTGGTGAGATTTTTGAATTGAGCCCTATAAGGCTGGTTGTAATGGGGAGTATCATATAGTAGTATCATGCATATGATAGTGTATATATGATAGTACTTCCGTAATGCATAGTATCATAAGTTATAGTATCTTAGGTTGCCTTATTAATTGTCATGCATCACACAAAGTAGTAGTACAAAATTTAATATGACACGGTATCATGATATGATACCACATTGATACGTCTCCATCGTATCTACTTTTCCAAACACTTCGCCCTTGTTTTGGACTCTAACTTGCATGATTTGAATGGAACTACCCGGACTGACGCTATTTTCAGCAGAATTGCCATGGTGTTATTTTTGTGCAGAAATAAAAGTTCTCGGAATGACCTGAAACTTCACGGAGAATATTTTTGGAATTAATAAAAATACTGGCGAAAGAATCAAGACCAGGGAGCCCACACCCTGTCCACGAGGGTGTGGGGCGTGCATACCCCCTGGGCGCGCCCCCCTGTCGCGTGGGCCCCCTGAGGCTCCACCGACGTCAACTCCAACTCTATATATTCACGTTCGGGGAGAAAAAAAATCAGAGAGAAGGATTCATCGCGTTTTACGATACGGAGCCGCCGCCAAGCTCTAATCTCTCTCGGGAGGGCTGATCTGGAGTCCGTTCGGGGCTCCGAAGAGGGGAATCCATCGCCGTCGTCACCATCAACCATCCTCCATCACCAATTTCATGATGCTCACCGCCGTGCGTGAGTAATTCCATCGTAGGCTTGCTGGACGGTGATGGGTTGGATGAGATTTACCAAGTTATCGCGTTAGTTTTGTTAGGGTTTGATCCCTAGTATCCACTATGTTCTGAGATTGATGTTGCTATGACTTTGCTATGCTTAATGCTTGTCAGTAGGGCCCAAGTGCCATGATTTCAGATCTGAACCTATTATGTTTTCATGAATATATATGAGTTCTTGATCCTATCTTGCAAGTCAATAGTCACCTACTATGTGTTATGATCCGGTAACCCCGAAGTGACAATAATCAGGACCACTCCCGGTGTTGACCGTAGTTTGAGGAGTTCATGTATTCACTAAGTGTTAATGCTTTGGTCCAGTACTCTATTAAAAGGAGGCCTTAATATCCCTTAGTTTCCAATAGGACCCCGCTGCCACGGGAGGGTAGGACAAAAGATGTCATGCAAGTTCTTTTCCATAAGCACGTATGACTATATTCGGAATACATGCCTACATTACATTGATGAACTGGAGCTAGTTCTGTGTCACCCTATGTTATAACTATTACATGAGGAATCGCATTCGACATAATTATCCATCACTGATCCAATGCCTACGAGCTTTTCACATATTGATCTTTGCTTAGTTACTTTACCATTGCCACTGTTACAATTACTACAAAACTGCTACTATTACTTTTGCCACCGTTACCGTTACTTCCATATTACTTTGCTACTAAATACTGTACTGCAGATATTAAGTTTTCCAGGTGTGGTTGAATTGACAACTCAACTGCTAATACTTGAGAATATTCTTTGGCTCCCCTTGTGTCGATCAATAAATTTGGGTTGAGTACTCTACCCTCGAAAACTGTTGCGATCCCCTATACTTGTGGGTTATCAAGACTATTTCCTGGCGCCGTTGCCGGGGAGCATAGCTCTATTCTTTGAGTCACTTGGGATTTATATCTGCTGATCACTATGAGGAACTTGAAAGACGAAAAAACCAAGATTTATCCCTCAACTACGAGGGGAGGTAAGGAACTGCCATCTAGCTCTGCACTTGATTCACCTTCTGTTTTGAGTAAACTTGCGACACCTAAACCTGCTCCTGCTATTGATTCTGCTATGTCGCATGTTATTGATAATGCCACTTCTGCTATGCATGATACTTATGATGAAACTACTTCTATGCTTGATACTACGGTGCCATTTGGTGAATTTCTTGATGAACAACTTGCTAGGGCTAGAGAGAATGAAATTATTGAAACTGATAATATTGATGAAAGTGATGATGAAGATTCTCCCCTTAGATATGAATTGTCTGTTGTGCCTGAGGGTTATGTTATGGATGAAGAAACTGCTAGAGACTTTCTTGCTTGCAATGATATATATGATCTTAAGAAATTATTAGCTAAGCTGAAAGAAAAGTCTTTGAATGCTAGAATGAAATATGACCCTGCTTTTGCTACTTCACCTATCTTTATTACTGATAAGGATTATGATTTCTCTGTCGATCTTGAGATAATTACTTTGGTTGAATCTGATCCTTTCTATGGCTATGAATCTGAAACTGTTGTGGCACATCTTACTAAATTAAATGATATAGCCACCCTATTCACTCATGAGGAAAAAATTCGTTACTACTATATCCTTAAGCTATTTCCGTTCTCATTAAAGGGTGATGCTAAAACATGGTTTAATTCTCTTGATCCTGGTTGTGTGCGTAGTCCCCAGGATATGATTTATTATTTCTCTGCTAAATATTTCCCCGCTCATAAGAAACAAGCTACTTTAAGGGAAATATATAATTTTGTGCAAATTGAAGAAGAGAGTCTCCCACAAGCTTGGGGGAGGCTTCTCCAATTACTTAATGCTTTGCCTGATCATTCCCTCAAGAAAAATGAAATACTTGATATCTTTTATAATGGACTAACCGATGCTTCCAGAGACCACCTGGATAGTTGTGCTGTTGTGTTTTCAGGGAAAGAACTGTTGATCAAGCTGAATTGCTATTGAATAATATGTTGAGTAATGAAAATGATTGGACACTTCCTGAACCAACTACTAAGCCAACTCCAAAGAAAAGGGGTATTCTATTTCTTAGTCTTGAAGATATGCAAGAGGCAAAGAAATCTATGAAAGAAAAGGGTATTAAAGCTGAAGATGTTAAGAATTTACCACCTTTTGAAGAAATACCTGGTCTTGATAACCCGACACAGGTAGTAAAGGTAAATTCTCTCTATAGATTTGATGAAGGTGATATTCCTCGTTATAAGTCTGCTAGCCAATGCTTAGATGAGTTTGATAATTTTATTGTTAAACAAGAAAACTTCAATGCTTATGTTGGTAGACAATTGAAATGCAATGCTTATATGATTGAACACTTGAGTGCTTATATGTCTAGAGTTAAGGGTGAACTGAAACTTATTAGTAAACATGCTTCTATGGTCACCACTCAAGTAGAATAAGTGCTTAAAGCTCAAAATGATTTGCTCAATGAATTGAATAATAGGAAAACTGATAATGCTATTAGAGTTGTGACTAGAGGGGGTAGAATGACTCAGGAACCCTTGTATCCTGAGGGCCACCCAACGAGAGTTGAGAAAGATTCTCAGAGAACTAATGTTGATGCACCTAGTCCTTCTAAGAAGAAGAAAAAGAAAAATGATAGGACTTTGCATGCTTCTAGTGAACCTGTTGTTGACACACCTGAGAATCCCAATGATATTTCTATTTCTGATGCTGAAACACAATCTGGTAATGAACATGAACCTAGCGATAATATTAATGATGATGTTCATGTTGATGCTCAACCTAGCAATGACAATGATGTAGAGATTGAACCTAGTGTTGATCTTGATAACCCACAATCAAAGAATCAACGTTATGATAAGAGAGACTTTGTTGCTAGGAAGCACGGTAACGAAAGAGAACCATGCGTTCAGTAACCCATGCCTTTTCCTCCTAAACCATCCAAGAAAAAGGACGATGAGGATTTTGAGCGCTTTGCTGAAATGATTAGACCTATCTTTTTGTGTATGCGTTTGACTGATATGCTTAAAATGAATCCTTATGCTAAGTACATGAAAGAAACTGTTACAAATAAAAGAAAGATACCGGAAGCTGAAATTTCCACCATGCTTGCTAATTATACTTTTAAAGGTGGAATACCTAAGGAACTAGGAGATCCAGGAGTACCAACTATACCATGCTCCATTAAAAGAAACTATGTTAGAATTGCTTTATGTGATCTAGGAGCCGGTGTTAGTGTTATGCCTCCCTCTTTATATCGTAGACTTGATTGAATAAGTTGACACCTACTGAAATATCTTTGCAAATGGCCAAATAAATCAACTGCTATACCTGTCGGTATTTGCGAGGATGTGCCTGTTGTAGTTGCAAACGTTACTATTTTAACAGACTTTGTTATTCTTGTTATTCCCGAGGCCGATAGTATATATGTCTATTATTCTTGGTAGACCCTTTCTGAATACTGTAGGGCTGTTATCGATTGCAATAAAGGCAATGTCACTTTTCATGTTAATGGTAATGAGCATACGGTACACTTTTCGAGGAAACAACCTCAAGTCCACGTATCAATTCTATTGGAAAAATTCCAACGATTACTATTGGAGGCTTTGAATTTCCTCTTCCCACTTTCAAGAAGAAATATGATATTCTTATTATTGGGGACGTTCATATCCCCGTTGAGGTAACCTGGTGCCATTCGAAAATTCTCTGGTTTCATGCGATTCAGAATGAGTTTGTTAACAAGACTTGATCAACCTTGTTAGTGGATTCCTTTTGATGAACATGAGATGGATGAATTTATAAAGTACAACTCTCTGTATCCTCATTTTACTTTCTGTTATTTAGATTAAATAAAGCAAAAATAGTATTTTCTGTCTGTTTTCTGAATTATCCGTGCAATAAAAAATACCCCGAAAATAAAAGTTCTCCAAATGCCCTGAAAATGAAATATGATTTTTTGTGGAATATTTAAGAATATCTGGCACTGAGAACACACCAGAGGGGGCAATCACCTGGCGACGAGGGTGCAGGGCGCGCCCTACCCCCCCTGTGCGTGCCCCCTGCCTCGGGGGCCCCACGTGGCCCCCTCCACTTATTCCTGCACCCACACACTTTGTCTTCCTCCAGAAAAAATCACCACATAGCTCAAACCCGTGTTCTAGCTCGTTTTGCTGCCATTTTCCATCTCCTTGCTCAAAGGTCCATTCACAAAACTGCTTTGGGGGATTGTTCTTTGGTATGTGACTCCTCCAATGGTCCAATTTGTTTTTGTTCTAGTGCTTTATTTATTGCAATTTTTTGTTGCTTAGGTGTCCCTGTTCTTGAGCTTGCATGTCAAATTTATTTGGTCCCAAGTAGTTCTAATGCATGATATAGTCTCTAGGCACTTGTGGGAGTAGTTGCTATCAATTTTGTTGAGTTTTGTTCACTTCTATTTTGAGTCACTAAAAATTTCAGAAATTTTTCAGGGGAAGAAACATGTTTAGGAAAATGTACCAAGGTGGTTCCTCAAAGAAGCAAGAACCCAAGCTCGTGATACGTGAGCCGGACCATGAACTACCAAGAGAAGCTCAAGTTCGGCCGTGTGAATGGCCGTCAGAAGACTTTATGGTCCGAGTAGGAATTAAGGAGGAATTTTGTAGCGACCAGACCTCAAATGGTCTGTGCTGCTGTGCACCAGTGTCATCCCTGGATCAGTAATGCTGACAGGCACAGTACAAATGGAGGATTTATAACAGAGTAGCAATCACACACTTATTACATCGAATATCTCCAAAGAGATTAAGTATGATAAATATGGCTTAAGGCCATCTAAAACGATAACAGCGGAAGACTTGGAAGATAAGTGAGTCCATCAACTCCAGCGGCATCACTGAGTATAAGACCACGACCTAAGGCACCTTACTTGTCGTATGAAAAGTCTGCAACATGAAACGTTGCAGCCCGAAAACGGGTCAGCACATGGAATATGCTGGCAATGTAACACATAGAGAATAATGAGCAATAATAATGCTATACTACATGCATATATGGCTGGTGGAAAGCTCTACGGTTAAGTTTTTGCGAAAAGCCAATTTTTCCCTACTTCAAAGGAATAAATTTTATTTAACTATCATGGTGGTTGTGAAACATTGAGATGGTTGACAGCATCTCAATCCCAATTAAAAATCATCATTAACCCAACAAAATTAATTAAAAGTAACATGGTGATGAGATTCAAATGATAATCCAGGTACTAGATACTCAAATTGTCCATAACCGGGGACACGGCTAACCATGATTAGTTTATACACTCTGCAGAGGTTTGCGCACTTTTCCCCACAAGACTCGATCGCCTCCGCTTGATTCTCGCACTGCATGATGTTTGAGAAACGGATGATCGAGACACAGTCTTTCAGGAACAATCACTCTTTACTCCGGGTGGACCGATACACCTACTTTCCCCTACATCTGCTTGCTCACCTCTTCAAGAGATCATGTAACCTACTCAACTATGCTAGAGCCCATAATAGCTTGTGGCTTCACACGGAAGTTTCTAGCATGAATAATCTTATGATCCCTTTGAGCCTGGGTGGCGGTCCTTATACAAACAGACAACACTGGATTCTCCAGGTGCCTCAATCCACCCAGATGTGAGTTTTAGTTGCCACCTTAGGTAAACCATTATTAAAAATCTCACATCTGTCATGAATATCTCTCAAAACCAATCCACGTCTACGAGCATAGCATGGCAATATAATAGCAACATAGAAGTAACTCCCAAGGGCTTGATAAGAAAACAGGTAATAGGTACTACCTCAACTATTTCCCAAAATCCCACAATTTAATTAGATCCTAATCATGCAATTGTTTGAGGAATAGATCTAATGCAATAAAACTGGGTATGGAAAGTATGATCAAAGTGTTACTTGCCTTGCTGATGATCCGCGAAACCTAGCGATTCGAAGTAACAAGCGGCACACTCCGGGTACTCTATCGCAAACAAACAAGCAGACAATCAGTACTTATCTAATGCACAGGTAAAACTCGAATGAAAGATCCAACCAGAAAGTTCAACTTATGAACTCCGGTTTGCAAAAAGAATCAACTCGAACGAAGCAACGAAAGTCAAACGGCGAAAGAAACAATCTTCGTTTACTAATCTGGATCTAGGTCAAATTTTACAGTAGCAAAAACTTGTTTGAGTAGGTTAAACGGAAAGAGAATTTCGAGACGAAACTCTAGGCGCTTGAATCGCCTGATTCCGATAAACGAGCGAAAAGTTAAACAGAAACGAAGATTCGATCAGAAATCGATATCTGAGATAATCGCGGAAAAATCCGACGAAAAAGAAAAACGGACGAACGGTTAAAGAACGGACGTTCGTTAACAGAGAAAATCCGACGAACGCGTTCGTTAAAATGAACGAGTCGGTGAACGCTCACAAAATAACAAAAACCGAAGAAGAAAAAAAAACCGATCTAGGTTTTTTTTTTAAAACGAACGGTTTTTTTAAACAAAACCGGCAAACGACGGCGAGGTAATACCTCGTCGGGACGGGCTCCGGCGGGGCTCGGCTGGCTCCGGCGAGGGGCGGCGGAGTGAACATTTTTTTGTCACAAAATAAATTTTTGAAAACATGCAATATTTTTTAATGCAATTAAAATTGCAAACAAAACTCCGAATAAAATCCAATAAATGATTTTTACACTTTTCCTCCAATATTTCAATTGTTTTGGAGAAGTCATATTTTCTCCTCTCATTTTTTTTGAAATATTTTTCCGGAGAGAAAATAATTAAAACCAAAAATCCTCGTTTTATTATTTGATGGAAATCAAATATGAAAATTCGAGAAAATCCCCAACTCTCTCCGAGGGTCCTTGAGTTGCTTAGGATTTATCGAGGATTTGTCAAAATGCAATAAAATATGATATGCAATGATGCTCTATGTATAACATACCAAATTGAAAATTTGGGATGTTACAAACCTACCCCCCTTAAGATGAATCTCGCCCTCGAGATTCGGGTTGGCTAGAAAACAGGTGGGAGTGGTCCTTCCGTAGATCTTCCTCTCGCTCCCAGGTGGCTTCATCTTCCGTGTGGTGACTCCACTGGACCTTGCAAAACTTGATAACCTTACTGCGGGTAACTCGGCTGGCATACTCAAGAATCTTAACTGGTTTCTCCTCATAGGTCAAATCACTTTCCAGTTGAATTGCTTCCAGTGGCACAGTATCTCTCAGTGGTATCTCAGCCATCTCTGCGTGGCACTTCTTCAACTGGGAGACGTGAAATACATCATGAACTCCAGACAATCCTTCAGGCAATTCCAGCTTGTAGGCAACCTCTCCCATACGTTCCACAACTCAGTATGGTCCGATAAAACGGGGCGCTAACTTTCCCTTAACTCCAAAGCGCTTCACTCCTCGAAGTGGTGATACTCAAAGATAAACTCGGTCTCCGACTTCGTGAACTGTCTCCTTTCATTTAGAATCAGCATAACTCTTCTGCCTGGACTGGGCTACCTTGAGCCTATCGCGAATCAACCTTACTTTCTGTTCAGACTCCTTAATCAAATCTGGTCCAAACAACTGACGGTCTCCAAGTTCGTCCCATAACAACGGTGTTCTACACCTCCTTCCGTACAAGGTTTCGAAAGGGGCCATCTTCAAACTGGTCTGATAACTGTTGTTATAAGAAAACTCCGCATATGGCAAGTTGTCGTCCCAACTAGATCCATAATCTAGTGCACAAGCTCTCAGCATGTCCTCCAAAATCTGGTTGACTCTCTCGGTCTGTCCATCTGTCTGTGGGTGAAAAGCTGTACTAAATTCTAGCCTGGTTCCCAATGTTTCATGTAACTGCTTCCAAAACTTCGAGGTAAATTGGGTTCCTCTGTCTGATACAATGGTCCTCGGAACTCCATGCAAACATATGATCCTGGTCATGTATATCTTTGCCAACTTAGCACTGGTGTAAGTGGTCTTCACTGGAATGAAATGAGCCACTTTCGTCAAACGGTCGACTACAACCCATATTGAGTCATAGCCTGAACGAGTCCTGGGTAATCCTGTGATAAAATCCATGCCTATTTTATCCCACTTCCATTCGGGTATCGGCAATGGTTGTAGCAATCCTGCTGGTTTCTGATGCTCTGCCTTCACTCTCTGACACACATCACAAACTACTACGTACTCTGCAATATCCTTCTTCATTCCGGTCCACCAGAAAGTATTCTTCAGATCCAAATACATCTTGGTATTCCCTGGGTGAATCGAGTACGGTGAATCATGGGCTTCTTGCAAAATCAACTTCCTGATCTCCGGATCATTTGGCACATATACGCGGTCCTCAAACCATAAGGTATCGTGCTCATCCTCACGAAATCCCTTGGCTTTTCCTTTGCTCATCTTCTCCTTTATCTCTTCAATCTCCTTGTCTGTCTTCTGAGCTTCTCTGATCCTTTCCATCAAGGTAGACTGAATCTCCAATGTCGCTAAATAGCCTCTTGGGACTATCTCCAAACATAGCTCGCGAAGGTCCTCGGCTAACTCCTGAGGTAACTCTCCTGTCATGAGGGTGTTGACATGACTCTTGCGGCTCAACGCGTCTGCTACTACGTTAGCCTTTCCTGGGTGATAATGCAATCTCATATCATAATCCTTAATGAGCTCCAACCATCTCCTCTGTCTGAGATTTAACTCCTTCTGCGTGAAAATATACTTCAAACTCTTGTGGTCTGTGTACACCTCACAATGGTTTCCGATGAGAAAATGTCTCCATGTCTTCAATGCATGCACCACGGCTGCTAATTCCAAATCATGCGTAGCATAATTCTTCTCATGGGGTTTAAGTTGTCGTGAAGCATATGACACAACTCTTCCTTCCTGCATAAGCACTGCTCCAAGTCCTCGACGGGAAGCGTCGCAATAAACTTCATAATCCTTGCGTTGATCTGGCAGAATCAACACTGGTGATGTAACCAATCGTTTCTTCAACTCTTGGAAACTAGCTTCACCTTCCTCAGTCCAATTGAATTTGGTGTCTTTCTTCAATAGCTCAGTCATGGGCTTAGCAATCTTCGAGAAATTCTCAATGAATCTCCGGTAGTATCCTGCAAGTCCAAGAAAACTCCGGATTTCTCCAACTGTCGTGGGTGATTCCCAACTTGTCACTGTGTCAACCTTGGCAGGGTCTACTGCTATTCCTTCTCCCGAAATAACATGTCCAAGGAATCCAACTTCCTTCAGCCAAAATTCGCATTTGCTGAACTTGGCATATAACTGATGTTCTCTGAGCTTTTCAAGTACCAATCGTAAATGCTCCTCATGCTCTTCCTCATTCTTGGAAAAGACTAGAATATCGTCAATGAACACCACGACGAACTTATCCAAAAACTCCATAAACACTTTGTTCATCAGGTTCATAAAATAGGCAGGTGCGTTAGTCAGACCAAATGACATAATGGTATACTCATACAATCCATATCTGGTGGTAAAAGCCGTCTTAGGTATATCCTGCTCTCGAATCTTTAACTGATGGTATCCTGATCGTAGATCGATCTTGGAAAATACTTTAGCTCCTTGTAGGCGGTCAAACAAATCATTGATCATCGGCAGTGGGTACTTGTTTTTGATGGTCACTTCATTCAATCCACGGTAATCAACAACCATCCTCAGCGATCCATCTTTCTTCTCCACTAGAAGTACTGGTGATCCCCAAGGTGACGAACTTGGGCGAATATAGCCTTCCAGTAACTCCTTGATCTGCTTCTTAATTTCCTCCAAATCCTTTGCGGGCATCCTGTACGGTCTCTTAGATATTGGCCCTGTGCCTGGCAAAAGTTCAATCAAGAACTCAATGTCTCTATCTGGAGGCATGCCTGGCAACTCTTCTGGAAATACATCCGGATAATCCTTCACCACTGGTACTTCCTCCTGTACAACTCCTGATAAGGAATTCACTTGAGTTCTCTTCGGCGTATGTCGGGATACATACTTGATCCTTTTTCCTTCCGGGGTGGTAAGCAAAATTGTCTTGTTGGCACAATCGATGTTTCCTCCATACAACGATAGCCAATCCATTCCCAAAATCACATCCAAACCTTGCGACTCCAAAACTATGAGGTCTGAGGGGAAAACATGCCTACCAATGGCCAATGGTATCTGAAAACATCCTTGGCTTGCCATATACTCTGCTCCTGGTGAGGTTACTAACATAGGGGTTTTGAGAACTTGGGTGGACAGCTTAAACTTATTCACAAATCCCCTTGATATGTATGAATGCGATGCACCAGTATCGAAAAGAACGGTTGCAGTAAATAACTTAACCAAAAACTTACCTATTACTGCATCAGGCTGAGCTTCAACCTCCTCCACGCTCACGTGGTTCACATGTCCTTTGTTGAACGGGTTCGGCTTCTTCCCAGAGCTTCCATTGCCATTTCCATTTTGGGCTTCAGGACAATCAGTTGCATAATGTCCAGTCTCCTGGCACTTGAAACAAGTAACATGACTTAGGTCCCTCTTGGCTGGGGTAGATGGGTTGGTACGGTTCTGTCCGTTGCTTCCTTCATTCCCATTACCATTCTTGGAGCCATTATGGTTGTGCGAACTACCTCCTCCATGGGTATGCTGAAACTGTCCTCCCGGTTTCGGGGCAAATCGTGGCTTCTGCTGAGCTCCAGAATTGTACTTCCCTTGTCCATACTTCCTCTTACGGTTTTCAATCTGCTGTTGCTTCCCTTCAATCATGAGAGCTCTATCTACTAGCTCCTGGTAGTTGTTGAAGGTTGCTACCATCAACTTCATACTCAGTTCATCATTCAGTCCTTCCAAAAATTTCTCCTGCTTGGCAGCATCTGTAGCAACGTCATCTAGTGCATAACGTGCTAACTTACTGAAATCCTCCACATACTGGCCTACGGTGCGTCCTCCTTGGCGTAGGTTGCGAAACTCGCGCTTCTTCATAGCCATAGCTCCTGCTGAAACATGAGCTGTACGGAAAGCTTGCTGAAACTGGTCCCATGTGACAGTGTCAATAGGGTGCGTGGCTGTATAATTCTCCCACCATGATGCTGCGGGTCCATCAAGCTGATGTGCGGCAAAACGCACTCTTTCCGCATCTGTGCATCCTGCAGTGGTCAACTCCCTTCCAATTTTGCGGAGCCAATCATCTGCAACAATCGGCTCGGTGCTACTGGAAAACACCGGCAGGTTTAGCCTCAAGAAACGGGCTAAGTGATCAACAGGTGGTGGTGGCGGTGGGTTGTTGTTGTTGTTGCCTTGGTTCTGCACTAACACTTGCATCAGGGCATTCTGTTGCTGAATCAACTGGGTGATCTCCGGTGGGAAAACAAATCCGGTGTCGCGTCTCGGAGGCATCTGATAGGTTAGAAAAGATGAGAGTTAAGAATAGAAGGAGGTCTAGAGAGAAAACACTACCCATAGGCTCATGAGACAAATACAATCAATATCACTCAATCAATTCAAACAAGGCATACCAGTCGATCTAACTAGCGTTACAAAGTGCTTCAACTATACTATTAAATGGGGAAAACTACTACTAATATGGTGGTCTACTAGAAATTCTGATCCGTTGAAGACTCCATGATGTCTGCTCCGGCTTCATCAACAAAGTCATCTTCACTTGGTTCCGAGTCAGTGTCGTCGATGATGATGTAGTTATCCGGACAAGTGCATTCGTCATCCTTTGCTTTTGGCACTGGATTTCCCATGAATACTCCAATCTTCTTCTTCAGGTCGTCATTCTTCCCTACTAGTGCGATGATTTCCTCCATATAATCCTCGCGTGTAGCCTTAAGTTCTTCCTCCAGCTCCTTGATCTTCGTCAATGCCTTCTTCATTTCTTCCTTGTCTGAGCACATCTGGTTCTCCTGGCGACGAATATGTTGGTTTTGCTCCTGGATGAAAGCTGCGATTGATCCATCCTTCTTGGTTCTGATCATCTCCCATTGCGCGTCTCGGCGTCCACAAATCTGATAAATTGTATCCTTAAGCTCCTGGTGGTAGACTTCTCCAATGCGTCCCATAGCGATGTGTGCGGCCATGCTCTTCCCTAAACTCCAGGTTGGTGCTTCGAAAACCAATCTTATGGGTTCAGTAACGGGCACAAACGTCCTTCCTGGAATGTGAACTTGAATCTTCCAGCTCTCCTCTTCGGGTAATGTGGCATTGTAGGTTCCGGTGATGCTTGGTATTCCTATGTTCAAATACTTAGTGACTTCCTTCAAGTGTCGACCAAAAGGCGTGTCTTCATCTGGTTGCATGAACTTGCTCCTTGCATCCGCCATTCCTAAAAGAGTAGAAAAAAGGAGAGGGGTCAGAAATGAGAAGAGAGAAGTGTTCTAGGGCGTAAGCTTAGTGGTCGTGTCCTACAGTCAGCGTGTGCTCTGATACCACCTTTTGTAGCGACCAGACCTCAAATGGTCTGTGCTGCTGTGCACCAGTGTCATCCCTGGATCAGTAATGCTGACACGCACAGTACAAATGGAGGATTTATAACAAAGTAGCAATCACACACTTATTACATCGAATATCTCCAAAGAGATTAAGTATGATAAATATGGCTTAAGGCCATCTAAAACGATAACAGCGGAAGACTTGGAAGATAAGTGAGTCCATCAACTCCAGCGGCATCACTGAGTATAAGACCACGACCTAAGGCACCTTACTGTCGTCTGAAAAGTCTGCAACATGAAACATTGCAGCCCGAAAACGGGCCAGCACATGGAATATGCTGGCAATGTAACACATAGAGAATAATGAGCAATAATAATGCTATACTACATGCATATATGGCTGGTGGAAAGCTCTACGGTTAAGTTTTTGCGAAAAGCCAATTTTTCCCTACTTCAAAGGAATAAATTTTATTTAACTATCATGGTGGTTGTGAAACATTGAGATGGTTGACAGCATCTCAATCCCAATTAAAAATCATCATTAACCCAACAAAATTAATTAAAAGTAACATGGTGATGAGATTCAAATGATAATCCAGGTACTAGATACTCAAATTGTCCATAACCGGGGACACGGCTAACCATGATTAGTTTATACACTCTGCAGAGGTTTGCGCACTTTTCCCCACAAGACTCGATCGCCTCCGCTTGATTCTCGCACTGCATGATGTTTGAGAAACGGATGATCGAGACACAGTCTTTCAGGAACAATCACTCTTTACTCCGGGTGGACCGATACACCTACTTTCCCCTACATCTGCTTGCTCACCTCTTCAAGAGATCATGTAACCTACTCAACTATGCTAGAGCCCATAATAGCTTGTGGCTTCACACGGAAGTTTCTAGCATGAATAATCTTATGATCCCTTTGAGCCTGGGTGGCGGTCCTTATACAAACAGACAACACTGGATTCTCCAGGTGCCTCAATCCACCCAGATGTGAGTTTTAGTTGCCACCTTAGGTAAACCATTATTAAAAATCTCACATCTGTCATGAATATCTCTCAAAACCAATCCACGTCTACGAGCATAGCATGGCAATATAATAGCAACATAGAAGTAACTCCCAAGGGCTTGATAAGAAAACAGGTAATAGGTACTACCTCAACTATTTCCCAAAATCCCACAATTTAATTAGATCCTAATCATGCAATTGTTTGAGGAATAGATCTAATGCAATAAAACTGGGTATGGAAAGTATGATCAAAGTGTTACTTGCCTTGCTGATGATCCGCGAAACCTAGCGATTCGAAGTAACAAGCGGCACACTCCGGGTACTCTATCGCAAACAAACAAGCAGACAATCAGTACTTATCTAATGCACAGGTAAAACTCGAATGAAAGATCCAACCAGAAAGTTCAACTTATGAACTCCGGTTTGCAAAAAGAATCAACTCGAACGAAGCAACGAAAGTCAAACGGCGAAAGAAACAATCTTCGTTTACTAATCTGGATCTAGGTCAAATTTTACAGTAGCAAAAACTTGTTTGAGTAGGTTAAACGGAAAGAGAATTTCGAGACGAAACTCTAGGCGCTTGAATCGCCTGATTCCGATAAACGAGCGAAAAGTTAAACAGAAACGAAGATTCGATCAGAAATCGATATCTGAGATAATCGCGGAAAAATCCGACGAAAAAGAAAAACGGACGAACGGTTAAAGAACGGACGTTCGTTAACAGAGAAAATCCGACGAACGCGTTCGTTAAAATGAACGAGTCGGTGAACGCTCACAAAATAACAAAAACCGAAGAAGAAAAAAAAACCGATCTAGGTTTTTTTTTTAAAACGAACGGTTTTTTTAAACAAAACCGGCAAACGACGGCGAGGTAATACCTCGTCGGGACGGGCTCCGGCGGGGCTCGGCTGGCTCCGGCGAGGGGCGGCGGAGTGAACATTTTTTTGTCACAAAATAAATTTTTGAAAACATGCAATATTTTTTAATGCAATTAAAATTGCAAACAAAACTCCGAATAAAATCCAATAAATGATTTTTACACTTTTCCTCCAATATTTCAATTGTTTTGGAGAAGTCATATTTTCTCCTCTCATTTTTTTTGAAATATTTTTCCGGAGAGAAAATAATTAAAACCAAAAATCCTCGTTTTATTATTTGATGGAAATCAAATATGAAAATTCGAGAAAATCCCCAACTCTCTCCGAGGGTCCTTGAGTTGCTTAGGATTTATCGAGGATTTGTCAAAATGCAATAAAATATGATATGCAATGATGCTCTATGTATAACATACCAAATTGAAAATTTGGGATGTTACAAACCTACCCCCCTTAAGATGAATCTCGCCCTCGAGATTCGGGTTGGCTAGAAAACAGGTGGGAGTGGTCCTTCCGTAGATCTTCCTCTCGCTCCCAGGTGGCTTCATCTTCCGTGTGGTGACTCCACTGGACCTTGCAAAACTTGATAACCTTACTGCGGGTAACTCGGCTGGCATACTCAAGAATCTTAACTGGTTTCTCCTCATAGGTCAAATCACTTTCCAGTTGAATTGCTTCCAGTGGCACAGTATCTCTCAGTGGTATCTCAGCCATCTCTGCGTGGCACTTCTTCAACTGGGAGACGTGAAATACATCATGAACTCCAGACAATCCTTCAGGCAATTCCAGCTTGTAGGCAACCTCTCCCATACGTTCCACAACTCAGTATGGTCCGATAAAACGGGGCGCTAACTTTCCCTTAACTCCAAAGCGCTTCACTCCTCGAAGTGGTGATACTCAAAGATAAACTCGGTCTCCGACTTCGTGAACTGTCTCCTTTCATTTAGAATCAGCATAACTCTTCTGCCTGGACTGGGCTACCTTGAGCCTATCGCGAATCAACCTTACTTTCTGTTCAGACTCCTTAATCAAATCTGGTCCAAACAACTGACGGTCTCCAAGTTCGTCCCATAACAACGGTGTTCTACACCTCCTTCCGTACAAGGTTTCGAAAGGGGCCATCTTCAAACTGGTCTGATAACTGTTGTTATAAGAAAACTCCGCATATGGCAAGTTGTCGTCCCAACTAGATCCATAATCTAGTGCACAAGCTCTCAGCATGTCCTCCAAAATCTGGTTGACTCTCTCGGTCTGTCCATCTGTCTGTGGGTGAAAAGCTGTACTAAATTCTAGCCTGGTTCCCAATGTTTCATGTAACTGCTTCCAAAACTTCGAGGTAAATTGGGTTCCTCTGTCTGATACAATGGTCCTCGGAACTCCATGCAAACATATGATCCTGGTCATGTATATCTTTGCCAACTTAGCACTGGTGTAAGTGGTCTTCACTGGAATGAAATGAGCCACTTTCGTCAAACGGTCGACTACAACCCATATTGAGTCATAGCCTGAACGAGTCCTGGGTAATCCTGTGATAAAATCCATGCCTATTTTATCCCACTTCCATTCGGGTATCGGCAATGGTTGTAGCAATCCTGCTGGTTTCTGATGCTCTGCCTTCACTCTCTGACACACATCACAAACTACTACGTACTCTGCAATATCCTTCTTCATTCCGGTCCACCAGAAAGTATTCTTCAGATCCAAATACATCTTGGTATTCCCTGGGTGAATCGAGTACGGTGAATCATGGGCTTCTTGCAAAATCAACTTCCTGATCTCCGGATCATTTGGCACATATACGCGGTCCTCAAACCATAAGGTATCGTGCTCATCCTCACGAAATCCCTTGGCTTTTCCTTTGCTCATCTTCTCCTTTATCTCTTCAATCTCCTTGTCTGTCTTCTGAGCTTCTCTGATCCTTTCCATCAAGGTAGACTGAATCTCCAATGTCGCTAAATAGCCTCTTGGGACTATCTCCAAACATAGCTCGCGAAGGTCCTCGGCTAACTCCTGAGGTAACTCTCCTGTCATGAGGGTGTTGACATGACTCTTGCGGCTCAACGCGTCTGCTACTACGTTAGCCTTTCCTGGGTGATAATGCAATCTCATATCATAATCCTTAATGAGCTCCAACCATCTCCTCTGTCTGAGATTTAACTCCTTCTGCGTGAAAATATACTTCAAACTCTTGTGGTCTGTGTACACCTCACAATGGTTTCCGATGAGAAAATGTCTCCATGTCTTCAATGCATGCACCACGGCTGCTAATTCCAAATCATGCGTAGCATAATTCTTCTCATGGGGTTTAAGTTGTCGTGAAGCATATGACACAACTCTTCCTTCCTGCATAAGCACTGCTCCAAGTCCTCGACGGGAAGCGTCGCAATAAACTTCATAATCCTTGCGTTGATCTGGCAGAATCAACACTGGTGATGTAACCAATCGTTTCTTCAACTCTTGGAAACTAGCTTCACCTTCCTCAGTCCAATTGAATTTGGTGTCTTTCTTCAATAGCTCAGTCATGGGCTTAGCAATCTTCGAGAAATTCTCAATGAATCTCCGGTAGTATCCTGCAAGTCCAAGAAAACTCCGGATTTCTCCAACTGTCGTGGGTGATTCCCAACTTGTCACTGTGTCAACCTTGGCAGGGTCTACTGCTATTCCTTCTCCCGAAATAACATGTCCAAGGAATCCAACTTCCTTCAGCCAAAATTCGCATTTGCTGAACTTGGCATATAACTGATGTTCTCTGAGCTTTTCAAGTACCAATCGTAAATGCTCCTCATGCTCTTCCTCATTCTTGGAAAAGACTAGAATATCGTCAATGAACACCACGACGAACTTATCCAAAAACTCCATAAACACTTTGTTCATCAGGTTCATAAAATAGGCAGGTGCGTTAGTCAGACCAAATGACATAATGGTATACTCATACAATCCATATCTGGTGGTAAAAGCCGTCTTAGGTATATCCTGCTCTCGAATCTTTAACTGATGGTATCCTGATCGTAGATCGATCTTGGAAAATACTTTAGCTCCTTGTAGGCGGTCAAACAAATCATTGATCATCGGCAGTGGGTACTTGTTTTTGATGGTCACTTCATTCAATCCACGGTAATCAACAACCATCCTCAGCGATCCATCTTTCTTCTCCACTAGAAGTACTGGTGATCCCCAAGGTGACGAACTTGGGCGAATATAGCCTTCCAGTAACTCCTTGATCTGCTTCTTAATTTCCTCCAAATCCTTTGCGGGCATCCTGTACGGTCTCTTAGATATTGGCCCTGTGCCTGGCAAAAGTTCAATCAAGAACTCAATGTCTCTATCTGGAGGCATGCCTGGCAACTCTTCTGGAAATACATCCGGATAATCCTTCACCACTGGTACTTCCTCCTGTACAACTCCTGATAAGGAATTCACTTGAGTTCTCTTCGGCGTATGTCGGGATACATACTTGATCCTTTTTCCTTCCGGGGTGGTAAGCAAAATTGTCTTGTTGGCACAATCGATGTTTCCTCCATACAACGATAGCCAATCCATTCCCAAAATCACATCCAAACCTTGCGACTCCAAAACTATGAGGTCTGAGGGGAAAACATGCCTACCAATGGCCAATGGTATCTGAAAACATCCTTGGCTTGCCATATACTCTGCTCCTGGTGAGGTTACTAACATAGGGGTTTTGAGAACTTGGGTGGACAGCTTAAACTTATTCACAAATCCCCTTGATATGTATGAATGCGATGCACCAGTATCGAAAAGAACGGTTGCAGTAAATAACTTAACCAAAAACTTACCTATTACTGCATCAGGCTGAGCTTCAACCTCCTCCACGCTCACGTGGTTCACATGTCCTTTGTTGAACGGGTTCGGCTTCTTCCCAGAGCTTCCATTGCCATTTCCATTTTGGGCTTCAGGACAATCAGTTGCATAATGTCCAGTCTCCTGGCACTTGAAACAAGTAACATGACTTAGGTCCCTCTTGGCTGGGGTAGATGGGTTGGTACGGTTCTGTCCGTTGCTTCCTTCATTCCCATTACCATTCTTGGAGCCATTATGGTTGTGCGAACTACCTCCTCCATGGGTATGCTGAAACTGTCCTCCCGGTTTCGGGGCAAATCGTGGCTTCTGCTGAGCTCCAGAATTGTACTTCCCTTGTCCATACTTCCTCTTACGGTTTTCAATCTGCTGTTGCTTCCCTTCAATCATGAGAGCTCTATCTACTAGCTCCTGGTAGTTGTTGAAGGTTGCTACCATCAACTTCATACTCAGTTCATCATTCAGTCCTTCCAAAAATTTCTCCTGCTTGGCAGCATCTGTAGCAACGTCATCTAGTGCATAACGTGCTAACTTACTGAAATCCTCCACATACTGGCCTACGGTGCGTCCTCCTTGGCGTAGGTTGCGAAACTCGCGCTTCTTCATAGCCATAGCTCCTGCTGAAACATGAGCTGTACGGAAAGCTTGCTGAAACTGGTCCCATGTGACAGTGTCAATAGGGTGCGTGGCTGTATAATTCTCCCACCATGATGCTGCGGGTCCATCAAGCTGATGTGCGGCAAAACGCACTCTTTCCGCATCTGTGCATCCTGCAGTGGTCAACTCCCTTCCAATTTTGCGGAGCCAATCATCTGCAACAATCGGCTCGGTGCTACTGGAAAACACCGGCAGGTTTAGCCTCAAGAAACGGGCTAAGTGATCAACAGGTGGTGGTGGCGGTGGGTTGTTGTTGTTGTTGCCTTGGTTCTGCACTAACACTTGCATCAGGGCATTCTGTTGCTGAATCAACTGGGTGATCTCCGGTGGGAAAACAAATCCGGTGTCGCGTCTCGGAGGCATCTGATAGGTTAGAAAAGATGAGAGTTAAGAATAGAAGGAGGTCTAGAGAGAAAACACTACCCATAGGCTCATGAGACAAATACAATCAATATCACTCAATCAATTCAAACAAGGCATACCAGTCGATCTAACTAGCGTTACAAAGTGCTTCAACTATACTATTAAATGGGGAAAACTACTACTAATATGGTGGTCTACTAGAAATTCTGATCCGTTGAAGACTCCATGATGTCTGCTCCGGCTTCATCAACAAAGTCATCTTCACTTGGTTCCGAGTCAGTGTCGTCGATGATGATGTAGTTATCCGGACAAGTGCATTCGTCATCCTTTGCTTTTGGCACTGGATTTCCCATGAATACTCCAATCTTCTTCTTCAGGTCGTCATTCTTCCCTACTAGTGCGATGATTTCCTCCATATAATCCTCGCGTGTAGCCTTAAGTTCTTCCTCCAGCTCCTTGATCTTCGTCAATGCCTTCTTCATTTCTTCCTTGTCTGAGCACATCTGGTTCTCCTGGCGACGAATATGTTGGTTTTGCTCCTGGATGAAAGCTGCGATTGATCCATCCTTCTTGGTTCTGATCATCTCCCATTGCGCGTCTCGGCGTCCACAAATCTGATAAATTGTATCCTTAAGCTCCTGGTGGTAGACTTCTCCAATGCGTCCCATAGCGATGTGTGCGGCCATGCTCTTCCCTAAACTCCAGGTTGGTGCTTCGAAAACCAATCTTATGGGTTCAGTAACGGGCACAAACGTCCTTCCTGGAATGTGAACTTGAATCTTCCAGCTCTCCTCTTCGGGTAATGTGGCATTGTAGGTTCCGGTGATGCTTGGTATTCCTATGTTCAAATACTTAGTGACTTCCTTCAAGTGTCGACCAAAAGGCGTGTCTTCATCTGGTTGCATGAACTTGCTCCTTGCATCCGCCATTCCTAAAAGAGTAGAAAAAAGGAGAGGGGTCAGAAATGAGAAGAGAGAAGTGTTCTAGGGCGTAAGCTTAGTGGTCGTGTCCTACAGTCAGCGTGTGCTCTGATACCACCTTTTGTAGCGACCAGACCTCAAATGGTCTGTGCTGCTGTGCACCAGTGTCATCCCTGGATCAGTAATGCTGACACGCACAGTACAAATGGAGGATTTATAACAAAGTAGCAATCACACACTTATTACATCGAATATCTCCAAAGAGATTAAGTATGATAAATATGGCTTAAGGCCATCTAAAACGATAACAGCGGAAGACTTGGAAGATAAGTGAGTCCATCAACTCCAGCGGCATCACTGAGTATAAGACCACGACCTAAGGCACCTTACTGTCGTCTGAAAAGTCTGCAACATGAAACATTGCAGCCCGAAAACGGGCCAGCACATGGAATATGCTGGCAATGTAACACATAGAGAATAATGAGCAATAATAATGCTATACTACATGCATATATGGCTGGTGGAAAGCTCTACGGTTAAGTTTTTGCGAAAAGCCAATTTTTCCCTACTTCAAAGGAATAAATTTTATTTAACTATCATGGTGGTTGTGAAACATTGAGATGGTTGACAGCATCTCAATCCCAATTAAAAATCATCATTAACCCAACAAAATTAATTAAAAGTAACATGGTGATGAGATTCAAATGATAATCCAGGTACTAGATACTCAAATTGTCCATAACCGGGGACACGGCTAACCATGATTAGTTTATACACTCTGCAGAGGTTTGCGCACTTTTCCCCACAAGACTCGATCGCCTCCGCTTGATTCTCGCACTGCATGATGTTTGAGAAACGGATGATCGAGACACAGTCTTTCAGGAACAATCACTCTTTACTCCGGGTGGACCGATACACCTACTTTCCCCTACATCTGCTTGCTCACCTCTTCAAGAGATCATGTAACCTACTCAACTATGCTAGAGCCCATAATAGCTTGTGGCTTCACACGGAAGTTTCTAGCATGAATAATCTTATGATCCCTTTGAGCCTGGGTGGCGGTCCTTATACAAACAGACAACACTGGATTCTCCAGGTGCCTCAATCCACCCAGATGTGAGTTTTAGTTGCCACCTTAGGTAAACCATTATTAAAAATCTCACATCTGTCATGAATATCTCTCAAAACCAATCCACGTCTACGAGCATAGCATGGCAATATAATAGCAACATAGAAGTAACTCCCAAGGGCTTGATAAGAAAACAGGTAATAGGTACTACCTCAACTATTTCCCAAAATCCCACAATTTAATTAGATCCTAATCATGCAATTGTTTGAGGAATAGATCTAATGCAATAAAACTGGGTATGGAAAGTATGATCAAAGTGTTACTTGCCTTGCTGATGATCCGCGAAACCTAGCGATTCGAAGTAACAAGCGGCACACTCCGGGTACTCTATCGCAAACAAACAAGCAGACAATCAGTACTTATCTAATGCACAGGTAAAACTCGAATGAAAGATCCAACCAGAAAGTTCAACTTATGAACTCCGGTTTGCAAAAAGAATCAACTCGAACGAAGCAACGAAAGTCAAACGGCGAAAGAAACAATCTTCGTTTACTAATCTGGATCTAGGTCAAATTTTACAGTAGCAAAAACTTGTTTGAGTAGGTTAAACGGAAAGAGAATTTCGAGACGAAACTCTAGGCGCTTGAATCGCCTGATTCCGATAAACGAGCGAAAAGTTAAACAGAAACGAAGATTCGATCAGAAATCGATATCTGAGATAATCGCGGAAAAATCCGACGAAAAAGAAAAACGGACGAACGGTTAAAGAACGGACGTTCGTTAACAGAGAAAATCCGACGAACGCGTTCGTTAAAATGAACGAGTCGGTGAACGCTCACAAAATAACAAAAACCAAAGAAGAAAAAAAACCGATCTAGGGGTTTTTTTTAAAACGAACGGTTTTTTTAAACAAAACCGGCAAACGACGGCGAGGTAATACCTCGTCGGGACGGGCTCCGGCGGGGCTCGGCTGGCTCCGGCGAGGGGCGGCGGGGCGGCTCCGGCGGCGGCGAGCGGCGAGCGGGGCGGCGACGCAGGCTCCCAGCGGCGGCGGCTCGGGCGGGCTCGGGTGAGAGGGAGGGTGGCGGCGGCGGGGTATTTATGGGGGGGGGCTGGTGGCGTGGGGGAGGGGGCAAGGCGGCGGCGGCCGTGCTCGAGGCGGACTCGGGCGCTGTGGCGGTGGCGGCTGCGCGAGGGAGACAGCGGGGTGGGCCGACGGCTCGGCTGGGCCTCGGCCCGGTCGGGCGCGGCGCGGTTTTTTTTTAAAACGTTCCGCCGAAAAATTCATAGAAAAATAAATAAAAATCCAAAAAAGATAAAACAAATTTTCCCCGTCTAGTTAGAATATTTAGAACGGGGTGAATTTTTTTTGTCACAAAATAAATTTTTGAAAACATGCAATATTTTTTAATGCAATTAAAATTGCAAACAAAACTCCGAATAAAATCCAATAAATGATTTTTACACTTTTCCTCCAATATTTCAATTGTTTTGGAGAAGTCATATTTTCTCCTCTCATTTTTTTTGAAATATTTTTCCGGAGAGAAAATAATTAAAACCAAAAATCCTTGTTTTATTATTTGATGGAAATCAAATATGAAAATTCGAGAAAATCCCCAACTCTCTCCGAGGGTCCTTGAGTTGCTTAGGATTTATCGAGGATTTGTCAAAATGCAATAAAATATGATATGCAATGATGCTCTATGTATAACATACCAAATTGAAAATTTGGGATGTTACAAATTTGATGCGTATGTGCGCAATGCTGATCTTGAGGACTTCGTGTCAGATAAGTGCCCTCAATACTATTACCTAACTGATTCCTTTGTGAGAAGGTTTAAGTTTACATCCTCGTGCAACTCTCACACCGTGTTATTTGATCTTTATGATAAATCATACACCATGGACCTAGAAGATTTTAATACTGCTTGTAAACTCCCGCGGTGGGGCAATTTTAGTGAACCTCGCAAATCTGAATATAAAGATTTTCTTGCTAGTATCACTATGGGGGAATCTAGAGAAATCACACAAGCTACCATAGGGAGCATTCATTTTCCTGCCATAATTATTTTGCTCTCTTTATAGGTAGACGTATTAACGGTAAAGATGAAGCCTGTCACATGTGCGTTCTAGATCTTAGTGTCCTCAAGAGTGCAGTATTAGGAGATAAACAATATAACTTGGGGGGCCATCGTTGCACGAAGGTTGCATCTTAATAGTTTAAGTGGAGACTTGTTTGGCGGAATTTATGCAACCGTGTAGCTAATTATCTTGAGGTACCCATACATGAAAATGATATGGAATTGCCTCCTGCTTATCTAGATTATAATGCTATGGTTCGTCATCAGTTTGTTGAGAGGAACAAGCATTTCCTCCAATACCGACTAATTTTTGACAGGCGTTGCACTGTCCATGTCGCTCTCCCTGCTCCTACTTTCTTTGACTTTCAGGCAAAAGGGAGATATATTATAACCAGGGAGGAGACGAATGAGTATGAGAGGAGGACGGAGGCAGCTGGCCTCCAAGCTGCAGCTCGTGAGGCAGTAGCCGCTGCATCTCAGTACGACCCCAGCTACAACTTTGGATATCCGCCAGGCCAGCCGTGGCCATATACCAACTTAGTCCAAAAGCCTAAGCTTGGGGGAGTACGTATCTCTCGCCGACATTACATTCATGTTCACACACTTATTCTAGTGATCGGTGCTCATACTTTTTCATTGTATTATCCATGCTAGTTTATTTTCTTTTCTAAGCTTTCTTCTTGTGTGTTTGAAAAACCTTAAGAAAAACAAAAAAATTAGCTATAGCTTTTAGCTAGTTTACTTTCCATGCTTGTAGTAGTAGTAATTAAAAGAAAACCCAAAAAGATTTCTCGTTCTTCTTTTGCTTGTTGGGAGCTTTCCCGTGTAAATAGTTTTATTTCTTTTCTTTTCTTTGGGGGTCGAGAGGAGCAGACCATGATTAAAATGTTGAGTGGCTCTTATATGCTTCATTTTGAATTAACTAAGAGCCCATATTACCTTGTCTTCTCCCTTGTATTAAATGCTTGCGGATTCCAGTTTAGTCCAATGCACGTACACTCTTATTATTATCCACACCGTTCGGTCGTGCAAGTGAAAGGCAATAATGACGATATATGATGGACTGATTGAGATGAGAGAAGCTGGTATGAACTCGACCTATCTTGTTTTTGTAAATATGATTAGTTCATCGTTCCTGATTCAGCCTGTTATGAATGAAACATGTTTGCAATGACAATTAGAGATTATAGTTGCTCATGCCATGCTTAATTATCTAGGAGTTTATAATGGTTTACCTTGCGTGCCAACATGCTATTAAAATGGTTGTGATGTGGTATGATAGGATGGTATCTTCCTTTGAACGATTTGAGTGGCTTGACTTGGCACATGTTCACGCATGTAGTTGAAACAAAATCAACCTCCACGTTATTTATGTTCATGGTGATTTATATCCTACTCATGCTTGCACTCAGTGTTGATTAATTTTAATGCATGTTCATGACTGTTGTCACTCTCTAGTTGGTCACTTCCCAGTCTCTTTCTAGCCTTCACTTGTACTAAGCGGGAATACTGCTTGTGCATCCACTTCCATAAACCCCAAAGTTATTCCATATGAGTAGGATAGCTCGCCTCCAAGCTGCAGCCCACGATGCAAAGACTGCTGCATCTCAGTACGACCCCAACTATAATTTTGGATATCCGCCAGGCCAGCCGTGGCAATAGACCAACTTAGGCCAAAAGCCTAAGCTTGAGGGAGTACGTATTTCTCACCGACGTTACATTCATGTTCACACACTCATTGCTAGTTGTCAGTGCTCATACTCTTTCATTGTAATATCCATGCTAGATTATTTTCTTTTTATGCTTTCTTCTTGTGTGTTTAATAAACCTTAAGAAAAAAAATAGTAGTAGCTTTTAGTTAGTTTACTTTTCTTGCTGTAGTAATAATTAAAAAGAAAACCCAAAAAAATTTCTCGTTCTTCTTTTGCTTGTTGGGAGCTTTCCCGTGTAAATAGTTTTATTTCTTTTCTTTGGGGGGTCGATAGGAGAAGACCATAATGAAATTGTTGAAGTGGCTCTTATATGCATTATTGTTGATTTAACCAAGAGACCATATTGCCTTGTCTTCTCCTGTTTATTGAATGCTTGCAGATTCCAGCTTAGTCCACTGCACGTGCACTATTATTATTATTCATATCGTTCGGTCGTGCAAGTGAAAGGCAATAATGACGATTTATGATGGACTGATTGAGATGAGAGAAGCTTGTTTGAACTCGACCTCTCTTGTTTTTGTAAATATGAATAGTTCATCATTCCTGATTCAGCCTATTATGAATAAACATGTTTGCAATGACAATTAGAGATTATAGTTACTTATGCCATGCTTAATTAGCTATGAGTTATAATGGTTTACCTTGTGTGCCAACATGCTATTAAAATGGTTGTGATGTGGTATAGTAGGGTGGTATCCTCCTTTGAATGATTCGAGTGACTTGACTTGGCACATGTTCACACATGTAGTTGAAACAAATCAACATAGCCTTCATGATATTTATGTTCATGGTGGTTTATATCCTACTCATGCTTGCACTCAATGTTCATTAATTTAATGCATGTTCATGACTGTTGTCGCTCTCTAGTTGGTCGCTTCCCAGTCTTTTGCTAGTCTTCACTTGTACTAAGCAGGAATACTGCTTGTGCATCCAATCCCTTAAACCCCAAAGTTATTCCATAAGAGTCCACCATACCTTCCTATATGCGGTATCTACCTGCCGTTCCAAGTAAATTTGTATGTGCCAAAATCTAAACCTTCAAATGAAATTCTGTTTTGTATGCTCGAATAGCTCATGTATCAACTAGGGCTGTCTATATCTTCCATGCCAGGTGGGTTATTCTCAAGAGGGGTGGACTCCGCTCCTCACTCACGAGAAAATGGCTGGTCACCGGGATGCCCAGTCCCATGCTTAAAACAAATCAAAATAATTGCAAACAAAACTCCCCCAGGATTGTTGTTAGTTGCAGGCACCCGTTGTTTCGGACAAGCCATGGATTGATGTTTGTTGGTGGAGGGGGAGTATAAACTTTACCATTCTGTTTGGGAACCGCCTATACTGTGTGTAGCATGGAAGATATCGAGATCTCTTGGTTGTTATGTTGACAATGAAAGTATGCCACTCAAAATATTATTTATCTCTATTTCAAAACTTGAGCTCTGGCACCTCTACAAATCCCTGCTTCCCTCTGCAAAGGGCCTATCTATTTACTTTTATGTCAAGTCATCATCCTCTTATTAAAAAGCACCAGTTGGAGAGCACCGCTGTCATTTGCATGCATTACTATTAGTTTACATTGAGTATGACTGGATATCTTTTACCATGAATTACAATTTCTAGTCAGTCCTCGATCTTCAGAGGTGCTCTGCATTTATTGTTTGCGGTCTCAGAAAGGGCTAGCGAGATACCATTTTTTATATCATATTATGATTGTTTTGAGAAAGTGTTGTCATCTGAGATTTATTATTATTGCTCGCTAGTCGATTATGCCATTGATATGAGTAAACATGAGACTTAAGTGTTATTGTGAATATGGTTAGTTCATAATCTTTGTTGAAAACTTGAATGCTGGCTTTACATATTTACAACAACAAGAGCAAACAGAGTTTGTAAAAGTTTTTCTTTATCACTTTCAGTTTGTCAACTAAATTGCTTGAGGACAAGCAAAGGTTTAAGCTTGGGGGAGTTGATACGTCTCCATCGTATCTACTTTTCCAAACACTTTTGACCTTGTTTTGGACTCTAACTTGCATGATTTGAATGTAACTAACCCGGACTGACGCTCTTTTCAGCAGAATTGCCATGGTGTTATTTTTATGCAGAAATAAAAGTTCTTGGAATGACCTGAAAATTCACGGAGAATATTTTTGGAATTAATAAAAAATACTGGCGAAAGAATCAAGACCAGGGGGCCCAGACCCTGTCCACGAGGGTGGGGGGCGCGCCCCCTGTCTCGTGGGCCCCCTGAGGCTCCACCGACGTCAACTCCAACTCTATATATTCAGGTTTGGGGAGAAAAAATCAGAGAGAAGGATTCATCGCGTTTTACGATACGGAGCCGCCGCCAAGCCCTAATCTCTCTCGGGAGGGCTGATCTAGAGTCCGTTCAGGGCTCCGGAGAGGGGAATCCGTCGCCGTCGTCATCATCAACCATCCTCCATCACCAATTTCACGATGCTCACCGCCGTGCGTGAGTAATTCCATCGTAGGCCTGCTGGACGGTGATGGGTTGGATGAGACTTACCATGTTATCAAGTTAGTTTTGTTAGGGTTTGATCCCTAGTATCCACTATGTTCTGAGATTGATGTTGCTATGACTTTGCTATGCTTAATGCTTGTCACTAGGGCCCGAGTGCCATGATTTCAGATCTGAACCTATTATGTTTTCATGAATATATGTGAGTTCTTGATCCTATCTTGCAAGTCAATAGTCACCTACTATGTGTTATGATCCGGTAACCCCGAAGTGACAATAATCGGGACCACTCCCGGTGATGACCGTAGTTTGAGGAGTTCATGTATTCACTAAGTGTTAATGCTTTGGTCCGGTACTCTATTAAAAGGAGGCCTTAATATACCTTAGTTTCCAATAGGACCCCGCTGCCACGGGAGGGTAGGACAAAATATGTCTTGCAAGTTCTTTTCCATAAGTATGTATGACTATATTCGGAATACATGCCTACATTACATTGATGAACTGGAGCTAGTTCTGTGTCACCCTATGCTATAACTATTGCATGAGGAATCGCATCCGACATAATTATCCATCACTGATCCAATGCCTACGGCTTTTCACATATTGATCTTTGCTTAGTTACTTTACCGTTGCCACTGTTACAATTACTACAAAACTGCTACTATTACTTTTGCCACCATTACCGTTACTTCCATATTACTTTGCTACTAAATACTTTGCTGCAGATATTAGGTTTTCCAGGTGTGGTTGAATTGACAACTCAACTGCTAATACTTGAGAATATTCTTTGGCTCCCCTTGTGTCGAATCAATAAATTTGGGTTGAATACTCTACCCTCGAAAACTGTTGCGATCCCCTATACTTGTGGGTTATCACACATCCTCTCTTTCCTCATTTGATTGTGTGCCACATCATCCAGAAAGTCTAGTTGGCATGCATGATACCGCTTATGATACTACGCATCATTACAACCAGCCTAAACCAGAAAGGAGGGAGTATGAGACTAGCCACAATGGAGAGTAACATACACTAGCCGGTAACATACACATATCCCTAGACTATGTTACTACCTTCATAGTGGGTAGTAACATAAGTGTAGTGTCATGCAAAGCTTCATTTATTAGGTTATAGACTCATATTGCATTGGGACATGTGATGTTACAGTAACTAGCTAAGTTACTGAAACTATCTCTCTCCTCATTAACTTATTGCCACATAAGCAAGTTTGCTGAGTTGGAGTCGATGTTACTGCTGAAGTTACTCCCACTGTGGCTAGTCTGATACTAGCTAGTCATCTATGATATACTAGCTACCTCACTAAGAGCATGGTTAATAATACAGCCAAGGGTCGGCTATAAGAAGTTGCCATGTCATATACAGCCAACCTCTTAGCGGGCATGTACAATAATAAGTTTTATATACGCACTAGTTTTTAATAGTTGGCCCACCTTATATCCTCACAAAGTGTCTTGGGTCTCGTGTTGCAGCTGGCTCTACTAACCAAGAGCCCGCTTCTCTTCTCTTTCCTCCAACTAATAAGCACATATATATTATTCTATTCCTTATAGCCTGCTTAGACTACCCATAGTGGGAGTAACATAGGTAGTAACATCACAAGTATCTAGATAAAATAGATGATGTGGCAAGCAATAAATGAAGAAAGAGAGGAAAGTGGTAACATAGGGTAATAACATAGACTAGTAACATGCACATGTTACTAGTCTATGTTACTACCTCTATAGTGGGGAGTAACATATGTGTGGTAACATGCAACAATTCATTTATTAGGCTATAGACTCATTTTGCCTTGATATGTCTGATGTTACTCATACTACTAGTAACTAGCTATGTTACCACTTTCCTCCATTTCTTCATTTATTGCTTGCCACATCATCTAGTTTATCTAGATATGTGTGATGTTACTACCTATGTTACTCCCACTGTGGGTAGTCTTACTAGTAGTATGAGTAACATCACACATCTCAAGGCAAGATGAGTCTATAGCCTAATAAATGAAGTGTTGCATGTTACTACACATATGTTACTCCCCACTATAGAGGTAGTAACATAGACTAGTAACATTCTATGTTACTATCCATTGTGGCTAGTCTTATGTCACTCTATTGTGTACTTTCTCTAATGCATAGTATCATAGAGTAGCTAGCATCATATGTAGTACTTTATTTATATTGTCATGCATGACACATAGTAGCATAGCATTTATTATGATACGGTTTCATGATATGATACTTAACCCTCCCTTTCTTCATTTAATTAATTCTATGACAGCTCATCAAAATTGCCTACTTGGCATGCATGATACTAGCTATGATACCCCCTTACTATCAGCCTAGCAAAGGTGTACAGATCATTTGTGCGTCACTTTGTGAGTTTTCATCCGTTTGTTCGAGAAGTGGGGAGAGGTTTCAAACATTTCGGCCGCGAGGTGCGGCCACTGGCGTAGGCCTAGTTGGTATTTTAATTACAGGAAATTCAGATGGAGTTCGGACATCATCAAAATCGATGTGTGCCTGTGGCGTGCTCTCACGACCCCGTGAATTTTTTTTGGTAAAGTTAGGCACAAGTTTTGATGACCGCTCCTTCCAAACCGGAGCATCTCACATGAAGGATCATGGTTTTCCAAAAGGAGACATGTCAATTCAAACTCCTGTGGCCGGTGACTTCATCGTTTGGCCTCATAAAAATTTCGACGATACGCAATCACCATTATACCACGGGTTTGATTTTCTGGCGCATTTCAGGTATCATTAGCTATATTTAAGACATTTTTTGAGATTAACGTGCATTTTGTGCATAAAAATAAAATTACAACCGGAAGTGCATGTGCTGTCGAAAGGGATGAGGATCGCCGTTCAGTAGTAGAAAAAGGGTCATCTGTCCCGGTTGGTAAGGGCCTTTTGTCCCGGTTGTTGAACCGGGACTAAAGGGTCGTTACTAATGCCCTAGCCCTTTAGTCCCGGTTCTTACACGAACCGGGACAGATGGGCCTCGACGTGGCCGGTGCGGCGAGCCTGTGACACCCAAGTTTTTATTTGGATTTTTCAAAAAAAAAAGATTTCTATTTTGACTTGAGGGGAGCAATTTAAATTTTTCTTTAAGAGAACTCTCCCTCTCATATATTTTTCCTTATGACAAAAGTTTTGTTTGGATTCACCCAAGATCTGCCTTTGGTCTTGGAAGTTCTTACTTTTCATTTGGACTCAAAAACAAAATGTTTTTCATTTGGGAAAATAACTTCTGAAAATCTTTTTGAATTTGCACTATGGCTTTTGGAAAGTCCTTTACCACTTTCAACTTTCCCTTCTTACCATGACATTTGTGCAAATCCTCTCCCCAAATCCTTCCCTCACCTTTGGATCATGTTTTACACCTAATCCAGCAAGTTGAACCTCCCCATGTGATTATTCCCATTCAAATTTCATTCAAACAAATTTCTGCCTTCTATTCTACCACTTGGAGATTTACAAAGGAACTCCATTTTCTGTTTGGACTTTTACCACCAAACTTCTTTCCCCTCCTAGTCCTTTGAACCCTCAACCTGGAACCTTGAAGATCCACTAGTCTTCAGTTCAAAACTTTCAAACTACACCTGCTGCAAGTTTGGACCAGATTTGGCAAATTTGGTGAAATTCATTTAAAACCTTCTCCAAAAATTCCAAGTAAATTCAGGCAGCCCCTGGGTGCTTTGAGTGATCATCTCACCAAGTTACAGCTCCAGAAAAATTTATCTCGTAGCCAAAACCTTCTGTCGAACACCTGCAGTGCACTGTCTTTGTCAAAGTTCAGAAAGTTCAGAGATTCAGTTCAGTGCTCACTGTCGTTTTCTTCAGAGATGGACATCGATCTCGCCAGTGCCACCGCGTCGCCTTGCTCCTCGTCCTCGCCCCCTTGTTCCTGCACCGCACGAGTGCCTGGCACCTTGCGGGCGTCGGCGACGAGCAGCAGAAGGTGCGCCACCCCGTGACCAACGCCGGCGGCGGCTTTGCGGGCGCCAGCGAGAGACACGGCGCCGACGACGCCACCCAGCGCCGCCCAAACCACCGGAGCTCGCCGTGTGGACTTCCACTCCCCCGAACGCGCTGCCGCTCTCGTCGTGAACCGCAGGGCGCGGAGCGCGCTCTCTGCCGCCGTTGAGCCCGTGCGGTCACCTCACTGTGGACCGACGCCATTACGCCAAGACCGACCCCGTTTAGCTGCAAATCGAGTCCAGTAACATCCACTGATGCTGCCCGACCGCCCAAACCCCCTGCCAACCCACTGCTCCGCCGTAATCGCTCGCCGGAGATTCACCGTTCACGGCCATCCTGTCGATCTGCCTATAAATAGGGGCCCCGAGCTTCAACGCGAGCACCCACTAGCCCTGCACTCCCCCTAGAGCACGCCTAGCCACTGGAAGAGCCCCGAGGAGGTCTCCTTCCTCGACTCCGGCCGCCGCGACCCGCCACGGGATCCATCCCGATTCGCCCCCGTGTGTGCTCCTCCGCCTCCATTCTCGTGCCAGTAGCCTCACCTTGCATCCCTCGTTCTGACCCGCGTCTCAATTTGTAGCTTGCAGCCCTCCACCGGAGTTCCCCATCCTCACCCGAGCCGCCGTCCGCCGGAGAAAGTGTCGCCGTCGACGTGGTGCTCCCCGTTGGACGAGTCCACCACCCACCGACGCGGAAGAGGACGCTGAAGCTCTTGGTACCCTCCGTTTCTCCTAACTCGCTGTGGTTCGACGCCGGCGTCCACCGCAGTCTTCGGGCGCCGGCGAGCTTTTCAAACCTGACATGTGGACCCCGCGTGTCAGCCTCTGTTCTTTTATTCGCGAACCGTTTTCTGTTGGCGCCTTCGGGCAAAATACGTTTCCTCCTTTGCGCTTGCGCATTCCCAGCCGAAGCGTTTTCTGTTTTCTCAGTTAAAACCCTGGAACTTTTCTGTTTCATTACAGATAAGTCCCTGGACAGAAACCTTTATAACTTTTTAATAAAAAGGTATTTTTAAGTGATTCTTTTTTTGACAATCTTCAAATTTTGTCTAGTTTTTTATGGGTTTTATTTGAAAAATAATTGGAAAAGTTTCTGTGTATGTGTTGGTTTTCACGTTAGTGCCCGTTTCGTGATTTGCCGTAGGTTCGGGGTGACGGAGCCGCGAACTTCGCCGAGCTAGACTCCGACTTCTCCGAACCAGGCAAGCATGTTTTGAACATTTGATATGACAGGTGTTTTGCATGTTCACGTGAGAGTTTGTGTGTGGCATATGAGTGTCGGTAAAAACCTCGTTGCTTGTACGGCAACGACCCGGTTGTCCCAAAGTTGCGATGACCTCTGTTGAGAGGTGGCCTAATCATGTGGTGACATGGAGGGCAGCAAGGTGGTACTGTTGTAGCATGCCAGCCTTGCGCCATCCGACTTTCTTCGACGTTAACGTGGTTGGAGCCACGTTATCGATCTTTTCCCGCATGTTCCAAAGTTGCGATGATCTCTGATGAGAGATGGCCTAATCATGTGGTGACATGAAGGGCAGCAAGGTGGTACTGTTGTAGCATGCCAGCCTTGCGTCATCCGACTTTTCCGACGTTAACATGGTTGGAGCCGTGTTACCGTCCCTTCCCCTTTCCGTGCTACCACATGTCTCATTGCCAGGATGCGGTTTAGTAAGTTGGTAACCTCTTTCCGTGTACACACCAAACAGAGAGGCTGGGATGATGGTACCTTGGCCCAGGATTAAAGCCAGTCATTCGGTCAGGGGGCATGGGTGTTTCCGGTTGGGACCGAGAGGGGGGGCACCCCCTTAGAGCGCGCGTATATAAATTTGATCCCATGCTACGCGAGGTTGTAGCCTCCCCGTCTCAAGGTTTTTCTTGAACGTCGCCGAGGGTGATTCCTGGCTTCGGATGGTTGAATTGGGTGTGTACTGGTTAGACGCGTTTCCTCCAAAACACCGCAGACAGAACTAGTCCCCGTGACTACTGAAATCCGTTGGCCGTGGTTAAGTACAAACTCTGCACATAACTTATCACAAGCACGAGACAAATATAAAGTTAGTCCATCCACAGGAATAACAATAAAACTGAATTACCACTTGAGTTTGTTCACCGGGGGCAAGTTTTTTCACACGGATAGATATGGGTATAATGTTTACACTACTGATCATGGATACAATGATTTGGAAAGAATTGACTTCCCCGAACTATTGTATTATTGTGTTACAATATAAGCCCTTCATGAGACGTCGCGTAGACGTCCGACTGTGGCATGTACTCGTTTCTCACTTTAAGTATAAGCCCTTTATGCGATGTCGCTCAGACGTCCGACTGCGGCATGCGCTGTCTTTATTTTCTGTTATAAGCCCTTTATGTGGTGTCGCCCCGACGCCCGACTGCGGCATTACTATTCTACATTTTCCTCTCGAGGAGTCTTTCAGACACTCGTTTGGCACCTGTATTAACGTTCCGCATTTTCCTCTCGAGGAGTCTTTCAGACACTCGTTTGGCACCCGCATTACTATTCTGCATTTTCCTCTCGAGGAGTCTTTCAGACACTCGTTTGGCACCTGTATTAACGTTCCGCATTTTCCTCTCGAGGAGTCTTTCAGACACTCGTTTGGCACCCGCATTACTATTCTGCAGTTTCCGCTCGAGGCGTCATTCGGACCCTCGCTTGGCACCCAGTATTTATTACCTCTATGTCTGATCGCACTGGTTAACTTGTTCATATGTTTCATGTTTACATTTGTTATACCTTATGTCCGAACTGTCTTGCGAGTACTTTCATAGTACTCACCTGGCTTGTTGATTTGGCCAGATGTTGACGAAGGCGATCTCTTGGATGAAGAGTTTGATAGCGCGTCCGATGCCTAGAGGAGTCCCAGTCAGTCCTGCGCGATCCCGGATATTGGTCACTTATGTTGTTTACGCTTCCGCCACCCGCAATAAGTCTCCTCGAGCCTCACTCCGACGCTCGATGAGTTGTAGTCTTCTGGAATCATATCACTCGCTTCGCGATGATATTTCCACCACCGTTATTATCGTGAGTTAGAAGTTTGCCACCCTATCCGCCGTATTGTTTTATCGGCGTGCCTGTAATAAATTATTGGGCAGTCTCTGCTCAACCTTGTGTTATATTTAGTACTCCTGGTATTTTTCTTCTGTGACCAAGATTATTGTCTACCAGTGAGAAGGAATTCTTCTTCGCTGGTCCGTAAAAGGGATTGGTCTCTCAATAATTATTTTATTGAAAAACCGGTCGTGACAAGCTTGGTATCAGAGCCAGGCTGACTGTAGGAAGCCACTAGGTGTGATCGCTAATCGGTTATTAGCGTCTTTTGTGCCTTTTCAGCATTTTGCAATTGTAGCTATTTTCTGTTGGTCATCATAAAATTTATGACATGACTACTCAGAATTTTTGCCTACTTTTGTAGATGGCTGGCAGCAGCTATGAGAATCGAGTGTTCACCAACGTGCCCGAGGGGTTTGTCAAGCTCCTCGTCTCCATCACCAAGCTCGCGATCGGGCCAGCAGCTCGCCCAGAGTGCACACTCTATCAGCACAAGCTCGGTGACGACGTGTCTATGCACCAGGCTGTGGTGCAGTTCAAGGGAGGACGTTCAGCTGCACGCCACTTCCGTTTTACGGGAAGGGCCATGCCTACGGAGAGGCATGCCATGCAGATGGCTGCCCGTGAGGTGATAGCTCGCCTTCGGGACATCCTTCCTACGATGAAGACTCGTCGCTACCGCTACCTCCCATGCCATGTGTCTTACACCAGCCACTATGCATTCGCCTGCCATCGGGGAGAGCGAGATGAAGCCATCGAGATGGTTCTGGAGTATCTCAAGGCTCTGGAGGAGTCTTTCGACAACCTCGTAGATGATCTTGTGGCTGCCCGCATGGACTTAGTCCGCGGCGGTCCTGCCAGCAGGAAGGAGCTTCTCCACACAGCGCCGCCTCTGACATTCGTCTCGTCTTCAGCCTCGTATGCACCGGCCGTTTTGGCCACTGCTCGCCGTCTGCCTACCACTGAGGAGTTCGACCGAGTCATCGCTCCTACTCCAGTCAGAGCCGCACCGCCTGCCGCACGCGCTCTACCACCAGTCGCCCCTGCACCATCACCGCCGCGCAACATCGCACGCCAGGAGCCAGCTAGACAGGAGGAGGTTGATTCTCCTGGACCGCTGAGCCTTACCATCGGCAAGGGGAAGGAGATCTTCACCATCTCCGACTGAGAGCACCGAGTAGCCGCGTGTTATGCCTGCTTGTATGATGTGTTGTTTTTATCTGTACGCTAGTTTGTGTTGGTGTGTTTGCCGCCTTCCGGAGTAGTACGCTCGTTTTTAATAACATGTCAAGATTGTGTACGCACAACCTGAGTGCTGTATCTTGTGTTTGCTTTCGCATGTAAGATTTGTGTTAAGCACTTCTTCTCCGTGAAAAATCATTTGTGTTTCTTTGAAAACCTAGAAGCCTTTTTGATTATTACCTTTGCAAGAGTTTTCCTGCGCTACACAGTTTTTCTCATGGGTTTTGCAAATGATACCCCAGACTGGAAAAATGTCTCGCCCATGGACTCGCTCTATGCCCAATCAGCCAGAAGAGGTTTACGGAACCCAGACCAGCAACAATTTCACTCAGGGTCAGTCCAGCCAACAGGACAGCGAAGCGGCACTATCTCAAGTATGCCGTCTCTTCGAGCAAAGCCAACAACAGCACCAGGAGATGATGAACCATGTCATCAATATGGGAAACCACCGTGAACCCTATCAACCACATTCCAAGTTATCTGAGTTACAGAAGGCTCGCCCCTCAACTTTTGCTCACACCGACAGGCCACTGGAAGCCGATGATTGGCTTCGCGAGATTGAAAGGAAACTGATTATCGCTCAGTGCTCAGATCATGAGAAGGTGCTTTATGCACCACACTACCTTACTGGAGCAGCCGCAGCATGGTGGGAAAACTTCCTACACATGCACCCCAGGGAACACAACATCACCTGGGAAGAATTCAAGGAAGGATTCCGTGGGGCACACATTCCCAGGAGCATCCTAAAGATCAAGAAGAGAGAGTTTGACGACCTGAAGCAAAGAGGCATGTCCGTCACAGAATACAACGGCCAGTTTACCCAACTGTCTCGTTATGCCTACGACGAGCACATGACAGAAAACAAGAAGATGGAAAAATTCCTGGACGGCCTGGAACCAGCATTAAGATGCCAACTGATTGTACACACCTTTCTGGATTTTAAGACGCTGGTGGACAAGGCCATCACCCTGGAGAATGAGCGCCGTAGTCTGGAAGATATCTGCAAGCGGAAGAGGGACAAGACGACTCTTGCCCGCAGCAACCGAGGCAAGACTGAGAGCCCTAGGACAGACGCAAGGAGATCCACGACTACTGAGCCAAGGCCCGTCGGACAGTTTCATGCCAGAGATAAGGAGTTCACATACCGTCCAGGGGTCACCTGCTATGCTTGTGGTCAACAAGGGCATTATGCTAAACAGTGCCCGAAGCCAAGAGACACGGCACCCAAGCCGAACAATGGTGGGAACAATCCAGCCCCCAAGCGCAACAACTTCAACCCCAGCAGCAACCACAGGAAGGGTCACCTGAACCATGTGACCAGGGAAGAAGCGCAGAATGCCCCAGACATCGTGCTCGGTACGTTCCCTGTCAACACAGTACCTGCCATGGTTTTGTTTGATTCTGGAGCTTCCCATTCGTTTGTTTCGAAGAGTTTTGTTTCACAACACGGTTTTCCGATACTTCCCTTGGAAAAAATCTATGATCATCAAGTCCCCCGGAAATAAGCAAATTGCTCAGGGTTACTGCCAAGGAGTGGTCATTGAGTTCGAAGGACTACCATTCCACGCAAATCTCATCGTGTTGGAAAGTAAAGGACTGGATGTCATTTTAGGAATGGACTGGTTAACCACCAACAAAGGATTCATCGACTGTTTCAATCGGACAGTGATTCTCACTCACCATCACGGCAAGACTATAAGAGTTTCCGCTCAAGAAAGGCCACGATCACAGAAACCAAAACTGAACAAGATGGACATCGCAGAATTAAGAAAAGTGCCAGTGGTATGCGAGTTCCCTGATGTGTTCCCGGAAAAACTACCAGGCATGCCACCAGACCGAGAGATCGAATTCAGCATCGAACTAGCACCTGGCACCGCTCCCATTTATAAGAAGCCGTATAGAATGGCACCCTCAGAATTGGTGGAGTTAAAGAAGCAGATAAAGGAATTGTTGGACAAAGGATTTATTCGAGCCAGCTCCTCACCATGGGGTTCGCCTGTGTTGTTCGCCAAAAAGAAGGATGGGACACTAAGGCTGTGCATAGACTATCGAGCCCTCAATATGGTCACCATCAAAAACAAATATCCGATGCCACGAATAAATGATTTGTTTGACCAGCTCGCACAGGCCAAGGTATTCTCGAAAATTGATTTGAGATCAGGATATCACCAATTGAAGGTACGGATGGAAGATATTCCCAAGACAGCTTTCACTTCCAAATATGGGTTATACGAGTTTACAGTGATGCCTTTTGGACTAACAAACGCCCCCGCATATTTCGTCCACCTCATGAACAAAGTGTTCATGAAATTCATGGACAAATTTGTGGTGGTATTCATTGACGACATTCTAGTTTACTCAAGGACACCAGAAGAACATGCTGAGCACCTCAAAATTGTTTTGGGAGAATTGAGGAAACATCAGTTGTACGCCAAATTTAGCAAATGCGAATTTTGGCTAAGACAAGTTGGTTTCTTGGGCCATATATTGAACCAAGAAGGCGTGGCCGTAGACCCAGAAAAAGTCAAGGCCATACTGGACTGGAAGCCACCCGCGAATGTTACGGATGTGCGGAGTTTCCTAGGAATGGCCGGATATTACAGGAGATTTATTGAAGGATTCTCCACTGTGGCAAAACCTATAACACAGTTACTCAAGAAGGACAAGAAATTTGTATGGACAGAAGCATGCGAGCAGAGCTTCCAAGAACTCAAGAAGAAGCTAACAACCGCACCAGTCTTAACCGTACCAGACATACACAAGAGCTTTGAAGTGTATTGTGACGCGTCCCGAAAAGGTCTTGGATGTGTGCTAATGCAAGATGGCAAAGTTGTCGCATATGCCTCCAGGCAGCTGCGAAAACATGAGGAAAATTACCCAACACATGACCTGGAGCTAGCAGCAGTCATACATGCACTCAAGGAATGGAGGCACTTTCTGTTGGGGAATCGCTGTGAAATATATACAGACCATAAGAGCCTCAAATATATTTTCACACAGCCAGAGCTGAATTTACGCCAACGACGCTGGTTGGAACTGGTCAAGGACTATGACATCGGTATTCACTACCACCCAGGGAAAGCAAATGTAGTGGCCGATGCCCTTAGTCGAAACCCCAGCCCGGACGGTGACGGTCAGCAAAGTTTGAGGCCTGAGTTTCAGCGAGAGTTCACTCGGCTCAACATGATGTTAGTCTCTGAGGGCACCATATCGAACCTGGAGATACAACCCACCCTAGTGGAACAAATCAAGAAGGCTCAACAGGGACATCCCAGTATCGAAGGCATAAAGAAGAAAATGAACCGTAGTAAGACTTCAGAATTCGTCACGGATAGTGAAGGAACATTATGGTACCGGGACAGGCTTTGCGTACCTAACATTGAGGAACTCAAGCAACAGATCTTGACGGAAAGCCACACCGCCCCATACTCGATCCATCCTGGAGGAACCAAAATGTACAAGGACATCCAGGAAAGATTTTGGTGGCACGGTATGAAAAGAGATATAGCCACATTCATCGCTTGTTGCGATTCATGTCAGCGCATCAAGGCCGAGCACCAAAAGCCAGCAGGGCTACTCCAGCCTAACAGGATACCGGAGTGGAAATGGGATGAAATCAGAATGGACTTCATTGTCGGATTACCCCGATCACATCGTGGAAATGACGCCACTGGGTCATCACAGACCGACTAACCAAGGTTGCTCACTTCATTCCCGTGAAGACTACCTACTCCACACAAAGACTGGCAAAACTCTATCTCTCCTGTATAGTTTGCTTGCACGGAGTCCCAAAGACTATAATATCAGACCGAGGCACCCAATTCGTCTCCAAATTTTGGGATCACCTACAACAAGCTCTGGGCACGCAACTAGCTTTCAGTACAGCATACCACCCTCAGACTGATGGACAGACGGAACGTGTGAACCAGATCCTAGAGGATATGCGAAGAGCCTGCGTACTCACCTATGGATCCAGTTGGGAAGAGAGTTTGCCGTATGCCGAATTTGCTTACAACAACAGTTACCAAGCCAGCTTGAAAATGGCACCCTTTGAAGCGTTGTATGGGCGAAGGTGTCGTACCCCATTGAATTGGTCAGAAACCGGTGACAGCCGTGTCTTCGGCCCAGACATGCTCAAAGTGGCCGAGGAGAAAGTTAAGCAAATCAGGGACAGACTCAAGACAGCACAGAGCCGCCAAAAGAGCTACTATGATCAGAAGCACCGTGAGGTCAGCTTTGAACCCGGTGATTCCGTATACCTCCGAGTATCTCCTATGAGGGGTCTGCAACGGTTCAAAATTAAGGGGAAGCTAGCCCCAAGGTTTATTGGACCATTTTGTGTAAAGGCACGAAGAGGCACGGTGGCCTACCAACTAGACCTCCCCAAGGAGCTGTCAGACGTCCATGACGTGTTCCACGTCTCACAGTTAAGAAAATGTGTGAGCAATCCAGAAAAACATGTACCTCATGAGGATATTGATATGCAACCAGATCTCACCTACAGAGAAAGGCCAGTAAAGGTTTTAGAAGAGTCTGAACGGAGGACCCGTCAGAAAACGACAAGATTTTTCAGGGTTCAGTGGAGCAACCACACTGAGGATGAAGCCACATGGGAGAGGGAAGATTTCCTCCGAGCAGAGTATCCATATCTATTTGAGGATCAGCCGAAATCTCGAGGACGAGATTTTTCCTAAGGGGGTAGGTGTTGTGACACCCAAGTTTTTATTTGGATTTTTCAAAAAAAAAAGATTTCTATTTTGACTTGAGGGGAGCAATTTAAATTTTTCTTTAAGAGAACTCTCCCTCTCATATATTTTTCCTTATGGCAAAAGTTTTGTTTGGATTCACCCAAGATCTGCCTTTGGTCTTGGAAGTTCTTACTTTTCATTTGGACTCAAAAACAAAATGTTTTTCATTTGGGAAAATAACTTCTGAAAATCTTTTTGAATTTGCACTATGGCTTTTGGAAAGTCCTTTACCACTTTCAACTTTCCCTTCTTACCATGACATTTGTGCAAATCCTCTCCCCAAATCCTTCCCTCACCTTTGGATCATGTTTTACACCTAATCCAGCATGTTGAACCTCCCCATGTGATTATTCCCATTCAAATTTCATTCAAACAAATTTCTGCCTTCTATTCTACCACTTGGAGATTTACAAAGGAACTCCATTTTCTGTTTGGACTTTTACCACCAAACTTCTTTCCCCTCCTAGTCCTTTGAACCCTCAACCTGGAACCTTGAAGATCCACTAGTCTTCAGTTCAAAACTTTCAAACTACACCTGCTGCAAGTTTGGACCAGATTTGGCAAATTTGGTGAAATTCATTTAAAACCTTCTCCAAAAATTCCAAGTAAATTCAGGCAGCTCCTGGGTGCTTTGAGTGATCATCTCACCAAGTTACAGCTCCAGAAAAATTTATCTCGTAGTCAAAACCTTCTGTCGAACACCTGCAGTGCACTGTCTTTGTCAAAGTTCAGAAAGTTCAGAGATTTAGTTCAGTGCTCACTGTCGTTTTCTTCAGAGATGGACATCGATCTCGCCAGTGCCACCGCGTCGCCTTGCTCCTCGTCCTCGCCCCCTTGTTCCTGCACCGCACGAGTGCCTGGCACCTTGCGGGCGTTGGCGACGAGCAGCAGAAGGTGCGCCACCCCGTGACCAACGCCGGCGGCGGCTTTGCGGGCGCCAGCGAGAGACACGGCGCCGACGACGCCACCCAGCGCCGCCCAAACCACCGGAGCTCGCCGCGTGGCCTTCCACTCCCCCGAACGTGCTGCTGCTCTCATCGTGAACCGCAGGGCGCGGAGCGCGCTCTCTGCCGCCGTTGAGCTCGTGCGGTCACCTCACTGTGGACCGACGCCATTACGCCAAGACCGACCCCGTTTAGCTGCAAATCGAGTCCAGTAACATCCACTGATGCTGCCCGACCGCCCAAACCCCCTGCCAACCCACTGCTCCGCCGTAATCGCTCGCCGGAGATTCACCGTTCACGGCCATCCCGTCGATCTGCCTATAAATAGGGGCCCCGAGCTTCAACGCGAGCACCCACCAGCCCTGCACTCCCCCTAGAGCACGCCTAGCCACTGGAAGAGCCCCGAGGAGGTCTCCTTCCTCGACTCCGGCCGCCGCGACCCGCCACGGGATCCAGCCTGATTCGCCCCCGTGTGTGCTCCTCCGCCTCCATTCTTGTGCCAGTAGCCTCACCTTGCATCCCTCGTTCTGACCCGCGTCTCAATTTGTAGCTTGCAGCCCTCCACCGGAGTTCCCCATCCTCACCCGAGCCGCCGTCCGCCGGAGAAAGTGTCGCCGTCGACGTGGTGCTCCCCGTTGGACGAGTCCACCACCCACCGACGCGGAAGAGGACGCTGAAGCTCTTGGTACCCTCTGTTTCTCCTAACTCGCCGTGGTTCGACGCCGGCGTCCACCGCAGTCTTCGGGCGCCGGCGAGCTTTTCAAACCTGACATGTGGACCCCGCGTGTCAGCCTCTGTTCTTTTATTCGCGAACCGTTTTCTGTTGGCGCCTCGGGCAAAATACATTTCCTCCTTTGCGCTTGCGCATTCCCAGCCGAAGCATTTTCTGTTTTCTCAGTTAAAACCCTGGAACTTTTCTGTTTCATTACAGATAAGTCCCTGGACAGAAACCTTTATAACTTTTTAATAAAAAGGTATTTTTAAGTTATTCTTTTTCTGACAATCTTCAAATTTTGTCTAGTTTTTTATGGCTTTTATTTGAAAAATAATTGGAAAAGTTTCTGTGTATGTGTTGGTTTTCACGTTAGTGCCCGTTTCGTGATTTGCCGTAGGTTCCGGGAGGGGTGACGGAGCCGCGAACTTCGCCGAGCTAGACTCCGACTTCTCCGAACCAGGCAAGCATGTTTTGAACATTTGATATGACAGGTGTTTTGCATGTTCACATGAGAGTTTGTGTGTGGCATATGAGTGTCGGTAAAAACCTCGTTGCTTGTACGACAACGACCCGGTTGTCCCAAAGTTGCGATGACCTCTGTTGAGAGGTGGCCTAATCATGTGGTGACATGAAGGGCAGCAAGGTGGTACTGTTGTAGCATGCCAGCCTTGCGCCATCCGACTTTCTTCGACGTTAACGTGGTTGGAGCCACGTTATCGATCTTTTCCCGCATGTTCCAAAGTTGCGATGATCTCTGATGAGAGATGGCCTAATCATGTGGTGACATGAAGGGCAGCAAGGTGGTACTGTTGTAGCATGCCAGCCTTGCGTCATCCGACTTTTCCGACGTTAACATGGTTGGAGCCGTGTTACCGTCCCTTCCCCTTTCCGTGCTACCACATGTCTCATTGCCAGGATGCAGTTTAGTAAGTTGGTAACCTCTTTCCGTGTACACACCAAACAGAGAGGCCGGGATGATGGTACCTTGGCCCAGGATTAAAGCCAGTCATTCGGTCAGGGGGCATGGGTGTTTCCGGTTGGGACCGAGAGGGGGGGCACCCCCTTAGAGCGCGCATATATAAATTTGATCCCATGCTACGCGAGGTTGTAGCCTCCCCGTCTCAAGGTTTTTCTTGAACGTCGCCGAGGGTGATCCCTGGCTTCGGATGGTTGAATTGGGTGTGTACTGGTTAGACGCGTTTCCTCCAAAACACCGCAGACGGAACTAGTCCCCGTGACTACTGAAATCCGTTGGCTGTGGTTAAGTACAAACTCTACAGAGTCAATTCTTTCCAAATCATCGTATCCATGATCAGTAGTGTAAACATTATACCCATATCTATCCATGTGAAAAAACTTGCCCCCGGTGAACAAACTCAAGTGGTAATTCAGTTTTATTGTTATTCCTGTGGATGGACTAACTTTATATTTGTCTCGTGCTTGTGATAAGTTATGTCCCCGAACTATTGTATTATTGTGTTACAATATAAGCCCTTTATGAGATGTCGCGCAGACGTCCGACTGTGGCATGTACTCGTTTCTCACTTTAAGTATAAGCCCTTTATGCGATGTCGCTCAGACGTCCGACTGCGGCATGCGCTGTCTTTATTTTCTGTTATAAGCCCTTTATGTGGTGTCGCCCCGACGCCCGACTGCGGCATTACTATTCTACATTTTCCTCTCGAGGAGTCTTTCAGACACTCGTTTGGCACCTGTATTAACGTTCCGCATTTTCCTCTCGAGGAGTCTTTCAGACACTCGTTTGGCACCCGCATTACTATTCTGCATTTTCCTCTCGAGGAGTCTTTCAGACACTCGTTTGGCACCTGTATTAACGTTCCGCATTTTCCTCTCGAGGAGTCTTTCAGACACTCGTTTGGCACCCGCATTACTATTCTGCAGTTTCCGCTCGAGGCGTCATTCGGACCCTCGCTTGGCACCCAGTATTTATTACCTCTATGTCTGATCGCACTGGTTAACTTGTTCATATGTTTCATGTTTACATTTGTTATACCTTATGTCCGAACTGTCTTGCGAGTACTTTCATAGTACTCACCTGGCTTGTTGATTTGGCCAGATGTTGACGAAGGCGATCTCTTGGATGAAGAGTTTGATAGCGCGTCCGATGCCTAGAGGAGTCCCAGTCAGTCCTGCGCGATCCCGGATATTGGTCACTTATGTTGTTTACGCTTCCGCCACCTGCAATAAGTCTCCTCGAGCCTCACTCCGATGCTCGATGAGTTGTAGTCTTCTGGAATCATATCACTCGCTTCGCGATGATATTTCCACCACCGTTATTATCGTGAGTTAGAAGTTTGCCACCCTATCCGCCGTATTGTTTTATCGGCGTGCCTGTAATAAATTATTGGGCAGTCTCTGCTCAACCTTGTGTTATATTTAGTACTCCTGGTATTTTTCTTCTGTGACCAAGATTATTGTCTACCAGTGAGAAGGAATTCTTCTTCGCTGGTCCGTAAAAGGGATTGGTCTCTCAATAATTATTTTATTGAAAAACCGGTCGTGACAGAGCCCAGGCAGGAGGGCCTTTGGTCCCGGTTGGTGGCACTAACCGGGACCAATAGGCATCCACGCGTCAGCATTTCAGGGGCTGGGGTTTTTGTTTTTTTTGAAGGGGGGGGGGGTTGGGGGTTTTGGGCGGTTAATTTAGGTGTTTCATATACTGTGTTAGCTAGAGAAGTGTCCTCTCTTATCTCCGTGCTTGGTCGACACTACGTACTATATACGTATAGAGAGGACTAGACACGCTAGCTAGTAAGCAAATGAAGGAAACAGAAGATCGTCATGAACATATATATGCATACAGAGAGAAGTGGTATCGACCACCTCTCCTTCTCCGAGAGATTGGTCAAACAACAAGTTCTCATATATCTATCCGACACTACCGGCTACATATATACAATAATTATCTCTTACAATATAATCTCCTAATTATATATGTACACAGGGTCCACATAGTATTCTCCGTTTTCAGCGAGCATGTGGTCAAGGAAGAATGCCGCCAATTCCTCTTGAATTGCTCGCATACGATCTGGTGGTAGGAGTTCATCCCGCATCCGAAAGATCTAATTTGAAGAAGGGGTCAATACATACATACACACACACACACACATATATATATATATGAATAAATGAAACTCAACACAAATGATGGTAATAAAATAAAATTGTGAATATTATTGCTTATGCACTTCATATTGTTCATCAGATGCGCGGAATAGAGGAGAAGAAGAGAAAATATTCTATTTTCTCTTCTTCTCCTCTATTCCTTTCTTCTTCTCCTCTTCTTTTTCTTCTTTTTTCTTCTTCTTATTTATTTCTCATCTTCTTCCTCTCCTCTTCTTCTCCTTTCTTCTTCTTCTTATTTCCCTTTTTCCTCTCATTCTTTTTCTTTTTCTTCCTTTCCTAGCTAGATATATAAAACTTTTCTAAAAATGTAACTTTTGCATATATAAAACTTTTTCTTCTTCCTTCTATTCCTTCTTCCTAAATATATAAAACTTTTCTAAAAATGAAACTAACCTAAAATGTACTAAATCAGAGAACATATATAGATAAAACTTTTCTAAAAATCTAACTTTTGCACATATGTATTTTTAAAACATCATTACAATTGAAAAAATACATACATACATACATACAAAAAACATGTAAAAAATACATACATACATATATGAACATACATAAAAAATACATATATCTAAAAAATACATACATACATATATGAAAATCTAAAAACATGTAAAAAAATAGCACGGCGGCGGGGCCGGCAGAGGCGCGGTGCTCACAGAGGGAGGAGCGCATGGCGGGCGGCGTCGGGGCAAGCAGGGGCGCGGGGAGTGGCGTGGAGATGGCGTCGGGGCAGGGGCGGCGCGCATCGGGGCAGGGACGGCGCACGGCGACGACGTCGGGCGAGGGCGCGGTGATGGTGAGGGCGCGGGCGACGGCGACGACGGGCTCGGGCGACGGCGACGGCGACGGTGACAGCGGGGTGGGTCGGGGGCGCGGCAGAGGCACGGCGAGGGCGCGCGGCGTGGTCGGGGGGCAGGGGCGACGGCGGCGTGGTCGGGGGCGCGGCAGAGGCACGGCGAGCTCGGGCAGCCTGGCGGCGTCGTCAGAGGGATCGAAGAACTGACGAAATTTTCACAAGTGCTGGCTTATATAGCAAACCCATTGGTACCGGTTGGTGGCACAAACCGGTACCAATGCCACCTTTAGTCCCGGTTGGTGTCACCAACCGGGACCAAAGTCCTCTTTTCTGCAGCCCAAAGGGCGGGAAGCGGCGGCCTTTGGTCCCGGTTGGTGGCACCAACCGGGACTAAAGGGGGGGCATTGGTACCGGTTAGTGCCACGAATCGGTACCAATGCACCCCTTTAGTATCGGTTGGTGCACCCAACCGGGACCAAAGGCCTTGTGCTGCTGCGCCCGCGTCGAAAGTTTAGTCCCACCTCGCTAGTTGAGAGGGGCGCGCAGTGGTTTATAAGCCCCACTGCCTCTCCCCTCTCGAGCTCCTCTCCATTGCAGGCTTACGGGCCTAATTGTCACTGCTATGCCTGATGGGCCTACTGGGCCTTCTGCGGGCCTGAATCCTGGCCCATCGATGGGTTTCTAGTCGTATTCAAGCCGTGGTGGCCCAGTAGGTGGCATATTTTTTATTTTTTGCCTATTTTTTGTTTTCTTTTTTGCTTTATTTATTTTGTTTTGTTTCTACTTACAACAAAAACTTATTTATTTTATTTTATTTTGTTTCTAATTACTTATTTATTTTACTTTATGATAATTCTTTTTGCTATTGAAGTTTCTAACAAAAAAAGTTCTTTATGAAAATTCTTTTTTGCTTTCAATGATTTTGAACAGAAAATACTTCGATAGTTTTAGTTGCATCAATTTTATATAATTTTAGTTTCAATAATACTAGAGGTTGCTTATAATGTTTTGAACAGAAAATACTTTGATAATTTTAGTTTCATAAATTTTATTTATGTTATTAAAGTTTATTTTATTTTGTTTCTACTTATATATTTTATTAAAGTTTATATTATTTTGTTTCTAATTACTTATTTATTTTATTTGTTATTTTTCATGCATTTACTCATTATTTTGAGCTATAAGACCCTAAAATTGAAAAGCGTTTCAAATGAACTCTGAAAAGGTTGAAAGTTGGCATGGTATCATCATTTCATCCACATAGCATGTGCAAGAAAGTTGAGAGGGTTACGGCAAAAACTGGATGCACTTCGTGTACAAAACGGACAATCTCTTTCGAAGTATCAGGATTTCATACGGAAACTCGTCTGTTACAAAGGGATTACATTTTTTAAAATTTATTTGAACTCCTGACTTTTTGTGTGTTCAAAATGCACCATTCACTTTTTCTTCGCTTGTGTCATTTGCTTATCGCGCCGTAACCATGGATAATCTTCATCGTTTACCAGGATGCTTGGGTCAGCCTTGATTTTGAAGGGAGGAATTTCATGAAACTTTTCATAATCTTCAGACATGTCTGTCTTGCCCTCCACTCCCACGATGTCCCTTTTTCCTGAAAGAACTATGTGGCGCTTTGGCTCATCGTATGATGTATTCGCTTCCTTATCTTTTCTTTTTCTCGGTTTGGTAGACATGTCCTTCACATAGATAACCTGTGCCACATCATTGGCTAGGACGAACGGTTCGTCAGTGTACCCAAGATTTTTCAGATCCACTGTTGTCATTCCGTACTGTGGGTCTACCTGTACCCCGCCTCCTGACAGATTGACCCATTTGCACTTAAACAAAGGGACCTTAAAATCATGTCCGTAGTCAAGTTCCCATATGTCCACTATGTAACCATAATATGTGTCCTTTCCCCTCTCGGTTGCTGCATCAAAGCGGACACCGCTGTTTTGATTGGTGCTCTTTTGATCTTGGGCGATCGTGTAAAATGTGTTCCCATTTATCTCGTATCCTTTGTAAGTCAATACAGTCAAAGATGGTCCCCTGGACAACGAGTACAGCTCATCACAAACAGTGTTGTCACCTCTGAGACGTGTTTCCAACCAACTGCTGAAAGTCCTGATGTGTTCACATGTAATCCAGTCGTCGCACTGCTCCGGGTGTTTGGAGCGCAGACTGTTCTTGTGTTCATCGACATACGGGGTCACCAAGGTAGAGTTCTGTAGAACTATGTAGTGTGCTTGAGACGAAGAATGCCCGTCCCTTCATATTATTGAGTCCGCTCCTAGCGTGCCTTTTCCAGTCAGTCTCCCCTCATACCGCGATTTAGGGAGACCTATCTTCTTAAGGCCAGGAATGAAGGCAGCACAAAACCCAATGACATCCTTTGTTTGATGGCCCATGGAGATGCTTCCTTCTGGTCTAGCGCGGTTACTGACATATTTCTTTAGGACTCCCATGAACCTCTCAAAGGGGAACATATTGTGTAGAAATACGGGCCCCAGAATGACAATCTCGTCGACTAGATGAACTAGGACATGCGTCATGATATTGAAGAAGGATGGTGGGAACACTAGCTCGAAACTGACAAGACATTGTGCCAAATCACTCCTTAGCCTTGGTATGATTTCTGGATCGATCACCTTCTGAGAGATTGCATTCAGGAATGCACATAGCTTCACAATGGCTAATCGGACGTTTTCCGGTAGAAGCCCCCTCAATGCAACCGGAAGCAGTTGCGTCATAATCACGTGGCAGTCATGAGACTTTAGGTTCTGGAACTTTTTCTCTGGCATATTTATTATTCCCTTTATATTCGATGAGAAGCCAGTTGGGACCTTCATACCGAGCATGCATTCAAAGAAGATTTCTTTCTCTTCTTTCGTAAGACCGTAGCTGGCAGGACCTTCATACTGCTTCGGAGGCATGCCGTCTTTTTCGTGCAAACGTTGCAGGTCCTCCCGTGCCTCAGGTGTATCTTTTGCCTTCCCATACACGCCCAAGAAGCCTAGCAGGTTCACGCAAAGGTTCTTCGTCACGTGCATCACGTTGATTGAAGAGCGGACCTCTAGGTCTTTCCAGTAGGGTAGGTCCCAAAATATAGATTTCTTCTTCCACATGGGTGCATGTCCCTCAGTGTCATTCGGAACAGCTAGTCCGCCGGGACCCTTTCCAAAGATTACGTGTAAATCATTGACCATAGCAAGTACGTGATCACCGGTACGCATGGCGGGCTTCTTCCGGTGATCTGCCTCGCCTTTGAAATGCTTGCCTTTCTTTCGACATTGATGGTTGGTCGGAAGAAATCGACGATGGCCCAGGTACAATTTCTTCCTGCATTTTTCAGGTATATACTTTCAGTGTCATCTAAACAGTGCGTGCATGCGTGGTATCCCTTGTTTGTCTGTCCTGAAAGGTTACTGAGAGCGGGCCAATCGTTGATGGTTACAAACAGGAATGCGTGCAGGTTAAATTCCTCCTGTTTGTGCTCATCCCACGTACGTACACCGTTTCCATTCCACAACTGTAGAAGTTCTTCAACTAATGGCCTTAGGTACACATCAATGTCGTTGCCGGGTTGCTTAGGGCCTTGGATGAGAACTGGCATCATAATGAACTTCCGCTTCATGCAGATCCAAGGAGGAAGGTTATACATACATAGAGTCACGGGCCAGGTGTTGTGATTGCTGCTCTGCTCCCCGAAAGGATTAATGCCATCCGCGCTTAAACCAAACCATACGTTCCTTGGGTCACCTGCAAACTCAGCCCAGTACTTTCTCTCGATTTTTCTCCACTGCGACCCATCAGCGGGTGCTCTCAACTTCCCGTCTTTCTTATGGTCCTCACTGTGCCATCGCATCAACTTGGCATGCTCTTCGTTTCTGAACAGATGTTTCAACCATGGTATTATAGGAGCATACCACATCACCTTCGCAGGAACCCTCTTCCTGGGGAGCTCGCCGTCAACATCACCAGGGTAATCTCGTCTGATCTTATACCGCAATGCACCGCATACCGGGCATGCGTTCAGATCCTTGTACGCACCGTGGTAGAGGATGCAGTCATTAGGGCATGCATGTATCTTCTGCACCTCCAATCCTAGAGGGCATACGACCTTCTTTGCTGCATATGTACTATCGGGCAATTCATTATCCTTTGGAAGCTTCTTCTTCAATATTTTCAATAGCTTCTAAAATCCTTTGTCCGGCACATCATTCTCTGCCTTCCACTGCAGCAATTCCAGTACGGTACCGAGCTTTGTGTTGCCATCTTCGCAATTGGGGTACAACCCTTTTTTGTGATCCTCTAACATGCGATCGAACTTCAGCTTCTCCTTTTGACTTTCGCATTGCGTCCTTGCATCGACAATGACCCGGCGGAGATCATCATCATCGGGCACTAGTTCCTCTTGATCTTCAGTAGCTTCCCCCGTTGCAGCATCATTGGGCACATTGTCTGGTTCCTCTTGATCTTCAGCAGCTTCCCCCGTTGCAGCATCACCGTATTCAGGGGGCACATAGTTGTCATCACCCTCTTCTTCTTCGCCGTCTTCCATCATAACCCCTATTTCTCCGTGCCTCGTCCAAACATTATAGTATGGCATGAAACCCTTGTAAAGCAGGTGGGTGTGAAGGATTTTCCGGTCAGAGTAAGACTTCGTATTCCCACATTTAGGGCATGGACAACACATAAAACCATTCTGCTTGTTTGCCTCAGCCACTTCGAGAAAATCATGCACACCCTTAATGTACTCGGAGGTGTGTCTGTCACCGTACATCCATTGCCGGTTCATCTGCGTGCATTATATATAATTAAGTGTGTCAAAAACCATTACAGAACATCATGAATAGATAATTAAGTGACCAAATTAATAGAAGTTCATCATCACATTAAAACCAAAGTACATACATAGTTCTCATCTAACAACATATAGCTCTCCAGAGCATCTAATTAATTAAACCATACATTGAAGCTATGTAAAACATTTCAATGCGAAAACAAATGCGATCATAATCGCAACCAAGGTAACAATTGATCCAACGGCATAATGATACCAAGCCTCGGTATGAATGGCATATTTTCTAATCTTTCTAATCTTCAAGCGCATTGCATCCATCTTGGTCTTGTGATCATCGACGACATCCGCAACATGCAACTCCAATATCATCATCTCCTCCTCAATTTTTTTATTTTTTCCTTCAAGAAATTGTTTTCTTCTTCAACTAAATTTAACCTCTTGACAATAGGGTCGGTTGGAATTTCTGGTTCATATACCTCCTAGATAAATAAAATCTATGTCATGTTGGTCGGCATAATTTTCATAAACAATAAATGAACCAATAGTTATAAAGATAATATATACCACATCTGAATCATAGACATGACGAGGGCCGACGGGGGCGGATACCAAAACCATCGCACTATATAATAACAAGCAATAAAATAGTAAGAAAATTAGACAAGTATCTTGTGACGCCCTCAATTCAATCGTACACTAATCATACACGCAAATGTGTACGATCAAGATCAAGGACTCACGGGAACATATCACAACACAACGCTAGACACAAAATAAAATAATACAAGCTTTATATTGCAAGCCAGGGGCCTCGAGGGCTCGAATACATAAGCTCGAATACACAAGAGTCAGCGGAAGCAACAATATCTGAGTACATACATAAGTTAGACAAGTTTGCCTTAAGAAGGCTAGCACAAAAGCATCTACGATTGAAAAGGCAAGGCCTCCTGCCTGGGAGCCTCCTAACTACTCCTGGTCGTCGGCGGCCTCCGTGTAGTAGTAGGCACCCTCGGGGTAGTAGTAGTCATCAAAGATGGCATCTGGCTCCTGGACACCACCATCTGATTGCAACATCTGAGAAGAATGGAAAGAGGTAGAAAAAGGGGAGCAAAGCAACCATGAGTACTCATCCAAAGTACTCGCAAGCAAGGATCTACACTACATATGCAACATTATCAAAGGAGGGATGTATATGTGGACTGGGCTGCAGAAATGCCAGAATAGAGGGGAGAGCCTAGTCCTATCGAAGACTAGCATCTTCTGGAAACCACCATCTTGCAGCAACAGGAGAGAGTAGAGTAGCATAACTAAAGTAGTAGTAGTGTTATCAACCTCGGCCAGAGATCCTTTCTCGACTCCCTGCGAGAAAGCAATCCCAGAGCCATACTATCCAGTTATCATCACAATCCATTACTCATCACAAGTATCCAGTTCTAGTTGTATCGATCGGGATACAACTCCAAGTGTCCGTTACCGGAGGACAGGCTATCGATAGATGTTTTCTTCCCTGCAGGGGTGCACCAACTTACCCACCACGCTCGATTAACTCCGGCCGGACACACTTTCCTGGGTTATGCCCGGCCTCGGCCAAACAGTATGTTGCAACCCGACCTAGGCTTAATAGAGAGGTCAAGCACGCCGGACTAAACCTATGCCCCCAAGGGTCATGGGCCATCGCCCCGGGAACTCCTGCACGTTGTGTGGGCGGCCGGTGAGCAGACCTAGCTACCTCCTTAAAAAAGGCGGTAGCTTACTAGTCCAACCCGGCGCGCGCCGCTCAGTTGCATGACGTCTATTAAGCTTCGGCTGATGCATACGACGCAGAACGCCCATACTATGCCCACGTGATGGTTAGTGCTATCAGGCCAGAGGCCCCTCGGATCAAATATCCAAATCATAGTGGATTAGGAATGCGCGGTAACAAGCAGAGACTCACGAAAGATGTGACCCCGTCGCCCTGTCTCGAGGACTTGCGGCAAGGGCTAAGAATGCCCGGCCATGCCTCGTAATTATCTCGCGGGCACCCTCCAGGTCAACCCGTCTCCACATCACTCGCAATTAAGCTCGCGCGGGTACCCCTCAGGGCCAACCCGTCTTTAGTAACATGGTTCAGTGTAAATTCATAGTAACCATAGTAACTGTGTGTCCAAACATCAAGGGGAAAACCCGAGGAATCACCCCCGGTGAATTCCACCCGATGTAATCATCAAGGTGAACGTAAGAGGAACCACCCCCGAGGTTCACACTTGAGGGGTTGCACGACAGAGTCGTATCAGAAGTGGTTAAGGCGGAATCACCCTCGATGACCACGACCGAATAACTACACTAGCGGGTTAACATCAGAAGTGCTGATGAGGCCTCACCCTCGGCACTCGATAGTAACCCAGTAGTGTCAAGCAACTAAGGGGAAGTGATGTCGGTGTCGGGGCCTGGTCTTCGATCCCGTTGACCGGGTCTTCGATGATGAAGCAGGGGCAACAAGGACAAGGTGGGGGTCACTGATGGATCACTAACCAACCCATACTAAGCAGTTTAGGATAAGCAGGTAGGTAACAATAAGCAGGTTACAAAAGCAGGCTATGCATCAGAATAGGAGCAAACAATAACAGTAGCAAAATCTAATGCAAGCATGAGAGAATGGAATGGGCGATATCGGGATGATCAAAGGGGGGCTTGCCTGGTTGCTCTGGCAAGGAGGGGTCGTCGTCGACGTAGTCGATCACAGGGGCGGCATCGGTCTTGGGGTCTACCAAAGAGAAGAGGGAGGAGAAACTGTAAATATAAAGCAAACGTAGCATCACAAAGCATAACATGGCAATACGCGGTGCTAGGGGTGAACTAACTCGGTACTACACATTGCAGACGGAGGGGATAAACATCCGAGGATGAATTCCCGGCGTTAGGCAGATTCTGGAGAGAGGAAAAGAGGGGGAAAGTTCCATGTTCAACATAATTCCCAGCGTTAGGGGCATGTGACAGATGAGCGGACCACGTATTCAGATTCATTGGATTTTTCTGAGCAACTTTCATGTAGAAAACATTTTCATCCGAGGTACGGTTTATTTTCTATGAATTTTCAAAGATTAAAGCATATTTCTGGAATTACTTAAATTAACAAAAAAGGAAAATGACATCAGCATTGCGTACGTGCGATGTCAGCAGTCAACAGGACGGCTGACCAGGTCAAACTGACCAGTGGGTCCCATCTGTCATAGACAGTGGACTAACAGAAGTTAAAACTAACTAAAATGTGGTTAATTAACAGCTAGGCCCCACATGTCAGTGGCAGACTAGATTACTAATTACTTTTAATTATAAAATATATATTAATTAGCTTAATTATGTGGTGGGGCCTGCACGTCAGGGGTACTGAGCTGCCCAGTCAGCAGTTGACTGGGTCAACCCGGTCAATTGGGACCCATGGAGCCCGCTGGCAGCGACCCAGGGGTGTGGCCCTGACCGGCCACATCGGCAGGGCGCCGAAGAAGGCTCTGGCGACCTCTCCCGTGGCGGCACGACGCCGGAGACGACCGGGATTCGCCTACAGGGGGCCAACACGGGCGCGGGCGGGCGCGTTCGAACAGGGAGAGCCCGCCGCGTCGCGTGGTGAGGCCGGCCGGAGCTGGAGCTGCCGGAAACGGCGCCGACGACGAGTGGAGGCGGTGGTGGCGTTCGGGACCTCGTCGGGATCGCGCTACGGGGCACGGGGAGGGGCGCGGCAAGGTTCGTCCGAACGGCCATTCGATTCCGCGCCGTTTGGTGGCGGTGGGAGTGACTGAGGTGGCCGGAGTCGGCTGTTGCAGCGATGGTAGGCGACGGCGGCGATCGGGCTTCGACGGGGACGACACTGCGGCGCAAGCATGTATACGAAAAGGGCTGGGATGTCTACGCGATGCGGTGCTCACGGCAGTGGCGCACATGGTACCAAAAGGTCACCGTGGCCACGCCGGAGACGAGCGCGGGCAGCGGCGAGCTCGGTCGCAAGAGGGACGACAACTACACCTGCAGAGAGGGGAAGGGAATAGGGGTTCGGTGCGGCAACTTACGGTGTGGCTCACGGTGGCCCTTGGATGTTTAGGAGCGCAGCGGGTCGACGGAGTCGTCGACGGACGAAGTCGAGGAGCTCCGGCGATCCATAGTGGTCGCCGGCTCGATCCGGGCGATGTAGTGGCCTCCGGCTCAAATGCGAGGCCGGGGAAGAGGGAGAAGACGTCGACGGTGCTGGTGGACAGGTCAGGAGGACGAGACGACTCCGGTGGCCGCGGTGACGATGGAGGATGGCCGCGGGCACGCTCGGGTCAGAGAGAGGGGAGTGAGAGAGCGAGGAAGAGAGAAGGGGAAATGGCGAGGCGTCCAGGGGGAGTGGATGTGGCGGTAGGTGAGGCGAGGGCTCGAGGCGTCGCCCTTATCCTCTCCCGGTGAGGCCGGTGAGGTGGTCCGGTGGAGACGTGCACACGCGGTCGCTCGCACAGTGGGGAGGGGGAAGACGACAGGGGGGAGTGGGCCGGCCTAGCTGGACCAGTTGGCTCGGGTGGGCTGAAGCCCACTGGGAGGCCAGGGGCTCTGGCCCTTTTCCTTATTTTAGCTTTTCTGTTTTAGCTATTTTAGGCTACTTAGACATTTTGCAAAAATGTTGGTTCACCACCAATATTAGTTTTGGAATATTTGGCACATGATGAACATTTTAGTTTTCATGTTTGAGCAATTTTGAATTTCACTCAGAATTTGAAATTGAATTCAACTAGAATTTGAAATGAGAGAGAACCAAGGGTGATCAAACACTTGTTAAGCAAAATGATTAACTTAACCCCAGGGTTACTGGAGCATCATTACACCGGGGTGTTACATATCTATCTAAAAGAAGATAAGAACAAGAGGCTCACCACGGTGGTGCCGGCGACGAGATCGGCGCGGGCGATCGACGGCGGTGAAGACGTGAATGGGACGTGACGGGCCGCTAAACCTAGACAAATCTCGAGGAAAATGGAGCTTTGAGGTCGAGCTTCGAGACGAGAAAGTGTAACTAGTGTGGCTCGGGCATTTCATCGAACACCTCATGTGCATAGGAGGTGAGGTAGAGCACCACAAAGCCCTCCCCTTGCCGGCCAGAGAAAAACAGAGCACTGGAGTGCTCTGCTCGCGGGCGAGGGGTATATATAGGCACCTCATTGGTCCCGGTTTGTGGTATGAACCGGGACTAAAGGGCAGCCTGTGGTCCCGGTTCAAGCCACCAACCGGGACCAATGGTGGTGGGCCAGGAGCGAGGCCCATTGGTCCCAGTTCGTCCCACCAACCGGGACCAAAGGGGCCAGACGAACCGGGACCAATGCCCCCACGAGGCCCGGCAGGCCCCTGGCCTCACGAACCGGGACCAGTGCCCCCATGGGTCCCGGTTCTGGACTGAACCGGGACTAATGGGCTGACCCGGCTTGAACCAAAGCCCTCTTTTTTACTAGTGGTTCGATCTGGGAGCATCCAACGGTGCAGACGTACGATCCGTGGGGTTTGGGTTCTGGCCAGTCAGAAAGCACGACTCAGATCGTGGGCGGGGTGGCGGGGTTTGGTCGGCACACGGCTTTCATCAACGAACCGTGTGCTATTCGCAAACCAGATTGCATATTTTTGTTCACACATACTGTAGTGAGATCAGTTGAGTGTGCTACCTCTATGATATAATAATAATAACAAACAACAGTTCATATTCATTGCCTGAGCTGACAACATATCAAGGTTAACATATTAACGGTTCTTACATCAACAGAAAACCGGGCATAACTCACAAATTCAGTACACGCGACAGTTCTGAATTGAATGAATTAAGTTGCAGGGTAGGCATAAAGACTAGTCTTACGGCTTAATTCCCATGTACATGGGGGAACTGGGATCATTAAGTTGACCCCAAATGAACTTGGGGTTTTTGACGATTTTACGCTGGTCTGTTGCACGGGTGCATGATCCCTTGGCTGGCAACTCATCAAATTCATCGTACTCGTCCTCATCGGCAACATCGTCGACACCCAGGACTCTTCTCTTCCCATGCATCACTAAATGGCCGTTCTTATGCAAGGGGTCTTCCAGAAAGAAAATCTGGGTAGCATCGCTGGCAAGAATGAATGGATCCGCGTGATATGCCATCGTTGTCCTGTTAACACAGGTCTTCCTGTACTCATCAATCCTTACCTGGCCAAGAGGGATCCATGCGCACCTGAATAATTCCACCTTAACTTTCACATAGTCAACCTCCCAAATCTCTTGGATGGTTCCATAGTATACCCTTTTATCAGCTTCATTTACAGTCATGCATTCTATTCGAACAGAGCTGTTATGATACGAGGTCTTCTAATCACGTTCCTCAGTGTAGAATGTGTATCCATTTATGTCATATGCTTGGTACGTCAACACCGTAGGTGATGGCTTTTGTGCCAACCACGTAGAAATGTCATCGATGGATCCTTCTGCCAAATGATTCTTCACCCATTCGGCGTAGTTCTTAGTGTGCTCCTTCATCTCCACATCTGATGAAGGCACCATTGGTAAGAAGCTGCTGCGTATCTCCGCTAAGTGTTCTTCGGCATAAGCGATGAGAACTGGGCTGTTAAGCAGTACTGTCAAATGGGCTTTCTCTGCCAATTCTCCGGGTGCAGCCATTTGCGTGCCAGCAAGGACCGGCTTACCTTTCAGCCTTCCCTCGTGGCGAGAGAGGGGCAAACCTATAGGTCTTTGTTTCATGTATTCGGTGCAAAACTCAACCACCTCCTCCACGGTATAACCTTGTAGGATGCTTGCCTCTGGATGGTTTCGGTTCCGACAAAAGCGCTTCAGTATTCCCATGAACCGCTCGAAGGGATACATGTTGCGAAGAAACACAGGACCATGATACTTTATCTCGTCGACAAGGTGCACAGTGAGATGGACCATGACATCAAAGAATGACGGTGGGAAAAACATCTGTAGGTTGGACAATATTCTTGCAGTATCATCTTGCATATGATCCAACTCTTCAGGATCTACAACTTTCTGCCATAGTTGGTTGAAGAAATCACAGAGGTCAATGAGTGTGTTTCTTATATCTTTGTCCATCAGATTCCTGATGGCCACCGGGACGATTTGTGTCAACATTACGTGGCAATCATGTGACTTCATGTGTCCCAAATTCATTTTACCTGAGCTCACATCCACGAGACTTCTGATGTTTGCGCAGTAGGAAGAGGGTGTCTTAACTGACAACAAATAGGTGAAGAACTGTGTTGCTTCTTTTGTACTGAAATTGTAACTCTGGCGAGCTTTGATGAATTTGTCATCATCTTCTGCTTCACTCTTGCGTTTTGATTGATCAGCAAGCATATCGAGCCGTGAACCGTCACGATCCTTTATTTTACCTTTAATCTTGAGCAGAGTACCAAGGATGCTTTCACATACATTCTTCTCTACGTGCATGACATCGATGCAGTGACGTACACGTAGAATCTCCCAGTAAGGTAATTTCCAGAACACCGATTTCTTCTTAAACACTTGACCCTTGGGTGTTAGTTTCACCATTAAAGGGTGGTTCTTTCCAAGCACAACATTAATTTTTTTAGCCATGTTGTGGACCACCTCCCCGTCATAGGGTCATGGGCCCGCACCTGCCTTTGCCGTATCATCAAATTCAGCTTTCATCTTTCAGTATGGGTGATTCATTCGCAAGAACCTACGATGATGCAAATACACTATTTTGCCTGAGTTGGGAAGTCTTCTGCTAGCTGTCCTATCCATGCATCTGACACACCCTACATCTCCCTTTGTTTTCTGCCCTGATGTGTTGCCTAATGCCGGCATATCTTGAATGGTGTGCAGCAGCATCGCATGTAGATCGAAAATCTCCTTTCTGTAAGCATCATAACATTTTATAGCAGGCGCATCTATCCACACTGCCAGCAGTTCTTCTACCAGTAGCTGAAAGTAAATGTCGATGTCATTTCCAGGTTGCTTCGGGCCTTGGATAATCATTGACATCATAATGTATTTTTTCTTCATACACAACTAAGGAGCTAGGTCATATATGCACAGAAGCACCGGCCATGTGCTGTGATTGGTGCTCATATCGCCAAAAGGATTCATCCCGTCAGTACACTCCCCGAGCCTTATACTTCTAGGATCCTTGGCAAATTTTTCAAACTTGTTGTTGATTAATTCCCACTGAGCCCCATCTTTCGGGTGCCTCATAAACCTATCCGCAATTCGCTCATCATGATGCCACCGCAACCTCTTTGCCTCTCTAGGGTTTGCAAACAAACGCCTCAACCTTGGAATTAAAGGCAAGTACCAAACAACCTTGAACGGGATTCCTGTCTTGATCTCGTCGTCCAATTTGTACTTGTCCTTTGCTCTCCTGCACTTGTATCGTGCATGCTTGCATGTGGGACATGCACGCAAATCTTTGTACTCACCATGGTATAATATACAATCATTCACACAAGCGTGTATCTTCTGTACTTCAAGTTCCAATGGGCAAACAATTTTCTTCGCTTCATTCGTGCTTCTGGGGAGCACATTATCTTCCGGAAGAATTTCTTTGAAACTAGCTAACATCTCTGTGAAGCCCTTGTTTGATAGACCGTTTGCTGCTTTAAATCTGAGAAGCGCCAGGGTGGCACTCAACCCGGAATATTTATTTTTGCAACCTAGATACAATTCTTTCTTGGAGTCCGCATCAATGGTTGGCAGATCCTTGTACCCAATCATATCCTTATCTGGGCCCTCGAGATCTACAATCATAGCAACAAAATCTGGCATATCAAGATCGTCATCGTCTGCATCGACGTCTTGGTTTTCCAGTGGGCGTTTCGGCTTTTCGGTGTTCCATTGGTAGCTTGACGCCTCTGCCACGATGTTAGATTCAACATCCATGTGACACTGATCGGGGTTTGGCATCTCGCTGCCCTGGGTATCTTCATCCATGACCTCCTCTTCACCGTGTCTGGTCCAATGTGTATATCCGTCCATGAATCCCCTAGAGACTAAGTGCATCTGGACATCTGCAACTTCATGTGACTCTGTATTGGCACAATCAGTACATGGACATAGGATGTAATCCGCATCACCAATTCTCCTCTTTGTACTTTCAGCCAAATTCATGAACTCTGTCACGCCATTGATAAAATCTGCGGTTTTCCGATTCTTCATCCATCGAGATCGTCCCATCTGCAGCACACGAATGGTAATTAAAAACAAAACAACAACATTAATACACGGATTAACTGCTGCCCAAAGATGCGTGCATAAATCACAAGGTTTTATTTTAATAATTACTGAGGGCGCACCATGTTGTTATCCAGACGTGCAATGAAAAAAATTAATGGCCAGTCAATTTACACGCAGAGTACTAGTACAAGACTACCCTTATGAATTGAATACCTTAATTAAGCCACTCACGAAAAGAATACCTTAATTAATTATCCACACGGCGACCTCCACCCAGCAGACAGGCAAGCACGATGCGGCGGCACACCGAGACAGCAGGGTCGAGGAGCAAAGCTTAGTGCGGCTACCGCCTGAAGTTCGACCTCCACTATCCCGCCATCGACCGCGATGAATGTGCTCGAATCACGTCGCCGCCGACCTCGATGGTTGAGCTCCTCCTATCTGCTGCCGCAGACCGAGGATTGACCTCCTATGACGCCGACACCGCCCATCGACCGAGGATTGACCTCTTCTCCGGTAGCCGCTGCCTAGGCCGCTGCTGCCATCTCTATACGCAGAGTGGCTGTTTTTTATGGATATCCGCAGAGCGGCTGTTTACACGGTATCTCACCATAACTCAATTATATGGACAGGGTAGTCCATCACATACGGTTATGTAACGGCAACCGTGTCTAACCTATATTGTCTTCTCACACGGTTTGGTGCGGAAATCATGTGTGACGTTGTAATACCTAACACACAAATGACATGTATAAATAGTGTGCCGTATACAACATATAGTGCCATAAGTAGTTCCCGACCGTTAGCTTATCTCCACAGTTTCCCCATTTCCCCCAAATCCCTACATAGCCTCCAAATTCCCTCACGTGGCGCTGACATTGGGGGAATGCGGACGAGTGGTGCTGATGGTTTCGGTGCGGCTGCTCCTGCTCGTATCGCCGCCACGACGGCGGTCGCCGCCGAGCACTTGCCTAAGGTCATCAGAAGGCAAGTGTACTATGGATCCGAATCGTCCTGTCAGGTTCCAATCTATCCCGATCTATTTTAGCATGTCCAAAGTATAGGTCCTTGCTGAATCCGTCCTAAATGCCCCCCCAGGAAAGCGATCTGCCACCGGATCCGGAGCATGACTCCAGACTCCCACAGCACGAGAGTTCGACTCCGAGTTTTGCGCCACCGAGAAGTACCAAAAGCTGAGTTGTGTGCACGGGCACACTCCCGCTCGACGTGTATGCACGGAGGGATTTGACATTGGCAGGCGGTTTCTCAGTTGCCCCTTAGAGGTTAGTGCTAATTAAGTTTATCATTTTACTTCAGTTAATGCCACCGCTCATCCAGAATACTATTTAACATTGCCAGGGATATGAGGCTTGTGCCTTTGTTAACTGGCTAGATGAAGAATGGCATGGCAGGGCTCGGTGTGTTATCACCAAGCTCACAGAAGATAATGTAAAGCTGAAGAAGAACCTGGCTGATCTGGAATGTACAATCAGTACGATGAAGCAAGAAAGAATCAATCACAGGCAACAGATGAAAGAAAGAGACAAGAAGGAACTAGCATGTGTAGTTGTGGTTGTCACAGTAGCCAAGTTCTATGCGCTGTTTGCAATGATGATTAGGGGTTTTGTTTGACAGTATTGCTAAAGCACATCTAGATGTGCTCTAAGTTATGCACATCTAGGTCCTATGCCCTTGATGTTACGTGAAGATTCGTGCAGATATTTTTCTTTGTCTTTTTTCTTTTCCTTTCTAGTTTGATTATTACTGGCTTTATCATTAAGAAGAGCTCAATGTATTGCTTGCCAACTGTCCTACTCCGTTCATACCAGTACCGGTGCATAATCCCAAAACGTGTTTTTTCCGAAAAAGGAAACCAGCCAAATAGCCAATAGGAGTCCTGCTCAACCCCGGGAATTTGGTGCGACTTGGTACAAATAATTGCGGTTGATTATATCAGCGGTTAGATAATACGTCAACCCCCGCTTCAATCCCCGCTTCAATTGGCAGTTCCTCTTCTCTGCATACCCCGCCTAAGTGTCTACCATCTTCATCATCCCTGGCAGGCCGCGCTACACACTGGCACACACTCTGCAGCCATGTCGAGCGACAATGAGGATGACCGTTCGGCCAGCAGTCTGGCGCCCGATGATAGGTCTGTTGGGGAACGTAGTAATTTCAAAAAATTTCCTATGCACACGCAAGATCATGGTGATGCATAGCAACGAGAGGGGAGAGTGTTGTCCACCTACCCTCGTAGACCGAAAGCGGAAGCGTTAACACAACGCGGTTGATGTAGTCGTACGTCTTCATGATCCGACCGATCAAGTACCGAACGTACGGCACCTCCGAGTTCAGCACACGTTCAGCTCGATGACGTCCCTCAAACTCCGATCCAGCCGAGTGTTGAGGGAGAGTTTCGTCAGCACGACAGCGTGGTGACGATGATGATGTTCTACCGACGCAGGGCTTCGCCTAAGCACCGCTATGATATTATCGAGGTGTAATATGGTGGAGGGGGCACCGCACACGGCTAACAGATCAATGATCAATTGTTGTGTCTATGGGGTGCCCCCTGCCCCCGTATATAAAGGATCAAAGGGGGGGAGGTGCGGCCAGCCTTGGGGCGCGCCAGGAGGAGTCCTACTCCCACCGGGAGTAGGACTCCCCCCTTTTCCTAGTTGGATTAGGACTTGGGAGGGGGGAAAGAGGAGAGGGAGAAGAAGGAAGGGGGGCACCGCCCCCTTCTCCTTGTCCTATTCGGACTAGGGGGAGGGGCGGCGGCCCAGCCCTAGCCGCCTCTCCTCTCTTCCACCTAGGCCCACTAAGGCCCATTATGTTGCCGGGGGGTTCCGGTAACCTCCCGGTACTCAGGTAAAATCCCGATTTCACCCGGAACACTTCCGATATCCAAACATAGGCTTCCAATATATCAATCTTTATGTCTCGACCATTTCAAGACTCCTCGTCATGTCCGTGATCACATCCGGGACTCCGAACAACCTTCGGTACATCAAAACATATAAACTCATAATATAACTGTCATCGAAACGTTAAGCGTGTGGACCCTACGGGTTCGAGAACTATGTAGACATGACCGAGCCACGTCTCCGGTCAATAACCAATAGCGGAACCTGGATGCTCATATTGGCTCCCACATATTCTACGGAGATCTTTATCGGTCAGACCGCATAACAACATACGTTGTTCCCTTTGTCATCCGTATGTTACTTGCCCGAGATTCGATCGTCGGTATCTCAATACCTAGTTCAATCTCATTACCGGCAAGTCTCTTTACTCATTCCGTAATACATCATCTCGCAACAAACTCATTAGTTGCAATGCTTGCAAGGCTTAAGTGATGTGCATTACCGAGAGGGCCCAGAGATACCTCTCCGACAATCGGAGTGACAAATCCTAATCTCGAAATACGCCAACCCAACAAGTACCTTCGGAGACACCTGTAGAGCACCTTTATAATCACCCAGTTACGTTGTGACGTTTGGTAGCACACAAAGTGTTCCTCCGGTAAACGGGAGTTGCATAATATCATAGTCATAGGAACATGTATAAGTCATGAAGAAAGCAATAGCAATATGCTAAACGATCGAGTGCTAAGCTAACGGAATGGGTCAAGTCAATCACATCATTCTCCTAATGATGTGATCCCGTTAATCAAATGACAACTCATGTCTATGGCTAGGAAACATAACCATCTTTGATCAACGAGCTAGTCAAGTAGAGGCATACTAGTGACACTCTGTTTGTCTATGTATTCACACATGTATCAAGTTTCCGGTTAATACAATTCTAGCATGAATAATAAACATTTATCATGATATAATTAAATAAATAATAGCTTTATTATTGCCTCCAGGGCATATTTCCTTCAGTCTCCCACTTGCACTAGAGTCAATAATCTAGTTCACATCGCCATGTGATTTAACATCAATAGTTCACATCACCATGTGATTAAAACCCATAGTTCACATCGTCATGTGACCAACACCCAAAGGGTTTACTAGAGTCAGTAATCTAGTTCACATCGCTATGTGATTAACACCCAAAGAGTACTAAGGTGTGATCATGTTTTGCTTGTGAGATAATTTTAGTCAACGGGTTCTGTCACATTCAGATCCATAAGTATTTTGCGAATTTCTATGTCTATAATGCTCAGCACGGAGCTACTCTAGCTAATTGCTCCCACTTTCAATATGTATCTAGACCGAGACTTAGAGTCATCTAGATTAGTGTCAAAACTTGCATCGACGTAACCCTTTACGATGAACCTTTTGTCACTTCCATAATCGAGAAACATATCCTTATTCCAGTAAGGATAATTTTGACCGCTGTCCAGTGATCTACTCCTAGACCACTATTGTACTCCCTTGCCAAAATCAGTGTAGGGTATACAATAGATCTGGTACACAGCATGGCATACTTTATAGAACCTATGTCCGAGGCATAGGGAATGACTTCCATTCTTTTTCTATCTTCTGCCGTGGTCGGGCTTTGAGTCTTACTCAATTTCACACCTTGTAACACAGGCAAGAAACTCGTTCTTTGACTGTTCCATTTTGAACCACTTCAAAATCTCGTTAAGGTATGTACTCATTGAAAAAACTTATCAAGCGTCTTGATCTATCTCTATAGATCTTGATGCTCAATATGTAAGCAGCTTCACCGAGGTCTTTCTTTGAAAAACTCCTTTCAAACACTCCTTTATGCTTTGCAGAATAATTCTACATTATTTCCGATCAACAATATGTCATTCACATATACTTATCAGAAATGCTGTAGTGCTCCCACTCACTTTCTTGTAAACACAGGCTTCACCGCAAGTCTGTATAAAATTATATCCTTTGATCAACTTATCAAAGCGTATATTCCAACTCTGAGATGCTTGCATCAGTCCATAGATGGATCGCTGGAGCTTGCATATTTTGTTAGCACCATTAGGATGGACAAAGCCTTCTGGTTGCATCATATACAACTCTTCTTTAATAAATCCATTAAGGAATGCAGTTTTGTTTATCCATTTGCCAGATTTCATAAAATGCGGCAAGTGCTAACATGATTCGGATAGACTTAAGCATAGATACGAGTGAGAAACCCTCATCGTAGTCAACACCTTGAACTTGTCGAAAACCTTTTTGCGATAATTCTAGCTTTGTAGATAGTAACACTACTATCAGCGTCTGTCTTCCTCTTGAAGATCCATTTATTTTCTATGGCTTGCCGATCATCGGGCAAGTCAACCAAAGTCCACACTTTGTTCTCATACATGGATCCCATCTCAGATTTCATGGCCTCAAGCCATTTCGCGGAATCTGGGCTCATCATCGCTTCCTCATAGTTCGTAGGTTCGTCATGGTCAAGTAACATGACCTCCAGAACAGGATTACCGTACCACTCTGGTGCGGATCTCACTCTGGTTTACCTACGAGGTTTGGTAGTAACTTGATCTGAAGTTACATGATCATCATCATTAGCTTCCTCACTAATTGGTGTAGGAGTCACAGGAATAGATTTCTGTGATGAACTACTTTCCAATAAGGGAGCAGGTACATTTACCTCATCAAGCTCTACTTTCCTCCCACTCACTTCTTTCGAGAGAAACTCCTTCTCTAGAAATGATCCATTCTCAGCAACGAATATCTTGCCTTCGGATCTGTGATAGAAGGTTTACCCAACATTTTCTTTTGGGTATCCTATGAAGACGCCCTTCTCCGATTTGGGTTTGAGCTTTTCAGGTTGAAACATTTTCACATAAGCATTACAACCTCAAACTTTAAGAAACGACAACTTTAGTTTCTTGCCAAACCACAGTTCATACGGTGTCGTCTCAAACGAATTTAGATGGTGCCCCTTTTTTTATGTGAATGCAGCTGTCTCTAATGCATAATCCCAAAACGATAGTGGTAAATCGGTAAGAGACATCATAGATCGCACCATATCTAATAAAGTACGGTTACGACGTTTGGACACACCATTACACGGTGGTGTTCCAGGTGGCGTGAGTAGTGAAACTATTTCACATTGTTTTAACTGAAGGCCAAACTCGTAACTCAAATATTCTCCTCCACGATCAGATCGTAGAAACTTTATTTTCTTGTACGATGATTTTCTACTTCACTCTGAAATTATATGAACTTTTCCAATGTTTCAAACTTTATGTTTCATCAAGTAGATATACCCATATCTGCTCAAATCATCTATGAAGGTCTAAAAATAACGATAGCTGCCGCGAGCCTCAATATTCATCGAACCACATACATCAGTATGTATGATTTCCAACAAATCTGTTGCTCGCTCCATTGTCCCGGAGAACGGCGTTTTAGTCATCTTGCCCAAGAGGCATGGTTCGCAAGCATCAAGTGATTCGTAATCAAGTGATTCTAAAAGCCCATCAGCATGGAGTTTCTTCATGCGCTTTACACTAATATGACCTAAACGGCAGTGCCACAAATAAGTTGCACTATCATTATTAGCTTTGCATCTTTTGGCTTCAATATTATGAATATGTGTATCACTACGATCGAGATCCAACGAACCATTTTCATTGGGTGTGTAACCATATAAGGTTTTATTCATGTAAACAGAACAACAATTATTCTCTAACTTAAATGAATAACCGTATTGCAATAAACATGATCAAATCATATTCATGCTCAACGCAAACACCAAATAACACTTATTTAGGTTCAACACTAATCCCGAAAGTATAGGGAGTGTGCGATGATGATCATATCAATCTTGGAACTACTTCCAACACACATCCTCACTTCACCCTTAACTAGTTTCTATTCATTCTGCAACTCCCGTTTCGAGTTACTACTCTTAGCAACTGAATCAGTATCAAATACCGAGGGGTTGCTATAAACACTAGTAAAGTACACATCAATAACATGTATATCAAATATAGCTTTATTCACTTTGCCATCCTTCTTATCTACCAAATACTTGGGGCAGTTCCGCTTCCAGTGACCAGTCCCTTTGCAGTAGAAGCACTCAGTCTCAGGCTTAGATCCAGACTTGGGCTTCTTCACTTGAGCAGCAACTTGCTTGCCATTCTTCTTGAAGTTCCCCTTCTTCCCTTTGCCCTTTTCTTGAAACTAGTGGTCTTGTTAACCATCAACACTTGATGTTTTTCTTGATTTCTACCTTTGTCGATTTCAGCATCACGAAGAGCTTGAGAATTACTTTTGTCATCCCTTGCATATTATAGTTCATCACGAAGTTCTACTAACTTGGTGATGGTGACTAGAGAATTCTGTCAATCACTATTTTATCTGGAAGATTAACTCTCACTTGATTCAAGCGATTGTAGTACACAGACAATCTGAGCACATGCTCACTGCTTGAGCTATTCTCCTCCATCTTTTAGCTATAGAACTTGTTGGAGACTTCATATCTCTCAACTCGGGTATTTGCTTGAAATATTAACTTCAACTCCTGGAACATCTCATATGGTCCATGACGTTCAAAACGTTTTTGAAGTCCCGATTCTAAGCCGTTAAGCATGGTGCACTAAAATATCAAGTAGTCATCATATTGAGCTAGCCAAACGTTGATAACGTCTGCATCTGCTCCTGCAATAGGCCTGTCACCTAGCAGTGCATCAAGGACATAATTCTTCTGTGCAGCAATGAGGATAATCCTCATATCACGAATCCAATCCGCATCATTGCTACTAACATCTTTCAACATAATTTTTCTGTAGGAACATATCAAAATAAACATAGGGAAGCAACAACTCGAGCTATTGATCTACAACATAATTTGCAAAATACTATCAGGACTAAGTTCATGATAAATTTAATTTCAATTAATCATATTACTTAAGAACTCCCACTTAGATAGACATCCCTCTAATCTTCTAAGTGATCACGTGATCCATATCAACTAAACCATGTCCGATCATCACGTGAGATGGAGTAGTTTCAATGGTGAACATCACTATGTTGATCATATCTACTATATGATTCACGCTCGACCTTTCGGTCTCCGTGTTCTGAGGCCATATCTGTTATATGCTAGGCTCGTCAAGCTTAACCTGAGTATTCCGCGTGTGCAACTGTTTTGCACCCGTTGTATTTGAACGTAGAGCCTATCACACCCGATAGTCACGTGGTGTCTCAGCACGAAGAACTTTCGCAACGGTGCATACTCAGGGAGAACACTTATACTTTGATAATTTAGTGAGGGATCATCTTATAATGCTACCGTCAATCAAAGCAAGATAAGATGCATAAAAGATAAACATCACATGCAATCAATATAAGTGATATGATATGGCCATCATCATCTTGTGCTTGTGATCTCCATCTCCGAAGCACCGTCATGATCACCATCGTCACCGGCGTGACACCTTGATCTCCATCGTAGCATTGTTGCCGTCTCGCCAATCTTATGCTTCTACGACTATCGCTACCTCTTAGTGATAAAGTAAAGCATTACAGGGCGATTGCATTGCATATAATAAAGCGACAACCATATGGCTCCTGCCAGTTGCCGATAACTCGGTTACAAAACATGATCATCTCATACAATAAAATTTAGCATCATGTCTTGACCATATCACATCACAACATGCCCTGCAAAAACAAGTTAGACATCCTCTACTTTGTGGTTGCAAGTTTTACGTGGCTGCTACGGGCTTAGCAAGAACCATTCTTACCTACGCACCAAAACCACAATGATAGTTTGTCAAGTTGGTGCTGTTTTAACCTTCGCAAGGACCGGGCGTAGCCACACTCGGTTCAACTAAAGTGAGAGAGACAGACACCCGCCGGTCACCTTTAAGCAACGAATGCTCGTAACGGTGAAACCAGTCTCGCGCAAGCGTACGCGTAATGTCGGTCTGGGCCGCTTCATCTCACAATACCACTGAAGCAAAGTATGACATGCTGGTAAGCAGTATGACTTATATCGCCCACAACTCACTTGTGTTCTACTCGTGCATATGACATCTACGCATAAAACCAGGCTCGGATGCCACTGTTGGGGAACGTAGTAATTTCAATTTTTTTCCTACGCACACGCAAGATCATGGTGATGCATAGCAACGAAAGGGGAGAGTGTTGTCCACGTACCCTCGTAGACCGAAAGCGGAAGCGTTAACACAACGCGGTTGATGTAGTCGTACGTCTTCACGATCCGACCGATCAAGTACCGAACGTACGTCACCTCCGAGTTCAGCACACGTTCAGCTCGATGACGTCCCTCGAACTCCGATCCAGCCGAGTGTTGAGGGAGAGTTTCGTCAGCACGACGGCGTGGTGACGATGATGATGTTCTACCGACGCAGGGCTTCGCCTAAGCACCGCTACGATATTATCGAGGTGTAATATGGTGGAGGGGGGCACCGCACACGGCTAAGAGATCAATGATCAATTGTTGTGTCTATGGGGTGCCCCCTGCCCCTGTATATAAAGGATCAAAGGGGGGGAGGTGCGGCCAGCCTTGGGGCGCGCCAGGAGGAGTCGTACTCCCACCGGGAGTAGGACTCCCCCCTTTTCCTAGTTGGATTAGGACTTGGGAGGGGGGAAAGAGGAGAGAGAGAAGAAGGAAGGGGGGCGCCGCCCCCTTCTCCTTGTCCTATTCGGACTAGGGGGGAGGGGCGCGCAGCCGAGCCCTAGCCGCCTCTCCTCTCTTCCACCTAGGCCCACTAAGGCCCATTATGTTGCCGGGGGGTTCCGGTAACCTCCCGGTACTCCGGTAAAATCCCGATTTCACCCGGAACACTTCCGATATCCAAACATAAGCTTACAATATATCAATCTTTATGTCTCGACCATTTCGAGACTCCTCTCATGTCCGCGATCACATGCGGGACTTCGAACAACCTTCGGTACATCAAAACATATAAACTCATAATATAACTGTCATCAAAATGTTAAGCGTGCGGACCCTACGGGTTCCAGAACTATGTAGACATGACCGAGACACATCTCCGGTCAATAACCAATAGCGGAACCTGGATGCTCATATTGGCTCCCACATATTCTACGAAGATCTTTATCGTTCAGACCGCATAACAACATACGTTGTTCCCTTTGTTATCGGTATGTTACTTGCCTGAGATTCCATCGTCAGTATCTCAATACCTAGTTCAATCTCGTTACCGGCAAGTCTCTTTACTCATTCCGTAATACATCATCTCGCAACAAACTCATTAGTTGCAATGCTTGCAAGGCTTAAGTGATGTGCATTACCGAGAGGGCCCAGAGATAGCTCTCCGACAATCGGAGTGACAAATCCTAATCTCGAAATACGCCAACCCAACAAGTACCTTCGGAGACACCTGTAGAGCACCTTTATAATCACCCAGTTACGTTGTGACATTTGGTAGCACACAAAGTGTTCCTCCGGTAAACGGGAGTTGCATAATCTCATAGTCACAGGAACATGTATAAGTCATGAAGAAAGCAATAGCAATATACTAAACGATCGAGTGCTAAGCTAATGGAATGGGTCAAGTCAATCACATCATTCTCCTAATGAAGTGATCCCGTTAATAAAATGACAACTCATGTCTATGGCTAGGAAACATAACCATCTTTGATCAACGAGCTAGTCAAGTAGAGGCATACTAGTGACACTCTGTTTGTCTATGTATTCACAGATGTATCAAGTTTCCGGTTAATACAATTCTAGCATGAATAATAAACATTTATCATGATATAAGGAAATAAATAATAACTTTATTATTGCCTCTAGGTCATATTTCCTTCAAGGACAACATCGGAATCATCCCGCTCGTCTTCCATGAGTCCGGCGTCGAGCCCAGACCTCGATTATATCTGGTTCTTGGAAGGGACGCCACCTCCAGAGTCGTTAGACGACAACCAGATGGACGAGGAGCCGTTGGAGGATGAAGAAGAGGACGCCGATGATGACGAGGAGGAATGGTCGAACAAGGAGGAGGAGGACGACGACAGCAACGACGATGACGACAGCGACAGCGATGAAAAGCCAATGGTCAGCGGCAAGAAGTGTCCTCGCCAAGATGATGTCGCGGGGCCATCCAATAACAACAACAACAAGAAGAAGGACTAAATTAAGCAGACTATATATATCTCTGTTTATCCTGTCAATCTCATCGCAGACGGTTAGTAATATGTATTCGACAAAGATCTTCTACATTATCGCCCACAGGTTGGTTTGTTGAACTGTGTGCCCTGACGAGCACACAATTCACAAAAAAGACCGTATGGGCTGTCTATAATGATCGCACACAATTCTGATTACCGACCTGTTTGTCGGGTATCACACACATATTGTTATGCCAAATCGTTTGTGTTCACCTCAATCATCGCAAATGGTTCATCGGAGTGAACTATATGTCGTATATCGCACACACCTTGATCTGGCTGCCCGTTTCTGTTGTTCTGTCTCATTGCAAATAGTTCGTACAGATCAACCATATGCCCCTCATCGCACACGCAACTAAAATCTGAACCGTGTTTGATGTATCATCCATCGCAAATGTTTTGCACCTTTTTGACGGTTTTTTACATCACCGTTTGCGATTAATGCATCGCATACGGTTTCATCAAAGGGTCTCTGATCGTAGTGTCGCGTTAGCAGCATCCTGCAGTAGTGTGTGTTGTCATTTGATGAATGGGATCACATCATTAGGAGAATGATGTGATGGACAAGACCCATTCATTATCTTAGCATTATGATCGTTATAGTTTCATTGCTACTGCTTTCTTCATGACTTATACATGTTCCTTAGACTATGAGATTATGCAACTCCCAAATACCGGAGGAACACTTTGTGTGCTATCAAACGTCACAAGTAAATGAGTGATTATAAAGATGCTCTACGGGTGTCTCCGAAGGTATTTGTTGGGTTGGAATAGATCGAGATTAGGATTTGTCACTCCGTGTTTTGGAGAGGTATCTCTGGGCCCTCTCGGTAATGCTCATCATTATAAGCCTTGCAAGCAATGTGACTAATGAGTTAGTTGCGGGATGAATTATTGAACTAGGTATGATGATACCGACGATCGAATCTCGGGCAAGTAACATACCGATGACAAAGGGAACAACGTATGTTGTTATGCGGTTTGACCGATAAATATCTTTGTAGAATATGTAGGAGCCAATATGAGCATCCAGGTTCCGCTATTGGTTATTGACCGGAGATGTGTCTCGGTCATGTCTACATAGTTCTCGAACCCGTAGTGTCCGCACGCTTAACGTTCGATGATGATTTGTATTATGAGTTATGTGTTTTGATGACCAAAGTTTTTTGGAGTCCCGGATGAGATCACGGATGTGACGAGGAGTCTCGAGATGGTCGAGACATAAAGATTGATATATTGGACTGTCACGACCGGTTTTTCAATAAAATAATTATTGAGAAACCAATCCCTGTTACGGACCAGCGAGGAAGAATTCCTTCTCGCTGATAGACAATACATTGGTCACAGAAGAAAAATACCAGGAGTACTAAATATAATACAAAGTTGAGCAGAGACTGCCCAACAATTTATTACATGCACGCCGATAAAACAATACGGCGGATAGGGTGGCAAACTTCTAACTCACGATAATAACGGTGGTGGAAATATCATCGCGAAGCGAGTGACATGATTCCAGAATACTACAACTCTTCGAGCGTCGGAGTGAGGCTCGAGAATACTTATTGCGGGTGGCGGAAGCGTAAACGATACAAGTGACCAATATCCGGGATCGCGCAGGACTGACTGGGACTCCTCTAGGCGTCGGACGCGCTATCAAACTCTTCATCCAAGAGATCGCCTTCGTCAACATCTGGCCAAATCAACAAGCCAGGTGAGTACTATGAAAGTACTCGCAAGACAGTTCGGACATAAGGTATAACAAATGCAAACATGAAACACATGAACAAGTTAACCAGTGCGATCAGACATAGAGATAATAAATACTGGGTGCCAAGCGAGGGTCTGAATGACGCCTCGAGCAGAAACTGCAGAATAGTAATGCGGGTGCCAAACGAGTGTCTGAAAGACTCCTCGAGCGGAAAATGCGGAATAATAATACAGGTGCCAAACGAGTGTCTGAAAGACTCCTCGAGCGGAAAATGCGGAATAATAATACTGTTGCCAAACGAGTGTCTGAAAGACTCCTCGAGCGGAAAATGCGGAATAATAATACAGGTGCCAAACGAGTGTCTGAAAGACTCCTCGAGCGGAAAATGCGGAATAATAATGCCACAGTCGGGCGTCGGGGCGACACCACATAAAGGGCTTATAACAAAAAGTAAAGACAGTGCATGCCGCAGTCGGACGTCTGAGCGACATCACATAAAGGGCTTATATCGAAAGTGAGAAACGAGTACACGCCACAGTCGGACGTCTGCGCGACGTCACATAAAGGGCTTATGTCACAACTCATTAATACAATAGCTCGGAGACATAAATTATCACAAGCATGAGACACAAAATAAAGTTAGTCCATCAACTGGAATAACAATAAATCTGAGATTTTACCGCTTGAGCTTGTTCACCGGGGGCAAGATTTTCACACGGATAGATTTGGATGTAAAGTCTACATTACTGATCATGGGTACGATGATTTGGAAAGAATTGACTCTGCAGAGTTTGTACTTAACCACAGCCAACGGATTTCAGTAGTCACGGGGACTAGTTCCGTCTACGGTGTTCTGGAAGGAACACGTCTAACCAGTACACACCCAATTTAACCATCCGAAGCCAGGGATCACCCTCGGCAACATTCAGGAAAAACCCTGAGTCGGGGAGGCTACAACCTCGCGTAGCATGGGATCAAATTTCTATACGCGCGCTATAAGGGGGTGCCCCCCCTCTCGGTCCCAACCGGAAACACCCATGCCCCCTGACCGAATGACTAGCTTTAATCCTGGGCCAAGGTACCATCATCCCGGCCTCTCTGTTTGGTGTGTACACGGAAAGAGGTTACCAACTTACTAAACCGTATCCTGGCAATGAGACATGTGGTAGCACGGAAAGGGGAAGGGACGATAACACGGCTCCAACCATGTTAACGTCGGAAAAGTCGGATGACACAAGGCTGGCATGCTACAACAGTACCACCTTGCTGCCCTTCATGTCACCACATGATTAGGCCACCTCTCATCAGAGGTCATCGCAACTTTGGAACATGCGGGAAAAGATCGATAACGTGGCTCCAACCACGTTAACGTCGAAGAGAGTCGGATGACGCAAGGCTGGCATGCTACAACAGTACCACCTTGCTGCCCTTCATGTCACTACATGATTAGGCCACCTCTCATCAAAGGTCATCGCAACTTCGGAACAACCGGGTCGTTGCCTTACGAGCAACGAGATATTTACCGACACTCATATGCCACACACAAACTTTCACATGAACATGCAAAACATCTGCCATATCAAATGTTCAAACATGCTTGCCTGGTTCGGAGAAGTCGGAGTCTAGCTCGGCGAAGTTCGCGGCTCCGTCACCTCTCCCGGAACCTACGGCAATCACGAAACGGGTACTAACGTGAAAACCAACACATGCACAGAAACTTTGCCAAATATTTTTCAAATAAATCCCATAAAAAACTAGACAAAATTTGGAGATTGACAGAAAAAGAATCACTCAAAAATACCTTTTTATTAAAAAGTTATAAAGGTTTCTGTCCAGGGACTTATCTATAATGAAACAGAAAAGTTCCAGGGTTTTAACTGAGAAAACAGAAAACGGTTCGTTTGGAAATGTGCAAGCGCAAGAGAGAAGACGTACTTTGCCCGAAGGCGTCAACAGAAAACGGTTCGGGGAAATAAAACAGAGGCTGACACGCGGGGCCCGCATGTCAGGTTTGAAAGCTCGTCGGCGCCCGAAGACGGCGATGGACGCCGGCGTCGAACCACGGCGAGTTAGGAGAAACGGAGGGTACCAAGAGCTTCAGTGTCTTCTTCCGCGTCGGTGGGTGGTGGACTCGTCCAACGGGGAGCAACACGTCGATGGCGACACTATCTCCGGTGGACGGCGGTTCAGGTGAGGTTGGGGAACTCCGGTGGAGGGCTGCAAGGTACGAATTGAGGCGCGGGTCAGAACGGGTGATGCAAGGAGAAGCTACTGGCAAGAGAATGGGGGTTGTGGAGCACACACGGGGGCGAATTGGGCTGGATCCCATGGCGGATCGCGGCGGCCGGAGTCGAGGAAGGAGACCCCCTCCCGGCTCTTCCAGTGGCTGGGCGTGCTCTAGGGGAAGTGTAGGGCTGGTGGGTGCTCGAGTTGAAGCTCGGGGCCCCTATTTATAGGCAGATCGACGGGGTGGCCGTGAACGGAGAATCTCCGGCGAGCGATTACGGCGGAGCAGTGGGTTGGCAGGGGGTTTGAGCGGTCGAGCAGCATCAGTGGAAGTTACGGGACTCGTTTTGCAGCTAAACGGAGCTGGCCCTGGCGTAATGGCGTCTGCCCACGGTGAGGTGACCGCACGGGCTCAACGGCGGCAGAGAGCGCGCTCCGCGCCCTGGGGTTCACGACGAGAGCGGCAGCGCATTCGGGGGAGTGGACGGCCACGCGGCGGGCTCCGGTGGTTTGGGCGGCGCTGGGTGGAGTCGGCGGCGCCGTGTCTCCCGCTGGCGTCCGCAAAGCCGCCGCCGGCGTCGGTCACGGGGCGGCGCACCTTCTGCTGCTCGTCGCCGACGCCCGCAAGATGCCAGGCACTCGTGCGGTGCAGGAACAAGTGGGCGAGGACGAGGAGCAAGGCGACGCGAGGGTACTGGCGAGATCGACGCCCGTCTCTGAAGAAAACGACAATGAGCACTGACTGAACTCTGAAGTTAACTGAAACTTGACAGTGACTAAGCATTGCAGGTGTTCGACAGTAGGTTTTGGTAAAGAGATAAATTTTTCTGGAGCTGTAACTTGGTGAGCTGGTCACTCAATGCACCCAGAGGCTGCATGAATTTACTTGGAATTTTTGGAGAAGGTTTTGAATGAATTTCACCAAATTTGGCAAATCTGGTCCAAACTTGCATTTGATGTAGTTTGAAATTTTTGAACTGGAGACCAGTGGATCTTCATGGTTCTAGGTTGAGGGTTCAAAGGACTAGGAGGGGAAAGAAGTTTGGGGCCAAAATTCAAAACAGAATAAGGAGTTCCTTTGTAAATCTCCAAGTGCTATAAGAGAAGACAGAAATTTATTTGAATAGAATTTGAATGGAAATGATCACATGAGGAGGTTCAACTTGCTGGATTTGATGCAAATCATGATCCAAAGGTGAGGGAAGGGTTAGGAGAGAGGATTTGCACTAATGCCATGGCAAGAAGGAATAGTTGAAAGTGGCAAAGGACTTTCCAAAAGCCATAGTGCATTCTCAAAAATATTTCAAAGGTTATTTTCTCAAATGAAAAATATTTTGTCTTGAGTCCAATGAAAAGCAAGAACCTCCAAGACCAAAGGAGGATCTTGGGTGAATTCAAATAAAATTTTTGCCATAAAGAAAAATATTTGAGAGTGAGAGTTCTCTTGAAGAAAATTTTTAAATCACTCCCTTCAAGTCAAATAAAATCTTTTGAAAAATCCAAATAAAAACTTGGGTGTCACATGGACCATGTTATTCAGACACCGGAAGTGTTCCGGATAGTTTCGGGTAAAATCCGAGTGCGGGGGGGGGGGGGGGGGTTACCGGAACCCCCTGGGGGAAGTAATGGGCCACCATGGATCTTATTGGAGAGAGAGGAGGGCAGCCAGGGCAGGCCGCGCCCCCCCTTAGCAGTCCGAATTGGACAAGGGAAGGGGGGGCGCCCCCTTTCCTACTCCCTCTCCCTCTCCTTCCTTCCCCCTCTCTTCCTTGTGGAGGAATCCTACTAGGACTAGTAGTCCTAGTAGGAGTCCCTCTCCTTGGGCATGCCCCTAGGGCCGGCCGGCCTCCCCCTCCCTCCTTTATATACGGGGGCAGGGGGCACCCTAGAGCACACAAGTTTCTCTTAACCGTCCGCGGTGCCCCCCTCCACAGCTACACACCTTGATCATATCGCCGTAGTGCTTAGGCGAAGCCCTACGCTGGTAACATCATCATCACCATCGCCACGCCGTTGTGCTGACGGAACTCACCCTTGTCCTCAACTGGATCAAGAGCACGAGGGACGTCATCGAGCTGAACGCGTGCTGAACGCGGAGGTGCCGTACGTTCGGTACTTGGATCGGTTGGATCGCGAAGAAGTTCGACTACATCAACCGCGTTACTAAACGCTTCCGCTTTCGGTCTACGGGGTACGTGGACACACTCTCTCCTCTCGTTTCTATGCATCTCCTAGATAGATCTTGCGTGATCGTAGGTTTTTTTTTGAAATTACCGCGTTCCCCAACAGTGGCATCCGAGCCAGGTCTATGCGTAGATGTTATATGCACGAGTAGAACAGAAAGAGTTGTGGGCGATAATAGTCATACTACTTACCAACAACGTCTTACTTTGATTCAGCGGTATTGTTGGATGAAGCGGACCGGACCTACATTACATGATCGCGTTCATGAGACTGGTTATACCGACGTGCTTCGCACACAGGTGGCTAGCGGGTGTGTGTTTCTCCAACTTTAGTTGAATCGAGTTTGACTACGCCCGATCCTTGTTTAAGGTTAAAACAACACACTTGACGAAAAATCGTTGTGGTTTTGATGCGTAGGTAAGAACGGTTCTTGCTAGAAGCCCGTAGCAGCCACGTAAAACTTGCAACAACAAAGTAGAGGACGTCTAACTTGTTTTTGCAGGGCTTGCTGTGAGGTGATATGGTCAAGACATGATGTGATATAATTTGTTGTATGAGATGATCATGTTTTGTACCAGAGTTATCGGCAACTGACAGGAGCCATATGGTTGTCGCTTTATTGTATGCAATGCAATCGCCATGTAATTGTTTTACTTTATCACTAAGCGGTAGCGATAGTCGTAGAAGCAATAGTTAGCGAGACGACAACGATGCTACAACAGAGATCAAGGTGTCGCGCTGGTGAGATGGAGATCATGAAGATTCTTCGGTGATGGAGATCATGAGCACAAGATGATGATGGCCATATCATGTCACATATTTTGATTGCATGTGATGTTTATCTTTTATGCATCTTATTTTGCTTAGTACGGCGGTAGCATTATAAGATGATCCCTTACTAAATTTCAAGGTATAAGTGTTCTCCCTGAGTATGCACCGTTGCTACAGTTCGTCGTGCCGAGACACCACGTGATGATCGGGTGTGATAAGCTCTACGTTCACATACAACGGGTGCAAGCCAGTTTTGCACACGCAGAATACTCGGGTTAAACTTGATGAGCCTAGCATATGCAGATATGGCCTCGGAACACTAAGACTAAAAGGTCGAATGTGAATCATATAGTAGATATGATCAACATAGTGATGTTCACCATTGAAAGATACTCCATCTCACGTGATGATCGGACATGGTTTAGTTGATTTGGATCACGTGATCATTTAGATGACTAGAGGGATGTCTATCTAAGTGGGAGTTCTTAAGTAATATGATTAATTGAACTTTAATTTATCATGAACTTAGTCCTGATAGTTATTTTGCATGTCTATGTTATTGTAGATCAATGGCTCGTGCTACTGTTCCTTTGAACTTTAATGCGTTCCTAGAGAAAGCTAATTTGAAAGATGATGGTAGCAACTACACGGACTGGGTCCGTAACTTGAGGATTATCCTCATTGCTACACAGAAGAATGACGTCCTGGAAGCACCGCTAGATGCTAGGCCTGCTGCAGACGCTACTGATGACGTTAAGAACGTCTGGCAGAGCAAAGCTGATGACTACTCGATAGTTCAGTGTGCCATGCTTTACGGCTTAGAATCGGGACTTCGAAGACGTTTTGAACGTCATGGAGCATGTGAGATGTTCCAAGAGTTGAAGTTAATATTTCAAGCAAATGCCCGAGTTGAGAGATATGAAGTCTCAAACAAGTTCTATAGCTGCAAAATGGAGGAGAATAGTTCTGTCAGTGAACACATACTCAGAATGGCTGGGTACCATAACCACTTGACTCAGCTGGGAGTTAATCTTCCTGATGATAGTGTCACTGACAGAGTTCTTCAATCACCGCCACCAAGCTATAAAGGCTTTGTGATGAACTATAATATGCAAGGGATGAACAAGACAATTCCCGAGCTCTTCGCAATGCTAAAGGCTGCGGAGGTAGAAATCAAAAAGGAGCATCAAGTGTTGATGGTCAACAAGACCACTAGTTTCAAGAAAAAGGGCAAAGGAAAGAAGGGGAACTTCAAGAAGAACGGCCAGAAGTTGCTGTTCAGGAGAAGAAACCCAAATTTGGACCTAAGCCTGAAACTGAGTGCTTCTACTTAATGAAGCATAAGTCTGAAACATTTCAAAAGTTCAAAGAATTTCAGAGTGAAGTGGAAAATCATCATAACAAGAAAATAAAGTTTCTACGATCTGATCGTGGAGGTGAATATTTGAGTTACGAGTTTGTTCTTCATTTGAAACAATGTGGAATAGTTTCACAACTTACGCCACTTGGAACACCACAGCGAAATGGTGTGTCGGAAGGTCGTAACCGTACTTTATTGGATATGGTGCGATCTATGATGTCTCTTACTGATTTACCACTACCGTTTTGGGGTTATGATTTAGAGACGGCTGCAATCACTTTAAATAGGGCACCATCAAAACCTGTTGAGACGACGCCTTATGAACTGTGGTTTGGCGAAACCAAAGTTGTCGTTTCTTAAAGTTTGGGGCTGCGATGCTTATGTGAAAAAGCTTCAACCTGATAAGCTCGAACCCAAATTGGAGAAGTGCGTCTTCATAGATACCCAAAGGAAACTGTTGGGTACACCTTCTATCACAGATCCAACGGCAAAATATTCGTTGCTAAGAATGGATCCTTTCTAGAGAAGGAGTTTCTCTTGAAAGAAGTGAGTGGGAGGAAAGTAGAACTTGCTGAGGTAATTGTACCTTCTCCCGAATTGGAAAGTAGTTTATCACAGAAATCAGTTTCAGTGATTCCTACACCAACTAGTGAGGAAGCAAATGATGATGATCATGAAACTTCAGATCAAGTTACTACAGAACCTCGTAGCTCTTCCAGAGTACGGTCCGCACTAGAGTGGTATGGTAATCATGTTCTGGAAGTCATGTTACTAGACCATGGTGAACCTGCGAACTATGAGGAAGCGATGATGAGCCCAGATTCCGCGAAATGGCTTGAGGCCATGAAATCTGAGATGGGATCCATGTATGAGAACAAAGTGTGGACTTTGGTGGATTTTTCGGATGATCGGCAAGCCATAGAAAATAAATGGATCTTCAAGAAGATGACCGATGCTGACGGTAATGTTACTGTCTACAAAGCTTGACTTGTCGGAAAAGGTTTTCGACAAGTTCAAGGAGTTGACTACAATGAGACTTTCTCACCCGTAGCGATGCTTAAGTTTGTCCGAATCATGTTAGCAATTTCCGCATTTTATGATTATGAAATTTGGCAAATGGATGTCAAAACTGCATTCCTGAATGGATTTGTGGAAGAAGAGTTGCATATGATGCAACCAGAAGGTTGTGACGCCCCCGATTCAATCGTACACTAATCATACACGCAAACGTGTATGATCAAGATCAGGGACTCACGGGAAGATATCACAACACAACTCTAGACACAAATCAAAATAATACAAGCTTCATATTACAAGCCAGGGGCCTCGAGGGCTCGAATACAAGCTCGATACACAAGCGAGTCAGCGGAAGCAACAATATCTGAGTACAAACATAAGTTAAACAAGGATGCCTTAAGAAGGCTAGCACAAACATCAACAATCGAAGAGGCAAGGCCTCCTGCCCGGGACCTCCTAACTACTCCTGGTCGTCGGCGGTCTCCACGTAGTAGCATCCGTCGGCGATGGCATCTGGCTCCCAAGGATCCACCATCTGGTTGCATCAACCGGAAAGGAGAAAGAAGGGGAAAAGGGGGAGCAAAGCAACCGCGAGTACTTGTCCAAAGTACTTGCAAGCAACAGATCTATACTAAGTATGCATTGGTATCAAATGGAAGGGTTGTGTCTGTGGACTGAACTGCAGAAAGCCAGAATATGGGGGGAAGGCCTAGCCTATCGAAGACTAGCATCTTCAAGCAGCTCCAAGCATCTTGCAGCATGTAGAAGAGTACAGAATAGCAGTTTAATTAACAAGCATGTTGTAGCATTAATGCCCAGAGATCCTTCCTCGACTCCCTACGAGAAAGCAATCCCGGAGCCACATATCCATCACATATCATGTATCCATTTCTAGTTGTATAAGATCAGGATACAAGACTGAACGTCTGTTACCGTGGACACGGCTATTAATAGATAATCTTCCCTGCAGGGGTGCACCACTTTACCCAACACGCTCGATCACTCTGGCCGGACACACCTTTCTGGGGTCAATGCCCGGCCTCGGAAGATCAACACGTCGTAGCCCTACCTAGGCTCAACAGAGTGGTCCCCGCCGGTCTACATCCTAAGCACTCCCGGGTCTTGGGCCCATCGCTCGTTGCACTCCGGGTCATTGCGAGTAGGTTGGATACCAGCACCACCTCGGATGGCCAGCACGATCCGACCGTGCCGCAATGCTGTACTGGACGGCTGACAAAGCTTCAGCTGATACCACGACGTCGAGGCCCATAACTATTCTCGCGTGGTGGTTAGTGCGTAAAGGCCAAAGGCCAACTCAGGACAAATACCCAAACCTATTAGTGCATTATTAAAAGAGGTGATGGCTGCCGGGACAAGTCCGGAGCTATCACCCCCTCCTGGGTGATACCGCTAAATAGCCAGCCGCCACTGTAACTCCTCGGGTGCTCTCCGGGCCCGCCCGACTTTCACCAATGTCTCAAGTAAAGTCAAGGTAACCGTGTGTCCAGACATCAAGGGGAAAACCCGAGGAATCACCCCCGGTGGATTCCACTCAATGTAATCATCAAGGTGAACGTAAGAGGGACCACCCTCGAGGTTCACACTTGAGGTGTTGCACGACAGAGCCGTATCGGGAATGGTGAAAGAGGAAATCACCCTCGATGACCACGACCGAATAACTACACTACAGAATTATCATCAGGAGTGCGTTATGAGGGATCACCTCGGCACTCGATAGTAGCTCTGCAGAGTCAAGCAACAAAAGGGGCGTGATGTGATGTGAGGTGTCGGGCTCTGGTCGTTGATCATGTTGGTCGAGTCGTTGATGATGAAGCAGGGGCAACCAGGACACGGTGGTGGTCACTGATGGATCTCTAACCAACCTATACTAAGCAGTTTAGGATAAGCAGGTAGGTAACAATAGCAGGTACAAAAGGAGGCTATGCATCAGAATCGGAGCAATCAATAATAGTAGCAAAATCTAATGCAAGCATGAGAGAATGGAATGGGCGATATTAGGATGATCGAAGGGGGCTTTCCTGAAAGCTCCGCTGAAAGGGAAGAAGGGTCGTCGTCGACGTAGTCGATCACAGGGACATCAGCAGCGGTCTCGGGGTCCACCGAAGTGAAGAGGGGGGAAGAAACAGTAAATATAATGCAAACAGATGCAACACAGATGCATGACGGGGGTAACACGCAGGGCTAGGGGTGTTCTAACGCGGTACTACACGATACCGGCGAAGGGTGATAACATCCAGAAAGTTTTCCCGGAGTTAGGCATTTTCGGACAGACGAACCGGAGGGGAAAAGTTTGATGTTCGCTATGCTAGGGGTATGTGACAGATGAACGGAGAGCGTATTCCGATTCCTCACTTTGGAGCTAGGGGTATAAAACTTTTTCATCCGAGTTACGAATTATTTTATATGATTTTATATAGTTTTAATCAATTTCTAAAATTTCTGGTTTTATATTAATTTGTTTTAATCCGAGTTGATCAAGTCAACTTTGACTAGTCAAAATGGCAGGGTGTGGCCCACATGTTATAGGTTGTACCTAAACAATAAAATAAAACTAATCTAATTGAAAGGGACCCAGATGTCATCTACACATATTCTAATCAAGTAATTTAATTAACCTAACTATTACTAGACTAATCTATTTGGGCCAGCCATGCTGGGCACTAGCATGTTGGACGAACATGGTAGGCACGCATGCACGGGAGTGCACAGCGGCCATGCCCTACGGCGGCAGCAGCAAGCAGTAGCCAAGAGCAACAGCGGTAGGGATTAAGAACATCATCGATAGGGATTAGGAGCAGGGAGCAGCAGTAATGGCGGCATGAGCAGCAGCAAAGCAGCAGGCGCGCGCAGCAAGCGATGAGGAGTAGCAGAACGCAACAGCAGATCCTGCAGGAGGCACGCGGGCGCGGGCGCTCGCGCAGGGAGCGGCCGGCACGCGGGCTGGGCGCGGGGCAAGGCGCAGCTAGGGGAGCCCAGGGCGCGGCCACGGGCAGGGGGCGCGCCCAGGGAGGTCCGCGGGGCGCTGACAGCACATGGTGGGCGCGAGGTCGACGATGGCGTCCTACGGCCTCAACGAGGATAGATCGAGGACTGGAAGGGGGGAACCGGAGAAGAGGCTCACTGCGGGTCTGATGGCGCGCTCGAGGAGGCCGGTGAGGTTGTGGTGGTGTAGATCGACGACGATGACGTGCGGTGGCCGAAGCAGAGGAGATGAGGTTGATGGCGATGTCTACGCAGCTCCGCTCCTAGCTCCGATGCCCGGAACAGACGCGGACAAACGCGACGAACGTCCAGGACGTGCTCCTGGCCGCCGGAGAGGTCAGTGGACGCGTCAACGACAGCGAGGAAGCGGTGACTGCGTGAGCTTGCGAGCTCAAAATTGACGCACAGGAGAGAGGGGGACGATGGGGATCCTGAGGGGAATGAGAGAGGGCGAGCTAGGGTTTCAAGGATGCTACCTTATAGGCCGAGGGGGGGGGGCTCGTGGCGGCCATCCATGGCCATGGCACCGTGGATGCGTGCCACGCCCTCCCTGTCTCCTGTATAGAGGAGGGGATGAGGCGGAGGTGGGCTGGGCCTATACTATGTATGATGGGCCAAAGTGCACAGTAGATAGGTTCCTTCTTCATTTACTATTTTCTGTTTTCTATTTTTGTTTTGTAAAAGACACTGCTTGTATTTATTTAAGCTACCAAAAGATTTTGCAAAATATGGAACTTGGCCATATAAATGCCCTGTAATATTTGGCACTGCCATAAAATGGTTGGGGTAATATTTTAAGTCATTTGATTTTCGAATAAATGCAAAGGAACTAAAGTGGATGTTTTAGTCACTCCTTTTTGGTGATAACTTTTGAATAAGCAAGCAAGTGACCTAGTTTTTCTCCACCATAATTAACTATGGATTATTTTCCATCACATGAACTTTTTAGTTTTGACATTTGAAAACTTTAATTGTTTGACTTTATTTTAAATTTGAATTTAGAATTAGTTTGAATCAACGTGGGAGCTAGCAACAGTAAAAATGATGACATGGCATAATTAGCAGGGTATTACTGTAGCTTGATTATCCGGGCATGACAATTCTCCTCCACTACAAGAAATCTCGTCCCGAGATTTTAGGAGGTAGAAGGAAACAGAGCGGGGTATTCATCGAGAAGACGTTCCTCGAGTTCCCAAATGGCTTCATCTTCAGAAGGATTTGACCACTGAACTTTTAGAAATTTGATAGCCCTCAGAGGCTGCGACGTTCAGCTTGAACGAGAACGCAGGTCGGATGCTCTTTGTAAGTGAGATCATTTGGCATGGGTTGAGATTTATAAGCCATGGGGTTGTTTAAATAAGACTTGCGACTCAAGGCATCGGCCATGTCATTAGCCTTGCCAGGGGTATAAGATTTACCGTAGTCATAGTCTGAAATTGTTTCCATACATCATTGTTGACGCAGATCCAGATCTTGCTGAGTAAACAAATACTTCAGACTTTGATGATCGGTGAAGATCTCGCAACAAGTACTAAGAAGGAAATATCGCCACAACTTTAGTGCAAATTTAACTGTAGCAAGTTCAAGGTCATGGACTGGGTAGTTCGTCTGGAAAGAGATCTTGAAATCCCCAAATGACTGTAGCGTTTTCAATTCTCAGAAGAGGAGAAGCATTTTACGCAACCAAGGAATAAATCTGTGCTTCGGCATTCCGAACAAGATGAGCATGGTAGCTCACTATCTCATTTGAAGGATGTAGTATGGACGGCCTTAGTGGCGGAAATGATAGAAGCGGAATGTGCTTTCAACCATGCCGTTCCCAGAATGAGGTCAATATTGGAAGACTTCAAAACAATGGGGGAAATGGAATTCCAACCCTTCAAGTTCAACGGGGACGTTGTGACTAACCATAGTGGTTCGACATTGGCCCGTGGAATGCAGCTTGGAATTTCGGCCAAGTGATGGCGGTTCCAACCGGTAAGGAGCGCCTGTGGTTGTCCCACCATTAAGCAGCGGTACCTATCAGGTAGTAAGCCGCAAAGGTGACATAGTTGGAAGGGGCTACATCAGCAGACTCTAGCTCCAAAGTGATGTCACGGAGCTAGTCATCAGCAACAAGGGGCTGAGATGGCTGCGGTAGATGACAGGGTTGAGACGCGTGAAGTATTGCAGTGTCACTGGGGCTGGCTGTTGATTCATATTGGGGCGTGGGAACTGAGTCATGACTCGTACCATGAACTGGCGATTCAACATCAAACTATTGTATCATTCCGGCCATGTATTTGGGAGGTGGTGGATTGTTGCCACCACGACCACAACCAATGGGTCTAACCATCCTGCTTAAATGCAATAGGGGGTATTTTAGCAAGGGTTGGTGCAAGTGTATGGAGTCATTCATAATGTAAACTGAACAGTGAGCAAAGGCGCAGTATGTACCAAGGCAGTAGTCATTGAAGACATACAGATACATATGCGGAGCCAATCACACGTTGTTCGTATGAGTTCGGACAAGAGAAACATCATAGACATACTAGGCGGCACACATGCACGCGATGGAGGGCTACAACACTAGGACATAGTAAAGGCTACATCAACGTCGGAGAGAACCACTGGGGCGAGGGATTTGCAAGTGATGATGCAGGGTGCCCTCGATAAGAGGATCCTGCGGTTAGTGAATATTGTGAAGCAGATCTTGGCCCTCAATTCGAGAAAGGGGTAACACAAACCTCCGGGTGGATGTGATCACAAGAACCTAATGTTGGAGTTAGCAAAATTATTTAACCCGAATAGAAGAGAGATCAGAGTCCCAGAGTATAGACGAGGAGTAAAAGATCCTAATACCACCCAATGGTGACGTGGGCCTGTAAGCCACACAGCCATGTTAGTAAAATAGTTTCTTTAAAGACTAGACTCAACTTTGGCCAAGGAGTTGGAAAGGGGGATCCTACAGGTAGTCGGCTCTGATACCAACTTGTGATGCCCCTGATTCAATCGTACACTAATCATACACGCAAACGTGTACGATCAAGATCACGGACTCACGGGAAGATATCACAACACAACTCTAGACACAAATCAAAATAATACAAGCTTCATATTACAAGCCAGGGGCCTCGAGGGCTTGAATACAAGCTCGATACACAAGCGAGTCAGAGGAAGCAACAATATCTGAGTACAGACATAAGTTAGACAAGGATGCCTTAAGAAGGTTTGCACAAACATCAACGAACGAAGAGGCAAGGCCTCCTGCCTGGGACCTCCTAACTACTCCTGGTCGTCGGCGTTCTCCACGTAGTAGCATCCATCGGCGGTGGCATCTGGCTCCCGAGGATCCACCATCTGGTTGCATCAACCGGTAAGGAGAAAGAAGGGGAAAAGGGGGAGCAAAGCAACCGTGAGTACTCATCCAAAGTACTCGCAAGCATCAGGTCTATACTAAGTATGCATTGGTATCAAATGGAAGGGTAGTGTCCGTGGACTGAACTGCAGAAAGCCATAATATGGGGGAAGGAATAGCTTATCGAAGACTAGCATCTTCAAGCAGCTCCAAGCATCTCGCAACATGTAGAAGAGTAAAGAATAGCAGTTTAATTAACAAGCATGTTGTAGCATTAATGCCCAGAGATCCTTCCTCGACTCCCTGTGAGAAAGCAATCCCGGAGCCACATATCCATCACATATCATGTATCCATTTCTAGTTGTATAAGATCAGGATACAAGTCTGAACGTCCATTACCGTGGACACGACTATTAATAGATAATCTTCCCTGCAGGGGTGCACCACGTTACCCAACACGCTCGATCACTCTGGCCGGACACACCATTCTGGGGTCAATGCCTGGCCTCGGAAGATCAACACGTCGTAGCCCTACCTAGGATCAACAGAGAGGTGAAGGAAATATGCCCTAGAGGCAATAATAAAGTTATTATTTATTTCCTTATATCATGATAAATGTTTATTATTCATGCTAGAATTGTATTAACCGGAAACATAATACGTGTGTGAATACATAGACAAACAAAGTGTCACTAGTATGCCTCTACTTGACTAGCTCGTTGATCAAAGATGGTTATGTTTCCTAGCCATTGACATGAGTTGTCATTTTATTAACGGGATCACATCATTAGGAGAATGATGTGATTGACTTGACCCATTCCGTTAGCTTAGCACTTGATCGTTTAGTATGTTGCTATTGCTTCCTTCATGACTTATACATGTTCCTATGACTATGAGATTATGCAACTCCCATTTACTGGAGGAACACTTTGTGTGCTACCAAACGTCACAACGTAACTGGGTGATTATAAAGGTGCTCTACAGGTGTCTCCAAAGGTACTTGTTGGGTTGGCGTATTTCGAGATTAGGATTTGTCACTCCGATTGTCGAAGAGGTATCTCTGGGCCCACTCGGTAATGCACATCACTTAAGCCTTGCAAGCATTGCAACTAATGAGTTAGTTGCGGGATGATGTATTACGGAACGAGTAAAGAGACTTGCCGGTAACGAGATTGAACTAGGTATTGAGATACCGACGATCGAATCTCGGGCAAGTAACTGTCGGATGTGGGGTTCCGGCAAACCCTTGAGGTTCGAACACTGGGGTGCGCGCGAAGTCTTTCCCTCCTACCGATCTACGCCCTAGCTCGCAAAGATCTCGCGGACAAACTCGATGAACTCGCAACACAGAGAGACACGAGGTTTATACTGGTTCGGGCCACCGTTGTGGTGTAATACCCTACTCCAGTGTGGTGGTGGTGGATTGCCTCTTGGGCTGATGAAGAACAGTACAAAGGAAGAAAAGCCTCCTGAGGTTGAGGTGTTCTTGTGCTTTTCGAGCTTGAGCGGGCGAGGATTCGATGCCTCCTACTGTGGTGGCTAGACCAATTTATAGAGGCCCTGGTCCTCTTCCCAAATATCGAGCGGGAAGGGAGCCAACAATGGCGGGTGAATTTGAAGGGGGACAGCTAGTACAAGCTATCCTAACAAAAGCAGTCTTCGCCTGCGAAAAGCTCTAGTGGTGACACCGTCTTGGGCTCCATGACGACCTCCGTCTTGCCGTCCTCCTGGTCTTGGTCTCGTTGCACCAATATAGCAACCTTTGCCTGATGCCTCGGTACTCTTCGCCTGCGCTGGCCTACTTAGCACCAAAGAGGAAATAAGGAAGCTGCGCGCGCTGGCGCCCGCCTGGTGCCGTTCGTCATGGCTGACATCACGAGGGCCTCGTGAGGTTTTGCCCTGCCTTGATATCTCCGCTCCTCGCGAGCCTACCTGGTTAGGCTACACCAGAGGAGGTCTTGCGTCGTCCACCTCGCAAAGCTTGGACCCTCGCGAGGGTCTTGGATGGCTTGTTGATGAAGATGGGCGTACGGCCTGCTGGCTTAGCCACGCAGTGGGCCGCAGGCAGGCAAGTCTGGGGACCTCCATTCCCAAAACGCCGACAGTAGCCCCTGGGCCCAAGGTGCGCTCTGGCTTGGCTTCGCGGCGAAGCCAAGGGTCAAGTTCGGAGCACCGTGGGCCCCAAAAGCCTACGGCCTCGGTTGACGCATGGCGGTTGATTGGACGTGGGCGTCTCCGCTTCCCCATGCTGCCTTGGCAACTGCTTGACCTGACAAAAGGCTGGCGTGGGTAGTTCTTGCCTTCATTGCTTCTTCCTTGCCTTGCTCCAGATCCCCTTTCTTGCTCCTCGCCACCGCTACCTCCAGATCCGCTCCAATCTCATCCTTCACCAGCAATCCATGGCGCCGCGCAAGGTCAAGACTTCCTCAGCACCGGCTTGGTATGAGCGGCCCTGGAGGCGCCCACCGTCACGGAGAAAAGCCTCGCCTTCGTGTGCCTGCTGACGGCGGGCGAGAGCAATGAGTGGGGGGCGACCGAGCTCCGGCTTGCCTCCGACGTGCCGGAGCCCGAGGGAAGCACCTACTTCCCCTTCTTCTCGAGCAGCGTCGCAGTTGGGTTGGTTCCTCCCTTCTCTGATTTATTTTATGAGGTCCTCGACCACTACGGTCTGCAGGCGCTGCATCTCCATCCCAACTCTGTCCTCCTCCTGTCCATCTTCGCCTACTACTGTGAGGCGTACCTGGGCGTGATGCCGTCCGTGGTGTTGCTTCGCCATTTCTTCTTCCTTCGTGTCAGCGAGGATCACATCTCCGGATGCACTAACTTCGTCGCATGCGGCAAGGCCAACTCGATCTCGAGCACCGGGAAGAGGGCCGACAACATTCGATCCAAATGGGTCATGATGGATGCCCAGCGTGCTGATCCGCGCCTGGCGTTGCCGACGGAGGCGCCCCGGCAGGGCAAGGGGTGGCCCAAGGTCGAACTTGTCGACGAGCGGGCATCGTCAGTGTTGGGGCAGATGATGACCGACCTGAAGCCGGGCAACGCGAGGGCGGCCAAGATAACGGGGGCGATGCTCCTAAGGGAGTTCTTGATGCTGCGTGTTGCCCCACTCCAGGCGTGCGCGCGCCCCCTCTGGGAGCTTGAAGAAGAGGAGAACAAGACCTGCCTGAGGCCAGAGGACCTGCCTGGCGATGAATTGGAGGCCGTCCTACGCCTCATAGTCGGGGACAACCAGGAGTACCCGCCTAGCACCTTCGTTCCCCGATTCCAACGCAGGGACTGGGAGGAATTCGTCGCCTCCAGGCCTACTTTTGATGCACGCGGGCTGGTGCCGCCGGTGCTTCCGGGAGCTCCTACGGCGCAGAAACCGGTGGAGGTGTCTTCTGGCGAGTCCTGCAGAGAGGGGGAAGAGGAGGTGGACTCGGAGAAGACCCTGGAAGAGGTGGGGGAGACTTCCCCTCCGAGCAAGGCCGAGATTCTCCGTGCCCTTCCTGATGATGCCGACGCCGACGCCTTCCAAGGGGAGAGCGAGCAACCCCTCATCCCGACGAAGAGTAGGTTGTCGCTGGTGGCCCGAGGTGCCGCCTCCGCCTCGGCACCTCCTGGGGCTAACTCCGGTTCTGCCTCTGCTCCGCCTGGCGCCACCGGAGCCCGAACGCCCGCCCCTCAGGTCCCGAAGCTGTCAGGCTTCAAGCTTCTCAAGCGGTCAGTGGAATACGTCACAGTGGATCGGTAAGTGTCTTAAGCTTCGCCTTGTCCTTGCTTGTACTCGTTGTTTCCTGATACTCGCCCTTGGTTGATCCGGCCGACATCTTCGGCGAAGAAGAGGAAGGAAGACGCAGCGGCCGTGGCTCCCACGGAGAAAGGAGGCAACAGCGCTCGCATCTCCCCAGCCCGATCGTCCTCGCGAGGCCAAGAGGAGCATCGCCGCGTGGAATCAGCCCCCATGGCCCCACTGGCTCCGGAGGTGCCGGCGCTTGGCGCGGCTGATGAGGTCCCAGCTGCTCCGGGGTCCGCGGTCTCCCAAGCCCTGGTAACGATGTCGCTTCCTCCTACTACTGCACCTCCACTCCGTGGTCCTTCTGCTGTCTTGGAGCGCGCCCTTTCGGAGATGACCCAGCTGCAGGCGGATCTCCTGAGCGCGGACCCGTGCCTGGTGGCCGGGCGTCTGGAGTTGGCCTCTAGCTAGCTTCACTCCGACCTGGCGGTTCACGCGGCGCTGGGCCAGGCTGCTGCGGCTTCCGAGAAGGAGAAGCAAGGAGGCGCCAGCGCTGCAGCCGATCGTGAGGCGGTGCTGAAAGACGCCAAGGCCGCCCGTGACCGCTGCCAAGAGCTGGAGGGCGAGTTGCAGAGCCTGCGCGACAAGCACGCCGAAGAGGTACGATGCCGCCAAGCGAAGGAGGTGGAGATGAAGGCCCGGGAGGAAGCCGTCAAGAACCGTGATGCTGAGCTGGCGGAGCTGGGGAAGAAGCAGGCCGCCGAGCGCAACCGGTTGGAAGAGTTGGACTGGAAGATGGGGACGAGGGAGGCCGATCTTGATGCCAATGCATGAGTCCTGGCCGAAGACCGCGTGGCTTTCGCCGATCTCGAGAAGAGATCTCGCAAGGCGCTGAAGACGCTCTACGAGCACGGCCTGGAGAAGCCTCTGGACTCCGACGAGAACGGCCCGGCCCAGCTGCTTCCTCTCGTGGTGAAGGCGCTTGAGGAGGTCGTTGACGGTCTTGGTCCCATGGCAGAGGCAGAAGCTCGCGTCCTGTCTTCAGCCGCGCTGACTCGCGTCTTTAGCCACCTGCACCTTCGCGACCCCAACGCTTGCCTTGACGAGCTGCTGGAGCCTGTAGCTGAAGATCAATACGAGGCAGCTGCCGCGACCGTGCGAGATCAGGTGGGGGCCTTGCTGAGGAAGTTCCACGGCTTCGTCTCCGCTCCTCTGTCCGGCGATGTCGTCGACCTTGCAGCCGGTGGTGAAGGTGAAGACAAGATTGCTCACGAGGGAGCACCTTCCATGGGCGACGGCGACATCTAGAGGTGACACGCGCCCATTCTTCCCGTTCCATTCCTGCGACATGTATCAGGCCTCGCGGAGGCGTTTAGACTTTTCATTTGGTATTGTGAGGACAATATGCTTGTAATATTTGCTTCGAGATTTTGCAATTTCCTTCCTATTTGCTATGCGTTCTGCGTCGGCAGAGCCCGGCCCCGCGCATACCTCAACCGCCATTGGGCCGACCAGAGACTAGGACGGACCAAGGAGTGAGGGGCTACGTGACCAGTTAGGCTCCTGAGTCGTGATGCTCAGGAGTCCCCCTTGACGCGCAAACAACATATAGGGAGAGTTCGCGGGGATAGATTAATGTTCTATGTCGGCAGAGCCCGGCCCCGCGCATACCTCAACCGCCATTGGGCCGACCGGAGACCAGGGCGGACCAAGGAGTGAGGGGCTACGTGACCAGTTAGGCTCCTGAGTCGCGATGCTCAGGAGTCCCCCTTGACGTGCAAACAATTTCCATACCTGCCCTCGTCGAGGCCTCAGGAGGGGCGCGCGACGCCCAGGTCCGGGGACCTGGTTGGGTGGCGTGCGCTTGGGCGTGACCCGAGCGCAGCCCCCGTGCCCAGCCCCCTCGCGCGGCTCTCCCGAAGGGAGGCGTTGCAGTGAGGCTGGACGCTGAGCTCTGGGCTCCCTGAGGTTGGTACGACCGTGGGGCCGCCCTCAGTTGTTTATCACCAGCGCGGAGCATAGTGCTTCCGCTTGTGCACGGGCATATCCGCTTCTTGGCAGTGTCGACAGCCAGCGCGGAGCATGGTGCTTCCACTTGGGCGTGGGACGGGGGCCCCCCTCCGGGAGGAGCCCCCGGGGCGTGTACAGCCCCGCCCTGACACGTGGCTTGCACGGCAGGGCTGCGAGGTGTATCTGGGCACTCGTGAGCCAGCGCGGGACTCACGAGGCCCTACCTCAAGGCGGATTGCGCCTGGTCTTGAGTCTTGGTGACTGTATGTTCCTGCAAGGCGGTTAGATGCAAGTACTCTACGTCCTCAGATCCCGGCCCTCGAGCGAGCTCAGCCGCCACTGGTATGACAGGTCACGATGCTGTGGTCAAGGCCAGGGGTGAGGGCTGGAGAGCCAGTAAGAGCTGCTGAGTCGCGATGCTCAGGAGCCCCCCTTTTAACGCGCAAGCAGATTGCATAGGATGAACAGGCCCATGGCGGGCGGCAATCGAGCGGACGATAGCCGTTGGCAGGTTAAGCATGGAGAGCAGATCAGCTTAGGTAAATGCAGGAAGATACATGCCACTAGGTCCGGCCCGAGCGGCTTGGGGATGATGCAGCCCGAGGGGCGGCCCCAGCAAGATAAGCTAAAGACATAAGCAAAAGGGATACATGCCACAGGGACGGACCAATGTGGCCTGGGAATAATGCAGCCCGAGGGGCGCTCCCAGCTTAAACGAACTTGGAAGATGTCACCTGGTTCTGTAGACGAAGTAGAGTTGGTGCAGCTGAAGGCGGGCGCTGAAGAAAGGACCCCTCATGAGCCACCGGGACCGTGAGCCTCGGGAGGCTCTGGGGGCTCGGGAGGTTCCCTGAAGACCGTCTCCATCTCCTCCAGGACGGCGTACCTGGCCTCCTGAGCCGCCAGGACTTGCCGCATGTTGCGCTGATAGGCCGACACCGCGCTCGGCAAGCCGAAGGGCATGCGAACGTAGCTGTGTGGTGGTCCTTCGCAGCGGCCCACACGCGATGGCCAGAAGCGCTCCTGAGATGCGGCCCTGTTGAGCCCAGGGATGTCGATGCAGACACGCAGCCCAGCATCCTCGCGAGGATGCGGAGCTGCGCCTCGTGAGCGACGGTCGCCGCGCATGGCCCTTGCATCTTGCAGTTCCTGAGTGGTCTTGGTGATGAACTCCTGGGTGGTGGGCACTCCTTGGCCTGTGCTCTCCTGAGGGACACGTGCCGCGAAGCACGCCTCCAAGTGGTGCCCAAGCGCCTCCCTCGTGAGGTTGGCAAGGTCTGAGGCCCTCCAGAAGAGAGCCCCCGAGCCCTGCCTGAGGAGGGCGCCGGGCGCGCCTTCCTATGCGATGAAGGGAGGTGCCCCTGGAGCAGGCGCTGATCATGACGAGGCTCCTGCCGCGGCGCCATCCTCCTGAGGTCCTGCATGGCGCGGCTTCTTCTTCTTGGGGATGGCCTCCGGAGGGCCTTCATTTCTGCTGTCGGGGTCGTCGATTGCTGCAGCTTGAAAGGCGCGCTCGAGGGAGCACACCGCATCCCTCTCTTCACACGGGACCGTGATGATTCCTCCATTTCCTGGCATCTTGAGAACGTTGTAGTCGTGATGAGTGACTGCCATGAACTTGGCCAGGGCGGCATTGTACGGCAGGCGGATGTGCGCGACGTCGAAGTCGATGAGCTCGGTGCGGTAGTTCTTGCACTCCCCGAAGGTGACAGGCAGGCGGACTTGCCCTATCGGTGTGGTGGAACCGTCGGTCAGTCCCGAGAAAGGCTTGGTGGGCTCGAGATGTTCATATGGCACTTGGAGGTTGTCGAACGTGTCAACGGACAGGACGTTGAGCCCTGCGCCGCCGTCGATGAGGGTCTTGGTGACCTGCACATTGCTGATGACTGGGGAACACAACATAGGGAGGGCGCCAGCGGTGGCTGCGCACTTGAGCTGATCCGCCGAGTTGAAAGTGATGGCGCATTTGGACCACATGAGCTTGAACGTGGCTTCAAGCTTGGGGAGCACCGCGTTCACCTCGTGAGCGAACTGTTTGAAGATGCGCTGAGAGGCTGGGGCCTGGGCACCGCCCAAGATGCAGGCGATCGCACGCGGCTCCTGGAAGCCCCCAGCCCCCTCGTCCTGGTGGTGGTCGTCGTTCCTTCTTGTTGGCGGCAGCGGGGGAGACCGGTGTTGCCCTGGGGGCGATCCTCACGAGGCGGGTCCCTCGAGGCGCCCTCGCGAGGTTGGTCCTGCCTGCGGTCCTCAAGAGGCCGGTCGCGCCACTCCTGGCGCGGGCCACTGTCGTCCCAGCGTCCGCCTCCACGTCCTCCTCCGCGGTCGTAGCCCCGGTCGTTGCGCTCGGGGCGTCGACCGTAGCGTCCTTCCCGTATGGCTCTGAGCTCTTGACAGTCGCTGGTGTTGTGGGTGTTCAGGTTGTGGAAGGCGCAGAACGGTCGACCGTTCTTGGATGATTCGGGCTGATCTCTGCCCCGATTGGTGTCGGGCTCCGCTGCGAGCACGACCACCTCCTTGCGCTTCATGTCCTTGGCCTTGGCCTTCTTCTCCTCCGCTCCTGCGGCTGGCAGCTCAAGGAGAGAAAGGCGCAACTGCTCGGCTCTTGCACACTTGGTCACCAGGTTGAACAGCTCCTGAGAGGTGCAGAGCTCCTCGTGGATGGCGAGCTCTTCCTTCATCTTGACGTCACGGACGCCGTCGGAAAACGCGGAGATGATGGCCTCGTCCGTGACCTTGGGGATCTTGAGGCGGGTGTTGTTGAAGAGCTGAATGTACTTCTGGAGGGTCTCTCCTGGTTGTTGCTTGATGCGGCGTAGATCACCCGCGGCCGGCGGGCGGTCGCGAGTGCCCTGGAAGTTGGCGACGAAGCGGCCGCACATCTCGTCCCAGGAAGAGATCGAGCCGTGCTGCAGGTTCAGGAGCCAGGAGCGGGCTCCATCCTTGAGAGCCTTGGGAAACCAGTTCGCCATGACTTTTTCGTCGCCGTTGGCCGCTTCGATGCTCAGCTCATAGAGCTGCAGGAACTCCGCGGGGTCGGCGGTGCCGTCGTAGCGAGGAGGCAGATCCGGCTTGAACTTGCCCGGCCAGGCGACGCTACGCAGCTCGGGGGTGAAGGCGCGGCAGCCAGCCGTGGTTGCCGGGGCCCGCTTCGGAGGTGGAGCTTGGTCTTGACAAGGTCCACGCCGCGCCGCTGCGGGTGGTGCGCGGTCTTGGCGAGGTGGCGCGGGGAGCGCAGGTGCAACTTCTCGCGGCCGCGAGATTTCTTGGCAGCTTCTCTCTTCGCGCGCGGGCGTCGGGCGTGGTGGATCATGCCGCGGTGTCGCGCGCCTTGGTGCCAAGGCTCCGTCTTGGGGCTGAGGTGGTGGAGGCATGCCATGAGCCCCGTCGCCCGCAGCTGGTTGAGGGGGGCAGAGAGTGGGACGGCGCCGGAGAGCCCCCTGCGGCGCGGACGAGCTCGGCGACGCGATCGAGCCACTCCTCGTAGAGGTCGTCGACGGGGCGGTAACGCAGGAGCTCGTTCGCCGCGAGGAGCGCGGCCCGTGACTCCATGGGAGTGCGGTGCGCGTGGGACGAAGAACCGGCAGGGGTCATTGATGGAGTAGCGGTGCGGCCGTCCTGCCGCACCGAAGGATACAGCGAGGACGCCTGCTGCTCGTTCCCCGCCGGCCGGTGGCAGCGTTGGCAGCAGGAGACGGAGAACGATGAGGGGGCCCGCCGACGGGAGCCGTCTGAGCGACGCGGGCGGTGAGGGCAGCCCGACGCTCAGCTCGGGCACGGCGAGCGTCCGTCATGGAGACGACGGAGCGACGGAGCGACGAACTGATGGAAGGGAAGCTACGGCGCACCCCTACCTGGTGCGCCAAATGTCGGATGTGGGGTTCTGGCAAACCCTTGAGGTTCGAACACTGGGGTGCGCGCGAAGTCTTTCCCTCCTACCGATCTACGCCCTAGCTCGCAAAGATCTCGCAGACGAACTCGACGAACTCCCAACACAGAGAGGCACGAGGTTTATACTGGTTCGGGCCACCGTTGTGGTGTAATGCCCTACTCCAGTGTGGTGGTGGTGGATTGCCTCTTGGGCTGATGAAGAACAGTACAAAGGAAGAACAGCCTCCTGAGGTTGAGGTGTTCTTGTGCTTGTCGAGCTTGAGCGGGCGAGGATTCGATGCCTCCTACTGTGGTGGCTAGACCTATTTATAGAGGCCCTAGTCCTCTTCCCAAATATCGAGCGGGAAGGGAGCCAACAATGGCGGGCGAATTTGAAGGGGGACAGCTAGTACAAGCTATCCTGACAAAAGCGGTCTTCGCCTCCGAAAAGCTCTGGTGGTGACGCCATCTTGGGCTCCACGATGACCCCCGTCTTGCTGTCCTCCTGGTCTTGGTCTCGGTGCACCAATATAGCAATCTTTGTCTGATGCCTCGGCACTCTTCGCCTGCACTGGCCTCCTTAGCACCGAAGAGGAAATATGGACGCTGCGCGTGCTGGCGCCCGCCTGGTGCCGTTCGTCATGGCTCACGTCACGAGGGCCTCGTGAGGTTTTGCCCTGCCTTGATATCTCCACTCCTCGTGAGCCTTCCTGGTTAGGCTACTCCAGAGGAGGTCTTGCGTCGTCCGCCTCGCGAAGCTTGGACCCTCGCGAGGGTCTTGGATGCCTTGTTGATGAAGATGGGCCGTACGGCCTGCTGGCTTAGCCACGCTGTGGGCCGCAGGCAGGCAAGTCTGGGGACCCCCGTTCCCAGAACGCCGACAGTAACATACCAATGACAAAGGGAACAACGTATGTTGTTATGCGGTTTGACCGATAAAGATCTTCGTAGAATATGTGGGAGCCAATATGAGCATCCATGTTCCGCTATTGGTTATTGACCGGAGACGTGTCTCGGTCATGTCTACATAGTTCTCGAACCCGTAGGGTCCGCACGCTTAAATTTTGATGACGGTTATATTATGAGTTAATGTGTTTTGATGTACCGAAGGTAGTTCGGAGTCCCGGATGTGATCACGGACATGACGAGGAGCCTCGAAATGGTCGAGACATGAAGATTGATATATTAGACGACTATATTCGGACACCGGAATGGTTCCGGGGGTTATCGGATATGTACCGGAGTACCGGGGGTTACCGGAACCCCCCCGGGGGTTTAATGGGCCTACATGGGCCTTAGTGGAGAAGAGGAGGGTCGGCCAGGGCAGGCCGTGCGCCCCCTCCCCCTCTATTCCGAATTGGACAAGGAGGGGGGGCACCCCCCTTTCCTTCCTCTCTCCCTCCTCCTTCCCCCTTCTCCTAATCCAACAAGGATGGGAGGGAGTCCTACTCCCGGTGGGAGTAGGACTCCTCCTGGCCGGCCGCCTCTCCCCCCTTGCTCCTTTATATACGGGGGCAGGGGTACCCCATAGACACAACAATTGATCATTGATCTCTTAGCCGTGTGCGGTGCCCCCTCCACCAGAATCCACCTCGATAATATCGTAGCGGTGCTTAGGCAAAGCCCTGCGTCGGTAGAACATCATCATCGTCACCACGCCGTCATGCTGACGAAACTCTCCCTCAAAGCTCGGCTGGATCGGAGTTCGAGGGACGTCAGCGAGCTGAACGTGTGCTGAACTCGGAGGTGTCGTGCGTTCGGTACTTGATCGGTCGGATTGTGAAGACGTACGACTACATTAACCGCGTTGTGCTAACGCTTCCACTTTTGGTCTACGAGGGTACGTGGACAACACTCTCCTGTGACACCCAAAAATTTATTTGGCTTTTTCAAAACTATTTTTTGATTTAAGAGAGGTTATTTAAAATTTTCTTCTAAAGAACTCTCCCTCTCAAAAATTTTCTTTTGTGACAAATATTTTTGTTTGGATTCAACCAAGACTTGATTATTGGTCTTGGAGGTTTTTCATCTCATGATTGGCTCAAATGTTTTTGATTTGGAAAAAGAATATTTTTGAAAATCTTTTAAATAGCCCTATGGCTTTTGGAGTGATCTTTTCCCCTTTCAAAAATCCCTCATGCCATGACCCAAGTGGAAATCCCCTCCCATAAGCCTTTCCCCATCTTTGGATCATGATATACTTCAAATCCAGCAGTTTGAACCTCCCCATAAATTTCTCTTCCATTTATTTTCTTATCAAAAATATTTCTGCCCTCTACTTTGGCTACTGGAGGTTTACAAAGGAGCTGCCCTTTCTGCTTTGAGTTTTGCCTCCAAACCAATTTCCCTAGCTAGTCCTTAGAGCCCTCAACCAGGATCCATGAAGATCCAATGATCTCCAGTTCAAAATTTTCAAATTGTGCTTGCTGCAAGTTTGGACCTTATTTGCCAAATTTGATGAAATTCATTTGAATTCTCCTCCTAAAAATCTGAGAAAATTCAGGCAGCCTCTGGGTGCATTGAGAGGTCACCTCACCAAGCCCCAGCTCCAGAAAATTTTTCTTCATGCCAAATCATTTCGTCGAACACCTGATGGACACTGTTTTTGTCAAGTTCAGTTTTCAGAGTAACAGTTTCAGTAAACTGCTGTCGTTTTGTTCAGAGACCGATGTCGATCTCGCCAGTACTGCGGTGGCGCCTTGCTCCATGTCCCCTCCTTCTTATCCCTGCGCCGCACGATCGTCTGGAGGCTAGCTGGCGTCGGCGACGAGCAGGCGGAGGTGCGCCACCCCGTGAGTGACGGCAGCGGCGGCTTTGCGGCTACCAGAGAGAGGCGCAGCATGGACGGCGCCGTCCAGCGCCGCCCAAGCCACCGGAGGCCGCCGCGTGGCCACCCACTCGCCCGTGTGCGCTGCCATCCTTCGTCGTGAACTGCTAGGCGCGGAGCGCGCTCTCTGCCGCCGCCGTGCCCGTACGGCCGCCCCGTCGAGGATCGGCGCATTACGCCAAGCCCGACCGAGGTTTAGTGGGGGAACGGCACCAGTGAACCTCCCTGATATTGCCTGGCCACTTAAACTCCCTGCCCAACCCCTGCCTCGCCGTAATCGCTCGTCGGAGCTACCCCATTCATGGCCACCCCCTCGGATCGCCTATAAATAGAGGCCCCGAGCTCGAACTCGAACCCACACCACCTCTGCACTCCACCAATACCACGCCAAGCCACTGGAAGAGCCCCAGGGGAGCCTTCTTCCCCAACTCCGGCCGCCTCGACCCGCCACGGGATCCAGCTCGATTCGCTCCCGTGCGTGCACCTCTACCTCTCAGCTCTTGCCAGTAGCTTCCTAATACATCCACTCTCCTGACCCGCGCTTCAATTTGGAGTTTGCAGCGCCCACCGGAGTACTCCACCATCGCCCGAACCACCGTCCGCTGGAGAAAGTGTCGCCGTCGACGTGGTGCTCTCCGACGACCAAGTCCACCACCCACCGACGCGGAAGAACACCCTGAAACTCTTGGTACCCTCCGATCTCCCTGCCTCGCCGTGGTTCGACGCCGGCGACCACCGCAGCCTTCGGGCGCCGGCGAGCTCCACTGGAGTTTAAACCTGACGGGTGGACCCCCCCGTCAGCCTCTCTTCTTGTCCCCCCTCGAACCGTTTTCTGTTGGCGCCTTCGGGCAAATACGTTTTCTATTTGGGCTGGCGCATTTCTTTCCGAACCGTTTTCTGTTTTCTCAGTTAAGTCCCTGGTTCTTTTCTGTTTCATCACAGATTAGTCCCTGGACTAAAACCCTTATAACTTTTTAATAAAAGATGATTTTTGGTTGATTCTTTTTCTGTCAGTCTTATATTTTTGTCTAGTTTTTTATAGTATTTATTTGGAAAAATTTTGGAACAATTTTTATGCACGCGATGATTTTCACGTTAGTGTACGTTTTCTCTATACCGTAGGTTCCGGAAGAGGTGACGGAGCCGCGAACTTCGCCGAGCTAGACTCCGACTTCTCCGAACCAGGCAAGCATGTTTGAACCTTTGATATGATAGGTGTTTTGCATGTTTGCTTGAATGGTTTGTGCATGGCATAAGAGCATCGGTGAGTATTACGTTGCATGCAAGGCAACTGACCGTGTGTTTCGAAGTTATCATGATCTCTGATGAGAGATGACCTGATTATGTGGTGACATGAAAGGTAGTAAGATGGTATTGTTGTAGCATGCCAGTCTTACGTCATCCGATAAACTCCGACGTTAACGTGGACTGAGCCACGTTACCGTTCTTTCCCTTTCGTGCTACCACATGTTTTCTGCAAAGAATACGGTTTAGTAAGTTGGTAACCTCTTTCCGTGTACACACCAAATGGAGGGGCCGGGATGAGGGTTCCATGGCCCTGGATTAAAGCCAGTCATCCGGTCAGGGGGCATGGGTGTTTCCGGTTGGGACCGAGAGGGGGGCACCCCTTAGAGCGTGCGTATATAAATTTGATCCCATGCTACGCGAGGTTGTAGCCTCCCCGTCTCAAAGTTTTTCTTGAACGTTGCCGAGGGTGATTCCTGGCATCGGAATGTTGAATGGGTGTGTACTGGTTAGATGTGTTTCTCGTAGAACACCGTAAACGGAACTAGTCCTGGTGACTATTGAAATCCGTTGGCTGTGGTTAAAGTACAAACTCTGCAGAGTCAAATCCTTCCGAGTCATCGTGTCCATGATCAAGGACCATGGGCAGTATATCCCTATCTATGTCAGTCCTTGTGATAAATCCCAGGTGAACAAGCTTAAGTGGTAAACCCGGTTGCATTGTTATTCCTGTGGATGGACTAACCTTTATTTTATCTCGTACCTGAATATCCCCTTGCAATGATTTCTGTTCATGAGCTACTGTAATATTAAGTTGTGAAATATAAGCCCTTTATGTGATGTCGCTTAGACATCCGACTATGGCACGCTTGTCATTTACTTTCAATATAAGCCCTTTATGTGATGTCGCTCAGACGTCCGACTGTGGCATGTCCTTTATTTACTTTTGATATAAGCCCTTTATGTGATGTCGCTCAGACGTCCGACTGTGGCACTCTTGTCATTTACTTTCAATATAAGCCCTTTATGTGATGTCGCTTCAGACGTCCGACTGTGGCACGCACTGTCATTTATTTTCCATTATAAGCCCTTTATGTGGTGTCGCCCTGACGCCCGACTGCGGCATTGTTATTTCATTTGTATCCTTTCGAGGAGTCATTCAGACACTCGATTGGCCTTCAGTATTACTTTGGGATTTTTTTTGACTGGGAACTGTAGGGGAAACCCCCACAGCATATCATCACTTTATTGAGTAAAAGAGTTACAGTACAAGTATAAAGGAGGATTACAAGAGGTAATCAAAGTAACTAGGGGAAGAAGGAGAAAAAACAAGTTAAAAGGTACAAGTTAAAAAGATACAAACTATTGGCCTCAAGGTGGCAGAAATGAAATCCAGCGAAGAAGATCATCTTTGAAGGCAGCTTTCATTCTATATTGCATTAAAGTGATGTCATGGATGAAAGCAGATCTCCATCTATTAAATCTAGCCCTCTCATGCCTGAAGACCTTAGCATTCCTGATGATCCAGATATTCCAGCAAGCAATGAACACCACTTCAGTGAAGAAGGGCTTCCTAAAACTCCTGCTAGCATTAAGAACCAGATGAGCCATGGAGTCACCAGAAGCCCAATCAATTTGTAGATAGTTCCAAACTCTGACACTAAAGTTGCAATTGAAGAACAGATGATCCCTGGTTTCCCTAGTCTGCAAAGGACAAAGAACACAGTTTACTCCATCCTCCAAATGCCAGTGTCTCCTATCCACCATGTCCTTGGTGTTCAACCTGTCCATAATAAACATCCAAGCAAAAACTTTGATTTTCATTGTACAAGAGGACTTCCAGATCCAAGCAGTCAAAGGGTTGAAAGATGCTGAATCAAAAGTGTGGGAGTAAAACAACTTTGGTGAGTATCCCTTTGCAGTGCCCTTCCAAAACCAAATATCCTTGGACCCAGGTGTTCTATTAAGGCCACCCAACATGGACTGGAGAATATTCAGATCATCAAAAGCCTGGCTGGACAAAGGAAGGTGGAAGTGCTGGAAAATGTCTTGAGAGTCCAAGAACTCAAGAACAGTGATCCAGGGGTCCTTAACATAGGAATAGAGCCTGGGAAATCTGAGTTGGAGGGTAGACACCTGACCATCCAATTGCAAATTATCTGACCACATGAGAGCAGTGTCCCCTGCATTAATCTGAACCCAAGCACACTCCCTAAAATGATGCATGACCTTGCAAATATCCTTCCACCAGAAAGATCCACAATCAGAAGTTCCCTGGGGGACCCTATTATGATAGTAGGATTCCCAAATCAAAGAAACCCAAGGGAGCTCCTTTTTATTAAGGAAGTTATTCACATGTTTGATCAAAAGAGCGACGTTCTGAGAGCCAAGGGTTGAGAATACCAAGACCTCCCCTGTTTTTTGGCCTACATATAAGGTCCCACACAGCTAGGGATGGGGCAGGCTGACCCCTATTCCTCCTCCAGAGGCATTGTCTCTGGATTCTCTCCAATTGCTTAAGGATTCCAGCTGGGACAGCCAAACTGCACAGGAAGAAAATTGGCATAGATGACAGAGCAGAGTTAAGAAACTGCAGCCTTTCCCCCTGATTCAAAAAGGATGAGCTAGCTGTCATTCTCCTCTCCATGCAATCAACTAATGGCATAAAATCCATCATTTTAGGCCTAGTAGTTCCCACTGGCAACCCAAGATAAGTAAAAGGCATTTTCCCAATCTGGCAGCCAAAAGCAGAAGCTAATTCAGTCAAGGCAATAGTGTCCACATTGATGGGAATAATGAAGGATTTATGATAGTTCACATCCAGACCAGTGGACACAGAAAAGACCCTGAGCATGTCCTTGAGAGCTATGAGATGGTCCTTGACCGTAGGCAAGATGATAAGAGTGTCATCAGCATACTGAATCACAGGGTAATCCTGATCATGACAGGGAATTGGTAACTGAAGAATGCCCCTTCTGAACATGTCATTAATTACAGTCTGCAGGAGATCAACAGCTAGGACAAAAAGGAGGGGAGAGACTGGGTCACCCTGTCTGACACCCTTTTTGCACCTGAACTTCCTACCAGGGACTCCATTTAGCAAAACTGATGAGGTACCTGTGGATAGAAGTTGCTTCATCCAGAGGATCCACTTGTCATTAAAGCCCTGATATTTCAAAATTTGCACAATGGCCTCATGGTCAAGGGAGTCAAAAGCCTTTTCAAAATCCAACTTTAGAATCACAATACATCTCTTGGACTGGTGGCACTGGTGCAAATATTCAAAGGTCCACCCAATACAATCTTGAATTGTTCTACTTTTTATGAAACCATATTGGTTCTTGTGAACACACTGCATAGTCACCTCCTGAAACCTATTGGCAACCATCTTAGACAAGAACTTAAGACCCATTCCAGTTAAGGAGATAGGTCTGAAGTCACCCACCTCGTCAGGGGAGGGCTTCTTAGGCACCAGAGTTATGTAAGAGTCATTGATATTTTCCAAATGAGCAGTACCCTCAAAGAAAGCCTCGGCCAGTTCATAAAAATCATGTGAAATAATGTGCCAGCACTTTTTGAAGAAAAGACCATTAAAACCGTCTGGACCTGGAGCTTTATCAACTGGCATATGCTTGACAATCAAGTCCATTTCCTCCTTCTCAAAAGGCTTAGTGAGAGTGTCCAATCCCACAACTGGTTCAATGAGGGAAGAAAGATCAAAACCCATATTAATTCCCCTGGAAGAACCCAATCTGTTCTTAAAACAATTCCAGATAATACCCTCCATTTGTGAATGATCAGTCACCACCGTACCATCAGACAATTTTAGGCTAGCAATAGAATTCCTTCGATACCTCTCTGTGGCCATAGCATGAAAGAACTTGGTGTTCTCACCACCCACTTTTATGTATCTGATAGTACATCTTTTCTTCCAATAGAGGCATTGAAGGTGAAGTAATTTCTCAACATGGGTTTTGACCACTATCCTAAAATTAAATTCATGTCTGTAGAGAGGTCTATATTCCTCAAGCTCATCCAAGAGCAAGATAACACTATTGAATTTACAAATTAGAGTTTTCAGCTTGGAGATGTTCTTCGGCCATCTCTTTAGACACATCCTCAAGGACTTAAATTTGTCAGCTATCCTGGCAGTAATATGGCCCTTTCTGGAGTGTTTTTGCCATGAGGAATCAACACAGTCCATAAAACCCTCCAACTCCAACCAATAATTCTCAAACCTAAAGATGTTAGACTTGGGAATAGAAGTTTTGATTGTAACCATACATGGCACATGGTCAGAAGCAGTTCTGGCAAGAGGTATCACTTCAGTCATGGGATAATCAGATATCCAATCGACAGAAGTAAAGAACCAGTCAAGCTGCTCAAGGAGTGGAGAATCCTGCATATTGGACCAAGTGTAAGACCTGCCTTTGATGGGCAATTCCAAAAGGCCGAGGTGTCCAATAATCTCATTAAAGATGAACATGTCATTCAAATCACCACCAGGTAGATTTCTGTTATCCATAGAACGTAAGAAATTAAAATCCCCCAGTAACAGCCAATTCTCATCCACAGGAATGTTCAGGTGATACAGCCAGGATACAAAATTGTCCCTAGCCTCCCCCTGACAAGGACCATAAACCACCACAAGAGTCCACCGCTCATTGTTTTGCCTGGAAACAAACTCAATCACCACTGCAAATTGTTGGACTTGCAATAAAGTCCCACCAAAAATAGACGAGTTCCAAACAACTAGAATTCCACCAGAAGCCCCCAAGGAAGGACAGAAAGCAAAGCTGTCAAATCTCTTGGGGCAAAAACTTTTAAGCATTCTGGAATTGAAAGAAGCACATTTAGTTTCTTGCAGACAAGCAATAGCACAGTGACTTTCGTCAATCTTTTGTCTAACAACTCGTTGCCTAGCCTCAGAGTTTAAACCCCTGACGTTCCAGCACAGGACATTCCAGTTTCTACAGTTATTATTCATAAAGGAATAACATAACCAAGTCTCCCATGCATATGACACACAGTGTCAGAGGCCCAAAAGCACATAAAAGTTCCGAACCAACATTATTACATATCCAAGGATCAGAAAATGAAAACCAAACGCATAAAGCAGATTTATGGGCTTGCCAGACCCAGCAGCAAAAGAGCACACTATTCATTGGAAGCTTGAGTTGCAGCAGCAGCAGGGTCCACCATAAGTGCATCCTCCGAGAGTAGTGTTGCATCAATCTCTAGCTCCTTGCCAATAGCTTGTAGATGACTGATGGGAGTAGGTGGAGGAGCGTCTCCAAGTGCTGGGTCATCAGACATCTCTGCAGAAAGGGGCTTGGCCTTGGGCTTCTTCTTCTTGGGCTGCAGAACTAGCTCATGAAAAGTGGGCTTAAAGCCATCCCGCTGGGCCGAACTTCTGGTACACCTTCGAACAGATGTATCAACAAGAGGCGTTGGCGCCAGAGTTTTGCGTGGCCTCCTCGTAGGTGCAGGAGAAGGGACAACAGGCGCAACAATTTCAGCATCATCAACAAACAAAGCTCTAGCCACAGGTCGAGCAGGTGCCGGCTCCTTCCATGTCAGTAAAGGAAGATCATCCTGCTGGAACGCAAAGTCCCAGTTTCTCTTGGCCAAAATTACAGGCGACAGGGGTTTGGGCAGCAGAGGTTTTGGCACTTCGAACGTCAATGGAGCATTCAGCAGGTTTTCAAAAGAGCGCCTCCAAATCATTTCAGGGGGCAGAGGGGGACCAAAGGGGATCTTAACCACAAGCGGGTCCAGAGCTTGGACATCAAAAGGAGGAGGTTGATAAACCACAATAGCCCAATTACTAGCATCCTCCAGGTCTGGTGCAATCTCCATCAAATCATACAGGTTGTCCTGAGGAGCCCCATCAATGAGAACGATAGGTGCAGGGGGCACCTGAGGTTGAGCTTCAGAACTTTGGTGAGCAGAACTGGGTTGAGCCGAGGCATTCAACACCACAGATTCTTGATCGTCGACTGCAGGCACAGCAACAGGTTCCTCCCAGTTTCCCCAATTGTCCTCATGCACCTCATTATGTGCAGGTTCAGGCGGAGGTGGCGGCACATCATTCCACCCCAGAGCCGGGAATGGAGGCAAAATAAAAGGTGGCATCTCCGGGAAGGGAACACCAGGCAGAGGATGAGGATTGCCATTGATGGGCATCCAGTCTTCATCCTGGGGCATCTGTTCAGCAAAATTTGCTCCAAGGATATACAGAGGCGCCGTCCAAGACACCCGAGCACCATCCCAGGCAACATACTCCATGAACACTACATCTCGAGGTACCAAAATATCTTCTGGAAAAGATGCAAAGACCAGAGTGCGCACAAGGTATGGACCCTCACTAATCCAATGATGAAACTTCCCAAAAGTGTTGACCGCTGCCCGAATGCTATCCGTATTGCGAAGATCAAGTGGGATCCCCAAGAACATGAGCAGACCCTGACGGAAACCCTGAGCACCTCTAAAAGATCCCCCCTCATCATGTTTCATAAAACGCACGAAACGATCGTTGCCAATAGGTTGGGGCGGCATCTGAAGAAGAGAAAACCTGACTGCAGCATCCCGAAGCTCAAAAAGACCCACCGATCTAATCCAAGGCTGAGCAGACCTCACCAAGACCCCATGAGCTTGCAACCATTGAACCACTTCCTCTCTAGCAGCACCAATCTGATCGGGAGGGGGATGGGCATTACCTCAGCAAGCATAAATTCCTCATGGCGGCGCACAAGTGGGGTATGTGGCGTCACGTAGGTCCGAGGCAAACGAGCATCTCCACCATCCACAATGTGATGGCCAGCCGGCACATACAGCAAGGGGTCGAGAGGGAAGTTGGCCATCGGAGGGGAACAGCCCGGGCTGGAAGTAGACGACGAGAACTTCGGCGGAGGAGGGGTCTCAGGCGGCACGGTCGAAGGTGTTTTGGGACCAGGACTGATGGAACAAGGCGAAGGAGTAAATGCGGAAGTGCAAGAGGAGTCCAAGTTTGGTAAAAGCTATGTCAGAGAGATATTCTCGGTGGAAGCTGGGCGATCCTCGGGAGTTGCAACATTACCGGGTTTTGGTTTCCAAAACAAACCCAAAATCCTTGCAAACTTGTTACAGTCCTTTTTACCATGCCCCACCCGCAAACAAGAGGTACAACGTAGTTTAGACGTGCACGCCACAGCAAAATGACCATTAGCCAAGCAAAACTGACACGTTAAAATTTCGTCCACCATACCCGAAACCAAGTTATCAAAATCTTCTTCAGCTTGCTGAGAGGAAGGAATGGAAGGCCCATAAGATAAGCCCGGCTCCTCCAGGACCGAGGAACGTGAAGATGACGGCCCAACATGGGATGGCACGTCCACATTCGGAGAACCAAAAATTCCGCCCGAGATAGATGGCTACCCATCCGCAGCTGTTGGAAGATCCCTAACCGTTCCGAAAGCAATGGAGGGGGTAGTCGACGTCCATCGGAGTTCAGCCGGCGGCGGGGGGTGGATGACCACCCTCTCATGCGCCGAAAGCGTGTACCCCGCCTCCTCAACAGTCTGAATGCAATTTTGCGTGGCCGGATAACGATAACCACGACAAGCAGGATAATTCTGGAACTTTGAAAAAGAGAGCTTCTTGGCAGGGGCGTGAGATGATCTTATCGAAGATTTACACGGCTTGGTGTGCATAGCCAACATGCCAAGAGTAGCTCGACGTTTGGAAGGACTAACAATGATCCATTCAGCATCACATTCCAATTTCCAAAGTTTAAACTCACGGCCCCAATTTGGGCCACCATTACCCCAAAGATGAAAGAAACATTTAAAATGATCACAAGAGAAAGCACAGAGCTTGAGAATGATCAAAGCCACAGCCTTGCACGAAACTTGAAAACCAAAAACCCTATCCTTGATCATAAAAACCATGAACTCAATAGCAGAACCTCCAATGGCCGCCTCAAGTGCCGCTGCCACCGAATCCTCAGTCAAACGAAAATCATGCCGGCCAAAAGAAATTACCATGGTGAAGAAGCCCGTGTCATCCATGGGGTGCACCGGAAAACCCGTAGATTGAAAAACCTTATCCGCAAAAACCAAACCCTTGGAGAAGTCCAAGCCAAGGGTGGATCCATCAGCAGAACCCATGGAGATGGGTATTAGAACGGAGATCTCAGATCGCCGGAGAGATCTATTGGAGAGGAAAGGAAACTTGGTGGCTAGGGGAGGAGATCACCGGAGGAGGTGGCGATCGCCGGGGTGGGAGTGGGAGTGCCTACCATCGTCTATTCGAGTTAACAGGGCACTGTTTTACTTTGGGATTTCGGGAGGACTACCGCCCGACTTCCCTTTTATTTTCCCATGCATTATTATCTCGTTGTTTGAGTGCGCTCTATTAATCTGTTCATATGCATCATGTTTACATTTGTTATATCTTATGTCTGAACTGTCTTGCGAGTACTTTCATAGTACTCACCTGGCTTGTTGATTTGGCTAGATGTTGACGAAGGCGATCTCATGGATGAAGAGTTTGATAGTGAGTCCGACGCCTAGAGGAATCCTAGTCAGTCCCGTGCGATCCTGGATGTTGGTCACTTGTATCTTATACGCTTCCGCCACCCACAATAAGTATCCTCGAGCCTCACTCCGACGCTCGAAGAGCTGTTAGTTTCAGGAGTCATGTCACCCGCTTCACTGTGATATATCCACCACCGCTTTTATCGTGAGTTAGTAGTTATGCCACCCTATCCGCCTTTATGTATTATTGGCGTGCTTGTAATAAATTGTTGAGCAGTCTCCGCTCAACCTTGTATTATATCTAGTACTCCTGGTTTTTCTTCCGTGATCAAGATATTCTCTACCAGTGAGAAGGATTCTTCTCTGCTGGTCTGTAAAAGGGATCGTTTTCTCAATAAATATTTTTATTGGAAAAACGGTCGTGACAAGCTTGGTATCAGAGCCAGGCTGACTGTAGGAAGCCACTAGGTGCGATCGCTAATCGGTTATTAGCGTCTTTAGTGTTTTTTCAGCTTTTTGCAAATGTAGCTATTTTCTGTTGGTCATCATAAATTTATGATATGACTACTCAGAATTTTTGCCTACTTTTGTAGATGGCTGGGAACGACTGCGAGACTCGAGTGTTCACTAATGTGCCCGAGGGGTTTGTCAAACTTCTCGTCTCCATCACCAAGCTCGCGATCGGGCCAGCGACGCGTCCGGAGTTCACGCTCTATCAGCACAAGCTCAACGACGACGTGTCTATGCACCAGGCCGTGGTGCAATTCAAGGGAGGACGTTCTGCGTCTCGCCACTTCCGTTTTGTGGGAAGGGCCATGCCTACGGAGAGGCATGCCATGCAGATGGCCGCCCGTGAGGCGATAGCTCGCCTTCGGGATATCCTTCCTATGATGAAGACTCGTCGCTACCGCTACCTCCCATGCCATGTGCCATATACTTGTCACTATGCATTCGCCTGCCATAGGGGAGAGCGAGATGAAGCCATCGAGATAATTGTGGAGTATCTCAAAGCTCTGGAGGAATCTTTCGACAACCTCGTGGACGATCTTGTGGCTGCCTGCATGGACTTAGTTCGGGGCGGTCCTGCTAGCAGGAAGGAGCTTCTCCACATGGCACCGCCACTTACTTTCGTCTCGTCCTCAGCATCTTATTCACCGGCCATTTTGGCCACTGCTCGTCGTCTGCCTACCACTGAGGAGTTCGACCGAGTCATCGCTCCTACTCCAGTCAGAGCTGCACCGCCTGCCGCACCCGCACTGCCGCCTGTCGCACCCGCGCCATCACCTCAGCGTAGTGCTACGCGCCTGGAGCCTACTAGGGAGGAGGTGGAGGTTGAGCCTCCTGCGCCACTGGGTCTTACCCTCGGCAAGGGGAAGGACATCTTCACCATCTCCGACTGAGAGCACCGAGTAGCCGCGCGATGTGCCTGCATGTATGTTATGTTTTATGTGTACGTTAGTTTGTAGTATTTGTGTGCGCTTCGTGTAGGACCCCGGAGGTGTGCTAGCCTTAATAACATGTCAGGAATGTGTACGCACATCCTGAGTGCTGTATCATATGTTTGCGTTTCGCGTGTAAGATATGTGCTAAGCAGTCCTTCTCCGTGCGCAGTCAAATATTTCCTTGGAAAAATCTTGAGGTCTTTTAAATTTTTTGTCTTTGCAAGATTTTCCTTGTGCCACACAGTTCTTCTCATGAGTTTTGCAAAATAATACCCCAGAGTGGAAAATGTCTCGTCCGTGGACTCGTTCCATGCCCAATCAACCAGAAGAAGTTTATGGAACACAGACCAGCAACAACTTCACTCAGGGACAGTCTAGTCAACAGGACAGTGAGGGAGCCTTATCTCAAGTATGCCGCCTTTTCGAACAAAGCCAACAGCAACACCAAGAAATGATGAATCACGTCATCAATATGGGAAATCACCGTGAGCCATACCAACCACACTCCAAGTTGTCTGAACTGCAGAAGACACGCCCTCCAACGTTTGCTCACACTGATAGGCCGCTTGAAGCCGATGATTGGCTTCGTGACATCGAGAGAAAGTTGATTACTGCTCAATGTTCTGATCAGGAGAAGGTGCTCTATGCACCTCACTACCTCACTGGAGCAGCTGCAGCATGGTGGGAAAACTTCCTACACATGCATCCCAGTGAACACAACATCACCTGGGAAGAATTTAAGGAAGGCTTTCATGGGGCACACATTCCCAGGAGCATCATTAAAATCAAGAAAAGAGAATTTGATGACCTCAAGCAAAGAGGCATGTCAGTGACAGAATACAACGGTCAGTTTACCCAGCTATCTCGTTATGCCTACGATGAGCATATGACTGAGAACAAAAGGATGGAAAAGTTTTTGGACGGCCTGGCGCCAGCGTTAAAATGCCAACTGGCCGTACACACTTTCCCGGATTTTAAAACTCTGGTTGACAAGGCCATTACTTTGGAGAATGAGCGCCGCAGTCTGGAAGATATTCGTAAGCGAAAGAGGGACAAGACAACTCTTGCTCGCAACAACCGAAGCAAGACTGATGTTCAGAGGATTGAAGCAAGAAAATCCACGACTACTGATCTAAGGCCAACCAAACAGTTTCATTCCAGGGACAAGGACTTCACATACCGTCCAGGGGTCACTTGCTATGCTTGTGGTGAAGAAGGGCACTATGCCAAACAGTGCCCAAAACCAAGGAACTCGGCCCCCAAGCCGAACAATGGTGGGAATAATCCAGCCCCCAAGCGCAACAATTTCAATCCCAGCAACAATCACAGGAAGGGTCACCTGAACCATGTGACCAGGGAAGAAGCCCAGAATGCCCCAGACATCGTGCTCGGTACGTTCCCTGTCAACACAGTACCTGCCACGGTTTTGTTTGATTCTGGAGCTTCTCACTCGTTCGTTTCGAAGAGTTTTGTTTTACAACATGGTTTTCCGATACTCCCTTTGGAAAAATCTAGGATCATCAAGTCCCCCGGGAATAAGCAGATCGCTCAGAGTTACTGCCAAGGAGTGATCATTGAGTTCGAAGGACTAAAGTTTCAGGCTAATCTCATCGTGTTGGAAAATAAAGGACTGGATGTCATCCTAGGGATGGACTGGTTGACCACCAACAAAGGATTTATTGACTGTTTCAATCGGACTGTGATTCTCACTCATCATCACGGCAAGACAATAAAGGTTACAGCTCAAGAGAGACCACGGTCACGGCAACCAAAGTTGAACAAAGTAGACATTTCAGAATTGAGAAAAGTTCCAGTGGTGTGCGAGTTTCCAGACGTATTTCCTGAAGAACTACCAAGCATGCCACCAGACCGAGAGATAGAGTTCAGCATTGAACTAGCACCTGGCACCACTCCCATCTATAAGAAACCTTATAGAATGGCACCCTCAGAATTGGTAGAATTGAAAAAGCAAATAAAGGAATTACTGGACAAAGGATTTGTTCGAGCCAGCTCCTCACCACGAGCTCTCAATATGGTCACCATCAAAAACAAATATCCGATGCCACGGATAAATGATTTGTTTGACCAGCTCGCGCAAGCCAAGGTGTTCTCAAAAATTGATTTGAGATCGGGATATCATCAATTGAAAGTGCGGACAGAAGATATCCCTAAGACATCATTCACCTCCAGATACGGATTATATGAGTTCACAGTAATGCCGTTTGGACTGACGAACGCCTCTGCATATTTCGTCCACCTCATGAACAAAGTGTTTATGAAATTCATGGACAAATTTGTTGTGGTGTTCATTGACGATATACTGGTATATTCAAGGACACCAGAAGAGCATGCTGAGCATCTCAGAATTGTTTTGGGAGAATTAAGGAAACATCAATTATACGCCAAATTTAGCAAGTGTGAATTTTGGCTAAGGCAAGTTGGTTTCCTAGGCCATATATTAACCCAAGAAGGCGTGGCCGTAGACCCAAAAAAAGTCAAAGCCATACTTGACTGGAAACCACCAGCCAACGTGACAGATGTGCGGAGTTTCCTGGGAATGGCCGGATATTACAGAAGATTTATTGAAGGATTCTCCACTGTGGCAAAACCAATGACACAGTTGCTCAAGAAAGACAAGAATTTTGTATGGACGGAAGCGTGCGAGAAAAGCTTCCAAGAACTCAAGAAGAAACTAACAACATCACCAGTTTTGACCGTGCCAGACATACACAAGAGTTTTGAAGTGTATTGTGATGCATCCCGGAAGGGCCTCGGATGCGTATTGATGCAGGACGGCAAAGTTGTCGCGTATGCTTCCAGGCAACTATGGAAGCATGAGGAAAATTATCCAACTCATGACTCTGAGCTAGCAGCCGTCATCCATGCACTCAAGGAGTGGAGGCACTTTCTGTTGGGAAATCGTTGTGAAATATATACGGACCATAAGAGCCTTAAATATATTTTCACGCAACCAGAGCTAAATTTACGACAACGACGCTGGTTGGAATTGGTCAAGGACTATGATGTCGGCATTCACTACCATCCAGGGAAAGCAAATGCAGTGGCAGATGCTCTTAGTCGGAACCCCAGCCCGGGCAACGACAGTCCACAAAACTTGAGGCCTGAGTTTCAATAGGAGTTCGCTAGACTCAACATGGTGTTAGTCTCTGAGGGCAATGTATCAAATCTGGAGATACATCCCACCCTTATGGAACAAATTAAGAAGGCTCAGCAGGGACATCCCAGCATCGAAGGTATAAAGAGAAAAATGAACCTTGGCAAGGCTTCAAAGTTCATCACAGACAATGAAGGAATATTATGGTACGGGGACAGACTTTGCGTACCAAACATTGAGGAACTCAAGCAACAAATCCTAACCGAAAGCCACACCGCTCCATACTCGATCCACCCTGGAGGAACCAAAATGTACAAAGACATTCAGGAAAGATTTTGGTGGCACGGTATGAAAAGGGATATAGCCGCATTCATTGCTTGTTGCGATTCTTGTCAACGCATAAAAGCCGAGCATCAAAAGCCAGCAGGGATACTACAGCCAAACAGGATACCGGAATGGAAATGGGATGAAATTGGAATGGACTTCATCGTCGGACTACCTCGATCACAACGCGGAAATGATGCCATATGGGTCATCACAGATAGGCTAACCAAGGTAGCACATTTCATTCCCGTGAAGACAACCTACTCCACTCAAAGGCTAGCCAAGCTTTATCTCTCCCGTATAGTTTGTTTGCATGGAGTCCCAAAAACCATAATATCCGACCGAGGCACTCAATTTGTCTCTAAATTTTGGGATCACCTACAACAAGCTCTGGCACTCAACTAGCATTCAGTACAGCGTACCACCCTCAGACTGATGGACAAACGGAACGCGTGAACCAAATCCTAGAGGACATGTTGAGAGCCTGTGTGCTCACCTATGGAACAAGTTGGGAAGAAAGTTTGCCATATGCCGAGTTTGCTTACAACAACAGTTACCAAGCCAGCTTACAAATGGCACCCTTTGAAGCATTGTACGGACGAAGGTGTCGTACCCCACTAAATTGGTCAGAGACAGGTGACAGTCGTATCTTCGGCCCAGACATGCTCAAGGAGGCCGAGGAGAAAGTTAAACAGATCAGGGATAGACTCAAGACAGCTCAAAGCTGACAGAAGAGCTATTACGATCAAAAACATCGTGAGGTCAGCTTGGAACCCGGTGATTTCGTATACCTACGAGTGTCTCCTATGAGGGGCCTGCAACGGTTCAAAATTAAGGGGAAGCTAGCCCCGAGATTTATTGGACCCTTCTGTATAGTTGCACGAAGAGGCACAGTAGCCTACCAGCTAGACCTACCCAAAGAACTGTCAGACGTCCACAACGTGTTTCACGTCTCACAGTTGAGGAAATGTGTGAACAACCCGGAGAAGCATGTATCTCATGATAGCATTGATGTGCAACCAGACCTCACCTACAGAGAGCGACCAGTGAAGATATTGGAAGAATCTGAAAGAAGGACCCGTCAGAAAACAACTAAATTCTTCAAGGTCCAGTGGAGCAGTCACACCGAGGATGAAGCTACATGGGAAAGAGAAGATTTTCTTCAGGCAGAGTACCCATATCTATTTGAGGATCAACAGAAATCTCGAGGACAAGATTTTTCCTAAGGGGGTAGGTGCTGTGACACCCAAAATTCTATTTGGCTTTTTCAAAACTTTTATTTGATTTAAGAGAGGTTATTTAAAATTTTCTTCTAAAGAACTCTCCCTCTCAAAAATTTTCTTTTGTGACAAATATTTTTGTTTGGATTCAACCAAGACTTGATTATTGGTCTTGGAGGTTTTTCATCTCATGATTGGCTCAAATGTTTTTCATTTGGAAAAGAATATTTTTGAAAATCTTTTAAATAGCCCTATGGCTTTTGGAGTGATCTTTTCCCCTTTCAAAAATCCCTCATGCCATGACCCAAGTGGAAATCCCCTCCCATAAGCCTTTCCCCATCTTTGGATCATGATATCCTTCAAATCCAGCAGTTTGAACCTCCCCATAAATTTCTCTTCCATTTATTTTCTTATCAAAAATATTTCTGCCCTCTACTTTGGCTATTGGAGGTTTACAAAGGAGCTGCCCTTTCTGCTTTGAGTTTTGCCTCCAAACCAATTTCCCTAGCTAGTCCTTAGAGCCCTCAACTAGGAACCATGAAGATCCAATGATCTCCAGTTCAAAATTTTCAAATTGTGCTTGCTGCAAGTTTGGAACATATTTGCCAAATTTGATGAAATTCATTTGAATTCTCCTCCTAAAAATCTGAGAAAATTCAGGCAGCCTCTGGGTGCATTGAGAGGTCACCTCACCAAGCCCCAGCTCCAGAAAATTTTTCTTCATGCCAAATCATTTCGTCGAACACCTGATGGACACTGTTTCTGTCAAGTTCAGTTTTCAGAGTACAGTTTCAGCAAACTGCTATCGTTTTCTTCAGAGACCGATGTCGATCTCGCCAGTACCGCGGTGGCGCCTTGCTCCCTGTCCCCTCCTTCTTATCCCTGCGCCGCACGATCGTCTGGAGCCTAGCTGGCGTCGGCGACGAGCAGGCGGAGGTGCGCCACCCCGTGAGCAACGGTAGCGGCGGCTTTGCGGCTTCCAGAGAGAGGCGCAGCGTGGACGGCGCCGTCCAGCGCCGCCCAAGCCACTGGAGGCCGCCGCGTGGCCACCCACTCGCCCGTGCGCACTGCCATCCTTCGTCGTGAACTGCTAGGCGCGGAGCGTGCTCTCTGCCGCCGCCGTGCCCGTACGGCCGCCCCGTCGAGGATCGGCGCATTACGCCAAGCTCGACCGAGGTTTAGCGGGGGAACGGCACCAGTGAACCTCCCTGATGTTGCCTGGCCACTTAAACTCCCTGCCCAACCCCTGCCTCGCCGTAATCGCTCGCCGGAGCTACCCCGTTCACGGCCACCCCCTCGGATCGCCTATAAATAGAGGCCCCGAGCTCGAACTCGAACCCACACCACCTCTGCACTCCACCAATACCAGGCCAAGCCACTGGAAGAGCCCCGGGGGAGCCTTCTTTCCCAACTGCGGCCGCCTCGACCCGCCACGGGATCCAGCTCGATTCGCTCCCGTGCGTGCACCTCTACCTCTCAGCTCTTGCCAGTAGCTTCCTAATGCATCCACTCTCCTGACCCGCACTTCAATTTGGAGTTTGCAGCGCCCACCGGAGTACTCCACCATCGCCCGAACCACTGTCCGCCGGAGAAAGTGTCGCCGTCGACGTGGTGCTCTCCGACGACCAAGTCCACCACCCACCGACGCGGAAGAACACCCTGAAACTCTTGGTACCCTCCGATCTCCCTGCCTCGCTGTGGTTCGACGCCGGCGACCACTGCAGCCTTCGTGCGCCGGCGAGCTCCACTGGAGTTTAAACCTGACGGGTGGACCCCCCCGTCAGCGTCTCTTCTTTTCCCCCCCTCGAACCGTTTTTTGTTGGCGCCTTCGGGCAAATACGTTTTCTATTTGGGCTGGCGCATTTCTTTCCGAACCGTTTTCTGTTTTCTCAGTTAAGTCCCTGGTTCTTTTCTGTTTCATCATAGATTAGTCCCTGGACTAAAACCCTTATAACTTTTTAATAAAAGATGATTTTTGATTGATTCTTTTTCTGTCAGTCTTATATTTTTGTCTAGTTTTTTATAGTATTTATTTGGAAAAATTTTGGAACCATTTTTGTGCATGCGATGATTTTCACGTTAGTGTACGTTTTCGCTATACCGTAGGTTCCGGAAGAGGTGACGGAGCCGCGAACTTCGCCGAGCTAGACTCCGACATCTCCGAACCAGGCAAGCATGTTTGAAGCTTTGATATGATAGGTGTTTTGCATGTTTGCTTGAATGGTTTGTGCATGGCATAAGAGCATCGGTGAGTATTACGTTGCATGCAAGGCAACTGACCGTGTGTTTCGAAGTTATCGTGATCTCTGATGAGAGATGACCTGATTATGTGGTGACATGAAAGGTAGTAAGATGGTATTGTTGTAGCATGCCAGTCTTACGTCATCCGATAAACTCCGACGTTAACGTGGACTGAGCCACGTTACCGTTCTTTCCCTTTCGTGCTACCACATGTTTTCTGCAAAGAATACGGTTTAGTAAGTTGGTAACCTCTTTCCGTGTACACACCAAATGGAGGTGCCGGGATGAGGGTTCCATGGCCCTGGATTAAAGCCAGTCATCCAGTCAGGGGGCATGGGTGTTTCCGGTTGGGACCGAGAGGGGGGCACCCCTTAGAGCGCGCGTATATAAATTTGATCCCATGCTACGCGAGGTTGTAGCCTCCCCGTCTCAAAGTTTTGCTTGAACGTTGCCGAGGGTGATTCCTGGCATCGGAATGTTGAATGGGTGTGTACTGGTTAGATGTGTTTCTCCTAGAACACCGTAAACGGAACTAGTCCTGGTGACTACTGAAATCCGTTGGCTGTGGTTAAAGTACAAACTCTGCAGAGTCAAATCCTTCCGAGTCATCGTGTCCATGATCAAGGACCATGGCCAGTATATCCCTATCTATGTCAGTCCTCGTGGTAAATCCCCGGTGAACAAGCTTAAGTGGTAAACCCGGTTGCATTGTTATTCCTGTGGATGGACTAACCTTTATTTTATCTCGTACCTGAATATCCCCTTGCAATGATTTCTGTTCATGAGCTACTGTAATATTAAGTTGTGAAATATAAGCCCTTTATGTGATGTCGCTTAGACATCCGACTGTGGCACTCTTGTCATTTACTTTCAATATAAGCCCTTTATGTGATGTCGCTCAGACGTCCGACTGTGGCATGTCCGTTATTTACTTTTGATATAAGTCCTTTATGTGATGTCGCTCAGACGTCCGACTGTGGCACTCTTGTCATTTACTTTCAATATAATCCCTTTATGTGATGTCGCTTCAGACGTCCGACTGTGGCACGGACTGTCATTTATTTTCCTTTATAAGCCCTTTATGTGGTGTCGCCCTGACGCCCGACTGCGGCATTGTTATTTCATTTGTATCCTTTCGAGGAGTCATTCAGACACTCGATTGGCCTTCAGTATTACTTTGGGATTTCGGGAGGACTACCGCCCGACTTCCCTTTTATTTTCCCATGCATTATTATCTCGTTGTTTGAGTGCGCTCTATTAATCTGTTCATATGCATCATGTTTACATTTGTTATATCTTATGTCCGAACTATCTTGCGAGTACTTTCATAGTACTCACCTGGCTTGTTGATTTGGCCAGATGTTGACGAAGGCGATCTCATGGATGAAGAGTTTGATAGTGAGTCCGACGCCTAGAGGAATCCCAGTTAGTCCCGTGCGATCCTGGATGTTGGTCACTTGTATCTTATACGCTTCCGCCACCCACAATAAGTATCCTCGAGCCTCACTCCGACGCTCAAAGAGCTGTTAGTTTCAGGAGTCATGTCACCCGCTTCACTGTGATATATCCACCACCGCTTTTATCGTGAGTTAGTAGTTATGCCACCCTATCCGCCTTTATGTATTATTGGCGTGCTTGTAATAAATTGTTGAGCAGTCTCCGCTCAACCTTGTATTATATCTAGTACTCCCGATTTTTCTTCTGTGATCAAGATATTGTCTACCAGTGAGAAGGATTCTTCTCTGCTGGTCCGTAAAAGGGATCGTTTTCTCAATAAATATTTTTATTGGAAAACCGGTCGTGACATCTCCCCTCTCGTTGCTATGCATCACCATGATCCTGTGTGTGCGTAGGAATTTTTTTGAAATTACTACGTTCCCCAACAGTGGCATCCGAGCCTGGTTTTATGCGTAGATGTCATATGCACGAGTAGAGCACAAGTGAGTTGTGGGTGATACAAGTCATACAGCTTACCAGCATGTCATACTTTGGTTCGGCGGTAGTGTTGGATGAAGCGGCCCGGACCGACATTACGCTTACGCTTACGCGAGACTGGTTCTACCGACGTGCTTTGCACACAGGTGGCTGGCGGGTGTCAGTTTCTCCAATTTAGTTGAACCGAGTGTGGCTACACCCGGTCCTTGAGAAGGTTAAAATAGCACCAACTTGACAAACTATCGTTGTGGTTTTGATGCGTAGGTAAGAACGGTTCTTGCTCAGCCCGTAGTAGCCACGTAAAACTTGCAACAACAAAGTAGAGGACGTCTAACTTGTTTTTGCAGGGCATGTTGTGATGTGATATGGTCAAGGCATGATGCTAAATTTTATTGTATGAGATGATCATGTTTTGTAACCGAGTTATGGGCAACTGGCAGGAGCCATATGGTTGTCGCTTTATTGTATGCAATGCAAACGCCCTATAATGCTTTACTTTATCACTAAGCGGTAGTGATAGTCGTAGAAGCATAAGTTGGCGAGACGAAAATGATGCTACGATGGAGATCAAGGTGTCGCGCCGGTGTCGATGGTGATCACGACGGTGCTTTGGAGGTGGAGATCACAAGCACTAGAAGATGATGGCCATATCATATCACTTATATTGATTGCCTGTGATGTTTATCTGTTATGCATCTTATCTTGCTTTGATTGAGGGTAGCATTATAAGATGATCTCTCACTAAATTATCAAGGTATAAGTGTTCTCCCTGAGTATGCACCGTTGCGAAAGTTCTTCGTGCTGAGACACCACGTGATGATCGGGTGTGATAGGCTCTACGTTCAAATACAACGGGTGCAAAACAGTTGCACACGCGGAATACTCAGGTTAAACTTGACGAGCCTAGCATATAACAGATATGGCCTCGGAACACTGAGACTGAAAGGTCGAGCGTGAATCATATAGTAGATATGATCAACATAGTGATGTTCACCATTGAAACTGCTCCATCTCACGTGATGATCGGCCATGGTTTAGTTGATTTGGATCACGTGATCACTTAGAGGATTAGAGGGATGTCTATCTAAGTGGGAGTTCTTAAGTAATATGATTAATTGAACTTAAATTTATCATGAACTTAGTACCTGATAGTATTTTGCTTGTCTATGTTGATTGTAGATAGATGGGCCGTGCTGTTGTTCCGTTGAATTTTAATGCGTTCCTTGAGAAAGCAAAGTTGAAAGATGTTGGTAGCAATTACACGGACTGGGTCCGTAACTTGAGGATTATCCTCATTGCTGCACAGAAGAATTACGTCCTGGAAGCACTGCTAGGTGCCAGACCTGCTGCAGGAGCAACACCAGATGTTATGAACGTCTGGCAGAGCAAAGCTGATGACTACTCGATGGTTCAGTGTGCCATGCTTTTCGGCTTAGAACCGGGACTTCGACGACGATTTGAGCGTCATGGAGCATATGAGATGTTCCAGGAGTTGAAGTTAATATTTCAAGCAAATGCCCGGATTGAGAGATATGAAGTCTCCAATAAGTTCTACAGTTGTAAGATGGAGGAGAATAGTTCTGTCAGTGAGCATATACTCAAATGTCTGGGTATAACAATCACTTGATTCAACTGGGAGTTAATCTTCCGGATGATAGCGTCATTGACAGAATTCTTCAATCACTGCCACCAAGCTACAAGAGCTCGTGATGAACTATAACATGCAAGGGATGGATAAGACAATTCCCGAGCTCTTCGCAATGCTAAAGGCTGCGGAGGTAGAAAGCACGAAGGAGCATCAAGTGTTGATGGTCAACAAGACCACCAGTTTCAAGAAAAAGGGCAAAGGGAAGAAGAAGGGGAACTTCAAGAAGAACAACAAACAAGTTGCTGCTCAGGAGAAGAAACCCAAGTCTGGACCTAAGCCTGAGACTGAGTGCTTCTACTGCAAACAGACTGGTCACTGGAAGCGGAACTGCCCCAAGTATTTGGTGGATAAGAAGGATGGCAAGGTGAACAAAGGTATATGTGATATACATGTTATTGATGTGTTACTTACTAATGCTTGTAGTTGCACCTGGGTATTTGATACTGGTTCTGTTTCTAATATTTGCAACTCGAAACTGGGACTACGGATTAAGCGAAGATTGGCTAAGGACGAGGTGACGATGCGCGTGGGAAATGGTTCCAAAGTCGATGTGATCGCTGTCGGCATGCTACCTCTACATCTACCTTCGGGATAAGTTTTAGACCTGAATAATTGTTATTTGGTGCCAGCGTTGAGCATGAACATTATACCTGGATCTTGTTTGATGCGAGACGGTTATTCATTTAAATCAGAGAATAATGGTTGTTCTATTTATATGAGTAATATCTTTTATGGTCATGCACCCTTGAAGAGTGGTCTATTTTTGTTGAATCTCGATAGTAGTGATACACATATTCATAATATTGAAGCCAAAAGATGCAGAGTTGATAATGATAGTGCAACTTATTTGTGGTACTGCCGTTTAGGTCATATCGGTGTAAAGCGCATGAAGAAACTCCATACTGATGGACTTTTAGAACCACTTGATTATGAATCACTTGGTACTTGCGAACCGTGCCTCATGGGCAAGATGACTAAAACGCCGTTCTCCAGAACTATGGAGCGAGCAACAGATTTGTTGGAAATCATACATACAGATGTATGTGGTCCGATGAATATTGAGGCTCGCGGTGGGTATCGTTATTTTCTCACCTTCACAGAAGATTTAAGCAGATATGGGTATATCTACTTAATGAAACATAAGTCTGAAACATTTGAAAAGTTCAAAGAATTTCAGAGTGAAGTTGAAAATCATCGTAACAAGAAAATAAAGTTTCTACGATTCTGATCGTGGAGGAGAATATTTGAGTTACGAGTTTGGTCTTCATTTGAAACAATGCGGAATAGTTTCGCAACTCACGCCACCCGGAACACCACAGCGGAATGGCGTGTCCGAACATCGTAATCGTACTTTACTAGATATGGTGTGATCTATGATGTCTCTTACTGATTTACCGCTATCATTTTGGGGTTATGCTTTAGAGACGGCTGCATTCACGTTAAATAGGGCACCATCAAAATCCGTTGAGACGACGCCTTATGAACTGTGGTTTGGCAAGAAACCAAAGTTGTCGTTTCTTAAAGTTTGGGGCTGAGATGCTTATGTGAAAAAGCTTCAACTTGATAAGCTCGAACCCAAATCGAAAAAATGTGTCTTCATTGGATACCCAAAAGAGACTGTTGGGTACACCTTCTATCACAGATCCGAAGGCAAGACTTTTGTTGCTAAATTTGGAATCTTTCTAGAGAAGGAGTTTCTCATGAAAGACGTGAGTGGGAGGAAAGTAGAACTTGATGAGGTAACTGTACCTGCTCCCTTATTGGAAAGTAGTTCATCACAGAAACCGGTTCCTATGACACCTACACCAATTAGTGAGGAAGTTAATGATGATGATCATGAAACTTCAGATAAAGTTGTTACTGAACCTCGTAGGTCAACCAGAGTAAGATCCGCACTAGAGTGGTACGGTAATCCTATTCTGGAGGTTATGTTACTAGACCATGATGAACCTACAAACTATGAAGAAGCGATGGTGAGCCCAAATTCCGCAAAATGGCTTGAGGCCATGAAATCTGAGATGGGATCCATGTATGAGAACAAAGTGTTGACTTTGGTTGACTTGCCCGATGATCAGCAAACCATTGAGAATAAATGGATCTTCAAGAAGAAGACTCACGCTGATGGTAATGTTACTGTCTATAAAGGTTGACTTGTTGCGAAAGGTTTTCGACAAGTTCAAGGGATTGACTACGATGAGACTTTCTCACCCGTAGCGATGCTTAAGTCTGTCTGAATCATGTTAGCAATTGCCGCATTTTATGATTATGAAAATGGATGTCAAAACTGCATTCCTGAATGGATTTCTGGAAGAAGAGTTGTATATGATGCAACTGGAAGGTTTTGTCGGTCCAAAAGGAGCTAACAAAGTGTGCAAGCTCCAGCGATCCATTTATGGACTGGTGCAAGCCTCTCGGAGTTGGAATAAACGCTTTGATAGTGTGATCAAAGCATTTGGTTTTATACAGACTTTTGGAGAAGCCTGTATTTACAAGAAAGTGAGTGGGAGCTCTATAGCATTTCTGATATTATATGTGGATGACATATTGCTGATTGGAAATGATATAGAATTTCTGGATAGCACAAAGGGATACTTGAATAAGAGTTTTTCAATGAAGGACCTCGGTGAAGCTGCTTATATATTGGGCATCAAGATCTATAGAGATAGATCAAGACGCTTAATTGGACTTTCACAAAGCACATACCTTGACAAAGTTTTGAAGAAGTTCAAAATGGATCAAGCAAAGAAAGGGTTCTTGCCTGTGTTACAAGGTGTGAAGTTGAGTAAGACTCAATGCCCGACCACTGCAGTAGATAGAGAGAAGATGAAAGATGTTCCCTATGCTTCAGCCATAGGCTCTATCATGTATGCAATGTTGTGCACTAGACCTGATGTGTGCCTTGCTATAAGTTTAGCAGGGAGGTACCAAAGTAATCCAGGAGTGGATCACTGTACAACGGTCAAGAACATCCTGAAATACCTGAAAAGGACTAAGGATATGTTTCATGTTTATGGAGGTGACAAAGAGCTAGTCGTAAATGGTTACGTCGATGCAAGCTTTGACACTGATCCGGACGATTCTAAATCGCAAACCGGATACGTATTTACATTAAACGGTGGAGCTGTCAGTTGGTGCAGTTCTAAACAAAGCGTTGTGGCGGGATCTACATGTGAAGCGGAGTACATAGCTGCTTCGGAAGCAGCAAATGAAGGAGTCTGGATGAAGGAGTTCATATCCGATCTATGTGTCATACCTAGTGCATCAGGTCCAATGAAAATCTTTTGTGACAATACTGGTGCAATTGCCTTGGCAAAGGAATCCAGATTTCACAAGAGAAACAAGCACATCAAGAGATGCTTCAATTCCATCCGGGATCTAGTCCAGGTGGGAGACATAGAAATTTGCAAGATACATACGGATCTGAATGTTGCAGACCCGTTGACTAAGCCTCTTCCATGAGCAAAACATGATCAGCACCAAGGCTCCATGCACTACTGGAATTAGCTTATTTGCCGTCTGCCAGTTCTTTGTCGTCCGCTGGCAGACGACAAAGAAGGTCTTTGCCGTCCGCTTACAGAAAACGGACGGCAAAGAATAGGCCGATGGCAAAGAATGTCTTTGCCATCAGCCTGTTCTTTGCCGTCCGCTGGCTGACGGCAAAGAGAGAGCTGGACCCCACTAATGAGCTAATTGGAAAAAACTTAACGGCCCCCCTCTTTGCCGTCTGCTAGCAGACGGCAAAGAGAAAACAAAGCGGACATCAAAGGGTGGGCGGACGGCAAAGAAGTAACCTAACTAACGGCCGAGCCCCACCCCGCCCCTTCCTCTCTCTGTTTCTCTCCCTCTCTCCTCCCCGACGACCAGAGCAGCCCCTGCCGCCCTCCGCCGCCCCCGCCACCCGCCGCCGCCCCCACCACCCGCCGCCGCTTGCCCCGTCAACCCACCACCCTGCCGCCCCCCATGCGCCGACGCCTCGTCGCCCCACCACCCCGCCGCCTCGGCGCCCTACCACGTCGCCGCCCGACCGCCCCAGCGCCCTCGTCGCCCCCGTCGCCGCTGCTCCAGTGAGTTATTTTTTCTGTTTTTTCTTTTTTTGCTGTTTAATTGTTAGTGTTAGATTTAGTGCTAGATATGTCTTACTGTTAGATTTAGTGTTAGATTCAGTTTAGTTTTAGTGCTAGAATATGTAGAAGGGGAAGAAGAAGAAGATGGGAGAAGGGAGGAAGAGGAGGAGGGAGAAGAAGAAAGAAAAGAAGAGGAAGAGGAAACCCTAAACCCTAGTTGTAGTTATAGTTTTAATTTAGATTTAGTTTCAGTTTAGTTTTAGTTTTTTTTTAGTTTAGTTTATTTTTGATTAGTTTTAGTTCAGAAGAAGAAGAAGAGTAGAAGGAGGAGGAGGAGGGAGGAAGAGGAGGAGGGAGAAGAAGAAAGAAAAGAAGAAGAAGAAAGAAGAAGAAGAAGAAGAAGAAGAAGAAGAAGAAGAAGAAGAAAGAGGAGGAGGGGAGGAGGAGGAGGAGGGAGGAAGAGGAGGAGGAGAAGAAGAGAAGAAGAAAAGGCTGTCACGTGCCCCGACCCCGACCCACACCCCGACCCCGACCCCGACACCCCGACCCCAACACACCACCCCGACACCCCGGCCCTGACCCTGACCCCCGACCCCCGATACCCTGACACCACACCCCGGCCCCGACACCCCGACACCCCGACCCCCGACACCCCGACCCCGAAATAGCACCCCGACCCCGACACGGCACCCCGACCCCACGCCACCCCGACACCCGGCACGACACCCCGACCCCAGACACCCTGATACCACACCCAGACCCCGACACCCCGACCCCGGAACAGCACCCCGACAGGGTCATATATTTGTGGATTATGTGTTAGGTCATATATTTTTTGATTTTGTTATGAGAAACATCATATATAATTGTGTTGATCGGGTAGATTTAAACATCATATATATTTTTTGATTTTGTTATGAAAAACATCATATATTTTTTGAGACGGAGAAACTTCTGTCAGAGGCGGCGGAGAGGCAGTGGGAGTTGGAGGAGAGGACGACAAAGATGTTGGAGGAGGAGAGGGCACGGAATGACATGCAGGCAAGGGAAATGTACGAGCTCCTTGTGGTAAGTTTCTTCTGATGATTAGCCAAAACATTCATGTAGTGTTTGTCTCATTACTAACTAGTATGACTGAGTCGTCAAAACCAAATGTGCAGGCTGTGTGCGAGAAGTCCGGTCAGATCACTCCGCCGATGCGAGAGATTGCTCCTGGGATGACGGTGAGTTTAATTTGAATGGACACTACTTGCTAGTCTTAACATTTGAGTGTCATCATGCTAACGAGACATCGGAAATGATCTTTGGTGTAGCGTAACTCCAGACAAGCATCGTACGATCCTTCTCCAACCACCGGCACGAGCCAACCCGCTCCCACACCTCCATGATCATGGTAAGTTTCTCTAGTGTTTTGCTTAACAAATGCATAAAGACCTAGAGTTAGCTTTATTTCCTCCAAAATGACTTAATAAGCTTACTGACCTCCAAAACCATCCATTTTACCTAAGTTAGCTCTAAAACGATCTATACTTAGCTTTGTTTCCTCCAAAATGACCAATGTTAGCTCTAATATGCTTAGTTAACTAGGTTTGCTCAATAATGACATGTACTTAGCTTACTTATGTCAAAAATGGCATAATTAGCTTAGTTAGCTCATAAACGATCCATTTTACCTAAGTTAGTTCTAAAATGATCCATTTTACCTTAGTTAGCTCATAAACGATCCATTTTACCTAAGTTAGCTCTAAAATGACCCATTTTACCTTACTTAGCTCATAAATGATCCATTTTACCCAAGTTAGCTCTAAAATGACCCATTTTACCTAGGTTAGCTCCAAAATGATCCATCTTACCTAGGTTAGCTCTAAAATGATGCATTTTACGTAAGTTAGCTCATAAGCGATCCATTTCACCTAGTTAGCTCATAAATGATCCATTTCACCTAAGTTAGCTCACAAACGATCAATTTCACCTAAATTAGCTCATAAATGTCATATTTCTTCTTCTTCTTCATTTTCTTCTTCTTCTTCTTCTTCTAATCTTCTTCTTCTAACTTTCTTATTTCCCATTTTGCAGAATTCATTCGCTTCACGGAAGCTTGCATAGATGGAGTGCTTGTTTGGATGAACTATGTTTCTTTTGTATCGATGAACTATGCATGTATGGTAGGATGACACTATTGTAATATGTATGGTTGGATGCATGTATGTGGAACTTGCTATGTATGGTTGATGGAACTATGCATGTATGATGAAATTATATGTGTTGGATATCTCATATGTTTGCTGTGAACTTGCCATGTGAAAAATATATATGTATCATCTATTTGCTGTGAAAATGGTTGGGTATAAGAAAAAAACAGAAAAAAGAGGCAATGCAGGCTCTTTGCCGTCTGCCACCGACGGCAACGGGCTCTTTGCCGTCCGCGGCTAACGACAAAGAAGCCACATGGCAACCACCTGTGCTTCCTCGCAGCTGACCCATTTGGTCAGTTTGCCTATAGTGGCAGACGGTAAAGGCTTGATGCTCTTTGCCGTCAGCCATGGACGGCAAAGACTGCCGTTAGCCACCTAACGGACTAACAGCGAATTTATTGCCGTCGGCTTTCTTTGCCGTCCGCCGCTGATGGCAAAGGCTCCTTTGCCGTCCGCGTCAGGAAGCAGACGGCAAAGAAGGTCTTTGCCGATCCTTTCTTTGCCGGCGCCTTTTGCCGTCCGCGGCAGACGGCAAAGGCCTTTGCCGTCCGCCTTCCATGCCTTTGCCGTCTGCCTTGGAAGACGACAAAGTAGCTGATTCCTATAGTGATGTGTGTTAAAATCATTACTGTGTAATCTTGATTATTGACTCGAGTGCAAGTGGGAGACTGAAGGAAATATGCCCTAGAGGCAATAATAAAGTTATTATTTATTTCCTTATATCATGGTAAATGTTTATTATTCATGCTAGAATTGTCTTAACCGGAAACATAATACTTGTGTGAATACATAGACAAACAGAGTGTCACTAGTATGCCTCTACTTGACTAGCTCGTTGATCAAAGATGGTTATGTTTTCTAGCCATTGACATGAGTTGTCATTTGATTAACGAGATCACATCATTAGCAGAATGATGTGATTGACTTGACCCATTCCGTTAGCTTAGCACTCAATCGTTTGTATGTTGTTATTGTTTCACGACCGGTTTTTCAATAAAATAATTATTGAGAGACCAATCCCTTTTACGGACCAGCGATGAAGAATTTCTTCTCACTGGTAGACAATATCTTGGTCACAGAAGAAAATTACCAGGAGTACTAAATATAATACAAGGTTGAGCAGAGACTGCCCAACAATTTATTACATGCACGCCGCTAAAACAAAACGGCGGATAGGGTGGCAACTACTAACTCATGATAATAACAGTGGTGGAAATATCACCGCGAAGCGAGTGATATGATTCCAGAAGACTACAACTCTTCGAGCGTCGGAGTGAGGCTCGAGAAGACTTATTGCGGGTGGCGGAAGCGTAAACAATACAAGTGACCAATATCCGGGATCGCGCAGGACTGACTGGGACTCCTCTAGGCATCGGACGCGCTATCAAACTCTTCATCCAAGAGATCGCCTTCGTCAACATCTGGCCAAATCAACAAGCCAGGTGAGTACTATGAAAGTACTCGCAAGACAGTTCGGACATAAGGTATAACAAATGTAAGCATGAAGCACATGAACAAGTTAACCAGTGCGATCAGACATAGAGATAATAAACACTGGGTGCCAAGCGAGGGTCTGAATGACGCCTCGAGCGGAAGCTGCAGAATAGTAATACTGGTGCCAAGCGAGTGTCTGAAAGACTCCTCGAGCGGAAAATGCGGAAAAATAATACAGGTGCCAAACGAGTGTCTGAAAGACTCCTCGAGCGGAAAATGCGGAATAATAATACAGGTGCCAAACGAGTGTCTGAAAGACTCCTCGAGCGGAAAATGCGGAATAATAATACAGGTGCCAAACGAGTGTCTGAAAGACTCCTCGAGCGGAAAATGCAGAATAATAATGCCACAGTCGGGCGTCGAGGCGACACCACATAAAGGGCCTGTAACAGAAAATAAAGACAGTGCATGCCACAGTCGGACGTCTGAGCGACATCACATAAAGGGCTTGTATGTAAAGTAAGAAACACGTACACGCCACAGTCGGACGTCTGCGCGACGTCACATAAAGGGCTTATATAGTAGCTCAATTATACAATAGTTCGGGAACATAATTTATCACAAGCATGAGACAAATATAAAGTTAGTCCATCCACAGGAATAACAATAAATCTGAATTTTACCACTTGAGCTTGTTCACCGGGGACAAGTTTTCTCACACGGATAGATATAGATATAATGTTTACACTACTGATCATTGATACGATGATTTGGAAAGAATTGACTCTGCAGAGTTTGTACTTAACCACAGCCAACGGATTTCAGTAGTCACGGGGACTAGTTCCGTCTACGGTGTTTTGGAAGAAACACGTCTAACCAGTACACACCCAATTCAACCATCCGAAGCCAGGGATCACCCTCGGCGACGTTCAAGAAAAACCTTGAGACGGGGAGGCTACAACCTCGCGTAGCATGGGATCAAATTTCTATACGCGCGCTCTAAGGGGGTGCCCCCCTCTCGGTCCCAACCGGAAACACCCATGCCCCCTGACCGGATGACTGGCTTTAATCCTGGGCCAAGGTACCATCATCCTAGCCTCTCTGTTTGGTGTGTACACGGAAAGAGGTTACCAACTTACTAAACCGCATCCTGGCAATGAGACATGTGGTAGCACGGAAAGGGGAAAGAACGGTAACGTGGCTCCAACCACGTTAACGTCGGAGGAAGTCGGATGACGCAAGGCTGGTATGCTACAACAGTACCACCTTGCTGCCCTTCATGTCACCACATGATTAGGCCATCTCTCATCAGAGATCATCGCAACTTGGGAACATGTGGGAAAAGAACGATAACGTGGCTCCAACCACGTTAACGTCGAAGAAAGTCAGATGACGCAAGGATGGTATGCTACAACAGTACCACCTTGCTGCCCTTCATGTCACCACATGATTAGGCCACCTCTCATCAGAGGTCATCGCAACTTTGGAACAACTGGGTCGTTGCCTTACAAGCAACGAGGTATTTACCGACACTCATATGCCACGCACAAACTTTCACGCAAACATGCAAAACATCTGTCATATCAAATGTTCAAAACATGCTTGCCTGGTTTGGAGAAGTCGGAGTCTAGCTCGGCGAAGTTCGCGGCTCCGTCACCTCTTCCGGAACCTACGGCAATCACGAAACGGATACTAACGTGAAAACCAACACTTGCACAGAAGCTTTTCCAAATAATTTTCAAATAAATCCCATAAAAAACTAGACAAAATTTGAAGATTGTCAGAAAACGAATCACTCAAAAATTCCTTTTTATTAAAAAGTTATAAAGGTTTCTGTCCAGGGACTTATCTGTAATGAAACAGAAAAGTTCCAGGGTTTTAACTGAGAAAACAGAAAACGGTTCGATTGGAAATGCGCAAGCGCAAAGGAGAAAACGTATTTTGCCCGAAGGCGCCAACAGAAAACGGTTCGCGAATAAGAGAACAGAGGCTGACACGCGGGGTCCACATGTCAGGTTTGAAAAGCTCGCCGGCGCCCGAAGACTGCGGTGGACGCCGGCGTCGAACCACGGCGAGTTAGGAGAAACGGAGGGTACCAAGAGCTTCAGCGTCTTCTTCCGCGTCGATGGGTGGTGGACTCGTCCAACGGGGAGCACCACGTCGACGGCGACACTATCTCCGGCGGACGGCGGCTCGGGTGAGGATGGGGAACTCCGGTGGAGGGCTGCAAGCTTCAAATTTAAGTGCGGGTCAGAAAGAGGGATGCATGGTGAAGCTACTGGTAGGAGAATGGAGGCGGAGGAGCACACACGGGGGCGAATCAGGCTGGATCCCGTGGCGGGTCGCGGCGGCCGGAGTCGAGGAAGGAGACCTCCTCGGGGCTCTTCCAGTGGCTAGGCGTGCTCTAGGGGGAGTGCAGGGCTGGTGGGTGCTCGAGTTGAAGCTCGGGGCCTCTATTTATAGGCGGATCGACGGGGTGGCCGTGAACGGAGAATCTCCGGCGAGCGATTACGGCGGAGCAGTGGATTGGCAGGTGGTTTGAGCGGCCAGGCGGCATCAGTGGAGGTTACTGGAGTCGTTTCACAGCTAAATGGAGATGGTCTTGGTGTAATGGCGTCGGTCCACGGTGAGGTGACCGCACGGGCTCAACGGTGGCAGAGAGCACGCTCCGCGCCCTGCGGTTCACGACGAGAGCGGCAGCGCATTCGGGGGAGTGGAAGGCCACGCGGCGGACTCCGGTGGTTTGGGCGGCGCTGGGTGGCGTCGTCGGCGCCGTGTCTCCCGCTGGCGCCCGCAGAGCCGCCGCCGGCGTCGGTCACGGGGCGGCGCACCTTCTGCTGCTCGTCGCCGACGCCCACAAGGCGCCAGGCGTTCGTGCGGTGCAGGAACAAGAGGGCAGGGACGAGGGGCAAGGCGACGCAGTGGCACTGGCGAGATCGATGCCCTTCTCTGAAGAAAACGACAGCAAGCCACTACAGTGTTCTCTGAACTTTTTGAATCTTGACATAGACAGTGCACTGCAGGTGTTCGACAGAAGGTTTTGGCTATGAGATAGATTTTTCTGGAGCTGTAACTTGGTGAGATGACCACTCAATGCACCCAGAGGCTGCCTGATTTTACTTGGAATTTTTGGAGAAGGTTTTGAATGAATTTCACCAAATTTGACAAATCTGGTCCAAACTTGCAGCAGGTGTAGTTTGAAAAATTTGAACTGAAGACCAGTGGATCTTCATGGTTCTAGGTTGAGGGTTCAAAGGACTAGGAGGGGAAAAAGGTTTGGTGGCAAAACTCAAAACAGAAAATGGAGTTCCTTTGTAAATCTCCAAGTAGTAGGATAGAAGACAGAAATTTGTTTGAATAAGATTCAAATGGAGATGATCACATGGGGAGGTTCAACTTGCTGGATTTGATGCAAATCATGATCCAAAGGTGAGGAAGTGGTTAGGAGAGAGGATTTGCACAAATGCCATGGCAAGAAGGAATTGTTGAAAGTGGCAAAGGACTTTCCAAAAGCCATAGTGCAAATTCAAAAAGATTTTCAAAATTTATTTTCCCAAATGAAAAACATTTTGTCTTGAGTCCAAATGAAAGGCAAGAACTTCCAAGACCAAAGGCAGATCTTGGGTGAATCCAAACAAAACTTTTGCCATAAAGAAAAATATATGAGAGGGAGAGTTCTCTTGAAGAAAAATTTAAATCACTCCCCTCAAGTCAAATAAATAAAAAAAATCTTTTTTGAAAAATCCAAATAAAAACTTGGGTGTCACATATTGCTTTCTTCATGACTTATACATGTTCCTATGACTATGAGATTATGCAACTCCCGTTTACCGGAGGAACACTTTGTGTGCTACCGAACATCACAACGTAACTGGGTGATTATAAAGGTGCTCTATAGGTGTCTCCAAAGGTAATTGTTGGGTTGGCGTATTTCGAGATTAGGATTTGTCACTCTGATTGTCAGAGAGGTATCTCTGGGCCCACTCGGTAATGCACATCACTTAAGCCTTGCAAGCATTGCAACTAATGAGTTAGTTGTGGGATGATGTATTACGGAACGAGTAAAGAGACTTGCCGGTAATGAGATTGAACTAGGTATTGAGATACCGACGATCGAATCTCGGGCAAGTAACATACCGATGACAAAGGGAACAACGTATGTTGTTATGCGGTTTGACCGATAAAGATCTTCGTAGAATATGTGGGAGCCAATATGAGCATCCAGGTTCCGCTATTGGTTATTGACCGGAGACGTGTCTCGGTCATGTCTACATAGTTCTCGAACCCGTAGGGTCCGCACGCTTAAAGTTTGATGACAGTTATATTATGAGTTTATGTTTTTTGATGTACTGAAGGTAGTTCAGAGTCCCGGATATGATCACGGACATGACGAGGAATCTCGAAATGGTCGAGACATGAAGATTGATATATTGGACGACTATATTCGGACACCGGAATGGTTCCGGGGGTTATCGGATATATACCGGAGTACCGGGGGTTACCGGAACCCCCCGGGGGTTTAATGGGCCTACATGGGCCTTAGTGGAGAAGAGGAGGGTCGGCCAGGGCAGGCCGCGTGCCCCCTCCCCCTCTAGTCCAAATTGGACAAGGAGGGGGGGCGGCGCCCCCGTTTCCTTCCTCTCTCCCTCCTCCTTCCCCCTTCTCCTAATCCAACAAGGAAGGGAGGGAGTCCTACTCTTGGTGGGAGTAGGACTCCTCCTGGCGCACCTCCTCCTGGCCGGCCGCCTCTCCCCCCTTGCTCCTTTATATACGGGGGCAGGGGGCACCCCATAGACACAACAATTGATCATTGATCTCTTAGCCGTGTGCGGTGCCCCCCTCCACCAGAATCCACCTCGATAATATCGTAGTGGTGCTTAGGCAAATCCCTGCGTCAGTAGAACATCATCATCGCCACCACGCCGTCGTGCTGACGAAACTCTCCCTCAAAGCTCGGCTGGATCGGAGTTCGAGGGACGTCATCGAGCTGAACGTGTGCTGAACTCGGAGGTGCCGTGCGTTCGGTACTTGATCGGTCGGATCGTGAAGACGTACGACTACATCAACCGCGTTTTGCTAACGCTTCTGCTTTCGGTCTACGAGTGTATGTGGACAACACTCTCCCCTCTCGTTGCTATGCATCACCATGATCCTGTGTGTGCGTAGGAATTTTTTTGAAATTACTACGTTCCCCAACAAGAGGTCCCCACCGGTCTACATCCTAAGCACTCCGGGGTCCTGGGCCCATTGCCCGTTGCACTCTGGGTCGTTGCGAGCAGGGTGGATACCGGCACCGCCTCGGATGGGCAGCACGATCCGACCGAGCCGCAATGCTGAACTGGACGTCTGACAAAGATTCGGCTGATACCACGACGTCGAGGCCCATAACTATTCTCGCGTGGTGGTTAGTGCGTAAGGGCCAAAGGCCAACTGAGAACAAATACCCAAACCTGTTAGTGCATTATTAAAAGAAGTGACTGCTGTCGGGACAAGTCCGGAGTTATCACCCCCTCCTGGGTGATGCCGCTAAACAGCCAGCCGCCACCGTAACTCCTCGGGTGCTCTTCGGGCCTGCCCGACTTTCACCAATGTCTCAAGTAAATTCAAGGTAACCGTGTGTCCAGACATCAAGGGGAAAACCCAATGAATTACCTCCGGTGGATTCCACTCAATGTAATCATCAAGGTGAACGTAAGAGGGACCACCCTCGAGGTTCACACTTGAGGTGTTGAACGATAGAGCCGTATCGGGAATGGTGAAAGAGGAAATCACTCTCGATGACCACGACCGAATAGCTACACTACAGAATTATCATCAGGAGTGCGTTATGAGGGATCACCCTCGGCACTCGATAGTAGCTCTGCAGAGTCGAGCAACAAAAGGGGCATGATGTGATGTGAGGTGTTGGGCTCTTGTTGTCGATCATGTTGGTCGAGTCGTCGATGATGAAACAGGGGCAACCAGGACACGGTGGTGGTCACCGATGGATCTCTAACCAACCTCTACTAAGCAGTTTAGGATAAGCAGGTAGGTAACAATAGCAGGTACAAAAGCAGGCTATGCATCAGAATCAGAGCAATCAATAACAGTAGCAAAATATAATGCAAGCATGAGAGAATGGAATGGGCGATATCGGGATTATCAAAGGGGGGCTTGCCTAAAAGCTTCGCTGAAAGGGAAGAAGGGTCGTCGTCGACGTAGTCGATCACAGGGACATCAGCAGCGGTCTCGGGGTCTACCAAAGAGAAGAGGGGGAAGAAACAGTAAATATAATGCAAACAGATGCAACACAGATGCATGACAGGGGTAACACGCAGGGGTAGGGGTATTCTAACGCGGTACTACACGATACCGGCGAAGGGTGATAACATCCGGAAAGTTTTCCCGGAGTTGGCATTTTCGGACACACGAACCGGAGGGGAAAATTCGATGTTCGCTATGCTAGGGGTATGTGACAGATGAACGGAGAGCGTATTCCAATTCGTCTCGTCGTTCTGAGCAACTTTCATGTACAAAACTTTTTCATCCGAGTTACAGATTATTTTATATGATTTTCTATAGTTTTAATCAATTTTCAAAATTTCTGGTTTTATTAATTTGTTTTAATCCGAGTTGACCAAGTCAACTTTTTTTTTCCGAGAGCACGCCAAGAGCGTGCCTAGAAGAGAGCAGAAAAGACAATGTACAAGAAGCCTAGGGATGAATGCTAACATATATCCCAGGCAAACACACCCACACACCCCCTAGCTATCCTAAGCCTACTCTCTCGCAGTAACCACCAAAACCTCCTCCCCCAAGGCCTGCCGCCTTCCACTCCTTCAACTCCCCAATAATGGCCCTAGCCAGATCTGGTCCGTTCAACTGCTGGTTGGTCCTGTGCAAGACTCGCGCATTTCGCTGCTTCCATAGTGCCCAGATGACCGCAATAACGACCGTGTCGAAACCCCTCTTGGAACCCCTACTCCCTCTCGCTCTCTACGTCAGCCACCAATCCAAGAGGTGATCATGCGCGTCTGGGATGCTTGCCTGCAGGCCCAAAGTGCCAAACATGATATGTCACACTTCCCTAGCATACACACACTGGACCAAGATGTGTTCCGCATTGTCCTCCTCTTGGAGGCACGTATAGCATGCTGAAGGCTGATCCTGCAACCCATGCCTCACTCGCCTATCCGAGGTCCAGATGCGATGTTGCACCGCCAACCAAGTGAAAAGTTTGCACTTGAGCAACGCCCAACTTTTCCAGATGCCTGCGGCATACGACACCATAACAACTCCGAGACAAAGCCGTTTATAAGTCGACCTAGTCGTATAAAGGCCAGACGGATCCGCAGGCCATGAGAAGGAATCCTTACTGGAGGCGTCGCACTGCAACATGCTCATTGCCAAGTTGAGATGGATGAGCTGCATGTGATCACCCAAGCTGAGCTCACCCGAAATATCTAACAGCCACCTCCCATTCTCCAAACCTTCCGCCACCGTTCTCCTGTTTCTTGTCCTCGTTTCCACCTTGGCATATATGAATGGTGCAATATTTTTCACCGAGAACTCATGGATCCATCGATCACGCCACAACAGGACCTTGGCGCCATCACCCACCGAAATGTTAACAAGGCTGTCAAACACCGCGCGTGCATCTTTGTCCACCATCATCGGCAACCCTTGCCACGGCCCCTCAGGGTCCGTTCTTCGCAACCATTCCCATCTCACCCGTAGTGCGAGCCCTTGCAACTGCAAGTTCCAAATGCCTAGACCACCCAGGCAAGTAGGCTTGCACACCGCGTCCCAAGCGATCAGGCATTGCCCACCATTAGCCTTTTCCTTGCCGACCCAGAAGAAGCCCCTCATCCACTGTTCAATATCCTCCAACACCCATCCAGGAGCCTCCACGACCATGAAATGGTGAATTGGTTTGGTCGCGATAACCGATTTGACCAACACAAGCCTGTCCGGCCGATGTAACAGCCCTCTTTGCCAAGCCAGGGCAAAATTCTTCGCATGGTCCAACATAGGCTGCCACTCAGCCCGAGTTAGCTTCCTGATGGCCAATTGCAGCCCCAGATATCTACATGGAAAGGCTCCCATGCGGCACTGCAACACCGATTCCACATGATCCTTGTCAGCATCATCGCCATGAATCATAATCGCCATTGATTTGTGATAGTTCACTCTCAAACCATAAGCCTCCCCGAACACCGCAAGCATCGACCGAACGAGGTTGAGATCCAACTCCCGTGGCTTGACAAACAGGGCCACATCATCAGCATAAATTGACACGGCTTGATGAGGGGCAATGCCAGTGAAAGGACTCAAGACGCCCATGCTCGCAGCACGTATCATCAACTTTGACAAAACATCCATGGCTATCACAAAAATAAGCAGCGAGACTGGGTCCCCCTGCCTTAAGCCCTTCACGTGAACGAAGCTTCTTCCTGGCACCCCATTCACGATCACTTTAGTGCTGGCGGTCCTTAAAAGTATAGCAATCCACTGACACCACTTATTGCCAAACCCTTTCCTCCGCATCACCTCAAATAAGAACGGCCAGGCAAGGGAGTCAAATGCTCGTGAGATGTCGAGCTTCAAGAAGACACCCTCTTCCTTTCTAGCATAAATTTTTCTGGCAACTTGCCAAACCAGGAGGAAGTTATCGTGCAGATGTCTCCCACAAATGAATCCAGACTGATTGGATTCAACAATCTCCTTCATTCTTCTCCGCGCGCGGTTCGCTAGCATCTTTGCAAACAACTTTGCGGCACTGTGGGTTAAGCTAATCGGTCTGAAGTCTCCCACCTCCTCGGCCTCCAGCTTTTTTGGGATGAGCATGATGTGCGCTCAGTTCAGTTTGACAAAACCACGGCCATCCCCTACATAGAGCTTCATAAGCACATCCATCACATCCTTCTTGATAATATGACAAGTCTTTTGATAGAATGCCGTGCTAAACCCATCCGGTCCTCGAGCCCGCTCCGGAGGCATCTCCTTGAGAGTGTTCCACACTTCCTCTTCCGTGAATATATCATCAAGCTTCGACAAGTCAGTCCCTTCCAGGCCGAGGAAGTCTAGATCAACCTCCATCTCCCGGGCAGTAGCATGCCCAAGGAGCCGCTCATAAGCCTCCGAGAAAATTTCCTCCTTCCTCCCTTGATCCGTGATTAGCTCACTGTTATGTCTGATGTGGGTTATAAAGTTTTTGCACCTCCGTCCATTAGCCACTACTTGGAAGAGTTTCGTGTTCGCATCACCTTCTTTGATCCATCTAAGCCACGATCTTTGCCTTTCTATCATACGTTGGAGAGAGGCCAACCCCAACATAGCCTGTTTTAAAGTTCTCCTCAACCATCTCTCCAACCAAGACAGCTCCCCCATCTCCATAGCTCTGTCCAATCTGATGGTGATGTAATTGGCGATAGCAATTTGTATCTTTATGTTTCCTGTCTTCCTCTGTCCCCAGGCTTCTAAGGCCACCGCCGTATTCCTCAGCAACACATCCAATCTTTTAAACGGGTCTGTAATTTCCTCAGCGCACACCCACGCTTCCTGCACTACATGCTCAAAACCCTCAAGCCGGGTCCAGTACAATTCAAACCTAAACCTCTTCTTAGCACAAAACGGGGCCACCGTGGAAAGGTGTAACGGGGCGTGGTCTGAGATGTTCATGGATAGGGCTTGAAGTAAAACATCCGGGTAGTAGAGCTCCCAATCCACCGAAACAAGTACACGATCAATTTTGGTCATCACCACATTCTCTCTCTCATTAGACCACGTAAACCTCCTCCCGTGCATGTATAGCTCTCTGAGCTCATTGTTATCCACAAACGCCTTGAATCTCCTCATCATGGATCTATTGAGATTGGTGTTATTCTTCTCCTCCGCTCTTAAGATCATATTGAAGTCTCCAAGAACCATCCACGGCCCCGGGAAAACATCTCTCCGATGCTGCAACTCCACCAGAAAATTGATCTTCAACTCATCCCCTTGTGGGCCATAGACCACGGTAAAACACCACTCCCATCCATCTTTGTTACGCACATGCCCCGTGAGGAAGTTAGAGTCCCGGGATAGATTATCAATCTCCATGTAAGAACTATCCCAAGAGAGCAGAATGCCACCCCTCGCGTCGATCGCTGGCAGATAAGCAAAGCTATCAAAAGATGGCCCAATACATTGCATCACCAAGTATTGATCCAGTACATGTAACTTCGTCTCAAGGAGACACACCAAGTTCACTCTAGCATCTATTACAAACTCCCTTACCACGTTTCTTTTAGCAGGGTTATTTAGACCCCTCACGTTCCAAGAGAGTACATTTGGGTTCCAATCCATAGAAGACGAGGCACACACCCTTCCTGCCCGCGACTAACTCAAGCCGCCCCCAAGACCATGGACATGCTGGCACCCCTCTCATGCGCCGGTGGCATCTCCTTGCCAAAAAGAGCCACAATAACCCGAATATGCTGCTCTCTTAGTGGTGACTCAAATAGCTTGGTAAAAAACAAATAGTGCGTAACCAACTCCCTTCTCTTCACAATGGAAAAAAACTGGGGGAGAGGAGCTTCATGGCCTCAGTCGAATCGGTTGGCTCCTCTCGCCTAGCCTCTCTCTCGCCTCCTTGGCTACCCCGCCGTGCGTCACTCCGACGCCGGCGTCCACCCACCCGCCGTCAGCCGCTCCGGCTCCAGCGGCCACCGCTCCCCTGCCATCCGCCTCTCCGATGAGGGCTTCCTTTCCTCCCTTGCTGGCCGCTTGGCCTCTGCGGGTCCAGATCTGTTTGCCATGGTTGGTAGCCCGTGCTCGGTGTCACCTTCGTTCCACGGGGAGAGGTCGGTCGTCTCTGGCCTTGGCATCTCGTTGGCGTCGGAGGGCTCTGTTGCGGAGGTGGCTGCTGGTGGGGGCCCGGCGGTGGAGGCCGTGGCTGCCCCGTCGCGCAGGATTGCGCCGTGGCAGGCAGCCCCTGCTTCAAAGCGGTCGCTTTGGAAGCACCGCCGCGAGGTGGAGCAGACGGAGATGGTGGTGCACCACAGCTCGCTGCCTCGGAGAGAGGTGACGCCGGAGATGCAGGACAGGTGCTTCAAATGCTTGGAGAAAGGGCACTTCTTGAAGGACTGCACGAACAAGGTCGTCTGCCTCCGGTGCGGGCTGCCTGGGCATGTCGCCAGTCAGTGCAAGCGGCCCCACAGCCCGTCACTAGTGGAGGAGCTCCAGCGTGATGCAGCAGCTAAGGTGGCGCGGAGGTCATTGGGCCTGGGCGCGGCTGCCTCTCCGGGATCGTCAAGGCAGGGCGCGGTTGCTCAGCGTGCTCTGTCGCCTTCCTATCCTCCCGTCTGACTGCTACCGTCGGTGGCGCCGCCGCTGGATGGGCCTCGTCAGGCGGAGCCGAGATTGGAGGTGCAGGCGGATTTGGAGATGTCCCCGTCGGAGCTGTGTGTTGTTAGGAGGACCAGGGCCATGGTTGATCTCGAGGGTAGGCTACAGCATGCCATGGTGGTGTATGTGGGCGGCGACATGTCGTGGCTCTCGCCGGACCTGGTTCGGCATGCGCTGCAGGCAAGGAGGGGCATTCCCGCGGACAGATTTCAGTGCATCGGTTCCAGCCGGAGGATTTTCTTGTGGTGTTTGCTAGCAGGGAGGACCGGAACAGTGTGGGTTCGAGACCAGTGATCGAGTACGATGGGTGTAGGCTCTCATTCCAGAAATGGATCTGACAGAGCCAGGAGGTTTTTGCGGCGTTGAGGACCATGGTGAGCTTGGAGCTCGAGGGCATTCCCCTGCATGCCTGGGAGTTGGATGTCGTTGAGAGCTTGCTGGGTGGTTCATGTTTCATTGAGACGGTGGCGCCGGAAATGTCGTCGAGGATGGACTTGGCTTCCTTCAAGTTGCTCGCGTGGACGGCTGACCCGGAGATGATCTCCACGCGGAGGTGGTTGGCGGTGCCGGAGCCGGAGGAGTAGAGGGATGTGTTCCAGCCGAAGACCCTGCAGTATAAGGTGCTCATTCACCTGGACGCCGTCACCACCTTCCCGGAGGGGGAGGAGCCCTGGTTCCTCGGAGGTAGCTCGTCGGGCAGCGGACAGAGTGGCATGCCGGATTCGCCCATGGACATGGGCAGAGGGGCGACAACGCGCCGATGTGTTTGGCAACGTGGAGTTAGGGATGCCAGGGGGGACAATGCGGGCGGTGGGGCTGGATCGGTGGCCGGCCGGACTTACGCCGGCGTGGTTCGTGGTGCAGGGGAGAAGACAGACTGGATGATGCCTCCCATGGCTTCCGTGTCCCAGGTGGGGCCAATAGGTGGGATAGCTACCACAGTACGGGACAGGTTGTCGATTCGTCATTGAGCTTTTGACCGTCTGGGCGGCTCGGGTGCGTTGGAGGTGGAGACCGAGGTGGGGCTGCAAAATTTGAACCCGTCTATCTAGCGCGAATTTGGTGGCGCCTGTGCTGCCGATGGCCCAATCGGTTCAGCCGGTGGGTGAGTTGGTGGGTGGGCTAGACAGTGGGGGACCCGTGATTCATCATATCCAGACGCGGCCCTCCGAGGCGTCTCAACAGGTGGGTGGGTTAGTGGATGCGCGGGTTAGCGGGGGGCCCGCGATTCAGCTCAGCTAGTCGCGGCCCTCCTTGGCGATTGAGCAGGTGGGGTCAGTGGCTACTGCTGTGGGGGCTGAGGAATCTGATGAGATGGCCCCTCCGGATGGGATGCAGCTACAACGTGTGGCGGTTGAGGGGCCGGTGGAACCATTGGCTGCGACGCGGGAGAAGGAGGCGTGTACGGTTGGTTTGGGCACAGAGGATCTGGGAGTCCTATCGCCTGATGAGCTGCAGGCCAATCCGCTGGCCCAGGAAGGTGCATGTGGAGACAAGGAGGTATTGGGAGGGGTGCCATCCTCGGCACTCCAGCTGCCTGGGCGGGACAGCACAATGATTGGGACAGATATTCCGGCATGTGAGAATGTGCAGTGACAAGTGGCTAGTCCGGAGGAGGGGGTGTTGGCGCAGCGACAAGTTGTGTGTGCTCATGATTTTGAACCTGGGCAGCCGATTCCTGACATTACGGAAGACATGCAACAGAGGGAGGAGACTGGGAATGGCGGTATGACTCCCCAGGAAGCCATTGCGTTTGGCAAACTCAAGTGGTTTTGCAACGCTTTGGTGAGGAAGCTTGCGCCACTGCTCTTGTTGGAGGTGCAGTCTTCACTTTGACCAGAAGCGGAGCCGTATAAACCACGGTGAGCCAGGAGAAGTGCTAGGAGGGGGCAGCCAGCCAAGACGAAGGCTACACAAGTGGAGAATGTTCTAATGCGCGCGCTAGGTATCGTGCCGGAGGACTTGGAGGGGCATGATGATAACATCGCGGAGCTTGCCGAACTATGACTAGTCAAAATGGCAGGGTGTGGCCCACATGTCATAGGTTGTACCTAAACAATAAAATAAAACTAATCTAATTGAAAGGGACCCACATGTCATCTACACATATTCTAATCAAGTAATTTAATTAACCTAACTATTGCTAGACTAATCTATCTGGGCCAGCCATGCTGGGCACTAGCATGTTGGACGAACATGGTAGGCACGCATGCACGGGAGTGCACAACGGCCATGGCCTACGGCGGCAGTAACAAGCAGTAGCCAAGAGCAACAGCGGTAGAGCAGCAACAGGGATTAGGAGCAGGGAGCAACAGTAGTGGTGGCATGAGCAGCAGCAAAGCAGCAGGCGCTCGCAGCAAGCGATGAGGAGCAACAGAATGCAACAGCAGTTCCCGCATGAGGCACGCGAGCGCGTGCGCGCGCAGGGAGCGGCTGGCGTGCGGGCTGGGCGCGGGGCAAGGCAAAGCTAGGGGAGCCCATGGCGCGGCCACGGGCAGGGGGCGCGCCCAGGGAGGTCCGCGGGGCGCAGACAATACATGGTGAGCGCGAGGTCGACGACGGTGGCCTACGGCGTCTACGAGGATAGATCGAGGACGGGAAGGGGGCGGGGAACCGGAGAAGAGGCTCACTGCGGGTCCAATGGCGCGCTCGAGGAGGCCGGTGAGGTCGCGGTGGTGTAGATCGACGATGATATGTGGTGGCCGAAGCAGAGGAGACGTGGTTGATGGCGATGGCTACGCAGCTCCACTCCTAGCTCCGATGCCCGGAACAGACGCGGACGAATGCGACGAACGTCCAGGACGTGCTCCCGCCCGCCGGAGAGGTCGGTGGACGGTTAACGACGGCGAGGAAGCGGTGACCGCGTGAGCTTGCGAGCTCAAAATCGGCCCACATGAGAGAGGGGGGACGATGGGGATCTAGAGGGGAATGGGAGAGGGCGAGCTAGGGTTTCAAGGATGCTACCTTATAGGCCGGGGGGCTCGTGGCGGCCATCCATGGCCATGGAGCCGTGGATGGGTGCACGCCCTCCTTGTCTCCTGTACAGAGGAGGGGATGAGGCGGAGGTGGGCTGGTCTTGTACTATGTATGATGGGCCAAAGTGCACAGTAGTTAGGTTCCTTCTTCATTTACTATTTTCTGTTTTCTATTTTTGTTTTGTAAAAGACACTGCTTGTATTTATTTAAGCTATCAAAAGATTTTGCAAAATATGGAACTTGGCCATATAAATGCCTTGCAATATTTGGCACTGCCATAAAATGGTTGGGGTAATATTTTATGTCATTTGATTTTCGAATAGATGCAAAGGAACTAAAGTGGATGTTTTAGTCACTCCTTTTTGGTGATAACTTTTGAATAAGCAAACAAGTGACCTAGTTTTTCTCCACCATAATTAACTATGGATTATTTTCATCACATGAAGTTTTTAGTTTTGACATTTGAAAACTTTAATTGTTTGACTTTATTTTAAATTTGAATTTAGAATTAGTTTGAATCAACGTGGGATCTAGCAACAGTAAAAATGATGACATGGCATCATTAGCAGGGGATTTCTGTAGCTTGATTATCCGGGCGTCACAAAGGTTTTGTCGATCCAAAGGGTGCTAACAAAGTGTGGAAGCTCCAGTGATCCATTGATGGACTGGTGCAAGCCTCTTGGAGTTGGAATAAACGTTTTGATAGTGTGATCAAAGCATATGGTTTTATACAGACTTTTGGAGAAGCCTGTATTTACAAGAAATTGAGTGGGAGCTCTGTAGAATTTCTAATATTATATGTGGATGACATATTGTTGATTGGAAATGATATAGAATTTCTGGATAGCATAAAGGGATACCTGAATAAAAGTTTTTCTATGAAAGACCTCGGTGAAGCTGCTTACATATTGGGCATCAAGATCTATAGAGATAGATCAAGACGCTTAACTGGACTTTCACAAAGCACATACCTTGATAAAGTTTTGAAGAAGTTCAAAATGGATCAGTCAAAGAAAGGGTTCTTGCCTGTGTTACAAGGTGTGAAATTGAGTCAGACTCAATGCCCGACCACTGCAAAAGATAGAGAGAAAATGAACGTCATTCCCTATGCTTCAGCCATAGGTTCTATCATGTATGCAATGCTGTGTACCAGACCTAATGTGTGCCTTGCTATAAGTATAATAGGGAGGTACCAAAGTAATCCCAGAGTGGAGCACTGGACAGCGGTCAAGAACATCCTGAAATACCTGAAAAGGACTAAGGATATGTTTCTCATGTATGGAGGTGACAAAGAGCACGTCGTAAACGGTTACGTCGATGCAAGCTTTGACACTGATCCAGATGACTCTAAGTCACAATCCGGATACGTATTTTTATTGAATGGTGGAGCTGTCACTTGGTGCAGTTCGAAGCAAAGCATCGTGGCGGGATCTACATGTGAAGCGGAGTACATAGCTGCTTCGGAAGCAGCAAATGAAGGAGTCTGGATGAAGGAGTTCATATCCGATCTAGGTGTCATACCTAGTGCATCAGGTCCAATGAAAGTCTTTTGCGACAATACTGGTGCAATTACCTTGGCAATGGAATCCAGATTTCACAAGAGAACCAAGCACATCAAGAGATGCTTCAATTCCATCCGTCATCAAGTGTTGGAAGGGGACATAGAGATTTTCAAGATACATACGGATCTGAATGTTGCAGACCCGTTCTTCCACGAGCAAAACATGATCAACACCAAAACTCCATGGGTGTTAGAATCATTACTTTGTAATGTAGATTATTGGCTCTAGTGCAAGTGGGAGACTGAAGGAAATATGCCCTAGAGGCAATAATAAAGTTATTATTTATTTCCTTATTTCATGATAAATGTTTATTATTCATGCTAGAATTGTATTAACCGGAAACTTAGTACATGTGTGAATACATAGACAAAACATAAGTGTCCCTAGTATGCCTCTACTTGACTAGCTCGTTTATCAAAGATGGTTATGTTTCCTAACCATAGACATGTGTTGTCATTTGATGAACGGGATCACATCATTAGGAGAATGATGTGATGGACAAGACCCATTCGTTAGCATCATTATGCTCGTTACAGTTTCATTGCTACTGCTTTCTTCATGACTTCTACATGTTCCTTGGACTATGAGATTATGCAACTCCCGAATACCGAAGGACCACTTTGTGTGCTATCAAGCATCACAACGTAAATGGGTGATTATAAAAATGCTCTACAGGTGTCTCCGAAGTTATTTGTTGGGTTGGCAAAGATCGAGATTAGGATTTGTCACTCCATGTTTCAGAGAGTTATCTCCGGGCCCTCTCGGTAATGCTCATCATTATAAGCCTTGCAAGCAATGTGACCAATGAGTTAGTTGCGGGATGAAGTATTACGGAACGAGTAAAGAGACTTGCAGGTAACATGATTGAACTAGGTATGATGATACCGACGATCGAATCTCGGGCAAGTAACATACAGATGACAAAGGGAACAACATATGTTGTTATGCGGTTTGACCAATAAAGATATTCATAGAATATGTAGGAGCTAATATGAGCCTCTAGGTTCCGCTATTGGTTATTGACCAGAGATGTGTCTCGGTCATGTCTACATAGTTCTCGAACCCGTAAGGTCCGCACGCTTAACGTTCGATGACGATTTGTATTATGAGTCATGTGTTTTGATGACCGAAGTTTGTTCGGAGTCCCGGATGAGATCAAGGACGTGACGAGGAGTCTCGAAATGGTCGAGACATAAAGATTGATATATCGGACCATGTTATTCGGACACCGGAAGTGTTCCGGATAGTTTCGGGTAAAAAACGGAGTGCCGGAGGGGTTACCAGAACCCCCCGGGGGAACTAATGGGCCACCATGGGCCTTATTGGAGAGAGAGGAGGGCCGCCAGGGCAGGCCGCACGCCCCCCCCTAGCAGTCCAAATTGGACAAGGAAAGGGGGGCGGCGCCCCCTTTCCTACTCCCTCTCCCTCTCCTTCCTTCCTCCTCTCTTCCTTGTGGAGGAATCCTACTAGGACTAGTAGTGCTGATAGGACTCCCACTCCTTGGGCGCGCCCCTAGGGCCGGCCGACCTCCCCCTCCCTCCTTTATATATGGGGGCAGGGGGGCACCTAGAACACACAAGTTTCTCTTAACCGTGTGCGGTGCCCCCCTCCACAGTTACACACCTCGACCATATCGTCGTAGTGCTTAGGCGAAGCCCTGCGCCGGTAACATCATCATCACCACCGCCATGTCGTCGTGCTGATGGAACTCACCCTCGTCCTCAACTGAATCAAGAGCACGAGGGACGTCATCGAGCTGAACGTGTGCCGAACGCGGAGGTGCCGTACGTTCGGTACTTGGATCGCGAAGAAGTTCGACTACATCAACCGCGTTACTAAACGCTTCCGCTTTCGGTCTACGAGGGTACGTGGACACACTCTCCCCTCTCGTTGCTATGCATTTCCTAGATAGATCTTGCGTGATCGTAGGATTTTTTTTGAAATTACTGCGTTCCCCAACAGCGCCCCTAGCTTGTGGGTCCCACGGGAGGTCTCCAACCCTAATATTTGGCCTATAAATCAAAAATACTTTTCTGCCGCCGTAACCTTCTGTACCTGTGAGATTCCATCTTGGGACCTTTTCCGGCACCCTTCCGGAGGGGGATTCGATCACAGAGGTCTTCTACATCAACCCTATTGCCCTTCCGATGAAGCGTGAGTAGTTTACCTTAGATCTACAGGTCCATAGCTAGTAGCTAGGTGGCTTCTTCTCTCTCTTTGATCCTCAATACCATGTTCTCCTCGATGTTCTTGGAGATCTATCCGATGTAATCTTCTTTTGCGGTGTGTTTGTCGAGATCCGATGAATTGTGGATTTATGATCAGATTATCTATGAATATTATTTGAATCTCCACTGAATTCTTATATGCATGATTTGATATCTTTGTATTTCTCTTCGAATTATCGGTTTGGTTTGGCCAACTAGATTTGTATTTCTTGCAATGGGAGAGGTACTTAGTTTTGGGTTCAATCTTGCGGTGTCCTTACCCAGTGACCAAGTAGGGGTAGTGAGGCACGTATTTGTATTGTTTCCATCAAGGGTAAAAAGATGGGGTTTTCATCATATTGCTTGAGTTTATCCCTCTACATCATGTCATCTTACTTAAGGCGTTACTCCGTTCTTACGAACTTACTCTAGATGCATGCTAGATAGCGGTTGATGTGTGGAGTAATAGTAGTAGATGTAGAATCGTTTCGGTCTACTTGACACGAACGTGATGCCTATATGCATAATAATTGCCTTGGATATCATCATAACTTTGCGATTTTCTATCAATTACTCGACAGTAATTTGTTCACCCACCGTATTATTTTCCTTCAAGAGAGAATCCTCTAGTGAAACCTATGGCCCCCGGGTCTATTTTCCACCTTATATTTTCAGATCTATAAACCAAAAAAACCCTAAAATACTTCGCTTCAATTTATTTACTTCTATTTTATTTTATGTTTTAGTAATCTTTCATATATATATCTCTATTAGATCTCACCTTTGCAAGTGACCGTTAAGGGATTGACAACCCCTTTATCGCGTTGGGTGCAAGTGTTTGATTGTTTGTGCACGTGCATAGATTGGGGACTTGCTTGTATCTCCTACTGGATTGATACCTTGGTTCTTAACTGAGGGAAATACTTATCTCTACTTTGCTGCATCACCCTTTCCTCTTCAACATCAAGTGAATAATTCATAGGCATTTCTTGACGCTTACCGATATTACCTAATCTTTTACATTCATCACAATATAAGATGAACTTACGAGCATCCTTAAAGAGAGTAGGCCAATAAAACCCATATTGCAATACCTTGTGAGCAGTTCTGTCTCCCGCATGATGCCCTCCATAAGCTTCGGAGTGACATTTCCGTAGGATTTGTCCCTGTTCATGCTCAGGTACACAACGTCTAATAATACCATCTACTCCTTCTTTATAAAGATGTGGGTCATCCCAAAAGTAATGTCTTAAATCACAGAAGAATTTTTTCTTTATTTGTTGATATGTGAAACTAGGTGGTAAATATTTAGCAACAATATAATTAGCATAGTCAGCATAACAAGGTGTACTATTAGAAACATTTATTGCAGCTAATTGCTCATCAGGAAAACTATCATCAATAGGTAGTGGGTCATCAAGAACATTTTCAAGCCTAGACAAGTTATCAGCCACGGGGTTCTCCACTCCTTTTCTATAAGTGATATGCAAATCAAATTCTTGTAGCAAGAACCCATCGAATAAGCCTAGGTTTGGCATCTTTCTTTTCCATAAGATACTTTATTGTAGCATGATCAGTGTGAACAATTACTTTTGAGTCTACAATATAGGAGCTAAATTTATCACAAGCAAACACCACTGCTAGAAATTCTTTTTCAGTAATAGCATAATTTATTTGTGCACTGTCTAGAGTTTTACTTGCATAGTGAATAACATTCAGTTTCTTATCAACTCTTTGTCCTAGAACATCAGCAACGACATAATCACTAGCATCACACATAATTTCAAAAGGCAAGTTCCAATCAGGTGGTTGAACAATAGGTGCAGAAATTAAGGCTTTCTTGAGTGTTTTGAAGGCTTCTAAACAATCATCATCAAAAATAAAAGGAATATCTTTTTTACAAAAGATTTGTAAGAGGCCTATAAATTTTAGAAAATTCTTTGATAAATCTCCTATAGAAACCAGCATAACCAAGGAAAGTACGAATACCTTTGATATCTTTAGGACATGGCATTTTCTCAATTGCATCAACCTTAGTTTTGTCCACATAAATACCTCTTTCAGAAATTTTATTACCCAAAATAATACATTCGTTAACCATAAAGTGGCACTTCTCCCAATTCAAGACAAGATTAGTTCATTCACATCTCTCCAAAACTCGATCAAGATTGCTTAAGCAATCATCAACAGACTTTCGATAAACAGAAAAGCCATCCATGAAAACCTCAACAATCTTTTCACTGTAAGTGCATCTAGTGCCCCTTAGTGATTTTGGTGTATTGAAGACTTATAGGTTAAGGGACTAATGCGTTTGTGAGTGTACACAGATCTATAGGTCTATGAGGAGTTTGATAATTACAGAGAAAGTCGACCCCTAAAAATGAAGTTCTTCGACTAAAGACTTAGGATTACTGAAGACTTTCTGAAGACTTTGAAGATGAAGAAATTGGTGTGACCTTGAAGAGTTGGTATTCATTTGAGGAATATAAAGCGTGAAGACTTTTGTTTTCGTAGTTTCATTTTCTCTTTCTTGAGTCATAGAAAACACCGTACTGTTAAAGGGGGTCGAGGAAATACTAAGGAAAAATTTCCATGTGATGCTCAACTCAAAATCCTACACCTACCAATCCCTTCGAGTGAAGCCATTGGAAATCTCATACAGTTCAGTCATATTCTTTAGTGATAGAGACGAAGTTCTTCTGGTCTCTGAGGAATTTGTTCTGACTGAGGAGTTAGGAATTCGCTAGTGCGGATTGCCTACACAGTGAGGAACATGATAGCCCTGAGGAATTTGAACCTCAAATTTCCGACCGTTGCTGTGCTATGCGCCAGCTGTCCCAAAATATCTACCCACCTAACGATCATATCATTGAAGGGCATTTATGTCTTATCATGCGGGCTGCTCCCTAGGCTATAAATAGCCGCCCCCTACAACCACTAGCTGGTCGGCTGCTCCGAGAGAAACTGACACTTTTCATTTGAGAGAATCCCATCCTCCGAGGACTTTGAGCGAAAATCATCAAGTGAGGAAAAACCCCAAACCCAAACACCTACAAACCCAAAGTGATTTAGCATCACTGAAGAGATTGATCCTGCGTGGATTCGACGCTTGTTACCTTTGAAGACTGTGCTTCTTCCAGACGGTTAGGCGTCATGGTCTAGAGCATCCAAGAGGAAATTGTGGATCGCCGAGTGACCGAGTTTGTGAAGGTTCGGAAGTCACCTGAAGACTTACCACGAGTGATTGGACGAGGTCTGTGTGACCTTAGTTCAAGGAGAATATGGTGAGGACTGTGTGTCCGGGACTGGGTGTCCTCAGGTTTAAATACCTAGCCTCTCCAACCAGACGTAAAACTGAGACAGCAGTTGGAACTGGTCTACCAAATCATTGTCTTCACCGAGCCAACTGGTTCTATTTCCTCAACTCTTTCATTTCCTCATTCCTGTGTTGTGCAACTGTTCATATCTGTGTTTGAAGACTTTCTCAATTTCCTCAGTTCAATTTCCTCAGTCTGTTTGTCTTCATCGTGTGTTATCCTGTGTTTACGCTTTCTGTACTCTATGCTTGTTTTCATTTCATCATGATGACTATGCTTGTGTTCTGCTATGCATACTTTTGAGTACTTATTCCGCTGCAAGTAGTTCTTCACTAAGGAATTTCCTCACCCACAAATTCCTCAGTGAAGAATTTATAAAAATCGCCTATTCACCCCCCTCTAGTCGATATAACGCACTTTCATTCACAGAAGTCTGAGAATATAGCCGTCATACATCTTTGAAATGTGTGCGAAGACCAATAATAACATAGACGATTGCTGCTAATAAGCCGTGTGATTTGCTCTGTCTACAGAAGAATAACATGTATAAGGACTTGATTCCATAAACAGATTGAACATCGAATTACATAGGTGGCTAGTACACACATGACCGTTGCACACACGAAAGTACGTTCCAAAATGCATATGAAACTCGAATAATGTATAAAAAGGCAAAACGAACCGTGATTAATTTCATATTTTTAGGATGACGCTACTATATATAGTTGCATGTTGCTTCTGTAAAATAAATCAAGGCGGGAAGAGACATCGTATGTCGTTTCGCACACATAGGTGACAAGGTCCCTCTCGCAACCATGAGCCTTTTTGAGAGAAGCTCCGGTTTGTAAGAAGATTGTACCAAAACTTGTCCCAAATTGGACTAATTTTTTACCACAACATGTTGGTTCTATGATATAACACCATGCCAAGTTTCATGATTTTGAGGCGAGTTTTGGATTTATAGTAACTTGAAAACCAGGTTTCTTAATGTTTACTGTCGAGTCGGCACCGCCCTGGATAGGCTTTTTCCTCGTGGGTCCCAAATGATAGATCCAAATCTGTGACTACCATGCAGCTTTTCTTATTAAGAATTATAGCCCTTGGTGTGCAAGCTGAAAATAAGTTTGTGGGTGCTGGTGGGAACTAAAAACTTGCGGTTCTGTAATGGAAAAAGATCTCAAGGATCCCGCGAGAGTGATGTTCTTTGCCTATGTTGTGAATGTTTATAATATTTATGTCTTAATTAAAGAAATGGCAAGCCATTGGCCCAGTATGAAAGAAAAAATATTGGTCAAAGCCGAGTTGAAAAGGGCAACAATATCTAACTCCAGCTAACAAACAGTACAAAAGCACGAGGATTAATTGCTCATTAGGTTTAGACAAAATCCAGATTGAACAGGACAATGGCATCTAACTCAACCAAAGTTTTCGGCAGTCACAATCAAATGGATCGGTCTGATCCATAAAATCAAGATTCTCGACCAGAAAATCTACTGGTCCATGATGACAAGCTGTTGTAAATAGAAGCCGAGCACGATCAGAAGCCCTTAGGTCCACATGAAACTTATTTTTATGTTGTTCAACACCTGCAGCCGTCAGAAATTTCTTGTTGAAAAACTTAATCCTCTTGGAAAATAGTGCCCCCGCATTCAACATGAAGAATGTGACAAAGCTAGTGTTTGCATTGTTGGATGCATATCCTTCCAGTGTTACTGTCTTCAAACGAATGTTGTGAGATCTGAGAAAATCCCGGTGCTTCTTGAACCATCGATTGGTTATACCTTTTTCTCCATGTGTTAGTGCCTAAATAGAGATGAAGATTGAAAACAGTTAATATCTAAAAAAGATTATGTTGAAAGAGTGATAGTTGAATGATTAATTATAGTACATTATATATGGGCTTTCATTGTGCGTGAGATCATCACCTTCATATACAAATTCACCAGACATGGAAAGCATTGCAGCAAGGCAATAATGATGTTGAGATCAAAACACCACATAGTGATATATAAGGTCTTGACAGAATCCACCACCATTGATAGGATGGACAAGCGCTTCATTGAGCATAGAACATAATATTAGCACTGAAAGTGTACTCCAAGATGATACTTAACTTATGCGCGCAAATGAAAAATGCAAATTACAAAAGTGTACGTGAATAATATACAGTACCTCAATAGGTGTGGAGGCAAACACCATCTCGAACCATTCAAACGGGTCACTAATTGCACCCAAGGTCTCCAGTTTAGGCGCAGAGACCATAGTTATTTGTGAAGGTTTATAACAACAATTAAGGAGCAACCTTTGAAGTGAAGGGGTGTCTTCGATGATGAGCTCCTGTCCTTCAAAATGAATTCCAATGCTTACAAGGTGAGATGAATTTATTTTGAGACAAGGGATATGGATTCCTAGTCCAAAAACAAGCACCAAACGCTGCAGTGCAGGGCATCTAGAGTGGATGATGCTGTGAAGTGAGGCCATTGACAGATCAACCAACACAAGCGCAAGTTTTTTCAGCACTGGCAGTCGAAGCATTTGTACCAGATAGTCTGCTAGATGGCACCGGGTCAAGGTGGCGGTGTGGAGAGAGGAGGAAAACCATGAGATGGGCATCGGTGGTGAGGGCATAGATGCAGCTCTTGGTGGTAACCTATCATTGTAGTAATGGTAGAACTCAAGCTGCTGGAGTTTATCGAATTGATGAGATGTCAGCCAGGCGGCCACTGTGCAGGGTATGTCCAGCAGGTAGCATGCCGGGATGCAGATGCGTTGAACGGGTTGTCGGTGTACAAAAGTAGGGGCACTCCTTTGTACCCCTCTACTTGTGCACGGGCAGTCAGAGCCGCGCCCACGGCGATGCTAAGCAGGGCAGAGGAGGGAAACCAGAAAGAAGCCAAAGTAAAGACAGCCAAGGCAACGCCAAGACCAGGAATACAAGAGGGCAAGAAGGCAAGGTAGACACCCTCGGCAAGGTTCTTGCCAAGGCAACCTCTGCAGCCCTGGCAAGGGCCTTGCCGGGGGGCAGCGTGCCCGATGCCAATAGAGCGAGCCTCCCTTGAGCCCACGGTTTCCAACCCCACCAACTACATTGCAACCAGGGCTCGGGAGGCACCTCCGTGGTGGCATGCAGATCTTTGTCAAGATCATAATAACAGAAGATCAGATGAGGATCAGAAGACGACGACCCTCGGCGGGATCCTCGCCAAGGAAATCCACAAGACCCCCGGCAAGCGTCTTGCCAGGGACGACTGTAATGCCATGGCAAGACCCTTGCCGGGCCCCCGGCAAGGCCCTTGCCCAGGGCACTAGCACGGCCATTGCCAGGCCTGCACCAGCCAAGGCTCCACCGCCATTCGCATGCAGCTGCCAGCCCAACCAGCTGGGCAGGCACCTGTGTGGCAACACGTGGCTTCCAGACCAACTCAGCAAGCACTTGCATGGTGTTATGCAGATCTTCGTGAAGACCCTGCCACCGTGCCACCTCAGCAGGCTGCCTGCCTACATGGCACTGCACGCATCGCTGGCCTGGGCACGTGTCGAAGCGAGACGGAGCGGCGACGGACAGGACGGGCTTCATTCCCGTCCCCGAGAAAGCTAACGGACACCTAAGTAGAGAGACGGAGCGGCGACGGACAGGACGGGTTTCTCGTGGCCACGGCTTCCAAAGAAGAAGACGGCCAAGAGAACGACGCTGCCTGCAAGCACGAAGGACGCCGGTGCGGCGACATGAAAGCTAAGTCATACCGAACTTTAAATATTTCCTTTTTATATAAGGTTATTCCCCTCGGAGATCTCGTTCTTTGTATGGAAAACCTGCACGCAATGGGGCCATTCCGCTATTGGCAACGCTTTACCCTGTTTTGAGTCCGCTCAACAGCTGAAGCAGCCGCGTCGAGAGTGGCACGGTAGCCTTCCGCGATTGGCAACACTCTCGATTCTGACTCGAGTCAAGCTCGACAGTTCGAGGGGCCGCGTGGAGAGTGGTAAGGTGGTTTGCCTGGCAGCAAGCACGCCCGGCAGGCTATCGAGGATCCGTCCTCGAGGCGCCGTGCCCTGGGTTACGTGCCGGCAAGCCTACCCGATTAACATAGGGCGGACATATATATATATATATATATATATATATATATATATATATATATATATATATATATATATATATATATATATATATAGAGAGAGAGAGAGAGAGAGAGAGAGAGATTGAACCGGAAAATAACATGCGATGATTCAAAAGTAATGCAGATTTATATTACATCAATTGTTGCTGCGGTTCTAACTAAAGATAGAAATTGTCTTGGCCATGAACCTGCAGCGATGATAAGAAGCAGGGTGCCTAGTCCCGGCGCTGGCCCTCTACCCTCTGGATTTTATCGATGCCGCTGATGACGGGCTCGATCCGCTCCTTGAGTGGCACGAGGTCCACACCCTCCGGCAAGCTCTTCAGCGCAGCATCGAAGTCGAGGTTGGGATTCCAGTATGCCACCTTGATGAGAACCTTGGTCATGGCACCCCGGCAAAGCCTCTGGGCCTCATTGGCCAGGAAAGTCGCCCTGGTGGAGCGGAAATGCTCCAGGGCTCTGAGAACACCCTCGAAGAACAGGGTCAGCCTGGTGTTGGGAGTTGTGCTGCGATCTGGGGCGTACCTCACGTTTGGCATCCCCATGGTGGCCAGCTGCGTGGTAATCCTGTTGGCGACGTCTTCAAGGCGGCCGATCCAGCGATTCTCACCCTCCACAAAGTCTTTGTGGTTTGCGGTCTCGTTCTTCCGCAGCTGCTTCTCGGCCTCCAGGTCCTTGGCCAGGGATCCCTCCCGGGCCTGGGCCTCCGACAGCATTCCCTCGAGTCCCTCCAGCTTCAGCTTGAGGTCTTTGATGGAGTTGTTGGCCTCAGAAAGCTGCCCGGCCCTACTGACGACCGCACCCTGCGCCTCGACCAGAGCACCGTTGAGCTTGCTCTTCTCCTCGGTCAGCTTCTGGGTCCAGTCCTTCAGCCCGTCCCGCTCCACCTCCAGCTCCTTCACCTTGCCAGCGTGAACCAGAGCCTGGGCATCGAGTGCCTCCTTGTGCCTCTGCTCTAGCTCCCGGGTCTGCTGCACGATGAGCTTCTCCACCTCCTCATCCTTGCCACGGAGCGTTGCAGCAAGTTTCTCCTCGCGCGCGGCAAGGTCCTCCTCCTGGGAGTTCAGCATGGCGTGGTGCTGGGTTCGAGCAGCCTCGGCCTCAGCGGCCAGGTTCTTCACCGTCTCCTAGGCCTTCTTGATGTCAGCCTGCTTCATGGTGAGCTCCAACTCGCGCTTGGCCAGCTCGCCCTGGGCGGTCTTCAGCTCCTCACAAGCTTGGCGGAACCAAGTTTGCGTCTCGGTGACGCATACCTTGAGATCCGCGTCCGCCTTATCCACCGTTGCCATCCTGGACCTGGCCTTGTCCAGGCGGGCGCGGTGGAGTGCATGGAGCTTCTGAAAGTTGGCGCCCATGGCCTGGAGAAGCCGCTCCTCCTGTGAACCGTCGCCACCGGCGCTCGGTTCATCGACAACCTTGAGCTCGGCGGTGGCAAGCACCTCTTCGTCGAACACCTCTCCCTCCATGGGCGCCCTGGAGCTCGACGACCCTGGGAGGTGGACGAAAAGGTCATCGCTCACCCTCAGGTACTTGCCGGAGCCAGAGGCAGCGGAGGAGGAGGGCTGGTCATCAACCACCTCCTCCTCGGCAGCAACCTTGCCGGCCTCCTCGGCAGTAGCCTTACCGGGCTCCCCGGCGGGCCCCTTGGCGGCGTCCTCAGCAGCGCCCCTGGCGGCCTCCTCGGCAGCGATCTTGTCGGCCTCCGCCATGGCGTCCTTGGCAACATCCTCAATGACGGTGTCTATGTCCTCCGGATCCACCGAAGAAGGGCCTGGATACCGAAAAGGGGATAAGGCGAAGCCAAGAACAGAAAAAGAAAAGACGGGGATGGAAGGCAAGTGGCTTACCCATGCCGCGCTGGGAACCAGAAGTCCCCTCCCCGCCAACATTTGGCACCGAGGCGAAGCCACCAGCGCCCGAGTTCGCCTCCTCCTCCTCCATGTGCATGGGCTCGGTGCTTGGCGCCCTTGCCGGGGACGCCCCTCGGGGCGGCGTGTTGGGGGTAGCCCTCTGTGGCTCCTCCTCCTGCTGGGCGATAAGCTCGCGCACTGTACACCTTTCCACCTCCTGTGTGCCACTGTGGCAACCCCTTTTCAACTATAAAAGGAGGCCCGAGGCATACTGGAGGGGGATTCGGCTCTTTGGAACTATGCAGCCACCGTAGCTAGTTTGAAAGCTCAAGAACACTCAATACATCCACCAAAGCAGGACTAGGGTATAACGCATCCTCGCGACTCAAACCTGGGTAAACGATCTTTGTGCTAGCTCCTGGACCTGCTCTTCTCACAACCCCGCGCCCGCCGACCGTAGAAGGGATTCCAGTGATCCCATAGGTGTCGTTCCCACCGACACGGAGCCCTCGTGGGAGGAGATGATGGCTTTGGGGAGTTCAGAATCATCATCGACAGATAGCTGACCACAGTCGAGATTAAGAGGCACGGTGCACCACAGAATGCGCCACCGAGATGCGAGGACTTGTGTGCGGCAGCCATCCTTGGTGGGTAGAAGGGAGATGGTCTCCCCAAGGATTCCGTCCGGGAGATCGCTGAGGCGGTCTGCCGGAGATTCTACTGGTTCCTCAGGTCCAGGGGGCGCTTTTGGCCGCACAGCCGGGTCCAAGATCTACATCCGGCGGCGGCGCTGGTCGGAGCCTCATCTGTGTACATACCAATCTGAAAGAAAAAATGGCATAACATGTAGGACATTCGAAATCAATTCTCAAGATGAGGAAGAAAAAAGGCACAAACATATATGTAGGACATTCAAAATCAATTCTCAAGATCCGGCCACGAATTATTAGCATGCAAGCTAACCCTAGTCGGATTATTAGCAAAAAAAATTTGTACACAACAAACAATTCATCACTAACTCTATACGGATAACATTCAAACAATCAATACACTACGTGCATCTAACGGATCTTAATTACTCAGATTTCATGGACTGAGAGAACATAACCATAGGATTTGTATTCCAGAAAAATTGTAGAGGGGCGGGGTGGGGGGGGGGATTATCCAGAGAAAACACTTGATATGTTTGCCGCACAAATGGGTATATAGATGACTTGTCGGTGTTCTGGGAATGGGGGTCCCCAGACTTGCCTGCCTGCGGCCCACGGCGTGGCTAAGCTAGCGGGCCGTACGGCCCATCTTCATCGACAAGGTGTTCAAGACCTTCGCGAGGGGCCAAGCCTCGCGAGGCGGACGACGCAAGACCTCCTCAGGAGCGGCCTCGCCAGGCAGGCTCGCGAGGAGCGGAGATATCAAGGCGGGGCAAACCTCGCGAGGCTCTCGTGACATGAGCAATGACGATCGGCACCGGGCGGGCGCCAGGCGGGCGCCAGCGCGCAGCGTTCTAGTTTCCTCTTTGGTGCTAAGGAGACGGGCGCAAGCACAGAGTACCGAGGCATCAAGCAAAGGTTTCCATATCTGTGCAACAAGACCGAAGGCCAGCAGGACGGCAAGACGGAGGTCACCACGGAGCCCAAGACGGCGTCATCACCAGAGCCTTTTGCAGGCGAAGACCACTTTTGTCATGATAGCTTGTACTAGCTGCCCCCCTTCAAATTTGCCCGCCATTGTTGGTTCCCTTCCGACTCAATATTTGGGGAGAGGACTAGGGCCTCTATAAGTAGAGCTAGCCACCACAGTAGGAGGCATTGAGTCCTCACCCACACAAGTTCGACAAGCACAAGAACACCTCAACCTCAGGAGGCTGTTCTTCCCCTTGTACTATTCATCATCAGCCCAAGAGGAAATCCACCACCACCACACTGGAGTAGGGTATTACACCACGACGGTGGCCCGAACTAGTATAAATCTCTCGTGTCTTTCTGTGCTGTGAGTTCGTCCGCGAGATCTTAGCGAGCTAGGGCGTGGATCAATAGGAGGGAAAGAACTTCGCGCGCACCCCAGAGTTCGAACCTTAAGGGTTTTGCCGGAACCCCACATCCGACATTTGGCGCGCCAGGTAGGGGTGCGCTGAGGCTTCTCTTCCGTCGATCTACACTCCGCCCGCATGGCCGGCGCACCGTCATCACCTCCGGTGGCCAGCATCGACGACGGGGCCAGGGGGCTCCAAGCCCTGGCCCCCGCCCTGCGACGGGTGCGGTGGCCAACCAAGTTCAAGCCGGAGATGCCGCCGCGCCGGACCCAACGGGTTTCCTGCTAGCATACGAGGAGGCCGTCCTCGAGGCCGGTGGCGACGACAAGGTCATGGCCAACTGGCTCCCCATGGCCCTCGCCGGCGAGCCGCGCGCCTGGCTGCTCAACCTCCCCGGATCCACGGTGGCGTCTTGGGAGAAGCTGCGCGACCTCTTCACCGCACGCTACACGGCACCAGCGCACCACGCGGTAGCGACCTTGCTAGGAGGCTCTCAGGCGCCTCCTTCGGACTGCCACATTAAGTCGTTCCTCCGCCAGGCTGGCGCTGCTTCCAAGTGCTCGGGGGCTCCACCCGGCTGGGCTGCACCTGAGGCCGACCTCACCTTCAGCTCAGAAGACCACCCCGACTCCACCGCCGGCTCGGGCACGCTTCCGATGCTCTGCATGCCCACCATCTGCCACGTGGCCGTCACCAAGACCCTAATCGACGGCGGCGCTGGCCTCAACTTGCTCTCCGTGGAAGCCTTCGGCCTCCTTCACGTGCCGCCCGAGCGGCTCAGCCTCAACAAGCCTTTCTCAGGCGTTGGTGGCAACGCTGCCCACTCTCTGGGGCAGATCCGCCTCCCCGTCACCTTCGGCATGCGCGACAACTACCGTACCGAGTTGGTCGACTTCGACGTCGCCCGCATCGGCCTCCCGTACAACGCCATCCTCGGGTACCCAGCTCTGGCCCAGTTCATGGCAGCGACTTATCGGTCCTATAACCTCATGAAGATGCCTCGAACCAAAGGTGTCCTCACCATCAAGGGGGACACCAAGGAGGCCGTGACGGCACTCAAGCTTGCCTTCAAGAACGCAGCGGCGGTGCAGCCCGCCGACGCTGGTACCCCTGAGGCCAAGGAGGCCACGCCTACCAAGAAGAAGCAGCTGTTCACCCAAGACAAGGAAGAAACCAAGCAGGTGCCGGTCGGCGAGGACGGGTCCTCAGGAGCCACCTTCACCATAGGTGCCGGCCTCGATTCCATCCAAGAAGAGGCGTTGGTGAAGTTCTTGCGCGCAAACAAGGATATATTCGCGTGGGAGCCTAATCAGCAGGTGGGGGTTCCGAGAGAGGTGATTCAGCATCACTTAAGGGTGTGCCCAACATGCGCCCTGTCAAGCAACGAGCGAGGAGGCAATCCACGGAGAAGCAAGCCTTCATCGTCCAAGAGACCCGCAAGTTGGAGGCCGCGGGTACCATTCGCGAGGTTCGATACCCCACATGGCTGGCGAACCCTGTCATAGTACCGAAGAAAGGCGGGAAGGAACGAATGGGCGTCGACTTCACCAACCTCAACAAGGCGTGCCCGCAAGACCCGTTCCCTCTCCCACGCATCGACCAGATCGTCGACTCCACCGCCGGGTGCGACTTGCTGTGCTTCCTGGATGCGTTCCCAGGGTATCACTAGATCAAGATGGCGGTGGAAGATGTTGAGAAGACAGCCTTCCTGACCCCATGTGGGATGTACTGCTACACCTGCATGCCCTTCGGGTTGCGCAACGCGGGCGCGACCTTCCAGCAGTTGATGCACATCGCCTTAGGGCGACAGCTCGGGAGAAACACAGAGGCCTACGTCGACGACATCATGGTGAAATCTCGGGAGGCGAGGACCTTGATCCAAGACCTGGAAGAGACCTTGGAGAGCCTGCGCCAGGTGAACTTGCGGCTTAACCCGGAGAAGTGTGTGTTTAGTGTTCCTTAAGGCAAGTTGCTGGGTTTCCTCGTGTCCCAGAGAGGGATCGAGGCGAACCCGGAGAAGATCAAGGCCATCGAAGACATGAGCCCACCGCAGACCCTCAGAGAAATGCAGAAGCTGGCCGGTCAGGTGACTGCGTTAGGACGCTTCATCTCCAAACTGGGAGAACGCGCCTTGCCCTTCTTCAAACTGATGAAGAAGAAAGGCCCGTTTAAGTGGACCCCAGAGGCCGACGAAGCCTTCCAAGACCTCAAGAGATAACTAACTAGCCCGCTAGTGATGGTGGCGCCACGGCCTCTCGAGCCCCTAGTGCTCTACTTGGCCACTACCCCGTACTCTGCCAGCGCAGCGCTGGAGGTGGTTTGGGAGGAGCATCAAGCCAAGGGTGCGCTCCGCCAGGTTACAGCTGAAATGCCGCAAGGTCACACTACAAAAAAAGACACATCCGTGACATTTTGGGCCGAACGAAAATCTTTTCTGTCATACTTATGACACATCTATGACAATAATTGTGACAAAACACGGTATCATCATAGATGTGGTGGGGTCCTACTTCTATGACAAAAAATCATGACAGAAAATGGGCTTTTCGTCCTGGGCGGGCCGGAGACGCAGCTGCATGACATTCTTTGGGCCGTCCATGACGGAAAAAACCGTGGTAGAAGCGAGGGCGCAGAAAATATCGGGGAGTCCCCGGTTACGGTGGGTTGTCCGGGGGCCGAGCGATGCGCGTTTCACTCGTACGTACGCGCGTGTGTGCGAGGCGTTGGGCTCTAACTGAACCCGAGTGAGGCGTTGGGCTCTAACTGAACCCGAGCGATTGCACTGCAGGCTACGCATTACTGAACCCGAGCGATCGATCGATGGCTGTTAACTGAACCCGATCGAGCGATTCCTTCGCTACTGCTGCTAACTGAAGCCGATCGATGCTGCCTCTCGATGAACAGTGAGCGTTGCGGGGGGGGGGGGGAGGGGGTTGGATGAACAGTTCCCGGTGGGGTGCATGAACAGGACCCCGTGGCGTTGCCTCTAGATGAACAGTGAGCGTTGCTGGGGGGTTTGGAGGAACAGTTCCCGGTGGGGGTGGATGAACAGGACCCCGATCGTTCAAGCCGGTTGGGGCTGGATGAATAGGACCCCGTTGAGGGCATGATGAACAGGACCACCCCGTGGAGGGCAGGATGAATATTAGATGGTGGAGGGCATGATGAACAGTAGCCCGTGGAGGGGTGGTTGAACAGGAGCCCGTGGAGAGGGCTGGTTGAACAGTAGCCGGTGGCGTAGCGCGCGGTGGAGGCTGGATGAACATGAGCCCGTGGATGAACAGTCGCAGGTGGAGGCTGGAGGAGGTCGACGGTGGATGAATAGTAGCCTGTGGAGGCTAGAGGGGGTCGACGGTGGAGATGAACAGTATCCCGTGGAGTCCCGTTTTGCGGTACGCCACACCCCTCCCGATGAACAGGACCCCCGTTTCGACCGTAGGAGGTTCATTTCCTCCGTTTTGCAGTACGCCAGACCCCTCCCGATGAACAGGATCCCGTTTCGAACGTGGCCGATCGAACACAAGGCCGTTTCCTCAGTTCTGCGGTATGCCAGGCCTCGTTTCCATCGGCTGTTCCGTCCAAGCCCTCCCGATGAACACGACGACGCATTTCGTTCCGACCCAGCCGGTTGGCTCCCCATGAACACGATGACGACGCTGTTTCTCCATTCCGATCCAGCCATGTACACGAGCCCTGGCCGTATGTATGCGCGAGTAGGTGTTCGAGACCCGGCCCGTATGTACATACATGGCCGTATTTTCTTTCTTGCACACTGGCCGCTGTACGTACGCGTACATGCTACGTGCTTGCCTCTACTACGACACGTGCGCGCCTCTACATCGACCAGTATTGTCACAGCCCCAGATCAGCCCTTGCTTGATTTTTCTTGCATCCATGCATCATGTTTAAATTCAAATGAAATTTGAGTTGAGGAATTTCCAAAGCCTCAGAAATCTTTTAAAAATGACCAACATTAAAATCTTCTCAAAGAAGCCCAAGAAAATGTTCTTGTTAAACCTTGAAAAATATTGGCAAGAATAAAATTCAAACCAATATTTTTGGAAGGTTTAACATAATTATTTTGGGGCTTTGAATTAATCCAATAAATATTTGAATTGGATCTATATTTATTATATAATAAATATATGTTCAATAATTCTGGAAATTGTTGTGTAGCTTTGGATAAGTCCATTTAGTTCACACAATTATTTTCATGAATTTTGAAAATGGTTTGGTCTTTGAACTAAACCAAAACATAATAGCAAAAATAGAAAAACAGAAACAGAAATAAAAGAGAGAGAGAGAGCAAACTCACCTGGCGCTTACCTAGCCTGGCCCAGCACGGCCCAAACCAGCTGGCCGACGCCAGTCGTCGTCTCCACCGCGCCAGAAGGACGCCGAGCGCGTGCTCGCCGTGCGCACACACGCGCCCGTGCCACCTCCTGCCTGCTAGCTTGCATGGCGCCGCGGATAGACCCGCCAGAGCCGTCTGGATCGCTCTGACCGCCCCGCCATTCTCCCCCTCGCCTCCCTCTCGCCCTCTCCACCATGGCCGAGACAGCCGCGAGCTCGCTGTCGCCGTAGCCATGGCCAAGGCCCTCCCTCGCCTCGCCGACGTGTCCATGGCGTCCGCCTCGACGCCCTCATCCTCCCCGTCGACCCACTCGACGCCAGACGCCTCAAAACTCCGTCCCCGACCTCTTCTTCATCGTCGGCCGCTGCGGATCCCCATCGTCGACTCGTCGCCGTCCGGCCTTCCCCGAGCTCGAAGAGGCCACCGCTGCAACCGCCGTGAGCCCCTCACCCCAACCCCTCTCTCCCCGCTGTCGATTTCCTCCTCTAGCCCCACTAACCACCGCGGCCGAAGCTCGCCGCCGCCGTGCCTTGTCGCCGACGTGGCTAGAGCCACAGTGGCTCGAAGCCAAGCTCACCGCTGTGCCCAACGCAGCACCAGGAGCCCGTAGACACCACCAGCTCCTCCTCCCGTGCACCGTAGCGCCGAACCCAGCCCCGTCCGAACTCCAGCCGCCGCCACGAGCTCGACTCCGGCGAGCTCGCTCCACCCCAGCTCCTCCCGCTTGCCCTACCAGATGCGCGCGAGCCCCAGCTACGCGTAGGACCAAACCGCGGCCGATTTGGTCGACCGTGGGCAAATCCCGAGCCCCTCCGCCGTCTCGGGCTTCACTGGCGACGAGCCGTGGACCAAGTCCGGCGGGTTTGACCCCGCTGACCCGGGGGTTTGACCTCCCCTGTGTCACTGACGCGTGGGCCACCCCCCTGACGCTTCTAGTTAGTATTAGTTTAACACTAATTAATTTAGGTTAGTTAGTTAGTCACTGACGTCTGGACCCCACACGTCAAGTTTGACCTGGACGACCCGTTGACTTGCTGACGTCATCCTGACGTAGTGCTGACGCAGTAATTTAATTACTGGAATTATTCTTATACAGGAAATTCCAGAAAATGCTATAAACTTCAAAAAATCATAGAAAATCAACCGTAACTCCAAATGAAATAATTTATATATGAAAAATTATCAGAAAAATCCAATCTATCCATTTATGCTACTATCATGCATGAAAAACCAACTTATACCTGCTGTATAAGTGAAAACATTCAAATGGCATTTTAAATGCTCAAACTAGAGTTTGCATTTGAACCTTTGGTTCAAATGGACTCCCTTGCACTTGTTGCTAGCTGCATTAGCTCAATTCACAGCATATTGCCATGTCACATTCATGCATCATATTGTTGCATTGCATTGATTGTGTTTCCTCTCTGTTGCCGGTGTTTGTCCCCTCTCAGTAGACGACGTTCCGACGATTTGATTGATGACACTGATGAAGAGTTTTGCTATCTTCAGAAGTGCCAGGCAAGCAAAACCCCCTTGTTCATTCCGTTACAATCCCACCCTCTCGCTCCTGCTCTCTTTTACTGCACTAGGACAACAGCGATTCAACTGTTACATGCTGCGGTAGTTGAACCTCTTTCCTCTGCATGACCTGTCATTGCCACAGTAAATAGATGAAACCCACTAGCATGAGTAGGAGATGTTTGAGCCCTGATGTGCCTACTCATTCATGCTTGTTGTCATGCCTGCTACTGCTTAGAGTTGAGTCAGGTCTGATTCATCGGGGATGAATTGGAATGTGGTGAACATGTCCTACTGTTGAGAGCTAAGTGTGTGAACACGATTTGGTAAAGGTAGCGGTGAGAGGCCATGTAGGAGTACATGGTGGTTTGTCTCATTGAAACTGTCCTCAGGAACTGAGTTCTGTGTTCGTGATCCATGAACAGTTACTACCACACATTGGGCTCCGGGCGCTCCAAGCTCTCTCGACTTATTAATCAACCTGATCTCTGTCCAGGAGTTGCAACTAGTTTCTGGTGTTTGTAGGTAGTGTTAGTAGTCTACCAAGTGGCACCCGGTACAGGTGGGCTTGGGACAGACTAGGCACACGTGGCCTGGTGTACTGAGTGGCACCCGGATGGTGGGCTCGGGAACCCTACACACATCGTTTGGGGCCGTGAGCGACACCCCGGCCGGATCTCCTTGCGGATGGAACCTGAATAGGCGATAAACCTGGACTAGAGACTTGTCTGGTTAGTCAGGTCGTGGCCGACTCCCTCGCCAGGCTTCCGCTTGAAGGTTGCCGAGGTACACGACATGTACATGGTGGTAAGTGGCGAGAGCGTGTGTGACGAAGTACACCCCTGCAGGGTTAACATCATCTATTCGAATAGCCGTCTCCGCGGTAAAGGACTTCTGGGTTGCCTATAACAGTTCATAGACAAGTGAAAGTGGATACTCTAAAATGCGCAAGATAAGCGTGAGTGCTATGGATGGCGTTCTCGTAGGGAGACGGGAGCGGATCCATAGTGGTGTATTGATATGGTGAATATGTGGACTCGTGTGCGCCACCTAAAAAGAGTTACTTGCAGTCGTAGTTCAGGATAGCCACCGAGTCAAAGCTGGCTTGCTGCAGTTAAACTCCACCACCCCCTTTGTTGATACCGATGCATATGTAGATAGTTCTTATGTAAGTCTTGCTGGGTACATTTTTACTCACGTTTGCTTATTTTATGTTTTGCAGAGAGACGTCAGTCTCGCTAGTAGTTCCGTGTGGACTTCGACGTTTAGCTTGTTACCTCAGCTATGATCTTGTGCCCTCGGCAGGATCTAGTAGATAGTCAGGCTTCTCAGCCTTTTTCATTTATAGTTGTCTGTACTCAGACATGTTAAGCTTCCGCATGTGTTTGACTTGTATGCTCTGAATGCTGGGTCGAGAGACCCATGTTTGTAATATCTGGCTCTTCGGAGCCTAATGAATTAATACTCTGAGTCGTAGAGTCTTGTTGTGATGCCATGTTGTATTTGCACATATCGAGCATATTGTGTGTATGATTGAAATGCTTGGTATGTGTGGGATCCGACAATCTAGTTGTTTATCCTTGGTAGCCCCTCTTATGGGGAAATGTAGTCTTGTGCTTCCATGAGCCATAGTAGTCCGCTACAGCCCGGTTCACCGGAGTCCTGCTAGCCCAGCACTACTGCTCCGGAACACTTGACTGGCCGGCATGTGATTCACTTCGTTCCTGTGTCTGTCCCTTCGGGGAAATGTCACGCGGTGACATCCGGAGTCCTGCCTAGCCTGCTACAGCCCGGGTTCCCGGAGTCCTGTTAGCCTAGTGCTACAGCCCGGATTCGCACGCTGCTGACCGACATGCTCGATGTTAATTCATGTATGCCTATCCCCGTAAGTTAGTGCCACTTTGGGTTCACGACTAGTCATGTCGGCCCGGGTTCTCTGTCATGTGGATGCTAGCGACACTATCATATACGTGAGCCAAAAGGCGCAAACAGTCCCGGGCCATGGTAAGGCGACACCCGTGGGAATACCGTGCGTGAGGCCACAAAGTGATATGAGGTGTTACCGGCTAGATCGATGTGACTTGGAATCGGGGTCCTGTCAACTATGTACGTACACGTTCGCGACCAGAATGACAACGCTACGTACGCTTCGACCAGGTGGGTCCCGACTGTCAGGCACTTCCTTGCCTGCGAAAATGTAGCTGGTGGGTCCCAGTAGTCAGGGGGTGAATCGTTTTTTTTGCCCGGACGCACTTCCTTGCGTGCGAAGATGTAGCTGGTGGGTCCCAGCAGTTAGGGGGAAACGTTTTTTTCGTGAAATATGGTGGCCTGTCCGGTGGGTCCCCGCTGTCAGGTGGAGGAATAATTATTTTGCACGTAATAAGGAGGCACTTCCTTGCTGCGGCCGTGGACCCAGCTGTCAGCCTCTCCATGTACAGTCCACGTCCGATGGAAGCCGTTCCTTGACCACGCCGCGCCGAGAGCACCAGGGCGGTGGACGACGGCGAGGCCTAGGAAGGGGACGACACGGAGCCGGGGAAGACGCGGCAGTGGATGCCCACGCGTAGAGGAGTACGAGGGTTCACTGGTTCACTGTGGTGTGAGGCTGCCGTCGCCGCAGAATAACAGGGGGTGTGGGTGAGTAGAGGGATGGCCTGGCCAGCGGTGGGAATAGTAGGGGCGGTGAGGCCTCCGCGGCAGCACAGCCGGCCATGGGAGGTAGGAGCATCCGGCACGACCGGCGCTGCTTTGGGCGGCTGAAGCAACAAGACCAGAGGTTGAAGAAGCACTACGGTCATTGGATGGACATCGTACGGTCACTAGAGCTAGAATCGTTCATATTGACTAAGTTGACAAAGCACTCCGTCCCCGTCAACTTAGTAGATGCACAAGTCAGCCTCCCACCAAGGTGGGTCCCAACTAGCAGGGGGAGTATTCATTTTTTTCGTGCGTAATAAGGAGGCACTTCCTTGTGTGCGAAGATATAGCTGGTGGGTCCGACCTGTCAACAGTGGGAACATTTTTTTCGCGAAATACAGAGCCCCTTCCGATAGGTCCCAGCTGTCAGGTGGAGGAATCATTATTTTGCGCGTAATAAGGAGGCATTTCCTTGCGTGCGGCCGTGGACCCGGCTGTCAGCCTCTCCACGCACAGTGTACTTCCGATGGTATCATTCATTGACCATGTTGAGCACTCCGCGCCGAGGGCATCCAAGGTGGTGGACGATGGCAAGGCCCCGGATAGCAACGAGCCAGAGATGGGAAGACGCGGGAGTAGAGTCGCAGACGGAGAGGTGTACGAGGGTTAACTGGTTCTGGTGCGGTGTGGTTCGGCAGTCGGTGGAGAAGAACAGGAGGTGTGGAGGGGTGGAGGGATGGCCTGGCCAATGGTGGAGTAGCGCTTCACAGCGAAGCGTGCTAAGCAGAGCTGCTAGCAGCAGGAGGCGGGAGCAGGTGGTCCTGGCGGCGCGGGAGGAAGAAGATGAGAGATTGAAGATGGATGCCGGTCATTGGATGTAAATCCAATGGCTAACGATGTCAGGATCATTTGTTGACTAAGTTGACAACGACTTGCATTGGCTTCGGCCTATTGGCCCACATTTCAGCCTCCAAAAATGTGGCACGTATTCAACCCATTTTTTCAGAATTTGCTGTCTTTTTTTGCGTGGTAGAATTTACAGTCTATGTAATCTTTTTTTTGAATTACAGTCCATTAGCTGGGCCGGATGAACAAATAATGTAGTGTCCATGCAGCCCATTTATGTGTTTCCTAAAACATTACAAGCCATTTGCACTTTCTCAAAATACACGATTTTGCTGAGCTGATTCTAATTATAATGTTGGGGTGGGCGCAGCAATGTTATCAAAAAATAAACAGGGGCTGAGCATTTTGTTATGTATATATATATATATTTAAATAATAAGTGATTTATTATTACATTGGTCCTTAAATCTTACCAAGCTTTTGTACACAATCACCAGGATTTTCGTTGCCAAAAAAATTCCAGGATTTTATTGTTAAGAAATTATTTTTATAAGTTAACAAGATGTGGGATATTGTTTTCTTACATATGTAAGTATCTGTTAAATATATGATGACAATAACAATAATATATAATAACATATAAAATAATTTAAATATATATAATATAGTTAGAAGGGAAACATAAGTTGGACCAGGCGTTCCTATTCTTATATAAAAAATAGAACAGACCTCTGCGTTTTCTTCAAAAAAATACATAAATTGCGTTGCCGATGTTTCAGGAAAAATAAAACCTCGGATGGGAGGTCCATAGGCCGGTCGGTACATGATGGCCCTCAAGAAAATACAAACAGCCTTATGGAACTCCCATCCGAGGTCGTGGGCTGCGCATGTTAAAAAAGAAAGCGTAGACGGGGCAGCTGTTCCGCCCGGGTTCGATTCCACCTGTGCAGAGAAAATATCTCCAAATTTTTTGCCTCTGCCTTTATTTACATGTGGGTCCCAATTGTCATCTACGCACACCACGTCCTACACTTGTCAAAACTTCGTCCCTCGTTTTCTCTGTTTTTCGCACAATCGACATTGTGTGGGCATTTTGAAAATAGCATATCTTTTTGACTGTGCATCATATGAAGATTTGCTATGCATGAATGTTGATCAGCATGATGTTAACTGGCTGGTAGTTCCAGTTTCGACCATGAATAAAACTTCCAGCATGATGTTAACACTATTTGAAAAGGCCGTGTTAATATAAATGCTCCGCCTCTGAAAGTTGCAGTTTCTTATCTAAAACTGAACTTGGAGTTTCTTATCTGAAACTGAAACTTGCAGTTTCTTCTCTGAGAATCACATTGTCTGCAATTTTATACTCCTATGAAACTACATTTTTTTAAGTGCTAAAAATAGATCTTCAGAATTCATAAAATACTTCATATGCTCAATACTGCAAATCTGAAATTCAAAAGACATTAATATCTGAAAGTACTCTCAAAATACACAACACAAAACACAATTCACACCCTGCAAATACTAACAACCCTAAGCTCCTCCTCACAATTCACAACCTGCCTGACTATTGGTCTGGGGGGCAAATCCCTCCTATTCCTCGGCGGCAGACAACCGCCCCGTGAGACGATGTGAACGGCGAGGGAGAGGATGGCGGGGAAGCATCGTCGGGCGAACTGTTTTTCTCCTCTTGCAGTTGGGTTCGGCCGACGAAGACTCCATCGGCTCGCTCTGGCACGTCACCCTCACAAACGGCACCCTGTAGATGCTCGATCCTTCAATCTCTGGTGGATGCTCCATCTAGGATCGATACTCCCACCACCACTCCCTCACGATCGGGTTCGGTGAATCTATTTGCTCCATGGCCCAGAGGAGCAGCTCTATGTACTCCCGCGCGACTCCCTCCGGGAGTATCGCCGCCTTTTCGCTCTGTTGCAGATATTTGGCCATGGATGTCGCCGTCGCCGCTAGTTGGTCCTTGTTGTCAAACCAAGACTGTATCTCCAACATCTTAGCTAGCTTTACAGGGTCACCGTCTGCGATCCTCACGTATCGGTTGTACTCCTCCATCAATCTACTTCTCCACAGCACCTTCACTCGCCGACGGTGGTTTTTGAATGGAAGAGGACAGGAGCAGCGCTGGTTTTGGTTTAGAACAGGAGAGGAGCGACGCTGGTTTTGGATTGGAACAGGAGAGGAGGGGCGGTGGTTTTGAAATGGAAGAGGAGAGGAGCGGCACTGGATTTAGATTGGAACAGGAGAGGAGCGGCGGTGGTTTAAGAGTAGAAGAGCGGCGCTGGTCTTGGAAGTATATTTTGTATTGCGTATTTTGGGTCAAAGTTTGACCATGTACTGTATTTGACAAGCAAAATGTGAATGCATGTCACCAAAAATTGTATCGTTTGGTTCGTATCTGAATGTACTTTCAAATTATATTATTTTTGCAACGTATAACATATATTTTATTTGCGAAAATCATGGTCAATTATGACCCAGAATAAAAGGGAGACTAGTTAATGTGGGGTCGCTTTTTAATTGAAGGGTAAATTGATTTTGATTTTGATCCAGTCACAGCGCGCCGGCCCTCTCGTCCAATCCTAAATCGTTGCCGCACGCTCCTCTCCCTCTTGTCCATTGCAAAACCACCTCCTCTCCTCTCCATCATCTCCATTCCAAAACCACCGTCTCACCTCTCCCTCTTCTCCATTGCAAAACCACCTCCTCTCTCTTCGGACGAGGATCCCCTGACGTAGCCCATCCTGCAATTAAGACACTGACAAATGGATCCCACCAAGCGCGGGGCCCACCTGTCAGCGACCGAAAGGCAGGGGAACCTCTCCTCTCCATCATCTCCATTCCAAAACCACCGTCTCGCCTCTCCCTCTTCTCTATTGCAAGACCACCGTCTCTCCTCCCATCTTCCAAAGCTAGCACCGGACCACTCAGAAGGACATCTATGGAGGGGATGCAGCAGCGAATCTGGCTGATCGCCAGCGGCGACCAGGCAAAGTTAGCCAGGTTGAAGGAGATCCTTACTTGGTTTGACAATGAGTGGGAGATTTCGAGGACGGTGAGGGCCATGTGGCAATGTATGCGAAAGAGCGAGACGACGGCGATGAGGGCGGCGATGTACTCCTCGGCGGCAGTCACGCCGCAGTCCTTCAAGTTCATCGAGTATCTCCTCTAGGCGATGGAGCAGACAGATCGCCTGAGGCGAAAGTCAGGCGGAGGTGGTGGGCGTACAGGTCGAAGGTCGAGCACCCATAGGATAACGAATCGATCGAGTACGGTGTGCCGTTCGTGAGGGTGCAGAGCCAGCCGGAGCCACAGGAGTATTCGTTCTCCCACCGCAAGAGGAGGTCGGATGGCGCGACGTCGCTTCCCCACCATTCTTCACGGTTCCCTCGACGATTGCCTCGTTTCAACGGCGTTGGTAGGGTTTAAGGTAAGCTTCGCACTAACCTAATCTTCCATCTGCTCATGCTTACAATCAGTGTGACAACTAATAAAAATCATGCTTACAATCAGTCTCCGAGTACTACGCCAATCACCCTAAAATAGCTCTGGACCTTTGGGTCAAAGTTGTGACACTATGCACAAATAAAGAAAAATAGATTGGTGCTTCTTTCAGAAAAGAGTACACCCCTGGAAAACTGCCAATATAAGCTACTGCATTTTTTAAGTCTAAGCTACTAGTATTTGGTTAGAGGATTTGCTGCCGAGAAAGATCCGTCCACAGTGAGCGCCACACATCCCACTGATGGTGGTGGATGCCAATGCTTAGATGGAGCAGGCTTGATGTCGGTAATTTCTACTTGGCACCTAGCACTCTGCATATATGCCGGTTCCATCCGTACATTTGTGCAGTTCCACCAAAATGCAGCTGAATAACCCTGTTTGCACAGATAATGAAAAGGCATGATTACATTATAGAGGCACTAGTTGATGAAACATACACTAATAAACAGAAGAAAATATTACATCATACTGGAAATTGACCCAAGTCTCCCCGATACACCTTCTGCTAGTGATGAACATCAGTGTACAGCGGTAGTACAAGGAGGGGCCTTGAGACATTCAAATCTCTTTTTTTGTGCAGATCAACTAAAATTAAGCACCCCAGTTTGCAAAAACGCTTAAACATTAACAATGGGACTAGTTGATGAAACATACATTAACAAAGAGAAGCACTTTCTTTATCTACATTGGAAATGAAATGATAGAGAGGACACTCGCTCTATTTTAACAGTATTATTACTTCATTTTATCAGTGACACTAGGGTGAGCAGGTGGCAAACAAGGTGTACCGTGCGTCGCAAGGATGAAGGCCGGGGGTGCTTAGACTGGGATGCTGAAGCTGGCTCTTTCAGTCCCTATCTTCCCCCTGATGTTTGTGTGGTAGCATTTGGGTTGTAATCCAAACTTGGTCGAGCTGGTGCTGCGTCCCCCTACCTGCCTAGCTTATGTGGCGAACTTGTCTCCTGCTAGTACTCAGTTCGTTCTAGTAGTAGTTGCATAACTGCCCATTTACACTGAGATGTTGTTGGATAATGGTTCTCTATGGTTGGGTTTCTTTAATGAAATCGGAGGTAACCCCCTCTTTCGATAAATAAAAAAACAGTGGCACTAGCGGTGCCAAAACATTGCCTCAAATTAATAGTGCCACTAGATTAAGGTGCAAAATAATAACATTATTGCTTTATCATGGCAGTGCCAAAACAGTAGCACAAGAGCAGGATCAACATGCAGGATCTTTGGCAAACGGTCACACCAAAAAGGAACATACCTCGTGATGGGAACCATATCTGCAGTCAACACCATCGTAGAAGGGATGACACCAGTCACCAACATGGATGATTCAATTCATGGGACCTTTTGGTGCAGTTCACCTAAAATGAAGCAATATCCCATGAGCTAGCAGTTTTTTTTAAGAAAATGGCTCCAACCCCGGTTCCATTTCCATCAGAAAACGAAACCCACAGAGCTTCTTCATTAGTTGCAATAAAATTGAGCAACATCAAGGTTGGTCGTGAAGCTCCTGGAGAGTAGGCGGACCAGGACAGTTGCATCTCTAACGAAAAGAAGCAACTTATCTTAATGGGAAATTTAGCAGGACATGAAGAAAGTGCCATTGATTCATATTACTGGAGGCATTACATTGAAAACAACATTGGTTTAACGTGTCCTTACTTTTAACAGTGCGACTGCTACATTTTACCAGTGGCATTACATAAGAGCGGCTCGGGGCAACAAACATCAGAAGAGGATATCTGGGTTGGTCCCATTTTTGTTCGGTATATAGCCACTTTATACTATGTGAGGCTAGCAAATCTAGTGCTGGACTTACTCTGTTGACTTGTCCCCCAGTCCCCAGTTTCTTTCCTTTTTCAACCAATAGATCGGGTTTATATTGAGTTTGTACTGCGTTCCCTTTATTTCCCTATTAGACCTAGAGACCAGTTGGATAGCCAGTCTCTGCTACTTTTCGCCCCCATTATTTCCTCTTTCGACCAAGTCCTAGATTCAGGTAACAAATCTTCCCCCACCCCCACCGCCTTTCTTCCTTGTTTGAACCAAGTACTACTAGATTCGAGTGCATGAACTAGTTTTACCTCTTAATAGTAAATAATTAGGTGGTTTTCAAACAGCCGATCATCCTATCTACACGACGGGGCCTGAGAAATAGTAAAAGATACAAATGCAGCGACGTCAGGAGCTCGGGAAGTAGAGCAAGGCCGTTCTCGAAGGAAGTTATACTTGAGGGTTGCCGGGATGTCGCTACGTGGGCAGCGGGAGGCCGGATCTGCCCACACTACGGCAGCGAGGAAGAAGGGGTGGGAGGCCCTCCCTCGCCAGCGATGCTTGGGAGAGAATGGCAAGGCACGCTGATCGGGACGCGCCGGCAGTGGGTAAGAGCCGTCGCCGAGGACGACCGCGTGAACATTGCACCTTCTCACCTTCCCCGGTGGAGAGGATCCGGCTGGATCTATGACCAGCGGTGAGTAGAGAGAGAGAGTGTGGCCACCACTGTCGTGTTTAGATTCTGAGAGGATGAGACAGTGTGAAGAGAGCAACACTAGCAAGCAAGCGCGGAGGCTCCTGCCTATATAGTGGAGTACTAGTTTTCTTTTGTCTACTGGCCGGAGCCGGCTTGACCTCGGCAATGACTGTCGAGAAGTCTTCATGCACGTGCCCCGGAGGCGCAGTTGTCGTCATTTTGATCTGAAGCACCGGATTATAACATATAACACGAAAAAATGCCACATGACAAGAAATCATAACCTCACTACCCAAAGGAGACAAGATGAATCCCGACGGACAAACTAGATGAGGATCAAAGCTCAAATTAAAGATAAACTCGTAGAAAAGGGATCCGTCGATAGTAGTCCTCGTGCATGTGCCCCCAATAACTGGCCCAACTCAGTTGTCGCTGTTTAACCCTCGCAGTGATCCAAAGCACATGACACCTAATTTTGTGAGATGACAAGAAACCTTTTTTTAGATTTCTCACCAGAACTACAGCCCTGTACAACACAGCCTGCACGATATGTAGACGATAGCCAATCCGGGCGTGACTGCTGGAGTCTGGTCACATGCATGGACAAACTGATCTTCCGTGTCTTGCAGGGATCGTCCAGGTACCAAGGTGGAGTATGTGCTTCTATTAACTCAGCCGACTTGCGGAGCCGGGGAGTGTGCCTATGGTCGGTTCTCAATTGCGGTCCCAGATGTGTGTGCAAACGCAATATGACGCGCGTTCCATTCGGAGAGCAGCGTGCCAGACCGACCGACCGTCTGTGGTGCGACGCGAACGTGACGGGCGTGCTGTATACTCCGTACATGTGTACCGCCGTTTTCTTGAGGCTTTGCTCCATGGCGCAATCCATGGATACAAAATTAGTATACTGTACTATTTAAAAGTCGAGGGCGGGGCTTTTCCCACGCGGTAGGCGGGGCAGTTCCGCCTAGTTGGTTCGACAGAGACGTGAGAAATGAGGGAGTAGGCTGCTGCAAACGTAGGGCTGTGTGATTTGACAGTGAGTTACTCCTGGACAGGTGGGGCCCGGTGATTTGACTTGCCATTACCATTTTAACTGCGGCGCTACGACTGGCTTGAGTCTCCCGATTCCTGACCACCTCCATACAGGTGCCTCTCCTGATGCTCCATCATGTAAAGGCTGGCTCTTGCTTGAGAGCCCACTCCTCCACTTTTTCCTTGCCTCTTTCCCCCACATATGCAAAAATGCCATGTAAAGCGAGTTTATATCCCACTATTGTACTTGATCCTACAGGAGCCTGCCACATAGGCATAAAGTCTGATGTAGCAAGTTACTTAAGAAGAGAGAGACTAGTTTGGTGACCCCAGGAAGAAACGGTGCTAAGCGCGTGTACCTAGATGATAGACTAGTTTGGTGGTAGGCGCGACCATGATACGGGCTGCTGGCAGCCCTTGGATCTGAGATCGAACGATCGCATGCTAAGTTGCTGAAAATATGCAGAATAACCCTCCAGGATAGGATATTCACCCATAGGTCTAGCATCACACCATGCAACCGTTCGATCTCAGATCCAACAAGGGCTCTCAGAAGCCCGTATCACGGGAGAATGGAAAGCTTCGTATCACCTGTAATTTTCCCGACGCTTGACATGCCATCGAAAGCCATTTAATTGGGCGCCGAGTAGACATGACATCTAATTGGGCCCCCATAGTACTGTGCATGAATCCATTTATCCACCAGGCAAGCCACTACCCTGCCATTCGCACGCGCCCCTCCCCCACTCGACACTTTTACAATCAACCCATCCTTTCACATTACGGCAGTTCCACTAATACTAACCCTCCTCCCAAATCCATGGCGTCCCAAATCTCCATGATCGGCGGTGAGTACAAGGTTAGAACCATCACCGGCGATGAGTTCGACGTCATCTACACCTGTTCTTCCGCAATGGTGAAAGAATGCCTTGCTCGCTTCAAACAGATGTTCGAAAACTCAAATTATGAGTGGGTCGCTGGGCTAGATGTTGAGTACACCACAGTCCTGGGAAGCGAGAAGAAACTAAAGGAGGCAGAGAAGAAGAAGCCCGCCATGATCTAGGTTTGCGTGCATGACTTATGCTTGGTCTACCACATATGCCATGCCGACGTTGAGTGCAAGGAATTTAGGAAGTTCCTCAAGGGCGGCCGAGTAAAATTCGTTACTATAGACTTTACAAACGAAAAGGCGACCCCTTCAACCTCTAGAAGGAAGGGCTGGTGCCCACCCTTGATCAGCCTTCAATGCTGACCCTGGCAGGAGCCATGGTTCATCCTTCGTACGATAAACTAGAGAAACCTCCGTACACGTTTCATCGTCATGCATGGCAGTGGAATGTACTAGATATGGACCACATCCACTACGCGGCAATGGATGGCTACCTTTGTTTCAATATCTACAAGGGTTGGATGAAGAGCAAGAGCCAAGTGTGCGGTTCAAGGAAAGAAGTATCGCCCAACAGGAGGAGGGACAAGGACGAAGTCGAGGACGTGGACGAGGACTCCGAGTAAGGTGGCAGTGTCGTTGCTCATGGTGGTTCAAATGAAGTGTCTACCGGATTAGTTGCTTAGTTTAATTTCTGGTGTGCTTAGTTTTATTTGAGGGGTGTGTTGTGCTGAGCCCCCAGTAGAACTATGTTATGTTTATTCTCGTTATATTTCATACATTTCATATTTTAGTTGGTATAGTACTACCACTCGTTTCTTGAGATTATATACGTACGATATATATGGCCAACATCATATAGCCAGCAGTTTAGTTGTCAAAGAATTTTAGGGTGCTTAGTTTTGTCAAAGAATTCCAGGGTGCTTAGTTTTATTTGAGGGGTGTGTTGTGCTGGACACCATTAACTTATCATTGTGAGAATCGGCTTATTTTTGTCATGTAACATGGTCAACGGGGTTTGACGTGAAAATAACATTGTTTAATGGCATTTCTGAGCAAACATCTAACTTAGCGATGGCATTTTTTAGATATCTAGTTGCATTTTTGAGTAGGCATCTCACGGATCGATGGCATTTTTTGAGTAGTTGTAACTTCTAATGGCAAAACTGAGTAGTGATACACAACTAGTGGCATAAATAATAAGAACCCAAGAATTAAATAGGGCGAAACAATATACGCTGCCTACTGCCAGATTTTCTTTACAGAGGCAACATAGAACTATATGAGTGCCCTGTTAAATTTTGGAATTATTCTGGGTTCGTTTGGCCTTTTTAATATATTAATTGAGTTTCTGGTCATTTAATGTGCATAACTCAAATTTGAACTACAAGCACATGCTCCCGTGCACCAAAGTTGACTGAAAAATCACATGTGTGTCCTCGGGTGAATTTCTAGGTCCCATGCAAGAAATGTGAATGAAATTCAAACATCTGGGCATCATGGTTCGGCCAAGAACATTGAGAAGCTTGGTTTTAAAATTCTTGTAAATCCAAAACATGCCTGAAAATCATGAAACTTGGCATGGTGTCATGTCAAGGTACCACCATGCTGTGGTAAAAAAATGCAGAATAGGAACAAGTTTTGGTATAAGTTTCTTGCAAACCGGAGCTTCTCTCAAGAAGGCTCGTGGTTCTGAGAGGGAACGTGTCACCTTTGTGTTCATAATTCAAATTTTAAATACAAGCACATGCTCCAGTGCACCAAAGCTGGTTGAAAAATCACATGTGTGTCCTCGAGTAAATTTCTAGGTCCCGTGCCAGAAATGGGAATGAAATTCAAACATCTGGGCGTCATGGCTCGGCTGGAAACATTGAGAAACTTGGTTTTTTAATTCCTGTAAATCCAAAACACGCAGGAAAATCATGAAACTTGGCTTGGTGCCATGACATGGCACCAACATGCTGTGGTAATTGTGCTGTCCGATTTGCGAAGGCGCACACATTAACAATCAACAAAGTCATTTTGGAACAAGTGTTGTCACGTTACAATCGGAAACACAAGTATTATTGAAACCGTGGGTGTTCTATTTACCATTTACGTGCCGCCACGCGTCCCCTTTTTTTATTAGCTAGGAGGCGCCGTGCAGGGTAGCTATTTGAGTACGGGAGGCGTCCGATCAGACCCCTGCGTGTGCTTATCGGGAGGAGAGCCCTTTGACCTCCATCTGCCGTCCACCTCTGTCCCAAGGTACCATTAATGGCGCCCGAGCCTCTGTTTAATGGCGTGGCAATGTCTCACTCAACTGAGATTTAAGAGAGAAAAAATAAAATCTGAAAAGAAAATTTTGTACGGATCTTGATCTAAGATCCGACGGACCTATATAGCATCTACTGCGACTTATAGCAAGACTGATGAGTATATATAAGGACGACGAGAGTGGATAATAATTGTCTTACATAAGTAGGAAGATAATTAAAAAGCCACATGCGGCTACGCCTGAAATACACAAGGGCAAAAGAAGAAGGAAGACGCATACAACGATCTGGCTCGCTGATCTCTACTTTCTTTATGCGCTGCTGGTCGCAGAGACTAGTTCTCGTGGCGGGCGATGATCTCTTTCAGCAGTTTCATGTCCTTAATATGCTACTTGGTAGCATCCATGGATTCCTCCACCAGCATGTTGCGCTCGATGCGGAGCATGGCATTCTCGTCCAGAAGTTTCTTGATGATGACGCACGTCCTCTGCAACACGGTAGCGGTCTCCTCCTCCTGCTTCGCCCTTCCGGCGATCTTCGCCCTCACCAGGTCGCGCTCGTCCTGGAGCTTCACATTGCCCTCCCCGAGTTGCCGGATGACGCCGGTAGCCTCGTCCTGCATCCTCGCCCAGCCGGAGATCTGATCCATCTGGCTATGGACTATCGCATGCATGCTCCTGTAGGAGTCCTCGCCTGCCCGCGAGAAATTTTCCCAGGCCGCCGCGGCACGGCGGGACCTCCCTGCTGCTTCGGCGGCGCGACGGGACATCTCTGCTGCTTCCGCGGCGTGGCCGGACCAGTCTGCTACATCGACGGCGCGGCAGGACCTCCGTGCTGCTTCGGCGGCGCGGCGGGGCCTCTGTGCTGCTACTGCTGCGCGGCTGGACATGTCGGCTGCTTTCGCGGTGAGGCGGGACATCTCTCGTGCTTCCTCTTCCATGCTCACCTCTCCCTGGTGGAAATCTCTCGACCCAGAACTCACGCTGGCTATGGCTTGATTGTTTCTTGTGGATGATGAGTTGAGGAGGAATGTGCAGTCATCTTAGGATAGTAGTATTTATAACCGAGTACTACTAATACGCTCCTAAGTCAGAAACCGTTTAGGTTGTGATCGGTGTGAACAGGTTTGCAATTAAATATAGCGTGGTAGTAGTAGTAATTTGGAATGTGACGAGACGCGCTCAAGATTTATTGACGGTTCTAGTTTCAAAGTGCGGCACTATTCCCGGATGGCATAACGTCGGCATGTTTTCTTGGCCGTTGTGTAGCATATGCCATGGTACTACTAGTTCTTTTTCTACTGCTGTGCACGTGCAAAAACTGGCACCGTCGGATACATATCTTATGCTTGGCGTTCGACAGGAATAGCCTCGTGGTGAGCTATAGACTAGTTTTTCTCCATGGCGCAATCCATCGATACTACTACTGTACAAATGTATACATTTTTCAAAAGGCTAGAGGGCGGGGCAGTCTAGCTTGGTCCTTTTCACGAGAGGCGAGGGCATTTGTGATTTGACGGCTTATTACTGCTGGAAGGTGGGGCCTTGTGATTTGACTGCTCGTATAAATGTGCCGACGACCTGAGGAGGAGCAAAGAACCGTGCGGTATACTCAAGTTTTCCACTGGAGTATGACGGAGGAGCACGAAACACGGCAGCTCAGTGCCATATCCTAGCAAGAGGCATTGTTCTATTGGCGATAACGAATGATCTAATTTGCTAGTCATCTCATTTTTAGCATTGTTCTATTCATGCCTCGCACATGTGTGGCGAAACACCCGAAGCAAAATAAAAAACACGGGAGCAAAAGAAGAAGGAGGATTATCACCCCAAAAAAAGAAGGAAGACGCACACACAAGTCTGGGGCGCTGCTCTCACTACATGAATAGTTGCTGGCCGCGGAGTTGTAATGCTTCTTCATCGCCTACACGACCTCCATCTCCTTGCGCGTCTCCTCCGCCATCTTCATCATTGTTTCCATGATGCGGGATTTCTCGATGCGAGCCTTCATCATCTGTTCCACGGCCGCATTACGTACCTTGACAGCAGCCGGGTGCTCGATGCGGAACTTCGCCAACTCCTCCTTCTGCTCCATGACGAGGGCCTACAACATCTTCATCGAGGAAATACTATTCTCATGCAGCTTCTTCCAGCCGGCATTCTCCTCCTTCAGTAGGTCGAGCTCGTGGCAGAGCTTTGCGTTGTCCTCCTGAAGTTGCAGGATTTCGCCGGTCGCCTTCTTCTCCGAGGCAATGCTCTTCTTCAGCAGCATCACCAAGCCGGCGGTCAACTCCCCCTGCTCATGGAGCTCAGTGGGCATGTCGTCGAGGCTCTCCTTCAGCAGCTCCAGCAAGCCGTGGATGAACTCCTTCTGCTTATTGAGGTGCTTATTGAGCTGATCGGGCATGCCGTCGAGGGATAATGACTCCAGCGCCGCCAGCTCGGCATGTTCGCCTCCGCGTCTAGGGCGCTCCTGGGAGCCATCGCCTGCCCGTGAGAGATCTTTCGAGGTCTCTGCGTGGCGGCGAGCCCACTTTTTTTCGCAGCCTTGGTTGCCGCTCCCTTGTTACGAGTAGTTCTCGACCTAGAGCTCTGCACACCGGCCATGGCAAAGACGGACGAAGAAGCATGACTTATGAGGAGGAAGGGAGAGTAATTTTCGGTTAGGTAGTTCCCCTTTTTACAGCCTAAGTACTAGCACTAGTACTAAAACCTGCATAGTGGGAACACGTTCAGGTTTGGTACGTACTGGTTGGCGTGAGCAGGCTTGCACTTAATTGTAGCACTAGTACTTTCGAATGTGATGGGAACAAGGTAAAGATTAATTGATGGTTTTTGGTTTCGAGGCCCAAAACGGCTCCCGATGAGTTTAGTGGAACATATATTTCAAGTAGCCTGCACTGCTCAGATGCGTAAATATTATGTTACTGTCAAAAATTGGCACAAAATACAAAGGAGACCAATGAAAGTACTTCTAGCAACCCATGATTTAACTACTCGCATGCGCGCAGTGGAGTAGTAATGTCTTTCTTCCGCCCTCACGTCCACTCAATTTGCATGTGCTGTATTAATTGACCATCAATGAAGTGAAGGACTTTACACGCGTCAAATTATCACATGGGGTGGATCTTGGTACAAAATTGCGTCCGCCCGTGTACCTGCGTGTGCGTGCGAGGGAATGAGTGCGTGCATGGCGTGCATGCACATCTTCGCTTCGTGCCTGTACCGCCAGTGCGGCTCAGGGAGGACGAGTACATTCTTCTGAAACCAGCAGCACATCACTGTGATCAATCCACACAAGGATGTCACAACAACGCCTCCACATGTGCCACATGCCCACGTGGCTTCATGAACTGTAAGAGAGACACTGTGTAGCATGCCATTGTGTTTTGCACATACTTGAAGTACTAGTAAGGTACACGTGCATTGCACGCGTCAGATTTTGCAACCAAATTACGAATAAATACCACACTGTAACATGTAAGCTCTGAGTCATATATGCCTGATGTAGACCTTCGTTTAATTCTTATAGTTCGTCTCATTAAAAATCAATTACTTTTATAAAAAAACCTAGGGCCTCTTTGATTCATAGGATTTCCAAAACGCGGGAATAGGAAGAACATGGGATTAGAGTGGAATGTCGTCTTGTATCCTACAGGATGGTACGAGTGTTTGATTGTGCATAGAAAAAACGCAGAATTCTTTCAAAGAGGTTTGAGTGGATGGGATGTTTCCTATGAATCTAGTGCAAATGAATCATATGGAAAAATTCCTATGGTTTACAATCCTACGAATCAAACAACCAAGATAGGAAAAATTCCTAAGGATTAGAATCCTCCAAAATTCCTTCAAGAATCCTTTGAATCAAAGAAGCCCTTAATCTATTTTATGATTCATGGAATTGTGCGTAAAGCATAAAGTACAAACAAAGAATGGCAATTCAACTAGAAAAAAAGTTTGGGCAGTTACGATACGGAAGATTCTAGAACAAAGGAGAACCACTTTTGTTTTGAGATTTGTGCATTATGCTTAAGTTCAACCATGGAGTCTGCTAGATTGTACATGTGGCAAAATCCGGTGGGGGGCTAGAAGATGGTGCGAGGGGCCGAGTGGAGGGAGACTATGAAGGAGTGCACAACTGCGAGATCGATATTTAGAGAGAGGGGACGAGAACGTGCGCTGTTGCGCGCAGTGGCGGAGCCATGAAAAATGTCCCATGAGCTAGGGGGGCAAGCATTGCTAATCCTTTACGAGGAGGGCCAATTCATCAACTTAAACCATTTTTACCAGGAATTGTCTAATGATCACATTCATATTGGCCATTGTGCGCGCGTCTGAGAGATGAAGCGGAAGGCATGGACGATGAGAGGGGGGCGTTGGATATATAATTAATGTGGGTGTATTAGCTATATATGTAATCCTATATAGAGAGGTATAGATTGATCGATGTGGACGTGGGAAAGAGGGTGAGACCTCACTAGATATATAGATTGATCGGTTTATGTGGAAAACTATGAAAGACCTAGCTATATACACAGACACACACATAGAGGAACATAGATCGTTGTGCATGCACGTCAGAGATAAAGAATGCCCGATATGATGGAGAGGGGGATGTGTGTGTGTGTGTGTGCCTTCATGGGAGACCGACCTGAAGAAAAAGATTGCATGTGTGCGATGGATAATGCCGACTGGTAGTGTCTGTGCATGCATGCACGAGAGAAAGTTAGTGGTACAATTACAAAGAGAATACCAATGTGTGGGTGTAAAAGACTAGGTGAGGTCATAATCAATGTAAAGTTGAATTCAAATATTTGAATAAGAGATCATGATGTTTGAAACCCATGCATGCATGAATATAACGGAGATCTGCACTGTGTGGTTTGGAAACGAACATGTTGCAATGTATACACATTGAACAAGGTCAGATTGGTTTGAATTTGAGATACCGATGGCAGACATCGTTTGGCCACATTGCATCCGTGCATGGACAAACTATTATAACTGGAGATGATGGGTGGCTTTCGCATCACATATCTATATCTATACCCCTATATATATATATTTTATATTATATATTTTTTATATAGTGTGCGGATAACTTTAACTTTGAAAGATGGTCGTTGGATGAGGCCAATCCGATGGTGCAGAGCAGGCAAATTTGAGCACTACTGGCCGTTGGATATCATCTAGATTCCACCAGCTTTTGCCACATGTACAATCTAGAAGACTATGGTTGAACTTAAGCATAATGCACAAACCTCAAAACACAAGCACTTCTTCTTTGTTCTAGAATCTTCCGTATCAGAATTGCCCAAATGTTTTTCTACATGATTTGTTTTTACTTTATGCCTTACAACGCACAATTCCATGAATCTTAAAATAGATTAGCTTTCTTATAAAAACTAGATGATTTTGAATGAAATGAACTATAAGAATTAAACGAACATATACATCATGCATATATGACTCAAAGCTTACATGCTATAATGTGGTATTTATTCATAATTTGGTTGCCAAATCTCATGCGTGCAATGCACGTGTACCTTACTAGTCTAAATGGTGTCTGTGTGTGTGTTGTGCGTGTTAAACACATTGTACGTAGTATATCATACTAGTCTAAATTGTCTTTTTTTCTTTTGGGTACATGTTAAGCTTGTTCTCCCGAAATTTCAAGTCGTGCCTTTTTATGCCGAAATTCCAAGCTAGCGTCTCTGTCTATCGTGCTGCGAAACTCCCGCCTCTTCAACCCGCGCCTTGTTAGCCCGAAATATTTAAGATATTTTGTCTCATTGTGCTCTGACAACTCCCTCCATCTCAACCCGCACCTTGCTATTCCAAAATTACAACGCGCGCGAAAACTCCCACCTCCTGTGAAATCCACGACACGCGAAATGCCCGTGATACCCCTGAACCGAAAGATCCGCCTCAAATCGGTGAGGGTACTTTCATAACTTACCCCACATTTCGGACAAGCGCGTCCCTAAGCCATGGTTCCCCACTCCCATCCCATCCGCCCACCATTCATACACCAAGGCGGGGAAAACCCGCGAAGCCCCACACCCTCCTCCGTCCGCCACCCAGCCGGAGCCTCTTCCCCGACGACGTCGTCCACAGCAACACCTCGACGTCCCTCATCCACCGTACCGGATGAGGATCCGTTGTCGATCTGGTCGTCCCACTGGTTCAGCCATCCCGTCCTCCACCTCCAAGGAGCTGCCCCGACGTTCCCCTCGTCTTTCGCGCCACCTCCATTCCCACACCGTCGTCTTCACCTACACCACCGGAAGAGCATTAGCATCACCGTTTCCTCGGATGAAGTTGCGGCCTAATCGGCGCCACCAAAGCGGTTGTACACTAATCGCCGCATTTTCTTCTTGATTCGATCTCAAGGTGCTGCCGGCGCTCGGTCCCGAGCCGACACGGCGCGGCTCCATCCACCGTGGCGTCGCCGGCCACTTCCTCCACGGCGTCGCTCCCTCGGCGGCGACGTCCACATCAGTAGGAGCTCCTGCTGCTTTAGCTCTCGCTCACACTGCTGCTCTGCTCTTGCTCTTGCTCTTGCTCGCGCTGCTGCTCTCGCTCTTGCTCTTGCTTGCGATGCTGCTCCGATTTAGCTACACTTCAGTCGACTCGATCGAATTTTGGGTTAGTCGATTTTTAGGGGGTGGGGGGCTCGCCGGAGTTAAGGAAGAACCAGCCGCAGCGGGGAGTGGGGCTCGCCGGAGAAGTACCCCACTATCTATCTTAGGGTTCAGGGTGGGGGCGGTGGTCGCCGACGGTGGTGGGGCGGTGGCGTGGGGATCGCCGGAGAAAAAGCTCGGCACGGGGGGGGGGCCTAGAGGGATGGCCGGGGCGGCGGCGGACCGGCGGTGGGGAGTGTTTTTGGGGCGGGCGGGGCGGCTGTTTGGCCGGTGGTGGCTGGCGGCTCAGGGGGTTGGAGGTTAAAGATGAACTGCAGGCCCTTAATTTCGTATCCAACGGCTGCAAAATCGACTGACCAGAGATGAAAAAGTCAGTCGACTGACGTGTAGCCTCACCTCTAGTGCGTTCAGTTTCGACAGTAAAATTCAGTTTCGTTAACAAAATTTAGTTTCAACAGTTAAGTTCAGTTTCGACAATTAAATTCAGTTTCGACAGTTAAGTTCGGAGATGAGCGGCTGATGTATACATCTAGCACTTTGTGGTTATGTATTTTATGTCATCTATTGGAGATGCTATTAGAATTCCACTCAGGTTAATGTTGTCTCTCTTGTCCTGCTTCAGCCTCGGCGTCGTACAACTCACCGGAGCTGCTCCAACGACGAAACCTTCCATCACAGCGGAGCAGTACCTCGGGCTCCATCTCCAGATGCCTAAGATCTTCTTCCCCTCCTCCGACAGCCAAGTCAGCCGGAGCATCCTCTTCGGCCAACCCAATCACGCTGAGATCAACATGGGTTCGCCAACGAGGTTGTACACTTGTTGCATATCTTTTTTACTCTACATGTTATATATATTGTCCATTGAGCACACAGAGTAACGGGAAATACGATTATTTTATCCTACTATATGACAAGCAGTGAGGTACCAGGCAACTTAGCTATCCGTGATGGACTCTCTTGAACGCCATCATTATTTATCTCTGCGCGTTTGAGCTGTGCATTTGTCGATGGCCCTGGGAGTTGAGCTAGTAGGGCAGTGGCCTGGGTCCAAAATAATAGAAGTAGCACAAAAACATTTTCTTAGTGTAGGCTTTTCCTTGCTCAAGCCTGCCTACTGGAATCGCCAGTGCTTGAAAGGAAAAGTGAATGAAAAACATAGGAATTGGAAAGTTTCGTATGGTATGTGACACCCAAGTTTTTATTTCGTTTTTCAAAAGATTTTTATTTTCACTTAAGGGGAGTAATTTAAATTTTTCTTCAAGAGAACTCTCCCCCTCATCTATTTTTCTTTATGGCAAAGGTCTTGTTTGGATTCACCCAAAATCTGCCTTTGGTCTTGGAAGTTCTTGCTTTTCATTTGGACTCAAGACAAAATGTTTTTCATTTGGGAAAATGATTTTTGAAAATCTTTTTGAATTTGCACTATGGCTTTTGGAAAGTCCTTTGCCACTTTCAACAATTCCTTCTTGCCATGGCATTAGTGCAAATCCTCTCTCCTAACCACTTCCTCATCTTTCGATCATGATTTGCATCAAATCCAGCAAGTTGAACCTCCCCATGTGATTATTTCCATTCAAATTCTATTCAAATAAATTTCTGCCTTCTTTTCTAGCACTTGGAGATTTACAAAGGAACTCCACTTTCTGTCTTGATTTTTGCCACCAAACCTTTTTCCCCTCCTAGTCCTTTGAACCCTCAACCTAGAACCATGAAGATCCACTGGTCTTCAGTTCAAATTTTTCAAACTACACCTGCTGCAAGTTTGGACCAGATTTGACAAATTTGGTGAAATTCATTCAAAACCTTCTCCAAAAATTCCAAGTAAAATCAGGCAGCCCCTGGGTGCTTTGAGTGTTCATCTCACCAAGTTACAGCTCCAGAAAAATTTATCTCATAGCCAAAACCTTCTGTCGAACACCTGCAGTGCACTGTCTATGTCAAGATTCAGAGAGTTCAGAGATTCAGTCAGTGGCTGTTGTCGTTTTCTTCAGAGGAGGACGTCGATCTCGCCAGTGCCACCGCGTCGCCTTGCTCCTCGTACCCGCCCTCTTGTTCCTGCACCGCACGAACGCCTGGCGCCTTGCGGGCGTCGGCGACGAGCAGCAAAAGGTGCGCCGCCCCGTGACCGACGCCGGCGGCGGCTTTGCGGACGCCAGCGGGAGACACGGCGCCGACGACGCCACCCAGCGCCGCCCAAACCACCGGAGCTCGCCGCGTGGCCTTCCACTCCCCCGAACGCGCTGCCGCTCTCGTCGTGAACCGCAGGGCGCGGAGCGCGCTCTCTGCCGCCGTTGAGCCCGTGCGGTCACCTCACCGTGGACCGGCGCCATTACGCCAAGACCCACCCCGTTTAGCTGTGAAACGACTCCAGTAACCTCCACTGATGCCGCCTGGCCGCTCAAACCACCTGCCAATCCACTGCTCCGCCGTAATCGCTCGCCGGAGATTCTCCGTTCACGGCCACCCCGTCGATCTGCCTATAAATAGAGGCCCCGAGCTTCAACTCGAACACCCACCATCCCAGCACTCCCCCTAGAGCAAGCCTAGCCACTGGAAGAGCCCCGAGGAGGTCTCCTTCCTCGACTCCGGCCGCCGCGACCCGCCACGGGATCCAGCCCGATTCGCCCCCGTGTGTGCTCCTCCGCCTCCATTCTCTTGCCAGCAGCTTCACCTTACATCACTCGTTCTGACCCGCGCCTCAATTCGTAGTTTGCAGCCCTCCACCGGAGTCCCCCATCCTCACCCGAGCCGCCGTCCGCCGGAGATAGTGTCGCCGTCGACGTGGTGCTCCCCGTTGGACGAGTCCACCACCCACCGACGCGGAAGAAGACGCTGAAGCTCGTGGTACCCTCCGTTTCTCCTAACTCGTCGTGGTTCGATGCCGGCGTCCACCGCAGTCTTCGGGCGCCGGCGAGCTTTTCAAACCTGACATGTGGACCCCGCGTGTGAGCCTCTGTTTATTCCACCTCGAACCGTTTTCTGTTGGCGCCTTCGGGCAAATACGTTTTCTCCTTTGCGCTTGCGCATTCCCAACCGAAGCGTTTTCTGTTTTCTCAGTTAAAAACCCTGGAACTTTTCTGTTTCATTATAGATAAGTCCCTGGACAGAAATCTTTATAACTTTTAAATAAAAAGGAATTTTTGAGTGATTCTTTTTCTGACAATCTTCAAATTTTGCCTAGTTTTTTATGGGATTTATTTGAAAAATATTTGGAAAAGTTTCTGTGCAAGTGTTGGTTTTCACGTTAGTACCCGTTTCGTGATTGCCGTAGGTTCCGGAAGGGGTGAAGGAGCCGCGAACTTCGCCGAGCTAGACTCCGACTTCTCCGAACCAGGCAAGCATGTTTTGAACATTTGATATGACAGGTGTTTTACACGTTCACGTGAGAGTTTGTGCGTGGCATATGAGTGTCGGTAAAAACCTCGTTGCTTGTAAGGCAATGACCCGGTTGTTCCAAAGTCGCGATGAACTCTGATGAGAGATGGCCTAATCATGTGGTGACATGAAAGGGCAGCAAGGTGGCACTGTTGTAGCATACCAGCCTTGCGTCATCCGACTTTCTCGGACGTTAACGTGGTTGGAGCCACGTTATCGTTCCTTTCCCGCATGTTCCAAAGTTGCGATGATCTCTGATGAGAGATGGCCTAATCATGTGGTGACATGAAGGGCAGCAAGGTGGTACTGTTGTAGCATACCAGCCTTGCGTCATCCGACTTTCTCCGACGTTAACGTGGTTGGAGCCACGTTACCGTTCCTTCCCCTTCCCGTGCTACCACATGTCTCATTGCCAGGATGCGGTTTAGTAAGTTGGTAACCTCTTTCCGTGTACACACCAAACAGAGAGGCCGGGATGATGGTACCTTGGCCCAGGATTAAAGCCAGTCATCCGGTCAGGGGGCATGGGTGTTTCCGGTTGGGACCGAGAGGGGGGGCACCCCCTTAGAGCGCGCGTATAGAAATTTGATCCCATGCTACGCGAGGTTGTAGCCTCCCCGTCTCAAGGTTTTTCTTGAACGTCGCCGAGGGTGATCCCTGGCTTCGGATGGTTGAATTGGGTGTGTACTGGTTAGACGTGTTTCTTCCAAAACACCGTAGACGGAACTAGTCCCCGTGACTACTGAAATCCGTTGGCTCTGGTTAAGTACAAACTCTGCAGAGTCAATTCTTTCCAAATCATCGTATCCCTGATCAGTAGTGTAAACATTATATCCATATCTATCCGTGTGAAAACTTTTCCCCGGTGGACAAGCTCAAATGGTAAATCCAGTTTTATTGTTACTCCTGTGGATGGACTAACTTTATTTTTGTCTCATGCTTGTGATAAATTATATTCCCGAATGGTTGTATTATTGAGCTATGAGATAAGCCCTTTATGTGACGTCGCGCAGACGTCCGACTGTGGCGTGTACTTGTTGCTACTTTAAATATAAGCCCTTTATGTGATGTCGCCCAGACGTCTGACTGTGGCATGCACTGCCTTTATTTTCTCTTACAAGCCCTTTATGTGGTGTTGCCCCGACGCCCGACTGTGGCGTTATTATTCCGCATTTTCCGCTTGAGGAGTCTTTCAGACACTCGCTTGGCACCCGCATTATTATTCCGCATTTTCCGCTCGAGGAGTCTTTCAGACACTCGCTTGGCACCCGCATTATTATTCCGCATTTTCCGCTCGAGGAGTCTTTCAGACACTCGCTTGGCACCCGCATTATTATTCCGCATTTTCCGCTCGAGGAGTCTTTCAGACACTCGCTTGGCACCCGCATTATTATTCCGCATTTTCCGCTCGAGGAGTCTTTCAGACACTCGCTTGGCACCCGCATTATTATTCCGCATTTTCCGCTCGAGGAGTCTTTCAGACACTCGTTTGGCACCAGCATTATTATTCTGCAGTTTCCGCTCGAGGTGTCATTCAGACCCTCGCTTGGCACCCAGTATTTATTATCTCTATGTCTGATCGCACTGGTTAACTTGTTCATGTGCTTCATGTTTACATTTGTTATACCTTATGTCCGAACTGTCTTGCGAGTACTTTCATAGTACTCACCTGGCTTGTTGATTTGGCCAGATGTTGACGAAGGCGATCTCTTGGATGAAGAGTTTGATAGCGCGTTCGATGCCTAGAGGAGTCCCAGTCAGTCCTGCGCGATCCGGGATATTGGTCACTTGTATTATATACGCTTCCACCACCCGCAATAAGTCTTCTCGAGCCTCACTCCGACGCTCGATGAGTTGTAGTCTTCTGGAATCATATCACTCGCTTCGCGATGATATTTCCACCACCGTTATCATCATGAGTTAGCAGTTTGCCACCCTACCCGCCGTCTTTTTATCGGCGTGCATGTAATAAATTGTTGGGCAGTCTCTGCTCAACCTTGTATTATATTTAGTACTCCTGGTATTTTTCTTCTGTGACCAAGATATTGTCTACCAGTGAGAAGGAATTCTTCCTCGCTGGTCCGTAAAAGGGATTGGTCTCTCAATAAATTATTTTATGGAAAAACCGGTCGTGACATGGTACTACTTTTCATGAATTTGGTGCAAAGGAATGGAGCAAAGGAAAACTGTAGGATTTGTTCCTTTAGTGTCTCCTTGAAAGAAAAACTGTAGGAATTTTAATTTCCACTTGTCCTCCTTTTCAAATTCCTATTCATGAAGCACAAGACTAAGAGATAGTAGCATAATAGCATTATAACCGTACATTTTCTTGTGGTTTGACTTAATCTCACCATGCTTCTTTGCATCCTGTGATCTTCCAATTCTTTTGAACCAAACACCCAGATTGGCAGAAATTCTGTGTTTTTAAACTCTCTATTTTGCACATGCATTCCTATCCTATTCCTGTCTATTTCCTATCCCTGCATTGTTAGAATCCTCAAATTCAAACAAGCCCTTACACAATTACTTCTATTACAGATATGTGCCAAAGAAAACCTTGTGTGGTTTGTCCTGCTCCTGTGGTGCTGTGTTCCACCCCAGCTCAGCTGCTCCAACGACGGAAGGGTTCACCACAGCAGGAATCCGCTCTCCAGACTATCTTTCGCCGCCTCGGATCTTCTTCCCCGCCGCCGGTAGCCACGACAACTGCATTACCATCATCAACTGAGCAGATGACCTTGAGGACTACACGCAAGAGAGGTCGCACTCTTTCGTGTCTGCTTACGTTATGCATCGCTTAATATGATGACATGCTACTTTATCGTCGTGTTCACCTATTAGACTCCGAGTCAGGTCCAAACTTATGCTGAAACTTGAGTTTTTAAATGGTTGTGGGGTACATATTGGGGCAGCAATCAGTACTATCTGTCTACTATCTCGTTAATCTCGGGTGTCTACTATGAGTTTCATGTTGGGTGCAAACAAACATTAAAGGAGCCATTATCTGTATTTTTTAACTAAAGCTATTATCTGCCTGCTATCATTGGTTTTGGGTCTATCCACAGTTTGCTACCATCACTCTGGATTTGTGCATGCACTCCTTACATAATCTCACTATGTTTTATTCCTATGCATGTCAGTTATTGTACACAATGGAACTGAACATGTAGAGCAAAAGAGACAAGCCTTGCGTGGCAATAAAATTTCATGCAGACGTTGCTCCATGGTGGGTGCAAAGGCAGCCCCCCCTCCACCCATTCCGGATCGTAATCAAGAGGAAGATAACTATTCTGAGGGGGATTCAGAAGCAGAAGACCACTCCTATTTACCCCATGAGGTCTTCGCTCTAACTTGGCATGTTGATGTTGGTTATATCATGCATATGGTGCCTTGCATTGCTTACTTTATACATCAAATATGTCAACTGCTTAGTTTAGACATGTTTTGTGTGGATGCCATCTGTTTAGTTTATTCATCGTTTATGTGAATTATGCAATGCCATCTTGTTTAGCCAGGCATCGTATATGTGAATTTTGCAATTCCATCCTGCTTAGCCAGTCATCTTATATGTGAATTATATCAGGCCATCCTTTTTTTTGTTACGTATTACATTTGTCAACAATGTTAGTACATTCAACTACTCTTCGTGTGCATCAGTCATTTGACATGGTGATGGAAAATTCTGGAGTGAAAACAAGGTCTTCATAGCAGACTATGATGTTTGACGAAGCGCATATCTCGCTGGTTACGGATAGCTCCTCGGAGGAGGATTCAGAGACAGATGACCAGTCCTATTTCCCCCCGAGGTGTATGCTCTAACTAACTTGGCAGGGTTATGTTGCTCATATCGTGCGTATGGTGTCTTGCATTGCGATGTCATTTGATTAGTTTAAACATGCTTTGTGTGAATGCCACTTGTTTAATGTCTAATTTCCATATATGTGAATTATGCATTGCCATCTTGTTGCAAGACATTATATATGTGAATTATGCAATGCTATCTTGTTGCAAAGGCATTATATATGTGAATTATGCAATGCCATGCTGTTGAGCCAATCATCATGTATGTGAATTATATCATGCTATCATTTTTTTGTATTACGTGTTCCATTTGTCGACAACGTTTGTATATTCAACTACTCTACCTGTGCATCAGCCATTTGACAAACGGTGATGAAAGTATCTGGAGTTAAAACAAGGTATTCAGAGCAGACAATGCTACCTGCTGAAGCAGACATCTTGCTGGATACAGAGGGCTCCTCAGAGGAGGATTCAGAGACTGATGACCAGTCCTATTTCCCCCCTGAGGTCTATGCTCAAACTTGGCAGCGTTATATTACCCATGTCATGCATGTTGTCTTGCATTGCTTAGTTTTTACATCATATATGGATTGCCATCTGCTTACTTGCTTACTATATAAATCATATATTTGAATTATATCATGCCATCATGTTTACATACACAACATCTATCTGAATTATGGCATGGCAACCCATTTCATAAAGACATCATATAGTTATATCATCTCATCCTGTTTAGTGTTTACAGTCATCATATTTTGAATTCTGTCATTCTATCCGGGAATTATATCATGCTATCATGTTTCCATAGGTGGCATGTATGTGAATTATGGCATGCCAACCTATTTAATAAACACATTATATAGTTATATCATGTCATCATGTTTACATAGTCATCATATTTTGAACTATGTCTTTCCATCTTTTTTAGTTAGCCATCATAACGTGAAATTGTATCATGCTATCCTGTTTAGTTAGCCATCATATATGTGTAATTGTGTCATGCTATCATGTTTGGTTAGACAACATAAATGTGAATTATTTCATGCCCTCTTTTATTCCCCACTATCCATCGCACATGTCTATCATACAATATCTGTACATTCAATTACTTTTCTTGTTTATCAGCCATTTGAATTGGAGAGGGTGATGGCAGTATCTAAGGGAGTAACAACACGGTCTTCAGAAAAGATAGTGCTACCAGTTGATGCAGATAGAACCACGGTTGTACTTGCCCAAGAACCAGCCCCACCACACATAACCCAGACTCTCGCATATTGTACCCCTACCCAGTTGGATAGAGAACCAGCTACACCCCTTCTAACCCCAGCCCTAGCAGATAGTAACCCAGTTCCAGTTGACACAGCACCGTCTCCACCACAGAGCACCCAAACACGAGCAATTAGTAAGGGAACAGCAGTGCCCAAAGCACGAGGACCACCACTCCGAATCCCAACTCAACGCTTAAAGGAGAAGAAGAATTGTTCTCAGGTCAGGTTCTGTAGCTATGGTTCATACTCCTTTGCCCTTGCATCACTGTATTTACTCAGACCAACTATTTTCAAATTTGAAGGATGGAATTGAAACTCCAATGGCGCAAGAGGTATGTTTTAAACTTGTTTCTTTAACTGGTTTGCTGTTGTAACTTGCTCTATATTGATTTCAGTTTCAATTGAATAAGCAGTTATGTTCTCATGTCATGCACATTACAAGTGTCTCTATAGTTTCCCACACTTATATTCTGTCTATTCTGCTTTGTCTTGAACAAATATTATTTGAACTGTGTCTCTATCTTGATTTGGCAACAAAAACTAGAATGATATAGACCATAAAGTGACCATGGTACATAGATATATGTTTGTTTCATGCTGTTATCCTGTGCACTTTACTACTGAACTGGTTTACCAAAATGAGTTTCATATACAACATGGCAAACCTGTGATGTGTCTGCTTGTTTCTATTTTAGAATGCGGACAAAATATTGGAGAACAGTACCCCATTATGCAATGGTGAAGGAAGTAATGCAGATAAGGTTCAAGATAGTGAGACATCCATGTTGGTCTCCAAGAAAGCTCATAAAAACTACCTTGACGACAGTAAGAGAACCCAGAAGTCCTATCTTGATGTAGTGTTCGAGTTACTGGCCACTACCGCTGGCACAAGCTCTTCGAACTCGCTGCCTGAATCAGTTCGTCTTCTTGAGTCTCAGCTTCATGTGGAAAGACATCGATCAGATGTGTTGCGACAGGAAGCTGAAGGACTGAGGAAGTCCCTGCAGAATTCAGATGCATACTTTCTGGTGCAACAGCAAGCGCTGGAGGATTTAAGCGCCAAACAAGAGAAATTTAGTAAGCTTGCTAAGCATCTTTCCAGCATTATGGGTACCCAGGATATTGTTTCTTGAGATCTTCTGAAGTGATTTCAGTTCTGGACATGTTTTGCTGTGGCGTTTATTTGCATTGGTCGCCAACTTTGACAACTAGTGTATATGATATGCTGCTTTGTTCCCTATATTTGCACTGGTGGCGAACTTTGATGCCCAGTGGATGTAATATGTGTAATAGCCGTGATAGCCTAGCGTAAGTTGCTTTCTTATTTATTTCCTTGTTGTCTTGTTTATTTGTTTGCTTGTAGTCAGTGCTGTTCTTTTTCCGCGGTTTGCTAGTGGCCGCAATAACCTTTTTTTAAACTAGGCCACAATAACCATGGGCTACATTTTTACTGTAGTGACACTGGGCCTTCTACAGGCCGTAGAAACAATGGGCCTTCTACGGGTCGTAGAAACAATGGGCCTTGTACGGGCCGTATCATCAATGGGCCTTCTATGGGCCGTATTATCAATGGGCCTTCTACGGGTCGTATGACCGATTGCCCAAACATGGGCCTATAACATACCGCTTTATGGCCGTAAACGGGCTAGAGTTGGAATCATCCATTCATGGGCCGACCATAATGGGCCATCATTAATCGGCCGTATTTGATGACGCTATGAAAACGGCCCAACGTATTAACGGGCCACAAACGGGCCGACTGTAAGCACATGCTGAATTTGGCCCACAAGCAGAAAATGACAGTAACGGGCCATAAGTAACCGAATGTTGGTAATGAGCCCAAGAATAAATGGGCCCTGAGAAGGTCGAAAGATAACATGGGCTGGAAACGGCCCCACGGAATAATGGGCCATTAATGGGTATAAAGTGATACACTGTTTGTTACGGGCCAGTTTTACCACGGGCCGTTAACGGGCCGAGGGTTACTAAGGGCCTCAGATGGGCCAAAATACGTCATGGGCCATACATGGGGCGAAAGTTAAAATGGGCTAGAATTATATTGGACGGCCTAGATGACGCTACTGGGCCTAATTCGGATAGGCCGTAAACGGGCCCTGGGTTAGCGGGCTGTAAATGGGCTATATGCGAACAGGCCGTTAACAGGCTTGTCGTGGGCCGGCCCGCCACCTTTTGACCAAGTCAAACGGGCCGGCCTTTTCACAGGAATGGGCCTCTGTTGGGCCGTGCCACGTGTCGACGTATCATAGGCGCTTTGGGTCCAATGAGTGGATGACATCTGTCCCAACGGTGAGCCGACAAGTGTTTCCTCCAGCCAATGATGAGTTTACACATGGAAAATCCCCATTGGTCGGGGCTGGTAACGGGTTATCGGATCCAAAACCGGACCCGATAGCTTAACAGCGTTCCGTTACGGTGGATGCCACGTGTCGGTCACCCTTGACGAAAGCACTTCTGTGACGCGCGATTTATCTTCATGGAAGTGGACACTTCTGTGATGATAATTTTGGTAATGTCATGGAACAATTCTACGACCTCACAGGTATGACTATCTTGATTCTGTCATAAATTTGTCATGGATGTACATGCATGACAAAAAACGCGATCTACTATGACAAACACGTATCATCACGGAAGTGTCCTTTTTTGTAGTGTCAGGAAGGCGCCGCGGGAGCTGGAGTAGCGTCAACAGAGGACCAAGCTCGCCAGGACGACGCCACAGAGACCCCTGTAGGCGACCAGGCATCAGGAGTTTCACCACCTCAGGAGGCATCCGAGCCTCCGCAAGACACAAGCATCACCAACGCGTCGGCCCTTGTTGAGCACCCGGTGTATTTTGTCAGCACGGTGTTGCGGGACGCAAGGGCACGATATCCCCTGCCTCAGAAGCTCCTGTTCGCACTCTTGGTGGCCTTGCGCAAGCTGCGGTACTACTTCTAGGGCCACCCCATCAAGGTCGTCTCTGCCTACCCGTTGGGGAGAGTGCTCAGGAGCCCGAACTCTGCTAGAAGGGTCGCTGAATGGAACATCGAGTTGCAAGCATTCCAGTTGGAGTTCAGCACTACCCGGGTCATCAAGGGAGCCGCGCTTGCTGATTTTGTGGTGGAATGGACGGATGCCCCGGCACTTGAAGTAGGCGAAGACCGGTCCACCTCGCCGGGTAGCGAGGCGCCAGACGGCTGGGTCATGTATTTCGACGGCACCTTCGCGCATCAGGGCACGGCGGCTGGGGCAGTACTCATCTCACCCACTCAGGACAAGCTCTACTACGCCGGGCAGCTCTGCTTTCAGCAGGGCGAGAAGGTCTCCAACAACATCACAGAATACGAGGGCATCATAGCTGGCATGAAGGCCGCAGCAGCTCTGGGGGTGAAGCGCCTCGTTGTTAGGGGCGACTCGCAGCTCCTCGTCAACTTCTCCAACAATGTATACGAGCCGAAGGACGAGCACGTGGAGGCTTACCTCGCAGAAGTGCGTAAGATGGAAAAACAGTTCATGGGGCTGGACGTGCAGCATGTGCCCCGGGGCACCAACAAGGAAGCCGATGACATCGCCAGGAGGGCATCCAAGCGGCAGCCCCAGGATCCTGGCGTCTTTGAGGAGCGGCTCTTCAAGCCGTCGGCGACGTCAGCACTTTCAAGCATGGCTCAGCCTCGGGAGGAGCTCCCAGAACCACCTGCCATAGGAGCCCCAGCCTGTGGCCCGACCTCAGGAGCTCGCCTGCTCTTGGCGCTCGAGCCCCAAGAGGATTGCTGGACCAAGGAATTCAAGGAGTACCTGATGCAAGGGACGATACCGGAGAAGGAAGAGGACGCAGAGCGCGTGGCCCGGCAAGCCACGGCATACTGTAACCAGGACGGAGAGTTGTACAGAAAGTGACCGAACGATGTTTCGCTGCGCTGCATTTCCAGTGACCAAGGAAAGGAGTTGCTCGTTGACATACACGGAGGGGACTGCGGACACCACTCGTCGTCACGGACTCTCGTCGGCAAGGTGTTCCGCAATGGATTTTACTGGCCCACGGCGCTCAACGATGCGGCCGAGTTGGTGAAGTCCTGCTAAGCTTGCCAGTTCCACGCCAAGCAGATACATCAGCCAGCTCATGGCCTCTAGACCATACCACTCACGTGGCCGTTCGCAGTCTGGGGGAAGGATATCTTGGGCCCTTTCCCTCAGGTGCCAGGGGCTACCGCTACCTGTACGTCGCCATTGACAAATTCACCAAGTGGGCGGAAGTGGAAGTTGTTCGCACCATCCTAGCCGGATCCATGGTCAAGTTCATCAGGGGCATCGTGAGCCGTTTCGGAGTCCCCAACTGCATCATCACCGATAACGGTTCGCAGTTCACCAGTAACCTCTTCAAAACCTACTGTGCTAACCTTGGAACGCAGATTTGCTACGCTTCGGTGGCGCACCCCAGGAGCAATGGTCAGGCCGAACGCGCCAACACGGAGGTCCTGAGGGGTCTCAAGACCAGGACCTTCAAGAAGAAGCTCGAGGCCTGTGGCAGGGGCTGGTACGACGAGCTCTAGTCCGTGATGTGGTCCATCCGAACCACCGCCACCAAGCTAACGGGCGAGACCCCATTCTTCCTTGTCTACGGAGCTGAAGCGGTCCTCCCTCACGAGGTCAAGCATCGCTCCACACGGGTCCTGGCGTTCGATGAAACGCAGCAGGACGCCACGCGGGGGATGTATCTCATGTTGGGGGAGGAACGACGTCGCGAAGCCGCACTGAGGGCGGCAAGGTACCAGCAAGCGCTGCGGCGATACCACTGCCGCAACATCCGCTCCAGGACACTCGAGATGGGTGACCTCGTCCTGAGGCGGGTCCTCTCCAGGGAAGGGCTGCATAAGCTTTCACCCATGTGGGAGGGCCCGTTCAAGGTCGTCCACATCTCCAGGCCTGGCGTCGTGCGCCTGGAGACACAGGACGGGATACCCATCCAGAATGCCTAGAACATCCAGCACCTCCAGAAGTTCTACCCATTAAGCAAGGCCCAGAGCCTGTGAAGAAAGGCCCAGAGCCTGTGAAGAAGGCCCGGTGCCTGTGAAGAATCGCTGCCCGTGACACTCTCACGTAATAATGAGTGGGGTTGTACACGCCCCGGAGTCTCAGGAGCGCCGGCCTCAGGCCCTGGGGCTCCCTCCCACACCTAGTGGCAGCACTTAGCTCCGCGCTGGTGAGAAGACTTGAAGACTAGACTAGGTGCCGGATGCGGCTTTTCATTTGCTTTCCGTAGTTGGCTTGCTTTTTTCCTTAATCGAAGTTTGCTTCTGGTGTTTCTTGCTGATTTGATTCCCGCACCTCTTACCGCTTTTTCCGACTCTTGTTCGCTCGAGTTCTCTCTCTCGCATATCTCGCGAGGGGGCTAGGCAGGTGCCCTCGCGAGTGTTTTTCTTCTCTCTGCCTTCTCGTGAGCCACCCTTGTTCGAGCCCAGAACCTGGCGCCTCTCTCCTAGTCCGTGCCCCTCGGGTACCGCGATACAAAGTGCCACGTCAAGGCTTGGGTGAACGACAAATCTTCTAGTGAACTCCCTAACGAATTTCTTGCAGTTCCTGGGCAATCGCAGACCACTCGGTCAAGATGGACACAAGGAAATAAACGCCTCGTAAGGAGGAGGGTGCCCCGAATGCACCAGGCTAAGTTCTCTTTGCGCAGAATAGCAACACGGCACTGAAACAACAAGCGTAGCATAATGGTTAATAAGTTATGGTTCGATACACGCCCCTCCGGGCCCATGCTGGTTTCATTTTGATGCAGGAAGAAAAAGAGGAACATAACAAAAGCGGCGCTCGCCCGTACAGCAGCCAACGGAGTCAGGGCCTTGGCGACGTCCTGGGTCTAGTCGGACCCCTCCTCGCGCTTCACTGATGCGCGGTGACGAGACGACCCGCTACCGCCTTCAAAGCGGGCGCGGCGGCTGGTCAAAGCCGCCGGTGCTGGAATTGTCGCCAAGGGAAGAGCCACCATAGCCGGGCGAGGCGCGGCCGGCGGGCTCGCCCCCCACCTCGTCCCGGCCATCGCCAAGGCCAAGCACCTCCTCACCGTCGTTCACCTCGGGGCAGCATCTGGCGCGGCGACCGTCTTCCCCGAACACCCACACGTAGAGGGTCGCGTCGCCATCGAACTTTAAGTGGAGGGTGCACCGCCGGCCCAGGCCGCGCCCGTGGGCGAACGTCTCCCAACCGCGGGCGAGAGCTATGTTGCCTGCGACGGAGACCTCGACTGCGACCCAAGAAGCCCGGCTGCAGCAACCGTCTGCCTGCAGGCAGAGCCCGCCTGAGCTAGAGGTCGACAGCTCGTTGGCAAAGAAGCGGGGGAGCTGGAGCCAGCTGCCGGCCGGATCCTCCGACCAGACAACAAACTACGGCAACACCTCTGACGCATGGAACCGCGGTCGGGGAGGCTGCGCGACCACGGCACGTCTCCTTTCGTCGATAGGACTACCGCGACCCGAGCGACACCTGCCGCGCACTACGGCGCCGCCCCAAGAGCCGGGGGCCACGGCGAGGGTCGCGGCATGCTTGCGGAGACGGCCACGTCCTCGCTTGTGCGCCGGGGAGCTGGGTCCCTCCCAAGGGGCCTAGCCTTTCTCCGCAGCGGAGAACCTCTTCGACAGCGCCATTGCTGCTAGAGGTGGAGCAAGGAGGAAGAAGCGAGTGAAGCAAGGAAGAGATTGGCGACGGGGGCTCCGCCCCCTCCCCATTTATAGCGAGGGAAGGCTAACCGGTGCCTCCCACGATCACAGGTAATGATGGCTTCCCTTGCATGTTGCAGGGACTTGTCAAGTCGAGCAGTTGCCGAGGCAGCATGGGGAAGCGGAGATGCTCATGTCCAATCAAGCACCACACGTCAACCGAGGCCGCAGGCTTTTGGGGCCCGCGGCGCTCCGTACTTGACCTTTGGCTTCGCCTCGAAGCCAAGCCCGAGCACGCCTTGGGCCCGGGGGCTACTGTCGGCGTTCTAGGAACGAGGGTCCCCAGACTTGCCTGCCTGCGGCCCACGGCGTGGCTAAGCTAGCGGGCCGTATGGCCCATCTTCATCGACAAGGCGTTCAAGACCTTCGCGAGGGGCCAAGCCTCGCGAGGCGGACGATGCAAGACCTCCTCAGGAGCGGCCTCTCCAGGCAGGCTCGTGAGGAGTGGAGATATCAAGGCGGGGCAAACCTCGTGAGGCTCTCGTGACGTGAGCAATGACGATCGGCACCGGGCGGGCACCAGCACGCGCAGCGTCCTAGTTTCCTCTTTAGTGCTAAGGAGACGGGCGCAGGCGCAGAGTACCGAGGCATCAAGCATAGGTTTCCATATCGGTGCAACGAGACCGAACACCAGCAGGACGGCAAGACGGAGGTCACCATGGAGCCCAAGACGGCGTCATCACCAAAGCCTTTTGCAGGCGAAGACCACTTTTGTCAGGATAGCTTGTACTAGCTACCCCCTTCAAATTTGCCCGCCGTTGTTGGCTCCCTTCCCGCTCAATATTTGGGGAGAGGACCAGGGCCTCTATAAGTAGAGCTAGCCACCACAGTAGGAGGCATTGAGTCCTCACCCACACAAGTTTGACAAGCACAAGAACACCTCAACCTCAGGAGGCTGTTCTTCCCCTTGTACTGTTCATCATCAGCCCAAGAGGCAATCCACCACCACCACACTAGAGTAGGGTATTACACCACGACGGTGGCCCGAACTAGTATAAATCTCATGTCTTTCTGTGCTGTGAGTTCGTTGAGTTCGTCCGCGAGATTTTAGCGAGCTAGGGCATGGATCAATAGGAGGGAAAGAACTTCACACGCACCCCATAGTTCGAACCTTAAGGGTTTTGCCAGAACCCCATCCGACATGACTAACCGGTTTTACGTCAGAGTCGCAGTTGTTGCCGGAGTTGCTGTTGACCTCCGGCTCCGGCTGGCGGGACACGACGGCGCCGAAGAATTCAAGGTCGTGCTGCTGCCCGCGCGAGACCTCGTCGGCGGCGACGAAAACCTCTGTGGCTAGCTTCACGCGTTGTGCGGGTGCTTCACCAGCACCGGCGTCGCCACTCCCTCCGATGGTGCACTTCGGCGGCATCGTTATACACGCCTGAGTCTAGAAGTCGGTGACCACTATGCACTGGGGGTGCGGCCACCTATTATGGTCGGTGGCCCGTGCGCGCAATTAATACAGACCAGTGGGAGCGAGCAGGCTGCGGTCAAAAGTTGTCTCGCCTCCCGGTGAGCCTGCGCGGCGGATGTCTGCCATTCCTACCATAATTTCACACAGCTACTCGCACGCCTCCCCATCAATACACACACCTGCACGCATGTGACGCCCCCGATTCAATCATACACTAATCATGCACGCAAACGTGTACGATCAAGATCAGGGACTCGCGGGAAGATATCACAACACAACTCTAAAAACATAAATAAGTCATACAAGCATCATAATACAAGCCAGGGGCCTCGAGGGCTCGAATACAAGTGCTCGATCATAGACGAGTCAGCGGAAGCAACAATTTCTGAGTACAAACTGGGATACAGATCGAAAGAGGCGCAGGCCTCCTGCCTGGGATCCTCCTAAACTACTCCTGATCGTCGTCGGCAGCCTGCACGTAGTAGTAGGCACCTCCAGTGTAGTAGGAGTCGTCGTCGACGGTGGCGTCTGGCTCCTGGGCTCTGGCATCTGGTTGCGACAACCAGGTAGAAGGGAAAGGGGGAAAAGAGGGAGAAAAGCAATCGTCAGTACTCATCCAAAGTACTCGCAAGCAAGGAGCTACACTATATATGCATGGGTATATGTGTAAAGGGCCATATCGGTGGACTGAACTGCAGAATGCCAGAATAAGAGGGGGATAGCTAATCCTGTCGAAGACTAGGCTTCTGGCCACCTCCATCTTGCAGCATGTAGAAGAGAGTAGATGGTAAGGTCACCAAGTAGCATCGCATAGCATAATCCTACCCGGCGATCCCCTCCTCGTCGCCCTGTTAGAGAGCGATCACCGTGTTATATCTGTCACTCGGAAGGGTGTGTTTTATTAAGTATCCGGTTCTAGTTCTCATAAGGTCAATGTACAACTCCGGGTCGTCCTTTTACCGAGGCACACGGCTATTCGAATAGATAAACTTCCCTCCAGGGGTGCACCACATAACCCAACACGCTCGATCCCATTTGGCCGGACACACTTTCCTGGGTCATGCCCGGCCTCGGAAGATCAACATGTCGCAGCCCCACCTAGGCACAACAGAGAGGTCAGCACACCGATATAAATCCTATGCGCGCAGGGTTCTGGGCCCATCGCCCATTGCACACATGCACATTGCGTACGCGGCCGGAGAGCAGACCTAGCAACCTCCATTTCAAAGGAAGTTGCGTTACGCGGTCCAACCCGGCGCGCGCCGCTCAGTCGCTGACGTCACGAAGGCTTCGGCTGATACCACGACGTCGAGTGCCCATAACTGTTCCGCGTAGTTGGTTAGTGCGTATAGGCCAGTGGCCAGACTCAGATCAAATACCAAGATCCCGTTAAGCGTGTTATTTAGAAGTAACCGCGGACGCCGACCAAGGCCAGGCCCACCTCTCACCTAGGCGGTCTCAATCTGCCCTGTCGCTCCGCCACAAAGATCCACCCAGAGGGTTGTCGGGACAAAGGTCCTTTCAGCCCCCAATCCGTGAATCACTCGCGGGTGCTCCACGAGCCGACCCGACTTTAGTCACCACATGTATCATGTATAAAGTATATAGTATATACCCGTGACCACCTCCCGAGTGATCGCGGCCCAATAGTATAGCATGGCAGGCGGACAAGAATGTAGGGCACTGATGGAATACTAGCATCCTATACTAAGCATTTAGGATTGAAGGTAAAGGTAACAACAGTAGTAGCAAGGACAGGCTATGCAGCAGAATAGGAGTAACCGAAAGCAGTAACATGCTACACTACTCTAATGCAAGCAGTAGAGAGGGAATAGGCGATATCTGGTGATCAAAGGGGGGGCTTGCCTGGTTGCTCTGGCAAGAAGGAGGGGTCATCAACAGCGTAGTCGGTCGGGGCACCAGCAGCAGCGTCGGTCTCGTAGTCTACCGGAGAGAAGAGAGGGAAGAAACAATGAATACAATGCAAACTGATGCATAACGATGCATGGCAAAGCAAACAGCGGTGTTAGGTGTGCCCTAATGCGGTAAGAGGTGATACCGGCGAAGGGGGAAACATCCGGGAAAGTATCCCTGGTGTTTCGCGTTTTCGGACAGATGTACCGGAGGGGGAAAGTTGCGTGTTCGATATGCTAGGGGTGTCTAGCGGATGAACGGGCTGCGTATCCGGATTCGTCTCGTCGTTCTGAGCAACTTTCATGTAGAAAGTATTTTCATCTGAGCTACGGTTTATTTTATACGATTTTCTAAAGTTTTAAATCATTTTTAGAATTTATTTAATTAACTTAATTCAACATTATCCAGAACAGTGCATGCTGATGTCAGCATGACGTCAGCAGTCAACAGGGGTGTTGACTGGTCAAACTGATGTGTGGATCCCGTTCGTCATTGACTAGACTAACTAATCATGATTAATTAGTTGTTTAGTTTAATTAATCAAAATTAATTAAGTTAATTAATTCTTTAATTAACTAACTAATTAAATTATTATTCATTTATTTTATTATTATTATTATTTTTAATTTCCATTTTTTAAACGTTCTGTGGGCTGGGCCTCACATGTCTCTGACCGAGAGGGGCCTTGCGGGCATTGGGTTAGCGGTGGCGGGAGCCACCCGTTCGGGGCCGAGCCCAACCGAGGGCGACGGGGCAAGGTCACCGGAGCACGGCGAGCATGGTGGCATAGCGATGCGGGGCCGGCGGGGGTGTAGGCCACGGTGAGCAAGGGGGCTCCAGGTCGGCAGCGGTGAGGGGGAGGCCGCGTCCAGAGGCCGGACGGGGCAGGCGCTGGTGGAGGCGTCGGGGGCACGCACTGGAGCAGCCGCAAGTAGCAGTGGAGGCGGGGCGCGTGGCCGGAGCGGAGCGGGGGCCACGGCAGGCGCAGCCGGCGAGGTCAGAGGCGGAGCAGGGGCACGGCGCAGGGAGGGGGTGCGCACGCGGCGGAGGTCAGGGAGGCGGAGCAGGGCCGCGGCCGTAGGCGGGCGCGCCGGCACGCGGGCGATGCGTGTAGCGGCGAGTGGGACGGGCGGGCGAGCGCGAGCGCGGGGGCTCAACCATAGGGGCGCGCGAGAGCGCGGACGGGCGCGGGCACGACGCCGTAGGGTAAGGGGCAGCGGGTGTCGGGGTGGTTGACGGGGACGGCGTGACGGAGAGGAGGCAGTCCAGCGGGATCCGGCGACGGCGCGGTCGCAGACGGGGCTACGAGGCCCTGGTCGACGACGTCGAGGTGGCGGGGCGCCCACTCCGGGTCGGGGAGGCGACGGTCGTCGGCGGTCAGCGAGGTGGCGGGATCGGCGACGGGGACGCAGGGGCGAGCGCCGGGGTTGGCCCTGGTGCCCGATCTGATCCAGACGGGAACATGGGAGAGAGGTGGGCGAGTGGGGTAGTGGGTGGATTAGGGTTTCGGGAGTGGGGTGGCCTAAGTAGGCCAGGGGTGGGCCGGCAGGCCACTCGGCCACACGGCCAACTGGGCCAAGGCCCAGTCGGAGGGGGGGGGGTAAAGTTGTTTTCCTTTTATTTTATTTTTGTTTTCTTTTTATTTTTGTAATTTTGCTTTATTGTTTTATATTTGTTTCCTAGTATTTTAGTTTCTGTAAAATACATACTTAGCACCTAATTTAGTATTTCAGTTTAGTCCACTGTCACAAAAAGTCTAGTCCCCAGATAATTTAGTTTGATAATTTATTAATTAGTAAAGGCATTTAAATAATTAGGTTTGCTACTATTTAAATCATTTTAGTGCAGTTAAGCATTTCATAAAAGTTTGGTTTCACCACCATAATCACCTATGTATTATCTGGCACGATCCAAACATTTTAGTTTCAATATTTGAAAACTTTTGTTGTTTGCCGTGATTTTGAATTTGAATTTGAATCGGTTTCGAACTAACGCGAGATTAGGAACAGTAACCATGGTGATGTGGCATCATTAACAGAGGTTTACTGCCGCTTAATTATCCGGGCGTCACAATTCTCCTCCACTACAAGAAATCTCGTCCCGAGATTTAAAAGGTAGAGAAGGGGGGAAAGGTCTAGTTACGAAATTCTAACGGATCTTCTCGGCCTTGGTTGCTCTTCTCGAAGAGGTTGATCCCTTATATTGACGTCTTCATTTCTCTGCTTCAGGTCATCATGGTGAAGTCGTCCTTTTCTTCGGGAACTCCAACATACTTACAGAAGAATAAAGGGTGGGTATTCCAGAAGAACGGACCTCGGCATGGTTGACTATCTGGTCGATAACATCGGGGGAAGGTGGCGGAAAGTAACTCTCGAATTGAAACTTAAAAAAATATCGAGAGCAAAGTAAGGAGGTAGCATGGGAAGTTTCAAGCAGGTAGGCAATCGTTCGTTGACTGAAACAAACTGTTAAAGGGGTTCAGAGCAATGAAAATAAGTATTGCGTCTGATACCAGAATAGATCATCTATAGGACGGTGACTCGTGAATTACATACGAAGTTATGTGCAAAGGATATAACATTGGGAACAGGGATGTACAGAAGAGTCAGGTTTCGATCCTGTGGAACTGTGGGTTATGGGCCCATCATGTGGGTTAAAAGTAGAAAGTGGGCTGACATCTTGCACGGTCACAATAGCAAGGCATGTCAGAGGGTAGTCTATCAGTTATGTCGGCAACAACGTTGGTACCAAGGGCAAGGGACGAAGAGAACCATCTTCCTGCTCGTTGAACGAGGCGGACCAATAGGCAAAGTTCTCGTCCATTGGTGTTTACCGGAATGCTATCGACAAATGCAACAGGGTCTTGCTGACAGAATTGTACACCGGGGTGTTTACATAAGCAGGAGAATATTACTGCTTAGATAATATAGATCACAAGAAAGATCAAACAAAACAATGGAAAGGAAAATGTGTTTAAACACATATTTCAGGGGTATATCCTTCCCAAGGACAAGCAGAGCACGATATCCATGGCAGGATATAATGTAGATAACCCTTTAGGTAAGGGGAGAGGAAGTTCATGCGATTTCCCAATCAACGGTGTTTGAATAATTGATAAAGGAAATTTAGCATGGTGCTTCAAATGTCCTTATCGATGATCAGAGTACCACAAACATGCTTCGAGATAGCATCGACATGATCTTCAAGCAAGGTCAAACTTTGGAAACACAAAGGATCCATCAGGAATAACTTGTGGAATAAGTCTTACAATTTCCTCATGGAAGAATGGATAACCTTGTTGAAAAGGAATCTATAACAATAGGGCCTCCGGCCAGGTGTGCTAGGCACGGCATCACCTTACCGGGTCACACAAAGACCAAAGTTATAACTCTTGGAAATATGTTCCAACCATCATATCTGACCGAGATTCAGATCTGATTGGTGTTAGGATACCTTAGATTCAGGATGCCTGAGAAGAGAGTGCAACACAAATTGTCGAGATGGCATTGCAAGGTTCTCAGGGAAAAGAACTATGGAAGCAAGTTCTGAAACAAGAGTTCATCATTGAACCAAGGAAAGGGGTGAGGGGGTAGCTAATGGAGTCAACGACAATTCATCAAGATTTCTGACAAGATGGATTTCCACGATTATGTGAACAAGGAGATAATCATTTGTCTGATCGAATGATATAATGATGTATGCTCAGGAAAACATACACAATTAATCATTGGTTGATAGGTGCACTCGAAATATGGGCTTAGCTAGCATGATCAGTGTTAGAATGGTGGTTCAATAACCAAAAGACTTAGATTGAAGCTATCGACCATTCACTTCAAAGTAATGGAGTTGCTAGAAGTTTGGAATTCACACGTCATAGTTCAATTGTCGGTATTCCAGTTAGAAACAACACGGGGACCAAGAATGAATGGTGATAGTGAGAAGTATCACTATACCAAGAATTTTTAAGAGGTGGAGCAATCCTTGCAACATCCTTGACATAAAGGACAGTAATACTTCAAGAAAGAACATAATACAAACTGGATAGCAAGTTGCATCCATAACATGAACATGTTTATGATGAAAGGAAGATAAGGATGTTGTTCATGGTAACTCAAATTACCAAGGGACGAGGATGATACTTATCATCATCAATTCGATTGATATCCTGGAAGGAGTCAAGATGTTGATGATGATCATGGCAATTTTGTCGAGAGGCTCCATGAAGAAGCAATCGAACAGCGACTGCATCAAGCAAAAGGACTGATGCATCGAAAGATTATTGGATCCAGGGATATGACACCAACTCGGAACCAAGCTTGTTGTTCGAGGTGGAACGATAAGACAAGTAAAACGACGTAATCTTAGCTCAATCGTCGAAAGTTGTGCTCTAGGAATAAGGACCAGGTAGCACAGTTAAAATCAGCATGATAATGATATATCCGATCAGGCTAGGGATGACGTGATCGAGTACAAACTCGTAAGCAAAGGAGATTACTAAGAGTTGTTTAATCGTGATGCGGACTCGATTCAGTTATCGATGTCCTTGAGTGTTTAATAACTCGAAGCCCGTGAAAAATTGGAATCAATGAGAATGTAATACTTGATGGAGAACTCATAAGAAGTTATGCAGTTCCGTGATAATCTCGAGATACCAGGGGGTAATACTCGACGGCAAACCAAAGTAGAGGTTCGACTGGGGTAATGCTCTGCAGAAGACAAGTGCTTAAACTTGTACGAGAAATGGTATTTAAAGGAGAACATGGTTGGGACCACGATTGCAAAAGGCCAGATCCCAGATATAAGATGAACTTATACCAAGGGAATAATTAATTTAAGAGAAGCTTTAATGATAAGATCTACATCATGTCCATGGGCATGAACACAAAGTTCAAGGTCGACTCCCACTTCTTCAATGTATAACCTTCCATTCACCGCTCGTATTTTGAAAATGACATTAGTTGTTGAAAGTTTTACCTGGTGCAATACCAGATAAGTATGACCCAAGAAATCTTCCGGGTTCACACGGATTAGGGAAGGTGTTGGTTCAACCCATCGGGGCATCTTAGGAACATATACCACTAACTTCAGAGTAAATAATAGAAGCTCGAAAGTAGAGTATGGTTATCAAAGCAGAGGATACAATTTACCAAAGGCATTATATACCCGTGAAAAGGCTCACAAGGCTACTGAATATGAAGGACGATGTCGGATGAAATCCAACAATGGATCGGGCGACCCACAATGGAGATAATGTGAGTATCGGTACTCATTCAGAGGAAGAAGGAATGCAAGGGCATCAGATTATAGAACATCTGAATAATTCGATGCTTAGATAACAGAGGAATTATGATTTCCAAAACGAAGGATCAGAAGCAGACGCTCTGATCAAGGATGGATAAGTTGAATAGACCAAAGGCACAATCGATGACTAATAGTTTGGTCGAGAACCAGCTTATGTTCAAAATGACGTCTGAGCCGGAAAGATAATTTAGAAGGGTCGATTGATGATTGTGTGCATTTGCACATATTGAATCAATGGACTCAAAATGATAATGACAAAGGATGCCAAGAAGATTACCAGACTTATGGGATTAATCATAACACAAGCACGTAAGAATTTCAATAGCAATAAGTTGCTAAGGATTTTTGAAAGATCGGATTGTATTTCGTACACCTTTGTGAAACACATGAACAACTAGTGATGAGCGGATACTCGTTATGTGCGAAGAATTATCCGTAAGGGTACTAATGCAGAAAAGAGCTGCAAAGCGGTGGGCACAAAGGATTCTCGAAATATCGGAGAATTTTGGGGGTATCTTGTAATAACAAGATCAACTGGGAATAAGAGTAAGGATGGCAGGTGTATGTATTTATCCATAGGGATATTTCAGTGGTAGGGAACTGCAAAAGCAACGGGCACAAAGTCTCGAGAGAACATCAAAGGGTATCTTCGGAATCTTCTGGTGCAGCAGACGATCATCTGTGATAAGGGCTCTCCGAGAGGAGTAGTTACGAGAATCTAGAGTCAGAGTTAGTAAATTCATTTTAACCCGAATAGAAGAGAGATCAGAGTCTCAGAGTATAGGTTGAGGAATAAAAGATCCTAATACCACCAAATGGCGACGTGGGCCCTTAAGCCGCACAGCCATGTTAGTAAAACCCTTTTCAATGACTAGACTCAACTTCTGCCAAGGAGTTTGGAAGGGGGATTCCTACACGCAGTCGGCTCTGATACCAACTTGCGACGCCCCTGATTCAATCGTACGCTGATCATGCACGCAAACGTGTACGATCAAGATCAGGGACTCACGGGAAGATATCACAACACAACTTTAAAAACATAAATAAGTCATACAAGCATCATAATACAAGCCAGGGGCCTCGAGGGCTCGACTACAAGTGCTCGATCATAGACGAGTCAGCGGAAGCAACAATTTCTGAGTACAAACTGGGATACAGATCGAAAGAGGCGCAGGCCTCCTGCCTGGGATCCTCCTAAACTACTCCTGATCGTCGTCGGCAGCCTGCACGTAGTAGTAGGCACCTCCAGTGTAGTAGGAGTCGTCGTCGACGGTGGCGTCTGGCTCCTGGGCTCTGGCATCTGGTTGCGACAACCAGGTAGAAGGGAAAGGGGGAAAAGAGGGAGAAAAGCAATCGTCAGTACTCATCCAAAGTACTCGCAAGCAAGGAGCTACACTATATATGCATGGGTATATGTGTAAAGGGCCATATCGGTGGACTGAACTGCAGAATGCCAGAATAAGAGGGGGATAGCTAATCCTGTCGAAGACTAGGCTTCTGGCCACCTCCATCTTGCAGCATGTAGAAGAGAGTAGATGGTAAGGTCACCAAGTAGCATCGCATAGCATAATCCTACCCGGCGATCCCCTCCTCGTCGCCCTGTTAGAGAGCGATCACCGTGTTATATCTGTCACTTGGAAGGGTGTGTTTTATTAAGTATCCGGTTCTAGTTGTCATATGGTCAATGTACAACTCCGGGTCGTCCTTTTACCGAGGGACACGGCTATTCGAATAGATAAACTTCCCTGCAGGGGTGCACCACATAACCCAACACGCTCCATCCCATTTGGCTGGACACACTTTCCTGGGTCATGCCCGGCCTCGGAAGATTAATACGTCGCAGCCCCACCTAGGCACAACAGAGAGGTCAGCACGCCGGTCTAAATCCTATGCGCGCAGGGGTCTGGGCCGATCGCCCATTGCACACCTGCATGTTGCGTACGCGGCCGGAGAGCAGTCCTAGCAACCTCCATTTCAAAGGATGTTGCGTTACGCGGTCCAACCCGGCGCGCGCCGCTCAGTCGCTGACGTCACGAAGGCTTCGGCTGATACCACGACGTCGAGTGCCCATAACTGTTCCGGCGTATTTTGTTAGTGCGTATAGGCCAATGGCCAGACTCAGATCAAATACCAAGATCTCGTTAAGCGTGTTATTTAGAAGTAACCGCGGACGCAGACCAGTGCCAGGCCCACCTCTCACCTAGGCGGTCTCAACCTGCCCTGTCGCTCCGCCACAAAGATCCACCCAAAGGGCGTCGGGACAAAGGTCCTTTCAGCCCCCAATCCGTGAATCACTCGCGGGTGCTCCACGAGCCGACCCGACTTTAGTCACCACATGTATCATGGTTAAAGTATATAGTATATACCCGTGACCACCTCCCGAGTGATCACGGACCGATAGTATAGCATGGCAGACGGACAAGAATGTAGGGCCACTGATGGAATACTAGCATCCTATACTAAGCATTTAGGATTGCAGGTAAAGGTAACAATAGTATTAGCAAGGACAGGCTATGCAGCAGAATAGGAGTAACCCAAAGCAGTAACATGCTACACTACTCTAATGCAAGCAGTAGAGAGAAGGAATAGGCGATATCTTGTGATCAAAGGGGGGGCTTGCCTGGTTTCTCTGGCAAGAAGGAGGGGTCGTCAATAGCGTAGTCGGTCGGGGCAGCAGCAGCAGCATCGGTCTCGTAGTCTACCGGAGAGAAGAGGGGGAAGAAACAATGAATACAATGCAAACAGATGCATAACGATGCATGGCAAAGCAAACAGCGATGTTAGGTGTGCCCTAACGCGGTAAGAGGTGATACCAGCGAAGGGGGGAAACATCCGGGAAAGTATCCCCAGTGTTTCGCGTTTTCGGACAGATGTGCCGGTGGGGGAAAGTTGTGTGTTCGATATGCTAGGGGTGTGTGGCGGATGAACGGGTTGCGTATCCGGATTCGTCTCGTCGTTCTGAGCAACTTTCATGTAGAAAGTAGTATATGATTTTCCAAAGTTTTAAATCATTTTTAGAATTTATTTAATTAACTTAATTCAACATTATCCAGAACCGTGCATGCTGACGTCAGCATGACGTCAGCAGTCAACAGGGGTGTTGACTGGTCAAACTGAAGTGTGGGTCCCGTTCGTCATTGACTAGACTAACTAATCATGATTAATTAGTTTAATTAGTTGTTTAGTTTAATTAATCAAAATTAATTAAGTTAATTAATTCTTTAATTAACTAATTAAATTATTATTCATTTATTATTATTATTATTATTATTTTTAATTTCCTTTTTTAAAACGTTCTGTGGGCTGGGCCCCACATGTCTGTGACCCAGAGGGGCCTTGCGGGCATTGGGTAGCGGTGGCGGGAGCCACCCGTTCGGGGCCGAGCCCAACCGAGGGCGACGGGGCGAGGTCACCGGAGCACGGCGAGCACGGTGGCATAGCGATGCGGGGCCGGCGGGGGTGTAGGCCACGGTGAGCAAGGGGGCTCCAGGTCAACAGCGGTGAGGGGGAGGCCGCGTCCAGAGGCCTGACGGAGCAGGCACGGGCGGAGGCGTCGGGGGCGCGCACTGGAGCAGCCGCAAGCAGCAGTGGAGGCGGGGCGCGCGGCCGGAGCGGAGCGGGAGCTGCGGCAGGCGCAGCCGGCGAGGTCAGAGGCGGAGCAGGGGCACGGCCGTCGGCGGGCGCGCCGGCACGCGGTGAGCACACGGGCGACGCGTGTAGCAGCGAGTGGGACGGGCGGGCGAGCGCGAGCGCGGGGGCTCAACCACAGGGGTGCGCGGACGGGCGCGGGCACAATGCGGTGAGGGAGTGAGGAGGAGACGAAGGGGCTCACTGGGGCCGTAGGGTAAGGGGCAGCGGGTGTCGGGGTGGTTGACGGGGACGGCGTGACGGAGAGGAGGCAGTCCAGCGGGATCCGGTGACAGCGCGGTCGTGGACGGGGCGACGAGGCCCTGGGCGACGACGTCGAGGTGGCAGGGCGCCGCCTCTGGGTCGGGGAGGCGACGGGCGTCGGCGGTCAGCGAGGTGGCGGGATCGGCAACGGGGACGCAGGGGCGAGCGTTGGGGTTGGCCCTGGTGCCCGATCCGATCCAGACGGGAACAGGGGAGAGAGGGGGGGAGTGGGTAGTGGGTGGATTAGGGTTTCGGGAGTGGGGTGGCCTAAGTAGGCCAGGGGGTGGGCCGGCAGGCCACTCTGCCACACGGCCAACTGGGCCAAGGCCCAGTCGGAGGGGGGGGTAAAGTTTTTTTCCTTTCCTTTTATTTTCTTTTTCTTTTCACTTTTGTAATTTTGCTTTACTGTTTTATATTTGTTTCCTATTATTTTAATTTCTGTAAAATACATACTTAGCATCTAATTTAGTATTTCAGTTTGGTCCACTGTCACAAAAAGTCTAGTCCCCAGATAATTTAGTTTGATAATTTATTAATTAGTAAAGGCATTTAAATAATTAGGTTTGCTACTATTTAAATCATTTTAGTGCAGTTAAGCATTTCATAAAAGTTTGGTTTCACCACCATAATCACCTATGTATAATCTGGCACGATCCGAACATTTTAGTTTCAATATTTGAAAACTTTTGTTGTTTGCCGTGATTTTGAATTTGAATTTGAATCGGTTTCTAACTAACACGAGATCAGGAATAGTAACCATGGTGACGTGGCATCATTAACAGAGGTTTACTGCAGCTTAGTTATCCGGGCGTCACAACACACGCCTCCTGGTATTCTTGCGTGGCGGACTGCTCGGATGCGTCCCGTCATCTCACGCCTGCTCGCACGGCACATGGGGCGTGTGGCAGCACGTATATATTTTGGTTTATTTTCTGCCGCTTTACTGCTTCACTGAACCGTTTGCGTTGAAGAGATGCACAAATCCTGCAATGAACATCTTGCACGCTTCCCGGTGAACCTACGCACCAGACGAGTTTCGGATTTACTAGAATTTAAAAACCAAGCATCTCTATGTTTTGCCGGCAATCAACAGCGCCCTGGTGTTTGAAATTCATTCCTATTTCTTGCATGGGACCTAAGCATGCACATAAGGACACAGATTTGATTTTTCAACCAATTTATATGCACTAGAGCATGTGCATGTAGTTCAAATTTGTATTATGGACATAAATGCATTGAAAACTCAGCTAATGCATAAAAATGTCCAAACAAACCCCAAAAAATCAAAAATTGACACAACACTCCTGGTGTTCTATGGTGACACGAGAAAATATTTGAAAGCAATAAGAGGCAATTGATATGGTTTCGTCCCCAAAGGTGGGATGTTCCCTACCGAAATCATCATGCTTGTTGTGAGAAGCTCTGGTTTGTGAGAAGCATATACCCAAACCTGCCCCAAATGGGACAAAAAATTTACCACGGCATGTTGATGCCGCTCCATCATAGCATGCCAAGTTTCATGAATTTTAGACGAGTTTTGGATTTACTAGAATTTAAAAACCAGGCATCTCAATGTTTTGCCGGCAATCAACGGTGCCCTGGTGTTTGAAATTCATTCTCATTTATTGCATGGGACCTAAGCATGCACCCAAGGACACATATTTGATTTCTCAACCAATTTATATGCACTGGAGCATGTGCATGTAGTTCAAATTTGGATTATGCACATAAATGCATTGAAAACTCAGTTAAGGCATAAGAATGTCCAAACGAACCCCGATAAATCACAAAAAAAGCACAACACTCCTGTTGTTCTATGTTGACACGAGAAAATTTTTGAAAGCAATAAGAGGCAATGGATATCGTTTCGTCCCCAAAGGTGGGGCGTTCCCTACCGAAACCATCATGCTTCTTGTGAGAAGCTCTGGTTTGTGAGAAGCATATACCGAAACCTGCCCCAAATGGGACAAAATTTTACCACGGCATGTTGATGCCGCTCCATGATAGCATGCTAAGTTTCAGGAATTTCAGACGAGTTTTGGATTTACTAGAATTTAAGAACCAGGCATCTCAATGTTTTGCCGGCAATCAACGGTGCCCTGGTGTTTGAAATTCATTCCCATTTCTTGCATGGGACCTAAGCATGCACCCAAGGACACAGATTTGATTTTTCAACCAATTTATATGCACTAGACCATGTTGTTGGGGAACGTAGTAATTTCAAAAAAATTCTACGCACACACAAGATCATGGTGATGCATAGCAACGAGAGGGGAGAGTGTTGTCCACGTACCCTCGTAGACCGATAGCGGAAGCGTTAACACAACGCGATTGATGTAGTCGTACGTCTTCACGATCCGACCGATCAAGTACCGAACGCACGACACCTCCGAGTTCAGCACACGTTCAGCTCGATGACGTCCCTCGAACTCCGATCCAGCCGAGTGTTGAGGGAGAGTTTCGTCAGCACGACGGCGTGGTGACGATGATGATGTTCTACCGACGCAGGGCTTCGCCTAAGCTCCGCAACGATATTATCGAGGTGTAATATGGTGGAGGGGGGCACCGCACACGGCTAAAAGATCGTTGATCAATTGTTGTGTCTATGGGGTGCCCCCTGCCCCCGTATATAAAGGAGCAAGGGGGAGGCCGCCGTCCAAGGAGGAGGGCGCGCCAAGGGAGTAGGACTCCTCCTTTCCTTGTTGGAATAGGAGAAGGGAAGGGAGAAGGAGAAAGAAGGAAGGGGGCGCCCCCCCTCCCTAGTCCATGGGGAGGGGTGCGGCCACCCTTTGGGGCCTTTCTCTCCTTTCCCGTATGGCCCATTAAGGCCCAATACGAATTCCCGTAACTCTCTGGTACTCCGAAAAATACCCGAATCACTCGGAACCTTTCCGAAGTCCGAATATAGTCGTCCAATATATCGATCTTTACATCTCGGCCGTTTCGAGACTCCTCGTCATGTCCCTGATCTGATCCGGGACTCCGAACTCCTTCGGTACATCAAAACACATAAACTCATAATATAACCGTCATCGTAACGTTAAGCGTGCGGACCCTACGGGTTCGAGAACTATGTAGACATGACCGAGACACCTCTCCGGTCAATAACCAATAGCGGAAGCTGGATGCTCATATTGGCTCCCACATATTCTACGAAGATCTTTATCGGTCAGACCGCATAACAACATACGTTGTTGAAGGAAATATTCCCTAGAGGAAATAATAAAGTATTATTTATCTCCTTATATCATGATAAATGTTTATTATTCCTGCTAGAATTGTATTAACCGGAAACATAATACATGTGTGAATACATAGACAAACAGAGTGTCACTAGTATGCCTCTACTTGACTAGCTCGTTAATCAAAGATGGTTATGTTTCCTAGCCATAGACATGAGTTGTCATTTGATTAACGGGATCACCTCATTAGGAGAATGATGTGATTGACTTGACCCATTCCGTTAGCTTAGGACCCGATCGTTTAGTATGTTGCTATTGCTTTCTTCATGACTTATACATGTTCCTATGACTATGAGATTATGCAACTCCCGTTTACCGGAGGAACACTTTATGTGCTACCAAACGTCACAACGTAAATGGGTGATTATAAAGGTGCTCTACAGGTGTCTCCAAAGGTACTTGTTGGGTTGGCGTATTTCGAGATTAGGATTTGTCACTCCGATTGTCGAAGAGGTATCTCTGGGCCCACTCAGTAATGCACATCACTATAAGCCTTGCAAGCATTGTGACTAATGAGTTAGTTGCGGGATGGTGTATTACGGAACGAGTAAAGAGACTTGCCGGTAACGAGATTGAACTAGGTATCGAGATACCGACGATCGAATCTCGGGCAAGTAACATACCGATGACAAAGGGAACAACGTATGTTGTTATGCGGTCTGACCGATAAAGATCTTCGTAGAATATGTAGGAACCAATATGAGCATCCAGGTTCCGCTATTGGTTATTGACCGGAGAGGTGTCTCGGTCATGTCTACATAGTTCTCGAACCCGTAGGGTCCGCACGCTTAAAGTTACGATGACAATTATATTATGAGTTTATATGTTTTGATGTACCGAAGGTTGTTCGGAGTCCCGGATGTGCTCACGGACATGACAAGGAGTCTCGAAATGGTCGAGACATAAAGATTGATATATTGGACGACTATATTCGGACACCGGAAGTGTTCCGGAGAAGTTTCGGATTTAACCGGAGTGCCGGAGGGTTACCGGAACCCCCCGGGGAAGTATTGGGCCTTAGTGGGCCTAGAGGGGAGAGAGAGAGGGCAGCAGCCAGGAGGTGGCGCCCCCCCCCCCCAGGAGGAATCCTAGTTGGACTAGGAGAGGGGGGCGCAGCCCCCTTTCCCTTTCCCTCTCCCTCTCCCTCTCTTTCCTCCCCCCCCTATTTCCTTGTTTGACTAGGAAAGGGGAGTCCTACTCCTACTAGGAGGAGGACTCCCCCCCTCTCCTTGGCGCGCCTAGGGCAGCCGGCCTCCCCCTTGCTCCTTTATATACGGGGGCAGGGGGCACCTCTAAACACACTTGATATACGATATTTTAGCCGTGTGCGGTGCCCCCCTCCACCAGATTACACGTCGATAATACCGTTGCGGAGCTTAGGCGAAGCCCTGCGTCGGTGGAACATCATCATCGTCACCACGCCGTCGTGTTGACGAAACTCTCCCTCAACACTCGGCTAGATCGGAGTTCGAGGGACGTCATCGAGCTGAACGTGTGCTGAACTCGGAGGTGCCATGCGTTCGGTACTTGATCGGTCGGATCGTGAAGACGTACGACTACATCAACCGCGTTGTAATAACGCTTCCGCTGTCGGTCTACGAGGGTACATGGACAACACTCCCCCCTCTCGTTGCTATGCATCACCATGATCTTGCGTGTGCGTAGGAAATTTTTTGAAATTACTACGTTCCCCAACAGTGGTATCAGAGCCAGGTTTTATGCGTTGATGCTATGCATGAGGAGAACACAAGTGAGTTGTGGGCGATATAAGTCATACTGCTTACCAGCATGTCATAGTTTGGTTCAGCGGTATTGTGAGATGAAGCGGCCCGGACCGACATTACGCGTACGCTTACGCGAGACTGGTTTCACCGTTGCGAGCACTCGTTGCTTAAAGGTGACCGGCGGGTGTCTGTCTCTCTCACTTTAGTTGAACCGAGTGTGGCTACGCCCAGTCCTTGCGAAGGTTAAAACAGCACCAACTTGACAAACTATCGTTGTGGTTTTGATGCGTAGGTAAGAACGGTTCTTGCTAAGCCCGTAGCAGCCACGTAAAACTTGCAACAACAAAGTAGAGGACGTCTAACTTGTTTTTGCAGGGCATGTTGTGATGTGATATGGTCAAGACATGATGTGATATAATTTGTTGTATGAGATGATCATGTTTTGTAACCGAGTTATCGGGAACTGGCAGGAGCCATATGGTTGTCGCTTTATTGTATGAAATGCAATCGCCATGTAATAGTTTTACTTTATCACTAAGCAGTAGCGATAGTTGTAAAAGCAATTAGTTGGCGAGACGACAACGATACTACGATGGAGATCAAGGTGTCGCGCCGATGACGATGGTGATCATGACGTTGCTTCGGAGATGGAGATCACGAGCACGGTGCTTCGGAGATGGAGATCACAAGCACAAGATAATGATGGCCATATCATATCACTTATATTGATTGCATGTGATGTTAATCCTTTATGCATCTTATCTTGCTTTGATTGACGGTAGCATTATAAGATGATCTCTCACTAAAATTTCAAGATAAAGTGTTCTCCCTGAGTATGCACCGTTGCGAAAGTTCTTCGTGCTGAGACACCACGTGTTAATCGGGTGTGATAGGCTCTACGTTCAAATACAACGGGTGCAAAACAGTTGCACATGCGGAATACTCAGGTTAAACTTGACGAGCCTAGCATATACAGATATGGCCGCGGAACACAGAGACCGAAAGGTCGAGCGTGAATCATATAGTAGATATGATCAACATAGTGATATTCACCATTGAAACTACTCCATCTCACGTGTTAATCGGACATGGTTTAGTTGATTTGGATCGCGTAATCACTTAGATGATTAGAGGGATGTCTATCTAAGTGGGAGTTCTTAAGTAATATGATTAATCGAACTTAAATTTATCATGAACTTAGTACCTGATAGTATCTTGCTTGTCTATGTTAATTGTAGATAAATGGCCCGTGCTGTTGTTCCGTTGAATTTTAATGCGTTCCTTGAGAAAGCTAAGTTGAAAGATGATGGTAGCAATTACACGGACTGGGTCCGTAACTTGAGGATTATCCTCATTGCTGCACAGAAGAATTACGTCCTAGAAGCACCGCTAGGTGCCAAGCCTCCTGCAAGAGCGACGCCAGAAGTTATGAACATCTGGCAGAGCAAAGCTGATGACTACTCAATAGTTCAGTGTGCCATGCTTTACGGCTTAGAACCGGGTCTTCAACCACGTTTTGAACGTCATGGAGCATATGAGATGTTCCAGGAGTTGAAGTTAATATTTCAAGCAAATGCCCGGATTGAGAGATATGAAGTCTCCAATAAGTTCTATAGCTGCAAGATGGAAGAGAATAGTTCTGTCAGTGAGCATATACTCAGAATGTCTGGGTATAATAATCACTTGATTCAACTGGGAGTTCAACTTCCGGATGATTGCGTCATTGACAGAATTCTTCAATCACTGCCACCAAGCTACAAGAGCTTCGGGATGAACTATAACATGCAAGGGATGGATAAAACAATTCCCGCTCATCGCAATGCTAAAGGCAGCGGAGGTAGAAATCAAAAAGGAGCATCAAGTGTTGATGGTCAGTAAAACCACTAGTTTCAAGAAAAAGGGCAAAGGGAAGAAGAAAGGGAACTTCAAGAAGAACAGTAAGCAAGTTGCTGTTCAGGAGAAGAAATCCAAGTCTGGACCTAAGCCTGAAACTGAGTGCTTCTACTGTAAGCAGACTGGTCACTGGAAGCGGAACTGCCCCAAGTATTTGGCGGATAAGAAGGATGGCAAGGTTAACAAAGGTATATGTGATATACATGTTATTGATGTGTACCTTACTAATACTCGCAGTAGCACCTGGGTATTTGATACTGGTTCTGTTGCTAATATTTGCAACTCGAAACAGGGGCTACGGATTAAGCGAAGATTGGCTAAGGACGAGGTGACGATGCGCGTGGGAAATGGTTGCAAAGTCGATGTAATCGCCGTCGGCACGCTACCTCTACATCTACCTTCGGGATTAGTTTTAGACCTAAATAATTGTTATTTGGTGCCAGCGTTGAGCATGAACATTATATCTGGATCTTGTTTAATGCGAGACGGTTATTCATTTAAATCAGAGAATAATGGTTGTTCATTTATATGAATAATATCTTTTATGGTCATGCACCCTTGAAGAGTGGTCTATTTTTAATGAATCTCGATAGTAGTGATACACATATTCATAATGTCGAAGCCAAAAGATGCAGAGTTAATAATGACAGTGCAACTTATTTGTGGCACTGCCGTTTGGGTCATATCGGTGTAAAGCGCATGAAGAAACTCCATACTGATGAAATTTTGGAATCACTTGATTTTGAATCACTTGGTACTTGCGAACCGTGCCTCATGGGCAAGATGAAAAAAACACCGTTCTCCGGAACTATGGAGAGAGCAACAGATTTGTTGGAAATCATACATACAGATGTATGTGGTCTGATGAATATTGACGCTCGTGGCGGATATCATTATTTTCTCACCTTCACAGATGATTTGAGCAGATATGGGTATATCTACTTAATGAAACATAAGTCTGAAACATTTGAAAAGTTCAAAGAATTTCAGAGTGAAGTTGAAAATCATCGTAACAAGAAAATAAAATTCCTACGATCTGATTGTGGAGGAGAATATTTGAGTTACGAGTTTGGCCTACATTTGAAACAATGCGGAATAGTTTTGCAACTCACGCCACCCGGAACACCACAGCGTAATGGTGTGTCCGAACGTCGTAATCGTACTTTATTAGATATGGTACGATCTATGATGTCTCTTACTGATTTACCGCTATCATTTTGGGGTTATGCTTTAGAGACGGCTGCATTCACTCTAAATAGGACACCATCAAAATCCGTTGAGACGACGCCTTATGAACTATGGTTTGGTAAGAAACCAAAGTTGTCGTATCTTAAAGTTTGGGGTTGCGATGCTTATGTGAAGAAACTTCAACCTGATAAGCTCGAACCTAAATCGGAGAAATGTGTCTTCATAGGATACCCAAAAGAGACTGCTGGGTACACCTTCTATCACAGATCCGAAGGCAAGATATTCGTTGCTAGGAACGGATCCTTTCTAGAGAAGGAGTTTCTCTCGAAAGATGTGAGTGGGAGGAAAGTAGAACTTGATGAGGTAACTGTACCTGCTCCCTTATTGGAAAGTAGATCATCGCAGAAATCAGTTTCTGCGACACCTACACCAATTAGTGAGGAAGTTAATGATAATGATCATGAAACTTCAGATCAAGTTATTACTGAACCTCGTAGGTCAACTAGATCAAGATCCGCACCAGAGTGGTACGGTAATCCTGTTCTGGAGGTCATGTTACTAGACCATGATGAACCTACAAACTATGAAGAAGCGATGGTGAGCCCAGATTCCGCAAAATGGCTTGAAGCCATGAAATCCGAGATGGGATCCATGTATGAGAAGAAAGTATGGACTTTGGTTGACTTGCCCAATGGTCGGCAAGCCATTGAAAATAAATGGATCTTCAAGAAGAAGACTGACGCTGATGGTAATATTACTGTCTATAAAGCTCGACTTGTTGCGAAAGGTTTTCGACAAGTTCAAGGGATTGACTACGATGAGACCTTCTCACCCGTAGCGATGCTTAAGTCTGTCCGAATCATGTTAGCTATTGCTGCATTTTATGATTATGAAATTTGGCAAATGGATGTCAAAACTGCATTCCTGAATGGATTTCTGGAAGAAGAGTAGTATATGATGCAACCGGAAGGTTTTGTCGATCCAAAGGGAACTAACAAAGTGTGCAAGCTCCAGCGATCCATTTGTGGACTGGTGCAAGCCTCTCGGAGTTGGAATAAACGCTTTGATAGTGTGATCAAAGCATTTGGTTTTATACAGACTTTTGGAGAAGCCTGTATTTACAAGAAAGTGAGTGGGAGCTCGATAGCATTTCTGATATTATATGTGGATGACATATTGCTGATTGGAAATAATATAGAATTTCTGGATAGCATAAAGGGATACTTGAATAAGAGTTTTTCAATGAGAGACCTCGGTGAAGCTGCATATATATTAGGCATTAAGATCTATAGAGATAGATCAAGACGCTTAATTGGACTTTCACAAAGCACATACCTTGACAAAGTTTTGAAGAAGTTCAAAATGGATCAAGCAAAGAAAGGGTTCTTGCCTGTACTACAAGGTGTGAGATTGAGTAAGACTCAATGCCCGACCACCGTAGAAGAAAGAGAGAAGATGAAAGATGTTCCCTATGCTTCAGCCATAGGCTCTATCATGTATGCCATGCTGTGTACCAGACCTGATGTGTGCCTTGCTATAAGTTTAGCAGGGAGGTACCAAAGTAATCCAGGAGTGGATCACTGGACAGCGGTCAAGAACATCCTGAAATACCTGAAAAGGACTAAGGATATGTTTCTCATTTATGGAGGTGACAAAGAGCTCATCGTAAGTGGTTACGTTGATGCAAGCTTTGACACTGATCCGGACGATTCTAAATCGCAAACCGGATACGTGTTTACACTGAACGGTGGAGCTGTCAGTTGGTGCAGTTCTAAGCAAAGTGTCGTGGCGGGATCTACGTGTGAAGCGGAATACATAGCTGCTTCGGAAGCAGCAAATGAAGGAGTCTGGATGAAGGAGTTCATATCCGATCTAGGTGTCATACCTAGTGCATCGGGACCAATGAAAATCTTTTGTGACAATATTGGTGCAATTGCCTTAGCAAAGGAATCCAGATTTCACAAGATAACCAAGCACATCAAAAGACGCTTCAATTCCATCCGGGATTTAGTCCAGGTGGGAGACATAGAAATTTGCAAGATACGTACGGATCTGAATGTTGCAGACCCGTTGACTAAGCATCTTCCACGAGCAAAACATGATCAGCACCAAGACTCCATGGGTGTGAGAATCATTACAGTGTAATCTAGATTATTGACTCTAGTGCAAGTGGGAGACTGAAGGAAATATGCCCTAGAGGCAATAATAAAGTATTATTTATTTCCTTATATCATGATAAATGTTTATTATTCATGCTAGAATTGTATTAACCGGAAACATAATACATGTGTGAATACATAGACAAACAGAGTGTCACTAGTATGCCTCTACTTGACTAGCTCGTTAATCAAAGATGGTTATGTTTCCTAGCCATAGACATGAGTTGTCATTTGATTAATGGGATCACCTCATTAGGAGAATGACGTGATTGACATGACCCATTCCATTAGCTTAGCACCCGATCGTTTAGTATGTTGCTATTGCTTTCTTCATGACTTATACATGTTCCTATGACTATGAGATTATGCAACTCCCGTTTACCGGAGGAACACTTTGTGTGCTACCAAACGCCACAACGTAAATGGGTGATTATAAAGGTGCTCTACAGGTGTCTCCAAAGGTACTTGTTGGGTTGGCGTATTTCAAGATTAGGATTTGTCACTCCGATTGTCGGAGAGGTATCTCTGGGCCCACTCAGTAATGCACATCACTATAAGTCTTGCAAGCATTGTGACTAATGAGTTAGTTGCGGGATGGTGTATTATGGAACGAGTAAAGAGACTTGCCGGTAACGAGATTGAACTAGGTATCGAGATACCGACGATCGAATCTCGGGCAAGTAACATACCGATGACAAAAGGAACAACGTATGTTGTTATGCGGTCTGACCGATAAAGATCTTCGTAGAATATGTAGGAACCAATATGAGCATCCAGGTTCCGCTATTGGTTATTGACCGGAGAGGTGTCTCGGTCATGTCTACATAGTTCTCGAACCCGTAGGGTCCGCACGCTTAAAGTTACGATGACAGTTATATTATGAGTTTATATGTTTTGATGTACCGAAGGTTGTTCGGAGTCCCGGATGTGATCACGGACATGACGAGGAGTCTCGAAATGGTCGATACATAAAGATTGATATATTGGACGACTATATTCGGACACCGGAAGTGTTCCGGAGAAGTTTCGGATTTAAACATCACTATAAGCCTTGCAAGCATTGTAACTAATGAGTTAGTTGCGGGATGATGTATTACGGAACGAGTAAAGAGACTTTCCGGTAACGAGATTGAACTAGGTATCGAGATACCGACGATCGAATCTCGGGCAAGTAACATACCGATGACAAAGGGAACAACTGTTGGGGAACGTAGTAATTTCAAAAAAATTCCTACGCACACGCAAGATCATGGTGATGCATAGCAACGAGAGGGGGGAGTGTTGTCCACGTACCCTCGTGGACCGACAGCGGAAGCGTTATTACAACATGGTTGATGTAGTCGTACGTCTTCACGATCCGACCGATCAAGTACCGAACGCACGGCACCTCCGAGTTCAGCACACGTTCAGCTCGATGCCGTCCCTCAAACTCCGATCCAGCCGAGTGTTGAGGGAGAGTTTCGTCAGCACGACAGTGTGGTGACGATGATGATGTTCCACCGATGCAGGGCTTCGCCTAAGCTCCGCAACGGTATTATCGAGGTGTAATCTGGTGGAGGGGGGCACCGCACACGGCTAAAATATCGTATATCAAGTGTGTTTAGAGGTGCCCCCCTGCCCCCGTATATAAAGGAGCAAGGGGGAGGCCGGCTGCCCTAGGCGCGCCAAGGAGAGGGGGGAGTCCTCCTCCTAGTAGGAGTAGGACTCCCCTTTCCTAGTCCAACTAGGAAAAAGGGGGGAGGAAAGAGAGGGAGAGGGAGAGGGGAAGGGGGCTGCGCCCCCCTCTCCTAGTCCAACTAGGATTCCTCCTGGGGGGCGCGCCACCTCCTGGCTGTTGCTCTCTCTCTCCCCTCTAGGCCCACTAAGGCCCAATACTTCCCCGGGGGGTTCCGGTAACCCTCCGGCACTCCGGTATTACTGAGTGGGCCCAGAGATACCTCTCCGACAATCGGAGTGACAAATCCTAATCTTGAAATACGCCAACCCAACAAGTACCTTTGGAGACACCTGTAGAGCACCTTTATAATCACCCAGTTACATTGTGACGTTTGGTAGCACACAAAGTGTTCCTCCGGTAAACGGGAGTTGCATAATCTCATAGTCATAGGAACATGTATAAGTCATGAAGAAAGCAATAGCAACATACTAAACGATCGAGTGCTAAGCTAACGGAATGGGTCAAGTCAATCACATCATTCTCCTAATGATGTGATCCCGTTAATCAAATGACAACTCATGTCTATGGCTAGGATACATAACCATCTTTGATCAACGAGCTAGTCAAGTAGAGGCATACTAGTGACACTCTGTTTGTCTATGTATTCACACATGTATCAAGTTTCCGGTTAATACAATTCTAGCATGAATAATAAACATTTATCATGATATAAGGAAATAAATAATAACTTTATTATTGCCTCTAGGGCATATTTCCTTCAGTCTCCCACTTGCACTAGAGTCAATAATCTAGTTCACATCGCCATGTGATTTAACATCAATAGTTCACATCACCATGTGATTAACACCCATAGTTCACATCGTCATGTGACCAACACCCAAAGGGTTTACTAGAGTCAGTAATCTAGTTCACATCGCTATGTGATTAACACCCAAAGAGTACTAAGGTGTGATCATGTTTTGCTTGTGAGATAATTTTAGTCAACGGGTCTGTCACATTCAGATCCGTAAGTATTTTGCAAATTTCTATGTCTACAATGCTCTGCATGGAGCTACTCTAGCTAATTGCTCCCACTTTCAATATGTATCTAGACCAAGACTTAGAGTCATCTAGATTAGTGTCAAAACTTGCATCGACGTAACCCTTTACGACGAACCTTTTGTCACTTCCATAATCGAGAAACATATCCTTATTCCAGTAAGGATAATTTTGACCGCTGTCCAGTGATCTACTCCTAGATCACTATTGTACTCCCTTACCAAAATCAGTGTAGGGTATACAATAGATCTGGTACACAGCATAGCATACTTTATAGAACCTATGGCCGAGGCATAGGGAATGACTTTCATTCTTTTTCTATCTTCTGTCGTGGTCGGGCTTTGAGTCTTACTCAATTTCACACCTTGTAACACAGGCAAGAAACTCTTTCTTTGACTGTTCCATTTTGAACTTCTTCAAAATCTTGTTAAGGTATGTACTCATTGAAAAAACTTATCAAGCGTCTTGATCTATCTCTATAGATCTTGATGCTCAATATGTAAGCAGCTTCACCGAGGTCTTTCTTTGAAAAACTCCTTTCAAACACTCCTTTATGCTTTGCAGAATAATTCTACATTATTTCCGATCAACAATATGTCATTCACATATACTTATCAGAAATGTTGTAGTGCTCCCACTCACTTTCTTGTAAATACAGGCTTCACCGCAAGTCTGTATATAACTATATCCTTTGATCAACTTATCAAAGTGTATATTCCTACTCCGAGATGCTTGCACCAGTCCATAGATGGATCGCTGGAGCTTGCATATTTTGTTAGCACCTTTAGGATTGACAAAACCTTCTGGTTGCATCATATACAACTCTTCTTTAATAAATCCATTAAGGAATGCAGTTTTGTTTATCCATTTGCCAGATTTCATAAAATGCGGCAATTGCTAACATGATTCGGACAGACTTAAGCATCGCTGCGAGTGAGAAAATCTCATCGTAGTCAACACCTTGAACTTTGTCAAAAACCTTTTTCCGACAAGTCTAGCTTTGTAGATAGTAACACTACTATCAGCGTCCGTCTTCCTCTTGAAGATCCATTTATTTTCTATGGCTTGCCGATCATCGGGCAAGTCAACCAAAGTCCACACTTTGTTCTCATACATGGATCCCATCTCAGATTTCATGGTCTCAAGCCATTTTGCGGAATCTGGGCTCACCATCGCTTCTTCATAGTTCGTAGGTTCGTCATGGTCTAGTAACATAACCTCCAGAACAGGATTACCGTACCACTCTGGTGCGGATCTTACTCTGGTTGACCTACGAGGTTCGGTAGTAACTTGATCTGAAGCTTCATGATCATCATCATTAACTTCCTCACTAATTGGTGTAAGCATCACTGGAACTGATTTCAGTGATGAACTACTTTCCAATTCGGGAGAAGGTACAGTTACCTCATCAAGTTCTATTTTCCTCCCACTCACTTCTTTCGAGAGAAACTCCTTCTCCAGAAAAATTCCTAATTTAGCAACAAAAGTTTTTGCTTCGGATCTGTGATAGAAGGTGTACCCAACAGTTTCCTTTGGGTATCCTATGAAGACACATTTCTCCGATTTGGGTTCGAGCTTATCAAGTTGAAGTTTTTCACATAAGCATCGCAGCCCCAAACTTTAAGAAACGACAACTTTGGTTTCTTGCCAAACCACAGTTCATAAGGCGTCATCTCAACGGATTTAGATGCTACCCTATTTAACGTGAATGCAGCTGTCTCTAATGCATAACCCCAAAACGATAGTGGTAGATCGGTAAGAAACATCATAGATTGCACTATATCCAATAAAGTACGGTTATGACGTTCGGACACACCATTATGCTGTGGTGTTCCAGGTGGCACGAATTTGTGAAACTATTCGACATTGTTTTAATTGAAGACCAAACTCGTAACCCAAATATTTGTCTCCACGATCAGATCGTAGAAACTTTATTTTCTTGTTATGATGATTTTCCACTTCACTCTGAAATTATATGAACTTTTCAAATGTTTCAGACTTCTGTTTCATTAAGTAGATATACCCATATCTGCTCAAATCATCTGTGAAGGTTAGAAAATAATGATACCTGCTACGAGCCTCAATATTCATCGGACCACATACATCTGTATGTATGATTTCCAACAAATCTGTTGCTCTCTCCATAGTTCCGAAGAACGGCGTTTTAGTCATCTTGCCCATGAGGCACGGTTCGCAAGCATCAAGTGATTCATACTCAAGTGATTCCAAAATCCCATCAGTATGGAGTTTCTTCATGCGCTTTACTCCAGTATGACCTAAACGGCAGTGCCACAAATAAGTTGCACTATCATTATTAACTTTGCATCTTTTGGCTTCATTATTATGAATATGTGTATCACTACGATCAAGATCCAACAAACCATTTTATTGGGTGTATGACCATAGAAGGTTTTATTCATGTAAACAGAACAACAATTATTCTCTAATTTAAATGAATAACCGTATTGCGACAAACATGATCAAATCATATTAATGCTCAACGCAAACACCAAATAACACTTATTTAGTTTCAACACTAATCCCGAAAGTATAGGGAGTGTGCGATGATGATCATATCAATCTTGGAACTACTTCCAACACACATCGTCACCTCGCCTTTTACTAGTCTCTGTTTATTCTGCAACTCCCGTTTCGAGTTACTACTCTTAGCAACTGAACCAGTATCAAATACCGAGGGGTTGCTATAAACACTAGTAAAGTACACATCAATAACATGTATATCCAATATACCTTTGTTCACTTTGCCATCCTTCTTATCCACCAAATACTTGGGGCAGTTCCGCTTCCAGTGACCAGTCCCTTTGAAGTAGAAGCACTTAGTCTCAGGCTTAGGTACAGACTTGGGCTTCTTCACTTGAGTAGCAACTTGCTTGCCGTTCTTTTCGAAGTTCCCCTTCTATCCCTTTGCCCTTTTCTTGAAACTAGTGGTCTTGTTAACCATCAACACTTGATGCTCTTTCTTGATTTCTACCTTCGTCGATTTCAGCATCGCGAAGATCTCGGGAATTACTTTCTTCATCCCTTGCATACTATAGTTCATCACGAAGTTCTACTAACTTGGTGATGGTGACTAGAGAATTCTGTCAATCACTATTTTATCTGGAAGATTAACTCCCACTTGATTCAAGCGATTATAGTACCCAGACAATCTGAGCACATGCTCACTGCTTGAGCTATTCTCCTCCATCTTTTAGCTATAGAACTTGTTGGAGACTTCATATCTCTCAACTCGGGTATTTGCTTGAAATATTAACTTCAACTCCTGGAACATCTCATATGGTCCATGACGTTCAAAACGTCTTTGAAGTCCCGATTCTAAGCCGTTAAGCATGGTGCACTAAACTATCAAGTAGTCATCATATTGAGCTAGCCAAACATTCATAACGTCTGCATCTGCTCCTACAATAGCTCTGCCACCTAGCGGTGGATCAAGGACATAATTCTTCTGTGCAGCAATGAGGATAATCCTCAGATCATGGATCCAATCCACATCATTGCTACTAACATCTTTCAACATAATTTTTCTCTAGGTACATATCAAAATAAACATAGGGAAGCAACAACGCGAGCTATTGATCTACAACATAATTTGCAAAATACTATCAGGACTAAGTTCATGATAAATGTAAGTTCAATTAACCAAATTACTTAAGAACTCCCACTTAGATAGACATCCCTCTAATCCTCTAAGTGATCACGTGATCCATATCAACTAAACCATGTCCGATCATCACGTGAGATGGAGTAGTTTCAACGGTGAAGATCACTATGTTGATCATATCTACTATATGATACACGCTCGACCTTTCGGTCTCCGTGTTCCGAGGCCATATCTGTATATGCTAGGCTCGTCAAGTTTAACCTGAGTATTCCGCGTGTGCAACTGTTTTGCACCCGTTGTATTTGAACGTAGAGCCTATCACACCCGATCATCACGTGGTGTCTCAGCACGAAGAACTTTCGCAACGGTGCATACTCAGGGAGAACACTTTTATCTTGAAATTTTAGTGAGAGATCATCTTATAATGCTACCGTCAATCAAAGCAAGATAAGATGCATAAAAGATAAACATCACATGCAATCAATATAAGTGATATGATATGGCCATCATCATCTTGTGCTTGTGATCTCCATCTCCGAAGCACCGTCATGATCACCATCGTCACCGGCGCGACACCTTGATCTCCATCGCAGCATCGTTGTCGTCTCGCCAACTATTGCTTTTACGACTATCGCTACCGCTTAGTGATAAAGTAAAACAATTACATGGCGATTGCATTGCATACAATAAAGCGACAACCATATGGCTCCTGCCAGTTGCCGATAACTCGGTTACAAAACATGATCATCCCATACAATAAAATATAGCATCATGTCTTGACCATATCACATCACAACATGCCCTGCAAAAACAAGTTAGACGTCCTCTACTTTGTTGTTGCAAATTTTACGTGGCTGCTACGGGCTTAGCAAGAACCGTTCTTACCTACGCATCAAAACCACAACGATAGTTTGTCAAGTTGGTGCTGTTTTAACCTTCGCAAGGACCGGGCGTAGCCACACTCGGTTCAACTAAAGTGAGAGAGACAGACACCCGCCAGTCACCTTTAATCAACGAGTGCTCGCAACGGTGAAACCAGTCTCGCGTAAGCGTACGCGTAATGTCGGTCCGGGCCGCTTCATCTCACAATACCGCTGAACCAAAAAATGACATGCAGGTAAGCAGTATGACTTATATCGCCCACAACTCACTTGTGTTCTACTCGTGCATATAACATCAACGCATAAAACCTGGCTCAGATGCCACTGTTGGGGAACGTAGTAATTTCAAAAAAATTCTACGCACACGCAAGATCATGGTGATGCATAGCAACAAGAGGGGAGAGTGTTGTCCACGTACCCTCGTAGACCGATAGCGGAAGCGTTAACACAACGCGATTGATGTAGTCGTACGTCTTCACGATCCGACCGATCAAGTACCGAACGCACGGCACCTCCGAGTTCAGCACACGTTCAGCTCGATGACGTCCCTCGAACTCCGATCCAGCCGAGTGTTGAGGGAGAGTTTCGTCAGCACGACGGCGTGGTGACGATGATGATGTTCTACCGACGCAGGGCTTCGCCTAAGCTCCGCAACGATATTATCGAGGTGTAATATGGTGGAGGGGGGCACCGCACACGGCTAAAAGATCGTTGATCAATTGTTGTGTCTATGGGGTGCCCCCCTGCCCCCGTATATAAAGGAGCAAGGGGGAGGCCGCCGGCCAAGGAGGAGGGCGCGCCAAGGGAGTAGGACTCCTCCTTTCCTTGTTGGAATAGGAGAAGGGAAGGGAGAAGGAGAAAGAAGGAAGGGGGCGCCCCCCCTCCCTAGTCCATGGGGAGGGGTGCGGCCACCCTTTGGGGCCTTTCTCTCCATTCCCGTATGGCCCATTAAGGCCCAATACGAATTCACGTAACTCTCCGGTACTCCGGAAAATACCCGAATCACTCGGAACCTTTCCGAAGTCCGAATATAGTCGTCCAATATATCGATCTTTACATCTCGGCCATTTCGAGACTCCTCGTCATGTCCCCGATCTCATCCGGGACTCCGAACTCCTTCGGTACATCAAAACACATAAACTCATAATATAACCGTCATCGTAACGTTAAGCGTGCGGACCCTACGGGTTCGAGAACTATGTAGACATGACCGAGACACCTCTCCGGTCAATAACCAATTGCGGAACCTGGATGCTTCATATTGGCTCCCACATATTCTACGAAGATCTTTATCGGTCAGACCGCATAACAACATACGTTGTTCCCTTTGTCATCGGTATGTTACTTGCCCGAGATTCGATCGTCGGTATCTCGATACCTAGTTCAATCTCGTTACCGGCAAGTCTCTTTACTCGTTCGGTAATACATCATCCCGCAACTAACTCATTAGTTACAATGCTTGCAAGGCTTATAGTGATGTGTATTACTGAGTGGGCCCAGAGATACCTCTCCGACAATCGGAGTGACAAATCCTAATCTTGAAATACGCCAACCCAACAAGTACCTTTGGAGACACCTGTAGAGCACCTTTATAATCACCCAGTTACGTTGTGACGTTTGGTAGCACACAAAGTGTTCCTCTGGTAAACGGGAGTTGCATAATCTCATAGTCATAGGAACATGTATAAGTCATGAAGAAAGCAATAGCAACATACTAAACGATCGAGTGCTAAGCTAACGGAATGGGTCAAGTCAATCACATCATTCTCCTAATGATATGATCCCGTTAATCAAATGACAACTCATGTCTATGGCTAGGAAACATAACCATCTTTGATCAACGAGCTAGTCAAGTAGAGGCATACTAGTGACACTCTGTTTGTCTATGTATTCACACATGTATCAAGTTTCCGGTTAATACAATTCTAGCATGAATAATAAACATTTATCATGATATAAGGAAATAAATAATAACTTTATTATTGCCTCTAGGGCATATTTCCTTCACATGTGCATGTAGTTCAAATTTGAATTATGCACATAAATGCATTGAAATCTTAGTTAATGCATAAAAATGTCCAAACGAACCCCGAAAAATCACAAAAATTGACACAACAGTCCTGCTGTTCTATGTTGACACGAGAAATTTTTTGGAAGCAATAAGAGGCAATGGATATCGTTTCGTCCCCAAAGGTGGGACGTTCCCTACCTAAACCATCATGATTGTTGTGAGAAGCTCTGGTTTGTGAGAAGCATATACCCAAACCTGCCCCAAATGGGACAAAATTTTTACCACGGCATGTTGATGCCGCTCCATGATAGCATGCCAAGTTTCATGACGAGTTTTGGATTTACTAGAATTTAAAAACAAAGTATCTCAACGTTTTGCCGGGAATCAACGGTGCCCTGGTGTTTGAAATTCATTCTCATTTCTTGCATGGGACCTAAGCATCCACCCAAGGACAAAGATTTGATTTTTCAACCAATTTATATGCACTGGAGCATATGCATGTAGTTCAAATTTGAATTATGCACATAAATGGATTGAAAACACACTTAATGCATAAAAATGTCCAAATGAACCCCGAAAAATCACAAAAAAAACACAACACTCCTGTTGTTCTATGTTGACACGAGAATTTTTTTTAAAGCAATAAGAGGAAATGGATATCGTTTCGTCCCCAAAGGTGAGGCGTTCCCTACCGAAACCATCATGCTTGTTGTGAGAAGCTCTCGTTTGTGAGAAGCATATACACAAACCTGCCCCAAATGGGACAAAAAATTTACCACGGCATGTTGATGCCGCTCCATGATAGCATACCAAGTTTCATGAATTTTAGACGATTTTTGGATTTACTATAATTTAAAAACCAGGCATCTCAATGTTTTGCCGGCAATCAACGGTGCCCTGGTGTTTGAAATTCATTCCCATTTCTTGCATGGGACCTAAGCAACCCAAGGACACAGATTTGATTTTTCAACCAATTTATATGCACTGGAGCATGTGCATATAGTTCAAATTTGAATTATGCACATAAATGCATTGAAAACTCAGTTAATGCATAAAAATGTCCAAACGAACCCCGAAAAATCACAAAAATTGACACAACACTCCTGTTGTTCTATGTTGACACGAGAAATTTTTTGAAAGCAATAAGAGGCAATGGATATCGTTTCGTCCCCAAAGGTGGGAGTTCCCTACCTAAACCATCATGATTGTTGTGAGAAGCTCTGGTTTGTGAGAAGCATATACCCAAACCTGCTCCATACAACAACAATAACAACAACAAAGCCTTTAGTCCCAAACCAGTTGGGGTAGGCTAGAGGTGAAACCCATAAGATCTCGCAACCAACTCATGGCTCTGGCACATGGATAGCAAGCTTCCACGCACCCCTGTCCATAGCTAGCTCTTTGGTGATACTCCAATCCTTCATGTCTCTCTTAACGGACTCCTCCCATGTCAAATTCGGTCTACCCCACCCTCTTTTGACATTCTCCGCACGTTTTAGCCGACCACTATGCACTGGAGCTTCTGGAGGCCTGCGCTGAATATGCCCAAACCATCTCAGACGATGTTGGACAAACTTCTCTTCAATTGGTGCTACCCCAACTCTATCTCGTATATCATCATTCCGGACTCGATCCTTCCTCGTGTGGCCACACATCCATCTCAACATACGCATCTCCGCCACACCTAACTGTTGAACATGTCGCCTTTTAGTCGGCCAACACTCAGCGACATACAACATTGCGGGTCGAACCGCCGTCCTGTAGAACTTGCCTTTTAGCTTTTGTGGCACTCTCTTGTCACAGAGAATGCCAGAAGCTTGGCGCCACTTCATCCATCCGGCTTTGATTTGATGGTTCACATCTTCATCAATACCCCCATCCTCCTGCAGCATTGACCCCAAATACCGAAAGGTGTCCTTCTGAGGTACCACCTGGCCATCCAGGCTAACCTCCTCCTCCTCACACCTAGTAGTACTGAAACCGCACATCATGTACTCAGTTTTAGTTCTACTAAGCCTAAACCCTTTTGATTCCAAGGTTTGTCTCCATAACGCTAACTTCCTATTTACCCCCGTCCGACTATCGTCAACTAGCCCAACATCATCCGCAAAGAGCATACACCATGGGATATCTCCTTGTATATCCCTTGTGACCTCATCCATCACCAATGCAAAAAGATAAGGGCTCAAAGCTGACCCCTGATGCAGCCCTATCTTAATCGGGAAGTCATCAGTGTCGACATCACTTGTTCGAACACTTGTCACAACATTATCATACATGTCCTTGATGAGTGTAATGTACTTTGCTGGGACTTTGTGTTTCTCCAAGGCCCACCACATGACATTCCGTGGTATCTTATCATAGGCCTTCTCCAAGTCAATGAACACCATGTGCAAGTCCTTCTTTTGCTCCCTATATCTCTCCATAAGTTGTCGTACCAAGAAAATGGCTTCCATGGTCGACCTCCCAGGCATGAAACCAAACTGATTTTTGGTCACGCTTGTCATTCTTCTTAAGCGGTGCTCAATGACTCTCTCCCATAGCTTCATTGTATGGCTCATCAGCTTAATTCCACGGTAATTAGTACAACTCCGAACATCCCCCTTGTTCTTGAAGATTGGTACTAATATACTCCGTCTCCATTCTTCTGGCATCTTATTTGCCCGAAAAATGAGGTTGAAAAGCTTGGTTAGCCATACTATCGCTATGTCCCCGAGACCTTTCCACACCTCAATGGGGATACAATCAGGGCCCATCACCTTGCCTCATTTCATCCTTTTTAAAGCCTCCTTGACCTCAGACTCCTGGGTTCACCACACAAAACGCATGATGGTCTCATCCAAGGAGTCATCCAATTCAATGGTAGACCTCTCATTCTCCCCATTGAATAGCTTGTCGAAGTACTCCCGCCATCTATGCTTAATCTCCTCGTCCTTCACCAAGAGTTGGCCTGCTCCATCCTTGATGCATTTGACTTGGCCAATATCCCACGTCTTCCTCTCTCAGATCTTGGCCATCTTATAGATGTCCCTTTCGCCTTCCTTCGTGCCTAACCGTTGGTAGAGGTCCTCATATGCCCGGCCCCTTGCTTCACCAACAGCTCGCTTTGCGGCCTTCTTCGCCATCTTGTACTTCTCTATGTTGTCTGCACTCCTATCCAGGTATAGGCGTCTGAAGCAATCTTTCTTCTCTTTAATCGCCTTCTGGACATCATCATTCCACCACCAGGTATCCTTATCTTCGCTTCTCCTTCCCCTGGACACTCCAAACTCCTCCGAGGCCACCTTACGAATTCAAGTCGCCATCTTCGTCCACACATTGTCCGCATCCCCTCCTTCCTCCCAAGGGCCCTCCTTAATGACCCTCTCCTTGAACGCTTGAGCTACCTCCCCCTTGAGCTTCCACCACTTCGTTCTAGCGACTTTGGCACGCTTATCCCACTGGACACGAATCCGAAAGCGGAAGTCAACAACCACCAGCTTATGCTGGGGTACAACACTCTCTCCGGGTATCACCTTACAGTCGAGGCACGCACGCCTATCTTCTCTTCTCGAGAGGATGAAATCAATCTGGCTAGAGTGTTGGCCACTACTAAAGTCACCAGATGTGATTCTCTCTTTCTAAAGAGGGTGTTAGCTACAATCATGTTGTAGGCTAGATCAAAGCTTAAGACATCTTCTCCTTCTTGATTCCTGATGCCATAGCCAAAGCCCCCATGCGCCCCTTCAAAACCTGTCTTAGATGTACCCACGTGGCCATTTAGGTCTCCTCCTATGAAGAGCTTCTCACCAATCGGTACACTCCAAACCATGTGTTCCAGGCCTTCCCAGAACTCCCTCTTGGTGTTCTCATTGTGGCCTACTTGCGGGGCATACGCGCTGATAACATTGAGAACCAAGTCCTCAACCACCAGCTTGACCAAGATAATCCGGTCCCCACGTCTCTTGACATCTACCACTCCATACTTGAGGCTCTTGTTGATCAAGATGCCTACGCCATTTCTGTTTGCAGCCGTCCCCGTGTACCACAGCTTGATGCCGGTATCCTCCACCTTCTTCGCCTTCTGTCCTCTCCATTTGGTTTCTTGGACGCAAAGGATATCAACACCTCTCCTCACCACTGCATCAACTAGCTCCCGGAGCTTCCCTGTCGGAGACCCTACGTTCCAGCTACCTAAGCGAATCCTCCTAGGCTCGGCTAGCTTCCTTACCCTTCGCACTCGTCGAGTCAAATGCGAAGACCCTTGCCCATTTTCCACTACATCCGGGCGCCGATGTAGCGCGCCACTAAGGATGCGACGATCCGATCCTCGCTCACTTGCCACCGTATCCGGATCAAGATACGGCACGCCACCTTGGGGGTGACGGCCCGGCCCTTGCCCATTTTCCACCACACCCGGGTTCCAATGTAGCACGTCGCTGAGAGGGTTACGCCCCAATGAAAATCTTTTGGGTTTCATCTCCATAAGAGTGGCTGAGTTTTTACGTTGGCTCGCCAAGCCTATCACAACCCTCCTCCTTTACCTGGGCTTGGGACCGGCTATGTTAAGACAACATAGGCGGAGTTGTGGGACAAAAAATTTACCACGACATGTTGATGCCGCTCCATGAAAGCATGCCAAGTTTCATGACGAGTTTTGGATTTACTAGAATTTAAAAACGAAGTATCTCAACATTTTGCCGGCAATCAACGGTGCCATGGTGTTTGAAATTCATTCCCGTTTCTTGCATGGGACCTAAGCATGCATGCAAGGACAACGATTTGATTTTTGAACCAATTTATATGCACTGGAGCATGTGCATGTAGTTCAAATTTGAATTATGCACATAAATGCATTGAAAACTCACTTAATACATAAAAATGTCCAAACGAACCCCGAAAAATCACAAAAAAAACACAACACTCCTGTTGTTCTATGTTGACACGAGAAATTTTTGGAAAGCAATAAGAGGCAATGGATATCGTTTCGTCCCCAAAGGTGGAGCGTTCCCTATCGAAACCATCATGCTTGTTGTGAGAAGCTCTGGTATGTGAGAAGCATATACCCAAACCTGCCCCAAATGGGACAAAAAATTTACCATGGCATGTTGATGCCGCTCCATGATAGCATGCCAAGTTTCATGAATTTCAGACGAGTTTTGGATTTAATAGAATTTAAAAACCAGGCATCTCAATGTTTTGCCAGCAATCAACGGTGCCCAGGTGTTTGAAATTCATTCCCATTTCTTGCATGGGACCTAAGCATGCACCCAAGGACACCGATTTCATTTTTCAACCAATTTATATGCACTAGAGCTTGTGCATGTAGTTCAAATTTGAATTATGCACATAAATGCATTGAAAACTCACTTAATGCATTAAAATGTCCAAACGAACCCCGAAAAATCACAAAAATCGACACAACACTTATGTTGTTCTATGTTGACACGAGAAAAAAATTTGAAATCAATAAGAGGCAATGGATATCGTTTCGTCTCCAAAGGTGGGACGTTCCCTACCGAAACCATCATGCTTGTTGTGAGAAGCTCTAGTTTGTGAGAAGCATATACCCAACCCTGCCCCAAATGGGACCAAAAATTTACCACGGCATGTTGATGCCGCTCCATGATAGCATGCCAAGCTTCATGAATTTCAGACGAGTTTTGGATTTACTAGAATTTAAAAACCAGGTATCTCAATGTTTGCGGCCGAGTGACGATGGCAGGGTGTTTGACATTCATTCCCATTTCTTGCATGGGAGCTAAGCAGGCAACCAAGGACACATATTTGAATTTTCAACTAATTTATATGCATTAGAGCATGTGCATGTTGTTCAAATTTGAATTATGCACATGAATGCACAGAATACTCAGTTAATGTATAAAAATGTCCAAGCGAACCCCGAAAAATCCCAAAAATTGACACAACACTCCTGTTGTTCAATGTTGACACTAGGAAAAAAATTTGAAATCGATAAGAGGCAACAGATATCGTTTCGTTCAGAAAGGTGAAACGTTCGCTACCGAAACCATCACAGTTGTTGTGAGAAGCTCTGGTTTATGAGAAGCTTATACCCATACCTCCCCAAATAGGACAAAAAATTTACCACGGCATGTTCATGCCGCTCCATGATAGCATGCCAAGTTTCATGAATTTGGGACGAATTTTGGATTTACTAGAATTACAAAAGCAAGTACGTCGACGTTTGCCGGAGAGCCACGGTGCCGTGGTGTTTGAATTTCATCCCCATTTCTTGCATGGGAGATAAGCATAAACCCATGGACACATATATGATTTTACAACCCATGGTGGTGCACCGGAGCATGTGCATGTAGTTTAATTTTGAATTGTGCACCTGAAATGGCTAGAAAACCAATTTAATGTATAAAATGTTCAAAAGAACCCTGAATAATTCCAATTCTTTTACGACACACATATAGTTGCATGTTTACTCCAGATAAAAGGTCTAGCAATTCAAACACCGTCCATTGCTGCTGTGACCCCATTATGTAATTCAAATCAAGATGAAAAATCAAGTAGATCGCACACATTTTATCACCAACCGTGTGAAATGCAGCACAAAATATCCTGGAGCACCGTCGGTGTATAGTACGCCTACGGCTTACGCGAGAAGGTGCGTCGGCTACAGTCCACAGCCGGCGTCTCAAGCACACTAGCTCGCTCCCCAAATATCATTTCACTGTTCAATCGTCGCCGGTGAAAGATGGGCACGTGGACCCGCGTCGTGAGAGCAACTTCGATGGCCCACTCCGGCGAGAGCGCAGCCGCAGCCGCCATGCGCGTGCTAACAAGGTGCATGAGCGCGGCCGCATTCTGCGACCGGGCGGCAATGGCAGCTCAAACGACCGTTGTTGCTTCTCAGGTGGCGGCGACAACATCTGGCTCAGGGATAACAACTGGCGAGAGCGGCACAGTAGTTGTCCGTTCCGCAGCGGTGGCCTTAGCCCTGATGGAGGCCGCCCACGACCATGTCGAGGCCGCTCACGCCCAGCTCCTGGCGGTCACCGCACAAATCGAACGAAGCTTCTCTGACAACGGTCGCCAACCCACGGCCGAAGAGCTGGCAATCGCCGAGAGCGTTCGAGCAGCCGTCTGTTACTCCGCCGCATACCTTGCAACGACGGAGCCCGTCCAAGCCCAGATCGCGTCCGCCCACGCCCAGCTCATGGCGGCCTTTTCCAAAGAGATGGCGGACGCGGATGGCGAGATGCTTGCCGAGTATGGTGTGATGGATGCCATGGAGCTCCTTCCCCACGAGACCGTCGGGCGTGAGCTAGACATGGAGGCGGCGGCGGAGATCGACGAGCACCAGCCTTAGTAGTACTCTTTGTTTTGTTTCATTAAGAGTGCCAGTCTTTAATTTGTTAGACTAATGTTTAGGTGAGCTAGCTAATGTTTAATTACTGAACTTGCTCAATTAAGAAGTTAGTCTCCTTTGTGTACCCAAATTATGCAATGACGTGGATGACCGCTGTAACCAGGGAAATTTGAACCAAAATTTTTGACGTTCAAACTTAACACACACGGGTTAAGCTATCTGAATCGTTTGTGATGTTTACATATTGTACACATTTCTGAATAAGGGACCGTGTCTGATGACACTTTGTGCGCCAGTTTTTTCGCTGAAGCAATTCCCAATTTTCGGCTTCCTCGGAAATATCTACCTCCCCGCCCCCTCCCCTTACCAAAATCCACATTTCCCCTGTTTCCGCCTTCCTTTCCAAGTTGAAACGTTCACTCCTTGCTTGCAGCGCCGCCTCCTCACCGGTGACCCTCCTTCACGCTGCTCGGCCTCGCCTATCCAGGAAGGTAATCCACACCCGACCCCCATCCTCCTCATCCTTCCACATCCCACATGCCCCGACCACCGGCGCGAGCGCGACATCTTCCACCCAAATCACCGACCGCTCCACCAAATAAGCGCCACCCTAAGCCATGGTGCACGCAGTATAGCCAGGATCTCAAGGAGCATTTGGCAGCGGAGAAGCAAATCGCGGCCACACGCGCGTATGAGGTCGCGATGGATGCCATTCGTGCCGACCCCCAGATCTTGGAGGAGCACCTCGCCATCGAGGCCATCGTTGACGCCTCGCGTGCCGATGCCATGACGCGGTTGGCTGCTTTAAACGACAGTTCGTGGCGTTTTCTCGAGGCCACCGTTGGTGCCTTTGATGAAGACTACGAGGTGTTTTCTTAGCGTGCACGTGCTTACCTCATCTCGAGAGCCAGTAGGTTGGTGCCCGGAGTGGCTCAGGCAACTCACCACTACAACGAGGGCACCCACGATGCGGAGGCCTCGCCCTCTTCCATGTCCAAGGAGCCAATCGTCATCGATATCTCTGACAATGAGGAGTAGCTTGTCTTATTAGCTCACTATAAGGACCCATGTTCAATTTGCTAGCTACTGCCTTTCCTTAACAAATTCTAGTGAATTGTGCTATCTACTTTTACCATGCAATCTTCTGCTATAGTATATATGTTCTATATGTCGTGCAATGTGGTGTTCAGTTAACTGCTTGGTTCAATTCTGCAAATGTGATGTTCAATTCTTCAGGGTGCAATATTTCCAAGTTGTTAAGCATGCTTGGTTTGGTTAACTGTCTGATCTTCTATTACGAGTATGTTATATTGTGCAATGTGGTGCTCAGTTAACGTTTGGTTCATTTGTTGTGGTGTTTAGTTAACTACTTGGTTCAATTCTGCAATGCAGCGATGTTCAATTGTTGTGGCTGCATTCTGTTACTGTATACCATGTGAGGAATAAATCGAATTTGGCTGCACTTAATACATGAGAAACATATACAAGTGCTATATTTCGTAGTTCTTAATCATGCTCGGTTTGGATAAATGGGTTTTCCATGCGGCTTGAATTAATCTGATGAATCTGCAATGTGCTTATTTTTCATCAACATATTTTACTGATAGCATGCGAACCCTTACCTAACATGATGACTAACTACCTTATATGTGTTGCAGGGAAACAATGGGAAGCACTAAGGTTTATAATCGAGGTTAGCACGTGCATGGTCCGTTGTCTAATAGCACGTTATTGTGCAATTGCAGGAGCCATTCTAATATTTTGGTTTTTAACAATTTGGTCTTGCACATGTAGGTCCTACTGTCAGAGGCTTTGACCCACTGTTCGGCCCTTTTTGCATATGGGGAAATGAGTTGTCCATGAATATTAATCAAATCAAGAAACTCAGAAAGATTGTTAGGATAAAGAAATTAGCGACAAAAAACATCAAGATCTTTGTCTGCACAATGAAGAAGACATCAATTCACTACAAGATGGTACTAACTATTATACCTTGCCTTTTTTTATTCCTTTTCCCCATTTCCAATATAGAGAAGATATTTATGCACATCCTTGTTTTCAGGCCTTTCCAAAGCTGTTCACTGATGATTACCTCTCAACCCACCTCTATGGTCAGGAGGCGAGGAAGGTTTTCATACAACACCCACGGTTCAATATTGAAGTGTTCCTGAAGAGGACGAAGGACGGACGGTCAATCATCCATAGGCACTGGCCTAAAGTTGCAAAGACCTTCAACATGAATGAAAGCTCAATATTCGCCTTCCGCTTCAGCAGTTTTTCAGATGAGATGCATCTGTCTATATACCGTCTATGATGCTAATTTCGAAAGGTTCTACATGTTACATGTGAAACTTGGTGCTGGTGCAGTTGTGTAATGGGGTAGCTGAGTGCTGAAGCTATATCATGTTGTACTCTGATGTATTTCAATTATGAAATTCTGCTTCCTTAATATGGAAATGAAATATATTATGTGCATAATATGAATGTCAATTAGATTAATAAATGGGTTATTAATAATAGGGCAATTAGCCTGCTAATGGCGAATTAACCTGCTAATTGGGTTTTGCTATTGCAAACGGTTGTTGAAAAAATACCATGGGCGATGACCTCAGGCAACGCACACGGTTTCTAGGAATAAACCGTGTTGGATCAATGAGCAATCACACACGACTTTCTATTGAAAAATGTTTGCATTAGGCCACCTTGTGCAAACGTTTACCACATAAAAATTGTGTGTGATGGACAGCCTTTGCCACACAGTTTCTTCTATGGACCGTGTGTGATACATTCAATAACGCAAACGATTTAACGGGAAAAATTGTGTATAATGTACCTGTGAACGAAAACGTTTTCCTTGGAGCGACTGTGTGGGATGTACATGTGAAAGGAAACGTTTAGCGGGGACTGACTGTGTGGGATGTACTTGCGACCGGAAACAATTTTGCTGTATAATTGTATTTTTAGCTCTACTATATGTATTTCCGTATTTGAGCGCTCGCCGGTCGCACACGACCTCATTTTGCCGAGCGTGTGTTCCAGGAGGGCATATCCCCGACGGTTTCTGGGCCGTGTGGGAAGGACCCCCCTATCGCCCACACTCACTTGGTGACGGTTCCAAATGCCGTCGCGGAAAGGGATTAAAAACCGTTTGTATAGGACCGACGTGTACCAGTGTAACACCGACAGTTTGTTTCTCACAGTCTATTTTAGCATTAACGGTGTTCAAGAAAGGTCTACCAAAGATAATGGGAGAAAAGTCATCTTGTGGGGAACCAAGAACAACAAAATCAGTAGGGTATTTTATTTTCCCACACAAGACTTCAACATCTCTAACAATCCCAAGTGGTGTGATGGTGTCTCTATTAGCAAGTTTAATAGTAACATCTATGTCTTCTATCTCAGCGGGTGCTATGTCGTTCATAATTTCTTGATATAAGGTAAAAGGAATAGCACTCACACTAGCACATATGTCACATAAACCATGATAACAGTGATCTCCTATCTTAACTGAGACAACAGGCATGCCAACAACGGGTCTATGTTTATCTTTTTCATCGGGTTTGGCAATTCTAGCAGCTTCATCATAGAAGTAAATAACATTCCCATCTATATTTTCAACCAGGAGATCCTTAACCATAGCAACACTAGGTTCACTACTGCAGGATGCTGCTAACGCGACACTACGATCAGGGACCCTTCGACGAAACTATGTGTGATGCAATAATCGCAAACGGTGGTGTAAAAGAACCGTCAAAAAGGTGCAAAACGTTTGCAATGGCGGAGCTATCAAACACGGTTCAGATTTTAGTTGCGTGTGCAATGCAGGGCATATGGTTCAGTTCAATGAACTATTTGCGATGAGGCGGAACAAAACAAACGGGCATCCAGATGAAGGCGTGTGCGATATACAGCATGCAGTTCACTCGGATGAACTGTTTGTGATGAGGAGGAACAATAGAAACGGGCAGCTAGATAAAGGTGTGTGCGATTGAGGGCATACACTTCAAAAGGATTAACTGTTTGTGATTAGGCAACAAAACAGAAACTGATCAGCCAGATCAATGTGTCTGTGATTATTAGCAAAAAAGTGTCTGTGATTGATGGCATACACTTCACATGGATGAACCGTTTGCGATTAGCCACAACAAACTAAAACAGTTAGATAGGTCAACATGTGTGCGCTAGATGGGCACACACATTCTATTTAAAAGAAGCATGCAGGATGGTAATAACGAGCGCGCACGGTTGTTGGAACAAGACGTGTGCTGACATTGCCTATTGTGGTGCACCCTATGGTGCAAACACCACGTACGCGGCCGAGAAGGAGTATGTGCCCACGTTACGCCTTTCAGGAATAGTGCCGCATTTATAACCGTCGGTAAATTTTGAGCCTGCGTCCCGTCACATTCCAAATTGCAAACCTGTTCACACCGTTCAAAACCTAAACGGTTTCCCACTTAGGAGTGTATTAGTACTCGGTTATAAATACTACTACCCCAAGATGACAGCACATTCCTCCTCAACTCCCCATCCACAAAAACAAACAAGTCATTCATCATCGTTCCCTTGCGTCCGCCATGGCCAGCGTGAGTTCTGGGTTGAGAGATTGCCACCAGGGAGATGCGAGCATGGAAGTGGAAACACGAGAGATGTCCTGCCTCACTGCGAACGCAGCCGGCATGTCCCTCGCGCGGCCGTAGCAGCACAGAGGCCCCCCCGCACCGTCGAAGCAGCATGGAGGTCCCGCGCGCCGTCGATACAACAGACTGGTCCGGCCGTGCCGTGGAAGCAGAAGAGATGTCCCGCTGCGCCGCGAATGCAGCAGAGATGTCCTCCCGCGCCGCGACGGCTTGAGAAAATGTCTCGCGGGCAGGCGATGACTCTTACAGGCGCATGCATGCGATCGTCCATAGCCAGATGGATCAGATCTCTAGCTGGGCGAGGTTGCAGGACGACATGAAAGCCTCTTTTAAACAGGCTACCGGCGTCATCCGGCAACTAAATGAGAGCAATGCGAAGCTCCGGGCCGAGCGCGACCTGCTAAGGGCGAAGATCGTCGGAAGTGCGGAGCAGCAGGAGGAGACCACTGCCTTGTTGAAGAGGACCGGCGTCATCGTCGAGAAACTTATGGACGGGAATGCCATGCTGCGCATCGAGTGCAGAAGGCTGGTGGAGGAATCCGTGGATGCTCTCAAGCAACATCTTGAGGACAAGAAAGAGCTCATCGCCGCTCGCCGCAGAGACTAGTTCCCGCGGCCTACAGTAACACATCAAGAAAGTAGAGATCAGCGAGCCAGACTGTTGTCTTCCTTCTTCTTTTGCCCTTGTGTATTTCGGGCGTTACCGCATGTGGCTTTATTAAATTATGTTCCTAAATATGTAAGACAATTATTATCCACTGTCATTGTCCTTATATTCATCATGCTTGCTATAAGTCGCAGTCGATGCTATATAGGTTCGTCGGATCTTACGTCAAGATCCGTGCAAAACTTTCTTTTCGGATTTTCATTTTTCTCTCTTAAATCTCTGTCCACTGAGACATATAGCCACGCCGTAGAACAGGGGCTCGGGCGCCATTAATGGAGACGTTGGGAGGGAGGTGCGCAGTGGGTAGAAGTCAAAGGGCTCTCCTCCCGATGAGCACACGCAGGGCTCTGATCGCACGCCTCCTGTACTCAAATAGCTACCCTGCACGACACCTCCTAGCCAATAAAAAAAGGGGACGCGTGGCGGCACGTAATTGGTAAGTAGAACACCCACGGTTTCAATAATACTTGTGTTTCCGATTTGTAACGTGATAGCACTTGTTCGAAAATGACTTAGTTGATTGTTAAAGTGTGCGCCTTCGCAAATCGGACAAAAAAATTACCACAGCATGTTGGTGCCATGTCATGACACCATGCCAAGTTTCATGATTTTCAGGCGTGTTTTGGATTTACAGGAATTAAAAAACCAAGTTTCTCAATCTTTCCGGCCGAGTCACAATGCCCAGATGTTTGAATTTCATTCCCATTTCTTGCATGGGACCTAGAAATTCACCCAAGGACACACATGTGATTTTTCAACCAACTTTGGTGCACTAGAGCATGTGCTTGTAGTTCAAATTTGAATTATGCACATTAACTGCCCCGAAACTCAATTAATGTATAAAAAAGGCCAAACAAACCCCCAAAAATTCCAAAATTAAACACAAAACTCCTGTTGTTCTATGCTGACACCAGAAATTTTTTGAAAGCAATAAGAGGCAACGGATATCGTTTCGTCCCCAAAGGTGGCATGTTCCCTACCGAAACCATCACGCTTGTTGTGAGAAGCTCTGGTTTGTGAGAAGCTTACACCCAAACCTACCCCAAATGGGACAAAAAATTTACCACGGCATGTTGATGCCGCTCCATGATAGCATGCCAAGTTTCAAGAATTTTAGACAAGTTTTGGATTTACTAGAATTTAAAAAACCAGGTATCTCAACGTTTTGCCGGCAATCAACAGTTCCCTGGTGTTTGAATTTCATTCCCATTTCTTGCATGGGACCTACAAATTCACCCAAGGACACACATGTGATTTTTCAACCAACTTTGGTGCATTGGAGCATGTGCTTGTAGTTCAAATTTGAATTATGCACATTAAATGCCCAGAAACTTAACTAATGTATAAAAAGGCCAAACGAACCCCGAAAAATTCCAAAACTAAACACAACACTCTTGTTGTTCTATGTTGACACTAGAAAAACTTTGAAAGCAATAAGAGGCAACGGATATCGTTTCGTCCCCAAAGGTGGCACGTTCCCTACCGAAACCATCATGCTTGTTGTGAGAAGCTCTGGTTTGTGAGAAGCTTATACCAAAACCTGCCCCAAATGGGACAAAAAATTTACCACCGCGTGTTGATGCCGCTCAATGATAGCATGCCAAGTTTCATGAATTTCAGATGAGTTTTGGATTTACTAGAATTTAAAAACAAGGTATCTCAACGTTTTGCCGGCATACCCTGATGTTTCAATTTCATTCCCATTTCTTGCATGGGACGTAGAAATTCACCCAAGGACACACATGTGATTTTTCAACGAACTTTGGTGCACTGGAGCATGTGCTTGTAGTTCAAATTAATTATGCACATTAAATGCCCAGAAACCCAATTAATGTATAAAAAAGGCCTAACGAACCCCGAAAAATTCCGAAATTAAAGACAACACTCCTATTGTTCTATGTTGACACTAGAAATTTTTTGAAAGCAATAAGTGGCAACGGATATCATTTTGTCCCCAAAGGTGGCGCGTTCCCTACTGAAACCATCACGCTTGTTGTGAGAAGCTCTTGTTTGTGAGAAGCTTATACCCAAACCTGCCCCAAATGGGACAAAAAATTTACCATGGCATGTTGGTGCCGCTCCATGATAGCATGCCAAGTTTCATGAATTTTAGACGACTTTTGGATTTACTAGAATTTGAAAACCAGGTATCTCAACTTTTTGCCGGCAATGAACAGTGCCCTGGTGTTTGAATTTCATTCCCAATTCTTGCATGGTACCTAGAAATTGACCCAAGGACACACATGTGATTTTTCAATGAACTTTGGTGCACTGGAGCATGTGCTTGTAGTTCAAATTTGAATTATGCACATTAAATGCCCAGAAACCCAATTAATGTATAAAAAAGGCCAAACGAACCCCCAAAAATTCCAAAATTAAACACAACACTCCTGTTGTTCTACGTTGACACCAAAAAAAATTTGAAAGCAATAAGAGCCAACGGATATCGTTTCGTCCCCAAAGGTGGCACGTTCCCTACCGAAACCATGACACTTGTTGTGAGAAGCTTTGGTTTGTGAGAAGCTTACACCCAAACCTGCCCCAAATGGGACAAAAATTTTACCACGGCATGTTAATACCGCTCCATGATAGCATGCCAAGTTCCACGAATTTCAGACGAGTTTTGGATTTACTAGAATTTAAAAACCAGGTATCTCAACTTTTTGCCGGCAATCAACAGTGCCCTCGTGTTTGAATTTCATTCCCAATTCTTGCATGGGACCTAGAAATTCACCCAAGGACACACATGTGATTCTTCAACCAACTTTGGTGCACTGGATCATGTGCTTGTAGTTCAAATTTGAATTATGAACATTAAATGCCCAGAAACCCAATTAATGTATAAAAAAGGCCAAACAAACCCCGAAAATTCCAAAATTAAGCACAACACTCCTGTTGTTCTATGTTGACACTAGAAAAAATTTTAAAGCAATAAGAGGCAACGAATATCTTTTCGTCCCCAAAGGTGGCACGTTCCCTACCGAAACTATCACGCTTGTTGTGAGAAGCTTATACCCAAACCTGCCCCAAATGGGACAAAAAAATTACAACGGCATGTTGATGCCGCTCCATGATAGCATGCCAAGTTTCATGAATTTCAGACGAGTTTTGGAATTACTAGAATTTAAAAATCAGGTATCTCAACGTTTTGTCGGCAATCAACAGTGCCCTGGTGTTTGAATTTCATTCCCGTTTCTTGCATGGGACCTAGAAATTCACCCAAGGACACACATGTGATTTTTCAACCAACTTTGGTGCACTGGAGCATGTGCTTGTAGTTCAAATTTGAATTATGCACATTAAATGCCCAGAAACCCAATTAATGTATAAAAAAGGCAAAACGAACCCCCAAAAATTCCAAAATTAAACACAACACTCCTGTTGTTCTATGTTGACACTAGAAAATTTTTGAAAGCAATAAGAGGCAACGGATATAGTTTCGTCCCCAAAGGTGGCACGTTCCCTACCGAAACCAGCACGCTTGTTGTGAGGAGCTCTGGTGTGTGAGAAGCTTATACCCTAACCTGCCCCAAATGGGACAAAAAATTTACCACGGCATGTTGGTGCCGCTCCATGATAGCATGCCAAGTATCATGAATTTCAGACGAGTTTTGGATTTACTAGAATTTAAAAACCAGGTATTTCAGCGTTTTGCCGACAATCAACAGTGCCCTGGTGTTTGAATTTCATTCCCATTTATTGCATGGGACCTAGAAATTCACCCTAGGACACACCTGTGATTTTTCAACCAACTTTGGTGCACTGGTGCATGTGCTTGTAGTTCATATTTGAATTATGCACATTAAATACCTAGAAACCCAATTAATGTATAAAAAAGGCCAAAGGAACCCTGAAAAATTCCAAAATTAAACACAACACTCCTGTTGTTCTACGTTGACACTAGAAATTTTTTGAAAGCAATAAGAGGCAACGGATATCCTTTCGATCCCAAAGGTGGCACGTTCCCTGCCGAAACCATCACGCTTGTTGTGAGAAGCTCTGGTTTCTGAGAAGGTTATACCCAAACCTGCCCCAAATGGGACAAAAAATTTACCACAGCATGTTGATGCCGCTCCATGATAGCATGCCAAGTTTCATGAATTTCAGATGAGTTTTGGATTTACTAGAATTTAAAAACTAGGTATCTCAACATTTTGCCGGCAATCAACAGTGCCCTGGTGTTTGAATTTCATTCCATATCTTGCATGGGACCTAGAAATTCACCGAAGGACACACATGTGATTTTTCAACCAACTTTGGTGCACTGGAGCATGTGCTTGTAGTTCAAATTTGAATTTTGCACATTAAATGCCCAGAGACCCAATTAATGTATAAAAAAGGCCAAACGAACCCCGAAAAATTCCAAAATTAAACACAACACTCCTGTTGTTCTATGTTGGCACTAGAAATTTTTTGAAAGCACATAAGAGGCAATGGATATCGTTTCGTCCCCAAAGGTGGCACGTTCCCTACCGACACCATCACGCTTGTTGTAAGAAGCTCTGGTTTGTGAGAAGCTTATACCCAAACCTGCCCCTAATGGGACAAAAAAATTACCACGGCATGTTGATGCCGGTCCATGATAGCATGCTAAGTTTCATGAATTTAAGATGAGTTTTGGATTTACTAGAATTTAAAAACCAGGTATCTCAACGCTTTGCCGGCAATCAACAGTGCCCTGGTGTTTGAAATTCATTCCCATGGGACCTAAGCATGCACCCAAGGACACAGATTTGAATTTTCAACCAATTTATATGCACTGGAGCATGTGCATGTATTTCAAATTTGAATTATGCATATAAAATACCTAGAAAATCTAGTTGATGTATACAAATGTCCAAACAAACCCCAAAAAATTCCGAAACTTAACACAACACTCCTGTTGTTCTATGTTGGCACTAGAAAAATTTTGAAAGCAATAAGAGGCTACGGATATTGTTTCGTCCCCAAAGGTGGCACGTTCCGTACCGAAACCATCACGCTTGTTGTGAGAAGCTCTGGTTTGTGAGAAGCTTATACCCAAACCTACCCCGAATGGGACAAATTTTTTACCATGGCATGTTGATGGCGCTCCATGATACCATGTCAAGTTTCATGAATTTCAGACGTGTTTTGGATTTACTAGAATTTAAAAACTTGGTATCTCAATGTTTTTCGGTAGTCAACAGTGCCATGGTGTTTGAAATTCATTCCCATTTCTTGCATGGGACCTAAGCATGCACCCAAGGACACAGATTTGATTTGTCAACCAATTTATATGCACCGGAGCATGTGCATGTAGTTTAATTTTGAATTGTGCACCTGAAATGGCTAGAAAACCAGTTTAATGTATAAAATGTCCAAACACTGAATAATTCCAATTCTTTTACGACACACAAATAGTTGCATGTTCACTGCAGATAAAAGGTCTAGCAATTTAAACACCGTCCGTTGCCATTGTGACCCCATTATGTAATTCAAATCAAGATGAAAAATCAAGTAGATCACACACACCTTATTATCACCAACCGTGTGAGATGTAGTACAAAATATCTTGGAGCACCGTCGGTGTATAGTACGCCTATGGCTTACGCGACAAGGTGCGTCGGCTACAGTCCACAGTCGGTGTGTCAAGCACACTAGCTCGCTCCCCAAATACTCCCGCCTATGCATCCCTCGCAATCTCAAAAATATTACTGCCTCGTAATCTCAAAAATATCTACCGCCTGGAAGGTTTTAATGTTTGATAGCACACGATTAGTATGTGCGGACCGTGTGCGATGTCTATTACTCCCGCTCTGCTTCAGTCCCTTGATTCAAATTTTCAGTAGCCCCGGCATTTTACTCCCGCCTATGCATCCCTCGCAATCTCAAAAATATCTGCTCGCCCTTGATCCAAATTTTCAGTAGCCCCCCCTTGTTACTCCCGCCTAGTAAAATTTTCAGTTGTTGCAGTATTTCCTCAAACAACACCTTGCCCCCCACCCCCCCCTCCGCCCCTCCACACACACCACACACTCTCCAAAACCTCCGCTCACACCGACACACACAACCCTCGAAACCATTGGTAGGTCGCCGCCATCGCCGGCGCCTCCATCCTCAACCTCTGCCTGTGTGCCGGGGAGCTCGAGGAGCCAATGGCCAAAAAGAGGTTTATCGCTGCCTTTTCGCCAGACGCCGGCGAGGTGGCCGCCGAGGTGTCCCCGTCGTCCTCCGCAGGCTCGATCCGCCGTCGCCGGTCCCCTGATCCGCCCGCCGCCGCGCCCCTACGCCGGTTCGAGGACTTCCCCGTCCTCCCTCGGACCCGGCAGCCGACGAGGTCCTACCTCGGGGTCCGGCAGCGGCGGTGGGGGACGTGGGTCGCCGATATTACAGATCAGGAGACCCACACCCGCCAGTGGCTCGGTATCTTCCACACGGCCGAGCTCGCGGCCATGGAGTACGACCACTGGCAGGTCCGCTACCACGGCGCGGCAACTAGACTCAATTTCCCGTTCGGCACACGTCCGGTCGACCTCGTTCCGCCGGAGCCAGGGTGGTGAGCTCAGGTATGGCGCGAGAGGACCGCGAGGCATGGGAGCACCTCGAGGCCGAGGCTGCCGACGAGGCCTACATGCAAGATCTCAGCCGGCAGCATCCGAAGCTCGTGGAGGCGGTGCGGGCGATCTTTGCTGCCGCGGAGGTCAGCGAGGTTATCGTGCTCTCCTCCGATGACGAGGTCGAAGGCGGCGAGGACGGCGGCGCGGAGGGCGGCGAGGTTATCGCGCTCTCCTTCGATGACAAGGTCGAAGGCGGCGGCGACGGCGGTGTGGAGGGCGTCGAGGTGGGCCCCGAGGACGAGGAGATCCAAGCCGAGCAAGATGACGACCTAGCTGGGGCGTATGACACTTACGAGTCCTTGGCCCTCCAAAGCCCCACTCTCGCACTCATCGCGGTGTTGGCAGCACCTGGCGGTAGTGGAGAGGAAGCTATTGTTGCTTGGAGCTTGTAAGGATTGCCTATGGCTCTTCTACCAGCGTGTTCGCGTCCCTCCCGTCGATGACTTCCTCGCGTGTCATCCTTGCGCCGGCAGCCGCCCTGAACCTCGTGGAGCACGGCGCAGCAGCGGCTCGCCGGGCTAGGTGACGCGGCGGCGGTGCAGGAACTGCAAAAGATCGCGGCATCCAAGCATATCCAAGACAAGCAAGATGACGACATAGCTGGGGCGACACCAACGGCCATCTGCAGCGCGAGTGCGTGAGGAAGGGCAGCAGCCATGTGGCGCGCTAGCCGGCTCCTGGCGGAGGTGGAGCGGGGGCTGTCGCAACTCGAGGGGCGGCTCGAGAAGCGAGTGGACCCGCAAGCGCAGCAGCGGCTCACCGAGCTTGACGAGGCGGCGGCGGTGCAGGTACTGCAGAAGATCGCGGCGTCCAAGCAGTTCTTTGGTGTTGTGGCCTCGTGGGGACGAGGCATCGGCCCCCTGTGTGCATGTTATCTCCAATCCGGCCTTGACCACACGCGCCTGCTAGCACCGGGCCAGAGGAATCCTTTGCTTTTTTAGCTTTCCATAACCTCTCTGCCCGCATTCTCAACCCAGAATAACCTACTTCAAGAAGCCTGCGGCTATTGACTTCGAGAAGAAGGAGAAGGCTGTCACCGAGAAGAAGCAGGCAGGCGAGAATCGCAATGTCATCTTCACCCGCACCCAGGCCCTGCTCGATGACTTTGTTGTTGGCCAGAGGAATCGTTTGGTTGTTTAGCTTTCCATAACCTCTCTTGTAGATCAACTCTCGGACACTCTTCAACCTTTGCTTGCTGGGTAGCGTCTTTGGTTTTGTGGCCTCGTGGGGACGAGGCATCAATGTCCCGGTCGGAGAGGAGGAGTGCACGGTGGAAGGATGAGATGCTACCGTCAATCGCTAGGTGCTGGCAGGCGCACGTCTCCATGAACCCATCGCTGGGTAGCGTCTTTGGTGTTGTGGCCTCGTGGGGACAAGGCATCAGCCCCCTGTGTGCATGTTATCTCCAATCCGGCCTTGACCACACGCGCCTGCTAGCACCAGGCCAGAGGAATCCTTTGCTTTTTTAGCTTTCCATAACCTCTCTGCCCGCATTCTCAACCCAGAATAACCTACTTCAGGAAGCCTCTGGCTATTGACTTCGAGAAGAAGGAGAAGGCTATAACCGAGAAGAAGCAGGCAGGCGAGAATCGCAATGTCATCTTCGCCCGCACCCAGGCCCTGCTCGATGACTTTGTTGTTGGCCAGAGGAATCGTTTGCTTGTTTAGCTTTCCATAACCTCTCTTGTAGATCAACTCTCGGACACTCTTCAACCTTTGCTTGCTGGGTAGCGTCTTTGGTGTTGTGGCCTCGTGGGGACGAGGCATCAACGTCCCGGTCAGAGAGGAGGAGTGCACGGTGGAAGGATGAGATGCTACCGTCAATCGCTAGGTGCTGGCAGGCGCACGTCTCCATGAACCCATCGCTGGGTAGCGTCTTTGGTGTTGTGGCCTCGTGGGGACGAGGCATCGGCCCCCTGTGTGCATGTTATCTCCAATCCGGCCTTGACCACTCGCGCCTGCTAGCACCGGGCTAGAGGAATCCTTTGCTTTTTTAGCTTTCCATAACCTCTCTGCCCGCATTCTCAACCCAGAATAACCTACTTCAAGAAGCCTGCGGCTATTGACTTCGAGAAGAAGGAGAAGGCTGTCACCGAGAAGAAGCAGGCAGGCGAGAATCGCAATGTCATCTTCGCCCGCACCCAGGCCGTGCTCGATGACTTTGTTGTTGGCCAGAGGAATCGTTTGCTTGTTTAGCTTTCCATAACCTCTCTTGTAGATCAACTCTCGGGCACTCTTCAACCTTTGCTTGTTGGGTAGCGTCTTTTGTGTTGTGGCCTCGTGGGGATGAGGCATCAACGTCCCGGTCGGAGAGGAGGAGTGCACGGTGGAAGGATGAGATGCTACCGTCAATCGCTAGGTGCTGGCAGGCGCACGTCTCCATGAACCCATCGCTGGGTAGCGTCTTTGGTGTTGTGGCCTCGTGGGGACGAGGCATCGGCCCCCTGTGTGCATGTTATCTCCAATACGGCCTTGACCACACGCGCCTGCTAGCACCGGGCCAGAGGAATCCTTTGCTTTTTTAGCTTTCCATAACCTCTATGCCCGCATTCTCAACCCAGAATAACCTACTTCAAGAAGCCTGCGGCTATTGACTTCGAGAAGAAGGAGAAGGCTGTCGCCGAGAAGAAGCAGGCAGGCGATAATCGCAATGTCATCTTCGCCCGCACCCAGGCCCTGCTCGATGACTTTGTTGTTGGCTAGAGGAATCGTTTGCTTGTTTAGCTTGCGTGTGGTCTTCCATGTCGTGGATGTTGTGTTCCACAAAGTCGCGGGCCTCCTAAAACTTGGATGCGATGTCGTAGGATACGGTCTTTCGGGCGTCGCATCGGCTGCAGTACACCTTGCCCTCGACGGTGGTGATAACGAGTGCGAGGACGTGGGCGATGGGGTGGGTGATCCCAATGCCTCTTGGTGGAGAGGTTGAAGAGCCTAGCAACTCTTGAATTTCTCGAGACATTCAAGACCCCAGTTGTTATCCGTAGGGGTGTATCCTTCGATGGCGGTGTTCCGCCACTTCTTTAACTTGCGCCTCGTCGACCTGGATCAGTGTTGTGGGTGCGTCACATTTGGCCTGCGCCCCGATGCTCCCTTCATCGAGATGCCCCTTCTTCCTTGCCTTTGTAGGGGTGTAGCCTTCGGTGGCACACGACGACTTTCGGGTCGAGCGAGTGCTTGCCACCGTACATGTCCATGATGAGCTGCATCATGACGTCGCGCTTTCATCTCCCAGCTACTTCCGACATCCTGCTGCCACCTGCACCTCTAGTTTTCGGGTTGAGCGAGTGCTTGCCACAGTACATGCCCATGATGAGCTACATCATGATGTCGCGCTTGATGCAGAATAAGTCATCGTATAAATGGCAGCTAGAGCTAGGTGAGGTCATTGCTGAGATATGTTCTCTGATCTTTCTACACGAGAACAAACCAGACCCAATTGTTCATGGAGATCTTAAGCCCATCAACATTCTCCTTGATGCTAACTTAGTCAGCAAACTTAGTGGCTTTGGGGGGGTAGCACGAGAATGCTCGCGAGTAAAAACGAGCATACTTAGTCAACATGGAAAGGCATTTCGAGCTGTCAGGTGCTAGAGGTGTTGGAGTTAAATAATTGTCTGATCGTCACGAATATCTTGTCGAAGTCATTACAGCATACCCACCTTCAAGAATTTCGTACCCACCTCGAGGAATTTCGTTGTCATCTAGAGGATTTTTGTCCCCACCGCGATGAATTTCGTCCCCACCCCCAGGAATTTTGTCCCCACCAGCGGTACATGGGTGTCTAAGAGCAAGTCTTTTCAACTGGCCGAAGCTATTTCACTAAAAGCAAAAGAGATCAACCGGAATTCACTCCATGGATGATCTCGTAGCAAGAGATTTAATTCGATCCAAGAAAGAACATCACAATTAGTATCCAGTTGGACAGAGGTCTACCGATCTAACAGCAACAAAATTTAACAGAGCATATAGCTAACCATATATAGTACCAGGTGATACAAAGGAGAAATACATAGGCAAATAGTCCATACCATAGATAAGAGTTGATAAGACCAGGCCTGGGCCATAGTTCAAGCCAAGCATGCAGGCATACGAGTCTTAGGTTACATCATAGGAATACGATAACTTAAAGATCTGGGTGCACAGGTTTCTTGCCCAACTATCATCAGGATTCAGAGTTTAAAGACCAAGTACGAACACGAATAACACGCTGGGAATCCAGCTTACAGTTCTGCAAGGAAGCTAACAGAATCATAAGGCCACACTGGCCAGGCTAACAAGTAGTGCAGACAGTAGAGAACTAGAGGTAAACTATGATGACTGGGATGCAGTAGGTTGAGCTGGCACGTGCATTTGACTGTTGCTACGCTTGCTCTGACGAGTGCTGCTGATGGGCATGAGCCTTGTATCTCTTGAATATCGGATCATTTGGCTTGCCCAGATTGTAGTACTTGTACAGCTCCTCTACTGCCTCGACCTGCAAAAAGTTGGTAAACAATGTAAATCAGGTAGCTTCTCTAAATCAGGTACAAGTTATCAAGTAAAATATTGGTAAACGGTATCTTACGGTCACAAGCTTCTCTAATTTCTTGAAATCCACCAAGGTGTCCAAATCCGCTTGTGTTATATAATTGGCGCGGGGAAACCCTTTCGTCCGTTTATCTTTTGGAGTTACCAAGTCATAAAAGACATCCTGCATGAAAAACAAGAGTTAGTAATCACTTTGCAAGAAAAATATTCAAAGTGAAAAAATATGTTTTACGACACCACTTACCACCGGAAGTAGTAAACAACCCCCACACTTCTTAAATGTTGCTGTGCTAGCTTTGAATATTTTTATTTCTCGACACAGAAGGTCGGCAATGAATTCACACAAGTTTAGATTTTTGAGATCAACAAGTTTGTGGAACCACTGCAAGTACTCCCTCTCAAGGTATCTATTGGTCTTTGGACCAAAAATGAAAGCCATGGCTTCCAGGACGAAGCAAAGGGTGAAGACTACCACATCTTCATCCTTGGTCAGATACCTCAAACCATCTTTAGCATACATTGGTCTTCCATCTGATCTTGTGAACACATCATACATTTGCCTATGCTCGTCATGTGTTTTATCCCCAGAACTGGACAGGTCAACTTTCCGAGAACTGGACAGGTCAACTTTATTCCCAGAACAGGACAGGCCTAAAACCGGGTGTACCAAAGGCTTCATGTCAATGGGTACCCCATTGATAATGAACCTATCCTGTTCTTCATGAAAACAACCAATCAGAAATAAACTCAACTGCTTCTTGAGTTTCACAGGCAAGATTTTAAGTACGCATTGCCAGTCAATATCCTCGGTAACTTTCTTGATACGATCTTGAATAAGCTTTAACTCCTCAAGGTCCACAATATCATTCATCTTCTTAGCGTCCAGAATAGAATTTCGAAACTCGATTGGCGAGCACTGAGATACACTTTTCTTCATGCTCTGCAGATGTCAAAAGGATTATCAACAAACTGAATTTATAAACAAAAAAGGGTACACTGAATTAATAATGAATGTAACCAAATACCTGCTTTTTCTTGGGCGCAGCTCTGTTCAGTGAAACCACAAGAGCTTGGCTGGCTTCCTGTTTGAACGGACGGCCACGCTTCTTCGGCGGCTCTTGCTCTGTCAACATTGCATAACCAAACAAAGATTAGGTCTGAGTTAGACAAGGTTAATGGTGCCATGTTTAAAAACGTTCCAGTACCTCCTCCACAAGTTCACTATTTCTACTGGACTTAAGGTCAACTACCACAAAACCTCGATGGTTCCAATCAATATAACCAAACAAAGATGTCAGGAGCTGGCTGATTTATTTGGTTGTAAATGTGAGTCCTTGCCCTTCACATACTTAGGTTTGCCCATGGGTACAACCAGACCAAAAGTCAATGATTTAGTTCCCATGATCTGCGGAGTTGATAAGAGACTTGCTGGACTTGCGAACCTTCTTTCATACAGATCTAGACTGGTTGCTATCCAGACAATTATCCAAGCAATGCCCAACCACGCCATGTGTGCTATGAAAGTCCATTTCACTAATTTGGACCATATTGAAAAATCCACTCGATCCTTCTTATGGCATGGAAAAGACATCAACAAAAATGGCAAATGCTTGGTAAAATGGGATAAGGTTTGTTTACCTAAAGAGAAAGGAGGACTAGGACTTCTGAGATTAAGGGACCAAAATAAAGCTCTCATGATTAAAAACCTCTACAAGTTCTACAACCACCATGACCTACCCTGGGTCGACCTGATCTGGAAAGCCTACTATAATAATGGGCAGCTCCCTTCATCTGACAACTCCAAGGGCTCATTCTGGTGGAGAGATTGCATTGCTCTTGATAGGAGCTAGGGTTCTGCCCTGCCTTGGGCGTAGGTTGTAGGGGAAGGAGGGTTGAGGGCGAGGGCTGGCGCGCGGCGACCGGCGGCGTGGCGCCGTCCTGGCGCAAGGTGCGGCGGCGGCGAAGGAAGATGCGGCTAGGGTTTAGGGTTTCCGGCTCCTCTGGGAGCCGGGCAATAGAATAGTCTTATTGCTTAAATCTGAAAATAGTCTTACAACTTGTTTATATAACCATGCTATGAAGAAAAACTAAGATAACTTGCGGGCTAAGTTTGCCCGGTGGGCCCCCTACAGCTGTAGGTCCGGCCGGTCATAACATCTCTCCCCGCCTGCACAAACAGCTCGTCCTCGAGCTGAAAGTCTGGATAGTGCTGGCGGAACTCCTCGCACTGCTCCCAAGTGGCATCCTCCTCGGAAAGTCCAGCCCACTGAATCAACACGTACCAAGAGCCACGACGTAGTTGAGCCTTCAACGCCTTCACCGGTTCTGGAAGAAGATGCCCGTCGGTGATAGGTGGCAGCGCCGGAGGAACCGCAGGTGGCTCCCCACGGAAAGGCTTGAGCAGCCCCACATGGAAAACATCATGGATACGTGCACCTGGCGGAAGCTGAAGGCGATAAGCCACCTTCCCAATGCGCTCCATCACAGCAAAAGGACCGGCATAGCGAGGTCCTAGTTTCCTCCGCGCGCGTGGATCCAGTGACTGCGTAGAGCGATGAAGAAGACGCAGCCACACCCAATCACCCACTGCGTACTCCGCCTCGCGATGGCTGCCATCATAGTAGTGTTTGGCCAACTGCTGAGCCTGAAGGAGACGTTGTCGGACCTCGGCCAACATCTTGTCCCGGTCCCGCATAAGAGTACCGGCCGCCTCGGTCCTTGGCAAAGTCGAATCAACCGGAAGAATCGGGGGAGGCAGCCGGCCGTAAACCACCTCAAAAGGCGTGGCACGGAGGGCAGAGTGATAAGAGGTGTTCTAGCAGTACTCCGCCCACGAGAGCCAATCCACCCATGCGCGAGGACGATCACCTGTAACACAGCGTAAGTACATAGCAATCACCTTGTTAACGACCTCGGATTGGCCGTCTGTCTGGGGGTGGATGGCCGTGCTCAGGCGGAGATTAACTCCCGCCAGCCTGAAGAGGTCGCGCCAAACGTGGCTCGTGAACATGGGGTCCCGATCACTGACGATCGAAGAGGGAAACCCGTGGAGACGGACAATACCGTCGAAGAAGGCCCGAGCGACGGAGGCCGCTGTGTAAGGATGCCCGAGCGCGATGAAGTGAGCATACTTCGAGAAGCGATCGACCACCGTGAGGATGACGGACTTGCCGCCCACCTTAGGCAGTCCCTCGATGAAGTCCATGTAGATGTCCGCCCAGACCTGCGATGGTACCTCCAACGGCTGGAGCAATCCCGCCGGGCGCAGAGTCTCCGTCTTGTTGCGTTGGCATGTCTCACAAGACCGCACCCGGTCACGGACCAGGGCACGATCATCGGGAATGTAGAAGTCGGCGCGGAGACGCTGGAGCGTCTTCTGCACACCCTCATGGCCCGCCGAGTGAGCGAGCAGCAGCACCTGATGACGGAGATCGTCATGCTCGGGAACAAAGACTCGATGCCCATGGATAAGCAAGCCATCAGTAAAGCGCCATGGGTCCTCCAATTCCCCTGCAGCCAGCTGCTGCTGAAGACGGCGGGCATCTGGCGCAGATGCAGTCGCGCGCCGGATATCGGTGAAGATGGCGAAGGAGGGCCCCGAGCGGATGCAGAACACCGCCCCCTCAGTAGGGTCATCGATGGTGTCGGCGTCTCAGCGGGACAGGGCGTCGGCGACCGTGTTAAGGCGGCTTGGACGATACTCAACGGTGAAGTCAAACCCAAAGAGTTTACTGATCCACTGGTGCTGCGGCACGGTCGAGAGCCTCTGATCCAGCATGAACTTGAGGCTGTAGTGGTCCGTGCGGATCCGGAAAGACCGACCCCAAAGATAGGGTCGCCAGTGACGCACCGCCTGTACCAAGCCAATGAGCTCCTGCTCATAAGCCGCCAGCTTAAGGTGGCGGGCAGCAAAGGGTCGGCTGAAGAAGGCGAGGGGTCCATCGCCCTGATGGAGGACCGCACCGAACCCCGCACCGGAGGCGTCGCAGTCGAGCCCGGGCGGGTGGAAGGCCCTTCGGCTCCTCGAGGTCGCGGTGCTGCTGCAGGAGGTGGTCCAAGAGAGGATGCTCGGTCTCGGCAGAGGCTGCGGCCAGCTGTAGCTGGGGTGGCGCCGGCTTGCCCCCGATGCCCTCCCACCGGATGCGGCAGCCGAGACGCCAGAAGGTCATTGTCAGGGCGTCGAAGTCCCAAAGTATGGGCCCGAGAGTCCGCAGAAAGTCGACGCTGAGGATGAAGTCGAAGCAGCCCAAGTCGATGCCGGCGCACGTGATGGTGAAATGCTCCTCGCCGATGGTGATGGGCACGTCGCGTGCGAGCCCATGGCAGCAGAGGCGGTCGCCGTTAGCCACGGTGACCCGAAGTTGCTCCCCGCCCATCGGCTGGAGTGCGAGGCGCCGCATGGTGGACTCCGGCAGGAAGTTATGCGTGGAGCCCGTATCGAGGAGAGCTATCAGCCGCTCGCCATGGATCATCACGGGTAGGAGCATCGTCCGCTCGTCGCGGATGCCGGCTAGCGCATGGAGCGAGACGACGAGTGCTGTGGCCTGGGCAGGTGGCGGCGCTGGTTCCACGGCCGCGGCGTCGGTGAGGCCAGCGTCGGCCGTGTCCTCCTCCGCAGCGTCGATGGTCTCCAAGTAGAAGAGGCGCGGGCAGACATGGCCCGGTGTGTAGGGCGCGTCACAGTTGAAGCAAAGCCCCAGGCGACGGCGCTCGAGCTGCTCCGCCTGAGACAGACGCCAAAAAGGCCGCGTCGCGGACGGAGGCGCAGGGGCCGGCGGAGGCGGCCGGGGGTGTGGCCGACCCCCTCGTGGTGCTGGCGTCGGTGGTAAGGCCTGGGCGCGACGCTCTAATGCCCGAGCATAGTACATGGCCGTCTGTAGGTCTTGGGGTCCCTTCAGCTCGACGTCCACGCGGATGTGGTCGGGAAGGCCTCCAATGAAGAGTTCGGCCCGCTGGAGAGCCGTCACGCCCGGCGCATGACACGCCAGGGCCTGGAAGCGGTCGGCGAAATCCTGTACCGTCGAAGTGAAGGGTAGGCGGCCTAGTTCGGCCAGGCGGCTCCCGCGGACTGGCGGTCCAAAGCGAAGGAGGCACAGCTCCCGGAAACGCTCCCACGGAGGCATGCCGCCCTCGTCCTGCTCGAGGGCGTAGTACCACATCTGGGCGGCACCGCGGAGGTGGTAGGAGGCCAGCCAGGTGCGCTCGGACGCAAGCGTGCGCTGGCTACGGAAGAACTGGTCACACTGGTTGAGCCAGTTAAGCGTATCCTACGACATCGCATCCAAGTTTTAGGAGGCCCGCGACTTTGTGGAACACAACATCCACGACATGGAAGACCACACGCAAGCTAAACAAGCAAACGATTCCTCTGGCCAACAACAAAGTCATCGAGCAGGGCCTGGGTGCGGGCGAAGATGACATTGCGATTCTCGCCTGCCTGCTTCTTCTCGGTGACAGCCTTCTCCTTCTTCTCGAAGTCAATAGCCGCAGGCTTCTTGAAGTAGGTTATTCTGGGTTGAGAATGCGGGCAGAGAGGTTATGGAAAGCTAAAAAAGCTAAGGACTCCTCTGGCCCGGTGCTAGCAGGCGCGTGTGGTCAAGGCCGGATTGGAGATAACATGCACACAGGGGGCCGATGCCTCGTCCCCACGAGGCCACAACACCAAAGACGCTACCCAGCGATGGGTTCATGGAGACGTGCGCCTGCCAGCACCTAGCGATTGACGGTAGCATCTCATCCTTCCACCGTGCACTCCTCTCCGACCGGGACGTTGATGCCTCATCCCCACGAGGCCACAACACAAAAGATGCTACCCAACAAGCAAAGGTTGAAGAGTGTCCGAGAGTTGATCTACAAGAGAGGTTATGGAAAGCTAAACAAGCAAACGATTCCTCTGGCCAACAACAAAGTCATCGAGCAGGGCCTGGGTGCGGGCGAAGATGACATTGCGATTCTCGCCTGCCTGCTTCTTCTCGGTGACAGCCTTCTCCTTCTTCTCGAAGTCAATAGCCGCAGGCTTCTTGAAGTAGGTTATTCTGGGTTGAGAATGCGGGCAGAGAGGTTATGGAAAGCTAAAAAAGCAAAGGATTCCTCTGGCCCGGTGCTAGCAGGCGCGTATGGTCAAGGCCGGATTGGAGATAACATGCACACAGGGGGCCGATGCCTCGTCCCCACGAGGCCACAACACCAAAGACGCTACCCAGCGATGGGTTCATGGAGACGTGCGCCTGCCAGCACCTAGCGATTGACGGTAGCATCTCATCCTTCCACCGTGCACTCCTCCTCTCCGACCGGGACGTTGATGCCTCGTCCCCACGAGGCCACAACACCAAAGACGCTACCCAGCAAGCAAAGGTTGAAGAGTGTCCGAGAGTTGATCTACAAGAGAGGTTATGGAAAGCTAAACAACCAAACGATTCCTCTGGCCAACAACAAAGTCATCGAGCAGGGCCTGGGTGCGGGCGAAGATGACATTGCGATTCTCGCCTGCCTGCTTCTTCTCGGTTACAGCCTTCTCCTTCTTCTCGAAGTCAATAGCCACAGGCTTCTTGAAGTAGGTTATTCTGGGTTGAGAATGCGGGCAGAGAGGTTATGGAAAGCTAAAAAAGCAAAGGATTCCTCTGGCCCGGTGCTAGCAGGCGCGTGTGGTCAAGGCCGGATTGGAGATAACATGCACACAGGGGGCCGATGCCTCGTCCCCACGAGGCCACAACACCAAAGACGCTACCCAGTGATGGGTTCATGGAGACGTGCGCCTGCCAGCACCTAGCGATTGACGGTAGCATCTCATCCTTCCACCGTGCACTCCTCCTCTCCGACCGGGACATTGATGCCTCGTCCCCACGAGGCCACAACACCAAAGACGCTACCCAGCAAGCAAAGGTTGAAGAGTGTCCGAGAGTTGATCTACAAGAGAGGTTATGGAAAGCTAAACAACCAAACGATTCCTCTGGCCAACAACAAAGTCATCGAGCAGGGCCTGGGTGCGGGCGAAGATGACATTGCGATTCTCGCCTGCCTGCTTCTTCTCGGTGACAGCCTTCTCCTTCTTCTCGAAGTCAATAGCCGCAGGCTTCTTGAAGTAGGTTATTCTGGGTTGAGAATGCGGGCAGAGAGGTTATGGAAAGCTAAAAAAGCAAAGGATTCCTTTGGCCCGGTGCTAGCAGGCGCGTGTGGTCAAGGCCGGATTGGAGATTACATGCACACAGGGGGCCGATGCCTCGTCCCCACGAGGCCACTCCACCAAAGACGCTACCCAGCGATGGGTTCATGGAGACGTGCGCCTGCCAGCACCTAGCGATTGACGGTAGCATCTCATCCTTCCACCGTGCACTCCTCCTCTCCGACCGGGACGTTGATGCCTCGTCCCCACGAGGCCACAACACCAAAGACGCTACCCAGCAAGCAAAGGTTGAAGAGTGTCCGAGAGTTGATCTACAAGAGAGGTTATGGAAAGCTAAACAAGAAAATGATTCCTCTGGCCAACAACAAAGTCATCGAGCAGGGCCTGGGTGCGGGCGAAGATGACATTGCGATTCTCGCCTGCCTGCTTCTTCTCGGTGACAGCCTTCTCCTTCTTCTCAAAGTCAATAGCCGCAGGCTTCTTGAAGTAGGTTATTCTGGGTTGAGAATGCGGGCAGAGAGGTTATGGAAAGCTAAAAAAGCAAAGGATTCCTCTGGCCCGTGGACGTACAGGCAGACCGCGCCCCGCGGCGAGGGCGAGCTCGTGCGTAGGTTGCCGGCGGTGCACGCGGTGTACTGCCCAGAGTTCCTTCAGCATGTATGATTCAGCTTCATTTTTTGCACTCTCGAAGAGGAGGAGGGAGAGGAGGAGGTGGAAGACATTGTGGGCTTGGGTACTAGTGCCGCGGCCCGCCCCGTTCTCTGTCTCCCGTGTCCTTGGCATCACATCGTTGGTCCGATACATGCTGAGCCAAGGTGGCTACACCGCCAGGGATGGCGGCATGTCGTCGAAGTGGCAGAGGGCGAGGAAGCCCGCCATGATGCGCCACCCATTCGGTGCGAGCTGGGTAGGAGTGATGCCGAAGTGGGCGAGAACGTCAGAGAAGAAACCGTGCAGCGGGACGCGCATCCCGGCCTCCAGCGCGTGAACGTACAGGCAGACCGGCGGCCCGCCCCGATCTCTGTCTCCCGTGTCCGTTGGTCGTCGTGTTTCGGCTTTTTTTCTACCTCAGAAAGAGGGGTTCTTCTGTTTGAGGAGCCACGACGACACCTCTAACATCGAAGACGACGCGACTGCCGTCATCCTCCCGAGGCAAGCCGCCGCCAACACCGCCAGGGACGGTGGCACGCCGTCGGAGTGGCAGAGGGCGAGGAAGCCCACCATGATGCGCCACACGTGCACGTACAGGCAGACCGCGCCCCGCGGCGGGGGCGAGCTCGTGCGCAGGTCGCCGGCGGGGCATGCGGTGTACTGCCCATGGGGGACGTCGTATTTTTGGCACACCCCGTCGACCTCCTCGTGACAATTGGCAGCCTCCTCCACGGTGTCGAAGGTGCCGAGCCACCTCTCGGCTTCCGCCCTGGAGATCCTCGCCCCTAAGTTGCCGCTAGATTGCTGGCACACGCCGTGGAACTTGGTCCGGGCTTCGACGTGGCCGGACGGTGCGACCGAGACGACGCCGCCATCGCCAGCTGCGGGCTGGCTGAAGTTCGTTCTCGGCTTCCGCCCTGGGGAACGCCGTATTTTTGGCACACCCCGTCGACCTCCCCGTGCATGCGAAGGAACGAGACGACGGCAGTGTCGGCGGCTTGCCTCGGGAGGACGACGGCAGCTGTGTCGTCTTTGAGGTCATCAGTCGGCGGACGGCGACCTGAATGCCCCTGCGTCGTTTGGCCCGGTGCATTGCGATTCTCGCCTGCCTGCTTCTTCTCGGTGACAGCCTTCTCCTTCTTCTCGAAGTCAATAGCCGCAGGCTTCTTGAAGTAGGTTATTCTGGGTTGAGAATGCGGGCAGAGAGGTTATGGGGAGAGAGGTCATCTTCGCCCGAGTGGACCCAACCTTCCCGTGCAGGATGAAATAGTTGGGTGGTGTGAAATAGTTTGTGGGCAGGATGAAATAGTTGTGTGGTCTGAAATATTTGTTTGTCAGGATGAAATAGTTGTGTGGTGTGAAATAGTTTGTGGGCAGGATGAAATAGTTGTGTGGTCTGTGTGGACTACTACCAGATGTATAATTAATTCTGAGATGAGACTTTTGCATTGACCTCACCTAAACCCTAAATCCTAAACACTAAAGTAGGTGAGTAGGTGATAAGACATTAAATTCTTTACTACCCTCCGGTTCTGGTTTATCAGTCTTCATCGTATTTTGGGTTAAAGTTTAACCATATATTTTGCTAGTCAAATATGTAGTCAAACTTTGACCCAAAATACGATAGAGGCTAATAATCGCAGCAAATCCTCGACCCCTCGACCCCTCGCCGACCCTCGACCCCTCGACACCTCGACCCTTAGACCCTCGACTCCTTTTCCCCTTGATCCTCGACCCCTCGACCACTCGACGACCCTCGACCATCGGCGACCCTCTTTTTCTACCGCTTTTTCACAGATGTTACTTTCTACATGGAACATGTTGCTTTTGTGGACCACAATGAAAAGTAACATACGGCCTGTAGAAAGTAACACACGTACAAAAGCAACATATCGCACTAAGAAAGTAACAAAAGTTACTTGCTCGAAGCAGGATGATGCTTTTGTGGAACGCCCTCTCGGATCTCCGAGGAGAAGCTCGCCGATCTACCTGACTTCTTCCCCTTCCTCACGTCCGCCACTCTCGCCGCCATGACCTCCTCATCCGTAGAGAGAATGACACGTGGTTTGCGGCCTGCTTCGTTGTGCTCTGTCACTCCGCCGGCGTGCCGCCGTCGGTCGCCGTGTTTCGGCATTTGTTCTCCCTCAGGAAGAGGGGCTGGTACTTCTTTGGGTGCAGGGGTCTTGAGAGTCTGTATCAAGCCGATAGTCACCACTTGTGCAACAATTTTTTCAGGGTTTGGAGATCCTCAAGGCGTCTCTCCAGTCCAAGACCAACCTCACCGATGTTTTCCTGGGAAAGAAGGGGCAGTTCTGCCGGTGCCATATGGAGATAGGAAAGTTTCCTTGGAAAGAAGGGGCGGTTCTGCCGGTGCCATATGGAGAGCCCTGGAGCGGAGAGGGTATTTGGCTGAGTCCAGCTGTTGTTTAAATACGCGGCTCACTCAGACTCAAGCACCCAAGCCCATTTCTCCTCAACAACACACAAGTCACAGAGTCAGGCAAGAGCTCCAGAATGGCGACTGCGCCGACCACCGCGCTGAGCATGAAGCTCCTCGTTGACACTAGGGCATGGCACGTGCTGTTCGCGGAGGCGAGTAAGGACGTGGTCGACCTCCTCTCCCTGCCCATCGGCACCTTCGTCAAAATCCTCGAGGAGAACTCCTCCATAGTCGGCTGCGTTGGCTGCCTCTACGATAGCTCAGAGAACCTCAAAGGAACCTATCTCTAAACCCATTCTGGAGCTCTTGCCTGACTCTGTGACTTGTGTGTTGTTGAGGAGAAATGGGCTTGGGTGCTTGAGTCTGAGCGAGCCGCGTATTTAAACAACAGCTGGACTCAGCCAAATACCCTCTCCGCTCCAGGGCTCTCCATATGGCACCGGCAGAACCGCCCCTTCTTTCCAAGGAAACTTTCCTATCTCCATATGGCACCGGCAGAACTGCCCCTTCTTTCCCAGGAAAACATCGGTGAGGTTGGTCTTGGACTGGAGAGACGCCTTGAGGATCTCCAAACCCTGAAAAAATTGTTGCACAAGTGGTGACTATCGGCTTGATACAGACTCTCAAGACAAACCAACAATGAAAAGGAAAAACAGACATACCTAGCCAGCAGATTTTCCCTTCATTCCCACAGCATGATCAAGAACTTTGATATTAGATCTCGACCGTCGGACATTGTGTTCGATAGGATGATGCTGTGGGCGAGAGTGGTCAACCTCCCCTTCAATCTACATCGGCCACCGTGGGTGGATCGCATTGCCAAGAAGGTGGGAGAGGTGATCAAGGTGGACACTGATGTTTGGGGCAATGTCGTGGGCACTGACCTGCGGGTCCGAGTTTGGGTGGAGGTGGATGAACCCCTCCTCCGATGGGTGAAGGTAGACAACGCCAAGGAGAAGATGGTGGAGTGGTATGATATCCAATATGAAAATTTGCCGTACTTCTGTTTCTCTTGTGGGTTAATTGGACATGCTTTTCTGGTTTGCCCAAACCAGGGAGAGCGAGATGAGCTCGGGAGGTTGCCGTACCGTGAGTCTCTGCGACTGTTGCCAGATAAAAAGAAGAAATTTGTGGGTGCAGCCCCGGGTAATGGACAGCAAGGAAGTTGGAAGGCGGGGGATGGAGGTGCTCCCAGGAACCCGTTTGCTGGTGTGTCAGATAATTTCCGTATGCCGCGAGAGGGCTTTGGCAGGGGGCAGCAGCAATTTCAGTTCAATGCTCAATCGCCATCAGGTGGTAGGGGGAGAGGCCGTGGCCAACTGCCGGTGTACCGCAAACTCAATGTTGAGGGATCAATTTCTGTGGGAGGCGGGGAGGACGTGAGTGGGAAGCGTGCGACAGATGGGTCGCCCATCAAAACTGTGGATGAGACGAGGGACCCGAAGAAGTGCAGAAATACAGAGGAGGGTGACATCCTGGAGATGGACAGTGTTCATTCCGTAGAGGCGGAGGCTGCGGTGCAGCCCTGCCTAGAGCAATGAGTTGCCTAATCTGGAACGGTCGAGGGCTTGGGAACCAGGAGACCGTTCTTGAGCTTCACAATGTTGTGAGGCTGGAAGTGCCCACTTTGGTTTTCGTTAGTGAAACCAAGATAGATGCTGACCGTGCGAGGAGCCTTAAAACCAGGTTGGGTTTTGAAGGATGCATTCCTGTTGGGAGTGATGGACTGAGTGGAGGCTTAGTTCTGTTTTGGTCCAAGGAGGTGGAAGTCACATTGGCCACAGTCTCGGACCAGCATATTGACGTCAAGGTCAAAAATATCGAGGGAGATCAGAAGGAGTGGAGATTCACAGGCTTTTATGCAAAATCTAGGCGATCGGAGAGGGGGGCGAGCTGGACACTGCTGCAGTGGTTACGTGGACAGAGCGACCTGCCCTGGATGTGTGTGTGGGGGGGGGGGATTTTAACGGAATCCTCAACAATTCTCAATATTTTGGTGCTAGGGAGAGAGCAGAATGGGAGATGGCAGGGTTTAGGGAGGTTGTCGATGACTGCAGCTTCCAAGACCTAGGCTTTGTTGGCATCCCCTATACATGGGATAATTGTCAAGAGGGGAATAAGAATGTCAAAGTTAGACTGGATAGAGTTCTGGCAGATCCGCAGTTGGTGAATTTATATCCGAGCACTATAGTGAAACATCGCCCGACACCAAAATCGGATCATTGCATGCTGGTTGCAAAACTGAGGCGCCCTCGTGATGAGAATCTCTCACCGCATCCGAGAGGGTTCATTTATGAAGATGCATGGAGGACAGAGGAGAGTTATGACGCAGCTGTCCTTGAGGGGTGGCGCGCGGGTTCTGGCCAGGAGGGTCTTGTTGGCCTAAACAATGCACTGCAGCATATGCAGGTGCACCTTTCAAACTGGAGTTTGAAAAAGTTTGGTGATGTTCGACGTCATCTGAAGAAAGCTAGGGCGGCCTAAACGTGCGAGTGCAATGCATCGGGGCACGTCGCAGCGGGAGAAGGAGCTTGCTCGCCAGATTGCCGAGCTGCTGAGGAGGGAGGAGGAGATGGCGAGACAACGCTCTCGCGTGGACTGGTTAAAAGCGGGGGATCGCAACACGTCGTTTTTCCACGCCAGGGCATCAGCGCGAAGAAGAAGGAATCGCGTCAACTCGCTTAAGCGGGCTGATGGTGTGGTGTGCGAGACTAAGGAGGAGATAAAGGAGGAGGTGAACGGCTTTTATGAAAGCCTTTATACTGCCCAAGATGTGCTCGATATCGGAGCTGTGTTAACACATGTGCAGCCTAAGATCGATGATGCTATGAACGGGCGGCTTTGCCGTCCGTTCAGTGATGAGGAGGTTGAGAAGGCTCTGTTCAGTATGGGACCGAGCAAAGCGCCAGGATGCGATGGTTTTAATGCGGGGTTCTATCAAAAACATTGGCAATTGATCAAGCAGGATGTGACGGTGGCGGTACTAAAATTTTTAAATGGTGATCATATGCCGGAGATGATTAATAGTACGGTAATCGTTTTAATTCCGAAGGTTAAAAATCCATAGGATATTTCTCAGTATAGGCCAATCTCTTTATGTAATGTCATATATAAGATTTGTTCCAAAGTGTTGGCTAACCGTTTACGAGAAGTCCTTGATGAGGTGATCTCGGAAGAGCAATCAACTTTTGTTCCCGAAAGATTGATAACAGACAATGTTCTGATGGCTTATGAGTGTGTACACTCGATGAAGCGGAAGAAGGGGAAGCAAGGCTGGTGTGCGGTGAAATTAGACATGATGAAGGCCTACGATAGAGTGTAGTGGGCATATTTGCAAGGCATAATGCAGAAACTGGGTTTCGATGAGCAATGGGTCTCGTTGGTCATGCGTTACTACGGTGAAGTTTCAGGTTAAGGTGAACGGGGAGCTCCTTCCAATGTTCACCCCCTCGAGAGGGATCCGTCAGGGTGATCCAATATCGCCATAATTGTTCTTGTTATGTGGAGAAGGTTTCTCATCTCTAATAAGGAGTTATGATGGAGGATGGGTCGACAGAGGCATCCGTGTCAGCTACAGGGCACCTTGGGTTTCCCACTTGTTATTCACTGATGACTGCTTAGTGGTTCTGAAAGCGGATGTCCGGAGTGCGACGAGATTGAATGCAGTATTGGAGGCTTATAGTCTGGGCTCAGGTCAATGTGTTAACAAAGCAAAGAGCTCGATTTTCTTCAGTCCCAATAGCCAACAAACAGTGAGGGCAGCTGTTAGGAATGCCCTTCAGATGGATAGAGAGGCTCTATCAGAAAAGTACCTTGGTCTTCCCACTGCTTCTGGGAGGATTACAGAGGAGGTTTTTGTTCACATCCTGGAAAGATTGAGAGGAAAATGCCATGGATGGTGTGAAAAATTAATGTCTAGTGCAGCAAAAGAAGTACTCCTCAAAGCTATCATCCAAGCCTTACCAACCTATGCTATGAGCTGTTTCAAGCTCACAAAAGGTTTATGCAGAAAAGTTATGGCAGTAATGTCTACATTCTGGTGGGCTAAGAAGATGGATAAAAGAGGTATTCATTGGCAGTCTTGGGAAAAGATGTCAATTCCAAAAAGCCATGGAGGCATGGGCTTTCGAGACTTAGAGCTGTTCAATGATACGATGCTAGCTAAACAAGCATGGCGTCTGTTGGATAACCCAAGTAGTCTGTGTGCGAGGGTACTAAAGGGTAGGTACTACCCTGATGGATCGATCCTGAATGCAGGATGTCCACAAAGCGCCTCGCCGATCTGGCGAGCGATCATCCGAGGGAGGGATGTCATGAAACAGGGACTCGCTCGGCGTGTCAGCAACGACATTACGACTGAAATTTGGCACGACAATTGGATTTCGGGGACAAGGCTGCTGAAGCCCATGGGGCAACTGGTCGAAACCCCGGTACAGACGGTCGCGGACCTGCTTGAGGAGGGGTCGGGAGAATGGGATGTGCAGAAAGTCCGGGAGATATTCACAGCCCCGGATGCAGATGCAATTCTCAAGATGCCACATCCAAGAAACGGTAAGGAGGATTTCTAGGCTTGGGAGCACGAACGCTCAGGGGTTTTCTCGGTCAGGTCAGGATATCGTATGCTGCTTGATAGTAAGGGGCTGCTGTACGAGACGGCGTCCTCGTCTTCGAACACTGATCGTTGGAAAGCATTGTGGAAGCTCAAGGTGATGCCAAAAATTCGCATTTTCTGGTGGAGAGTGTTGAAAGGGTTTTTACCGACCCATGCCGAGCTCAATAGGCGTCACATGAAGGAGATAAGCATTTGTCCGCTATGCGGGCACAGGGAGGAGACGTTGTACCATAGCCTGGTGCAGTGTGAGCATGCAGTTGCGTTCTGGGATGCTGCAGAAGTTCACTTCGGTTTGAAGCTGCCAAAATTACATCCGGTGTCGTGGTCTGTGGATATCCTTGATCCTGGGCTTGTCAACCGGAAGGATGCAGCAGTTCTGGTCTCAGTAATGTGGGCTATTTGGACGAGCAGAAACAAGTATTCGCACGGGGAGATTGCTTACCAACCTAGGCGGGCAATGGAACTAGTGGATGAGTTAGTCCGAGCTCTCGATATTCCCAAGCAGGATATGCCAGTTGCGCGTGAGAGACAGAAGTGGAAGCCTCCCGAGGAGGGCTGGGTGAAAGTGAATTCAGACGGAGCTGTTGATAGCAACCGTGAGGTGGCTGGGGCAGGCATGGTGGTGCGTGATCATATGGGTAGCCTACTGGCTGGGAGTTGCAAGCAGTATGGCATGATTCAGGACCCGATGATCATCGAGTTGCTAGCATGTAGAGATGCGGTTTTATTGGCCAAGTATCATGGTTTCAGTCATGTTGTTCTAGAAACAGACTGTCAGGTGGTGGTCTCAATGTGGAACACGGAAGCTTCAAACAAGTCAGTTGGTGGCCATGTTTTCGAGGAAATAAAGGAGATAGTAGGGTATTTCCAGGGTTTCAAACTTCTCTTTGCTAGGAGGGAGGCGAATTCAGTTGCTCATTTATGTGCTAGAGAAGCCCTTAGCTTAAATATTGTAGCTCTAAATTTTGATGTAACCCCTGGTTTTCTGACTGAGGCTGTTCAGTCAGAAATTGTTTCACCTGTTTAATAAAGTTTGAAGGTGAGCGTCAAAAAAAAAACTTGACGCCGAGGCCGATGTGGCCGTTGCTGTCGCCGAAGGCAAGCGGTCGACGGCTTCACGAATGCGGCCCAAAAATCCAGGCGCAGATGGCCTACTCGCCCACGCGGTGCGACAGGTTCTGAGCGGTGCCGCCTGCGGTCGCCCACTCGCCCACGCGTTCGCCCTCACTGACGGAGTGACGGAGCCGCAGCTCTTCTCTTTTCTCTGCCGCATACAGCTTGAGTGCCTTCATATATTGTGCACGTTCAACGTTCAAGCCCTATCTTGTTCTTGGTGACACAGCGTCAAACGTCAGCAATAGAAGTTGTTCCCAGCAGATTCAGCCTAGCTAGCTACCGTCCAAATATATATCCACTAAGCGTTTTAGTCCTTTAACTTTTAAAGGATCGGCTAGAGATGGTCTTATGACTTGTTTATTTCAGTTCTTCACAATATGATACTCTATATGTGCAACTATTTGCCGTGCAATTCAATTTCATCAATAACAGTTTCAACAATACCACTATGAATTACGATATTTGGTTGCTGTTAAGGATATTGCAGTTAACATGCCTTTTCGGTTTTTAACAATAACTAGTGTACTTTAGACCTGCACAATACCAGTTTGAATGACTATTTGCTTGTTTTTAAATGTTATGCCTGATGCAGTTAACATACCTTTCCACTTCTTGTTTTCCTTAACTAGCGTGCTTAAGCCTGCACACTGAAGCTATCATTTGTAGATTATGTTGTCTACCATGGATATATTTGGTTGATGTTTAGCATGTTGTGCTTAACATGCCTTTATATGTACTCATGCAGGACAATATTGAGAACAGTGTTGTTTTCCATCGAGGTTAGTTTCATCACATTGCTTATATGTACTCACTGTTCAGGATATCGGTAGCTGGTACCATATAGTCTAGGGCTGATAAGGGATTAATCGTCGAATCGGACATTTCACCGAATATATCTGTAACTCATTTATCAGTAGGTTAACTAGGTCCATATTTAATATATCTGAGGCTACATAGCAACATACATTGTACTGAATGACTAAATATGCAATCCCAGGCTACATAGCAACAAGGAAGAGTGTTACCTTAATGTTCTGACAATGTCTAGATATACATGTAATAAAATCTTATATAATGGGATGGAGGGAGTGTTGTACTACATCATTTTTCAATTATTGTTTAGCTTCTAATATTAACTTGGTGCTTTTAGGTACATATATCATTGCCAAAGTTCCACACTTCGACCCTTTCTGGGGCAATGAGATATTCATGAACCAGCATCAAGTGAGGAAACTGATAAAGATTGTTATTAAAATGGGTCCAAAGACGTCGATCGAACTATTTTTTTACACTTTATGCAAGACAACAGTGAACTGCAGGATGGTAAGTAAGAACCCTATAGCCTTCTTTTTACTGCCCGTAATGAGTTGTGTTAGATGACAATGTCTGAATCTTTTTTCTTTTGCAGTGGATCCTGAAGCAGTTTACTCAAGATTACCTCTCAAACTACATGATTGGCGTCCGATCATCACAAGGGGTTGAACTAGAGTCATGCATGCCTTCTGCATCCAGGAGAGCACAATAGGGCCATTCCGCTTCACCTTGTTCAGCAACCTGAATGTCTGTCGCCTCTTTCTTTACCATCTGTAATACTACAACTATAGAACCCTGGTTCATCATTCTTTATTTGATGCTTATGTAATTCTTAAACATATGTACCTGTGAATCGAATAATGCATTGGTTGTTTAAACCTAATGGATATGAATAAAGCTAAAGCCTACTTTCAAGTTTAAATTTGGTACAATTTTAAATAGCAACAATTAAATTAGGGCGAAATTACGGTGTGCAGGTCACTACGGCGCACACGGTTAATAAAGCACAGCGTGTGCGATATACATCATAATCTGACACGGTTCATGGAGAGGAAACATGTGTAATAATGCACAGAGTTGCAGTTTGCAAACCGTGTGTGATGTCAGACACTATCGCATACGGTGCGGGAAAACTAAATGTGTGTAATTGTCTACCTATTGTACACGGTTTATAATCATGAACTGTTTGTGATGTGCCAGGCATCGAAAAACTCCCGTGCCTGGAATCTGCCTGGAAAACTCACGTGCCTGGAATCTGCTTGGTTTTAGGTAAAACCACAAAACTCCGACTGCGATAGCAATGCGAGCAAAAACAAGTAGCAAGGATGAAGCGTTTGGGATATTCGAGATATCGAAAACGCTTATATAGGGAAAATTGTATGCATCAAGGCTCCCTATCCCTGACGGTTTCTGGGTCGTGTGGGAAGGACCCCCTATCGCTGTCAGTCACTAGGCGACGGTTCCAAATGCCGCCGCGGAAAGGGGTTAAAAACCGTTTATATAGCACCGACGCGTACCTTTTTTGATTTGTTCAGCTGGTTTAGGTGTTCTAATATAACTTTTATTGACCACAGTTGAAACTTTAGCATGTTCCTTTATCCTAACAGGGAAAGGTGGTTTTTAAATATAGGCAGTAGGAACAACTGGATCAACATTATAAATAATAGTTTCATCTTTAGCTATTACTGGTTCTTTAATTTCTTCTTTAAAAGGTGGGTGATATTTAAACCACTTCTCTTTAGGGAGATCAACATGAGTAACAAAAGATTCACAAAAGAAGGCTACTATCTCAGAGTCAAGTCCATATTTAGTGCTAAACTTTTGAAAAGCATCGGTATTCATAAAAGATTTAACACAATCAAACTTAAGCTTAATACCTAACTCTTTACCTTCGTCGAGTTCCCAATCTTCAGAGCTGCGTTTAATTCTTTCTAAAAGATCCCACCGGAATTCAATAGTCTTCTTCATAAAGGAATCAGCACAAGAAGTATCGAGCATGGATCAATCATTATGAGAAAGCCGAGCATAAAAATTCTAAATAATAATTTCTCTTGAGAGCTCATGATTGGGGCATGAATATAACATTGACTTAAGCCTCCCCCAAGCTAGAGTGATACTTTCTCCTTCACGAGGCCAAAAATTATATATATAATTCCGATCACGATGAACTAGAGGCATAGGATAATTTTTTTGGTGAAACTCCAATTTTAATGGATTCCAATTCCAAGATACAATATCATCGCATAGCCTATACCATGGCAATGCTTTTCCCTTCAAAGATAAAGGAAAAACCTTCTTCTTAGCTTCATCTCCGGGTAAACCTGCAAGCTTAAACAATCCACAAATTTCATCCACATATATCAACTGCATATCAGGATGTTCAGTTCCATCTCCTGCATAATGATTAGCTAGCAGTTGTTCTATCATACCCGAAGAAATTTCATATACTACAAGGATCTGGGTCTATTGCAACAAAAGCATTCCTTGCAATAAGTGCCCAATTGTCGCAATAGGTACCTATTGCCACGACGTGGTGTTCTTTGGCAACTGTTGCGACAGGACACATGGTAATAGGTTATTGCCACAAAAATTAAACGTGGCAAGAAAACATGCTATTGCAACAACCATGTGACAAGTTGCCACATTTTTCCTCGTGGCATCACGCAAATGATGCCACAATTTGGTTTGCGGCAATAGCTTAATGCAACAGGTAGCAAACCGTGGCGATTTGGCTATTTGTGGCTATAGGCATTTGTGGCAATAACCTATGGCAACGACTCTCCAGACATGGTAATACTAAAATTGCAACCTACTGATTTTGGTGGTAATAAATAGTTGTCACAACGGACAGAATGTTCGTGGCGAGAGGCTGTTGCGACAATATGAACTTTTTGTGGCAAAAGGACTATCTCAACAAAACTGAATTCGGTGGCGACAAGTAGTTATCTCACCACACCGACTGTTTTGTGGTGACAAGTTATTGCGACAATATGAAGTATTCTGTCACAATAGCCTAGCGCAACAAAACAGGTAAGCATGGCGACTAAGATTTGACGCAACCCTACAATTTTTCGTGGTGCCAACATGTTGCAACCAAAAGTTGGTTGTGGTAATAGCCTACTACAACTGTAAAAAAATATACTGGCATTCAATTACATGCTTCAAATAATGCATATATGATGTAGATTCATAAAATATCAAAGTTTGCATAGCCAATATCCATCAAATGAAACTGAAATATAATTTAGCACGCATTCAACATATTGAATTTGCCATCATAATCAAGAGCAAAGACTAAATTGTCTGTGGTCTAGAGTCCATTCCAGTTAAATCTTTGTATCCTGCTATGAAGAGAGAAAAATTATTTAGCTTAGAAAATACTTAGTCAGGAAAATAAAGAAGCAATAGAAGATATAACCACTGTCATGACAATTGTATAATTACTATATTCGTGCATGCATGGGTACCTTCACGCCCAATTGTTATGACCACAGCAGCTAGCAAGCAAATGCCTGTGCCTGATGTACTACTCCATCAACAATTAGGTGAAATGCAAAAAGAATTGAATAATTTCACAAAAGATTTTGTAGTTCAAACACAAGAATAATTACCTAAATTAATCGAACAACTAAACTTCTCCGAAACAACTACATGCTTGCGCAAGTTCACAATTTCTAATGGTGAGAAAACGGTTCTATTTCTGGCTTCCCTATTGTATGTGCTTCAACAACAAAAAAGTACAGTAGTGCAAGCAAGTAAACAATTATGAAGGCCATTTACGTATCAAATAAAGGTCAACATGAAGACAAACCAAGCTTGTGACTTACCATTGCTCGAAACATTCAAGAATTCATTGTTGCGGCTTGTATGAGTGTATTTGGAGCAATTACATTGTGCCTTGTACCTATAGTCCCAGTAGTACTAGCGGTCTGTAAAAGAGTAATTTGCAAGTTTGGATTACTATTTTCGTTGCTAGTCCTTTTCTCAGGCGTCTGCAAATAGAAGTGCACTTTTAGCAATCCAAGTAAGCAAAAAAATCTTACAAGTTCGCAAGCATATGACTATAATCACCTGATGTGTTTGCATCTGTTGGTTCCCGTCTATTGGGACAACTGCGCAAACTTTTCCATCATGTTTTTCTCAAATTCCAGTATCGATCTTCGCTCCTCTTCCAACAATGTTTCCCTTTCAGCACGCTCTTCTTTTAACCTCTCCTCAAGGTTTTCTCTCTCAGCACACTTCAAGTTAATCCTCTCTTGTGTGCTTTCACATTCAGCTTGTTACTGATCTTGTAACTTGGTGATCTGATGGCTGAGCTCAGAGTTTACCTTTTGGGTCTATGCTTTAGCACGAGCTTGCTCTTCAAACTGGGACTTAATCCTTTCTGAACCACTTGGTGATTTGGCCATGTATCCATACCCACGAGGCTGAGAAGACTTGCATTGTAGAGTGTCTTTATATGCAGTCTGCAAAATATTGTTTCTATGTTCACTTGAAATTAGACCTTGAGTTTCATTTTCTTTGTTTTGAACCTCTAGACATGCTTTGTCCTAAATATGAAAATTACACTCCCATCGGATGAAGAAGCATCCAAGATGCACAACACTAAAGAACTAGAGAATAACCAAAGTTAGTGTGCACCATTCAGATAAGTGATTAAGAGTTAAGGATGTTGTGTACCTTGCAGAAATGAGTAATGTGCATCATCTCTTTCCTCTGAAGCCTGCACATTACCTGACGCATCCCTAGCTGCATGTTAAGCCAAAATATTAATTACCTTCGCTGCTATGGCATAAATTTAAGTGAACATAAATATTATTACCAAGTTGTCGATGTATTGTACTCGGTCTCCTACCAGCAGGATCTTGCGTTCAAATTCACCATTGTGCCCTTCTGTAATTTGAGTCAATTTCAGAAGAAACGCGATACTTAAAGCAGGCATAAAAAAGTAACTGGAAAAATATCTATTCAAGTCTATACTGAAGCTGTTGTAAGCAAAAATAGGCTAGGCTTCAAAGATTAGATGAAATCAAATTGTGTTATAGCGTGCAGAACAGAAGCATGCAAAACAGAAGTCTTTTAGCATAGCATATGTCTGCAATTGATTTAGAAATTAAAAGCTAGGCTTCAAAGATCAAAGCAGAGGCATACACATGACACACCAATTAGAGCCCATCCTAACAAGGCTACTCCAATACACATGCAGTAATCTAGCTTGAATGTGGTAAGCAAACTACCAAGGTTAAATAAGCTGAATGTGGCAGTATGCTTCAGTATAGGCACATACGCTTTTAAGAAGTCTGGACAGTGGTTCTGGCATTAACTTGGTAATATTTTACATGGTCAAAAGGAAAGTTGGGACTATTTGCACAAAACCTGGGACACCCCAAAATACAAAATACAAATATACAAAGATACATCTCTCTAAATCCAAACAGAAGCTACACATGTACAGCTAAACGAATGCAATTTCAGATTGGAACTTTGGAGGGGATTGGTGAACTCTTGGATTGTTGAACTCTCCATCGGCGCTCCCGCACAAAGCGCCGGGCTGCCGTGGTCGTTACTGCTCCTGGGCTGCCGCCTATAGTGGGCTAAAGTCTAGCATATGCTCTAACATTGAAATAGATATGCAGTACTTGGCTGCTGCTAGTTTATCTGGACTGAACCTGAGTTGAGTAATCTCACGCTGCGTACTCTCTGAACTCAAGCATGTGCGCAGTATTTTTTGTCATATATCTATATAAACGAATTTTTTGCTGAAAATTTTGGGTGTACATCTGTACACCCATGACCTATGCTGGATCTGCCCCGTTGTTGTAGTGGGATGGCGAGGCGGGCTATTGCATCCCGGCGGCCATGCCGGAGGCGAGAGTGAATAGAATAGATATGCCTCACAGCAGGATACACTTGATTACATACACATGTGTTGCATAGCGGCCGGCGGCGTGGTAGTTCTACGATGGAAAGGGGGCGCTGCCATGGCCATGCCGTCCACCGCCTCCTCCTGTCCCTCCTCCTCGTCTCCCCATGGATGCCCCCACCCCCACCGCCTCTACCTCCGCCTCATCCTGACCGCCGCCGCCACCACCAATTTGTCCAGCCCCGCGCCCATCCGCCTCGTCTCCCACCCCGCCCCTTCCCAACGGAACACCCTCCCGATCTCGTCCTCGCCCTCCTCCGAGAGCACGCCCGATGTCGCCGGCCAGGACACCTACGAAGGGAAAGTTCTCACGGCCGCGGGAGGGAGATTTGGGAGAAAGGAATAACCTGAGACAGTGTACGTTCGACGGACTCCGGTGTGGTCTGCAGTGTCGACGGCTCGACGCCGTCATGACGCCGTGAGGATGGAGGAACAAGAACGAGAGAGCTCAGATCCAATCTCGACAATTTGGCGAAGAGAAATAATCGGGACTATTTGTGAGGGGTGTTTAACGGGGAGGTTAAGAGTTTGTGGCGCCACACACGACCAAATTATTTGGTGGGAAATAAAAAAAATGGAGGGAGATTGAAGGCTTTAGCGGGAAGGTAAAAAATTACTTCCCTAAAGCAGAGTACAAGCTTAATTATTTGCTTGGAAGGTAACTTTTTTTAAGGGAACGTTTATAGAATAATAAAACAAATTGGAAATATATATTTCAAATCAATATGGAATATATCTGCTGCTGAAAATAATATTACAAAAATTTGTTCATAAAACGTTATTTCACTGACTGGCCGAGATAGATGTCCGCATCATTGCCAATCGTACATGACGGTTGTGATGGCGGGGAGAGTACGTAATCGACACAAGAACAACAGCCGAACCGACGAGGATAATGTAGGTGGTGTGCGCTACACTCATTGACAGAAACCTCATGTCACCCTTGCTTTTAAAACTACTAGGTCATACTTTTGCCTTGAAACATAAGTAGATATGGTGTGATGAGACGGTCAATCTATGTCGGTCCCGATCTCACGGTTTGATCTTGAGATGGGGGGATAAGACAGGAGATGGCGAAGAGCACGAAGGATACGGTAGAAAACACGCACACACGTGTGCAATAAACCCGCAACAGAGCAATCATTTTCAACCGCTTTCTTCCTACCGGCCAGTCCGCCGATCCAATAGAATCGAATCCAAAGAAGTCCCGACCACTCATGGAAATATCTACACGAAGAACATATATAGATCATCTCCATCGGAGGTCTTGTGGTTTCCACACATATGGGGAATAGAGACATAGCTCATCTATTTCATCATCATCTCTGTCCCAAATCAACAAGTAGTTTATACATACATATATAGGGGATCAAGCATGTTAATCGTACAACCAAAATCCAATGCCACCACATATATTCGGCATTTTCCAACTAGCAAACCCTATATAACCATAATCGGCGCTCCCGGGCTACCAACTCATCGGGGCTTCTAGTGCGAGGACAATGTCGATCCAATTTAATACAACCCAACGAAGACCCGACGACCACGCCGATGTAGAACCTTGCAAAGGAAAGATTGGTGCTGTGCATAATGAAGTCGCCTGGGAGAAAGAATAGCTATCAGGGCATACTAGAACCTCGCATGGAAATACCAACACCGAGAACATATATAGATCATCTCCATTCGAGGTCTTGTGGTTTCCACACATATGGGGAACAGAACTATCGCATCATCATCTCTGTCCAGATCAACAAGTAGTTTATACATACATATATCGGGGATCATCATGTTAATCATACAACCAAAATCAAATGCCACCACATATATTCGGCATTTTTCAACTAGCAAACCCTAGCTAACCGATCTAGCTATCCAACCGTAACGGGCGCTCCCGGGCTACCAACTCACCGGTGCTTCTAGTGCAAGAACGACACCGATCCAATATAATCCAATCCAAGGAAGACCCGATGGCCTGGACTCGGATGGAGATCCATTTTTAGAGAAGGGGCCATATACGTCTAGGTTGTCTACATATATAAACCATGTTTGAATCGAATTTGTGCACTCATCAAAAGGTCCTGATAGAGAATACACTTTGACCCTTGTTATCCTTGTGTGTAGTTTCAAGATTTGAACTCAGAAATTCTTATCTACCAAATTTGAATAAGCAAGTGTTTCGTAACGTCTGAATTTCACTTTTAGTTGTGGAAACAGTTTGGAAAACGGTAGTTGTGGAAACAGTTTGGAAAATGGTCAAAACTGTCGCAAATCCTATTAGAATTATAAAAATGTTCATAGTATATTCTTAATTTTTTCAACGTATATTAGAAAATGTTCATTGTGTATTAAAAGTTTGTTCATCGTATATTAAGAAATTGTTCACCTTGCATTATAAAAACGTTCATCGTGTATTACAAAAATGTTAATCATACATTATTAAATTGTTCAACGTACATTAGAAAATGTTCATTGTGTATTTAAATTTTGTTCATCATATATTAAGAAATTGTTCATCTTGCATTATAAAATGTTCATCGTGTATTACAAAAAATGTTCATCGTATATTATTAAATGGTTCAACATATATTATAAAATGTTCATTGTATATTTAAATTATGTTCATCGTATATTAAGAAATTTTTCAACAAATTTAAGAAAAAGTTCATCGACTCGAATAAAAAGTTAATGTATTTGAAAACAATTCATCGAACCAGGAAGAAGAAAAAAAATAAAAAACAGAAAACGAAAAAGGAAAAAGGAAAAGGAAAAACGAGAAAGAAGAAAAAAAGGAAAGAAAGAAGGGAAAATTTCATTGTCACCAGATCACGCGGTGTGGCACGTTTTTTTTTTTCGCTGGTTGGGATACGCCCAGTGAATACGCCTGTGGATCACGGGCGGAATGGGAAGCGGATAAATACCAGAATTTAGTAACAAATCAATCATAATCTCTTCCGTTGCCGAAAATAGTGGTCTCAATTAAAAAACAGAAACATAGGCGGACTACCAGGAAGTTCAGTAGTTCTTCTTTTTTTTGAGGGGTAGGAAGTTCAGTAGTTGCCGCAATAACAAACGACGTAGCAGGAAAGAACCTATGGGCTTCCAACGCTCTCACGTAGCAACCAAAAAACAGGCTAACCCACCACGTAACAAATCAAGTAGGAGGAGATAGGCATCGAGCGAGATCGTGCGACCAAAAAAAAAAGTGGGTGACGTGGCTTCACCACAGATCAGGAAAATCATATAGTGGGTGGCTTCTATTTAAAGTATTTTCTTTTGAGGGAGGCTTCTATTTATAAAGTAGATACATGGCCGCCTGGAGCGCCAAAGAATCGCCCAGGCAATCCCTATCGGCTGGCCCGCTCACTGCGGCGAGCTGCCGGGGCTTCGCACAGGGCGACCGAGCGACGCCTTTTGGGCCGGCCCACTTATGTAGATAGCTTACGAATTGCCCCATTCCCGTTTTCAGAACATTCTAAAAGGTTCCCTGAACCGGGTTTTATTTCTTTTATCCGTTTTCGCATATTTTTTCGCTTTTCTGTTTCTTTTTTCTGTTTTTTATTTATTTTTCATTTTTTGTTTAGTTTATTTTTCTTTTTGAGAAAAAGTTCGTAGTTGTACAAAAAAATTAGGATTTTTCAGAAAATCAAAAAAATGATCAGATTTTTTTGAAAAATTCATGTTTTCACAATTGTTTCCTAATTTACAAAATTGTATGAAAGTTTCAAAAAAAATTTCATGTGTTTCAAAATTTGTTCAAAATTTCAAATATGTTCATGTTTTCGTATTTTTGTTCATAAATTCTTCTAGAATTTTGAAAAATGTTTGTATTTCTTAAAAACTGTTCAGAATATTTATAAATTGTCCCTATTTTCAAATGATGTTCAGTTTCAAAAAATAGAGGAGGACTTTTTCAAATTTCCTGAACTTTGTAAAATCGATGAATTATGTTTTCATATTTGATGATGTTTTTCCAAAGTTGATGAAGTTTTTCCCTAATTCTATTAACTCTTCTTGAGAATCGATGAACCTTTTTTCAAATTCGATTAACTTTTTTATTTTTATGAAACTTTATTCATATTTGATGAACTTCTTTGAAAATCAATGAACTTTTTTTAAATTTGACGAACATTTTTTTCAAATTCGATCAACCTTTTCCAAATTTGATGAACTTTTTTTGAAGTCAATGGTTTTTTTTTTAAAATTGGATAATCTTTTTTAAAAATCGATGAAGTCGCATGGCACAATGTAAAATCGTCGCTAATTTTACAATATTAAGCACAAAAACATTTCGAACGGATCTATTCTATGCAAACAAGAAGTTTGATTCAAGGGAGACCCTTACATTCTACGCCTCCAAGCTCAACAGGGTTTCTATGTGAGAGATGTGAAGAACCCTGATTGGGCAGCTATTATTAAAATGAATCCACACAATTTTTTTGCTCCTTCTGCTACACACGATGTAGGCCTTTATGAAGTTGATGAAGCCAATGAAGGTGAGGCAGACGTAACGGATGTCTTTGATGCAAAAATTACAGTGACAAACATACATGCAGAGATGATGTTGAAGGATCTTGTGTTGATGTTTCAGTCATACACAATATAAGACATGTTGAAGGATCACGAGGAAATTGTTGCAATGGTTAGCCAACTTTTTTGCAACAATATTTGTAACTAATGCAACATCACAAAGACGTTGCAATATCTTTCCAAATATTACCACGACTAGTTTTCTGTTGAAATAACTAGCATCTATTACAACAAAATGGCAGCCTCGTGCAACGGGGTTTGTGTGTCGCAATATAGCTACCCTATTGCAAGGACGATGCAGTTTGTTGCAATACGAGGCCTCTATTGCAACAAAATGAGTATTTACCGCGCCCAAACTCAGTTGTGGCAATATCTGCATCCTATTACCACAACCGGGGAATTCGTGGTAATATTGCGGCTTATTGCAGCAAAAGATAGTCGTAGCAATACATTTTGTTGTAATAGATCGGAATCCTTGTAGTATATTCAATATTTTCAGTTGGTGCAATAGGTTGAGGGGTGACTAATTGTGGTTCCGGTCGAGGTGAAGATACCCCGAACAAACCCCTCAAAGGATTATTTTCCATAGTAACAAGTGACAGTAAATTTCAGCACGTAGTAATAATTTTTCCTTACCAATTTCCACTTACCAAGAGCGCTTCACTCCCCGGCAACGGCGCCAGAAAAGAGCCTTGATGACCCACAAGTATACGGGATCAATCATAGTCCTTTCCATAAGTTAGAGTGTCGAACCCAACAAGGAGCAGAAGGAAATGACAAGTGGTTTTCAGCAAGGTAATGTCTGCAAGCACTGAAATTATAAGTAACAAGTAGATAGCAAGATAATTTGTAACGAGCAAGTAACGATAATAATAACAAAAGTGCAGCAAGGTAGCCCCCCAATCCTTTTGAGGCAAAGAACAGGCCAAAACGGTCTCTTATGATAAGCAAAGCGTTCTTGAGGGTACTGATACGTCTCCGTCGTATCTATAATTTTTGATTGTTTCATGCCAATATTATACAACTTTTGGCAACATTTTATATGATTTATTTGGACTAACATATTGATCCAGTGCCCAGTGCCAATTCCTGTTTGTTGCATGTTTTTTGTTTCGCAGAAAATCCATATCAAACGAAGTCCAAACGCGATAAAAATTTATGGATAATTATTTTGGAATTTATGTGATTTTTGGGACTTGAAATCAATGCTACAGAGGCCTACGGCCTCCACAACCCACCAGCGCACGCCAGGCACCCCCTGGCGTGCCTAGGTGTCTTGTGCCCACCCCGTAAGGCATTCGAGGCCCTTCTTCTGGCACAAGAAAGATAATTTATGGAAAAAATTGTGTAAAAATTTCAGTGCAATCGGAGTTACGGATCTCCGGGAATTTAAGAAACCGTGAAGGGCCAGATCTGGGGAACGCGAAACAGAAGAGAACAGAGAGGGAGATCCAATCTCGAAGGGGCTCCCGCCCCTCCACCGCCACGGAGGCCATGGACTAGAGGGAGAACCCTCCTCCCATCTAGGGAGGAGGCCAAGGAAGAAGAAGAAGGAGGGGGGCTCTCTCCCCCTCTCTGAAGGTGGCGCCAGAGTGCCGCCGGGGCAAGGATCGAGACGGCGATCTACATCAACAATCTTGCTACCGTCAACACTAACTCTCTCACCCTCTATGCAGCGGTGTAACACCCCTTCTCTCCGCTGTAATCTCTACTTAAACATGGTGCTCAACACCATATATTATTTCCCAATGATATTTGGCTATCCTATGATGTTTGAGTAGACCCATTTTGTCATGTGGGTTAATCGTGATCTTGGTTGGTATGACTGCATATTTTATTTATGGTGTTGTCCTATGGTGCCCTCCGTCTCGCGCAAACGTGAGGGGTCCCCGCTGTAGGGTGCTGCAATACGTTCATGATTTGCTTATGGTGGGTTGCGAGAGTGAGAGAAGCTTAAACCCGAGTAGGTGGGTTGTTGCGTATGGGATAAAGGGGACTTGGCTTAATGCTATGTTTGGGTTTCACGACCTTAATGATCTTTAGTAGTTGCGGATGCTTGCTAGGGGTCCAATCATAAGTGCATATGATCCAAGTAGAGAAAGTAGGTTAGCTCATGCCTCTCCCTCATATAAAATTACAAGAATGATTACCGGTACTTGTTATCGATTGCCTAGGGACAAATGACTTTCTTGTTGACAAAAGCTATCTACTTTTATTACCTTGCAATTTATTCTTAGTTTTATTCTCGCAAAGTACTCGCAGTTTTATTCTTGCAAAATAGTTTCATACTTGTTTTAGGTAAAGCAAACGTCAAGTGCGCGTAGAGTTGTATCGGTGGTCAATAGAACTTGAGGGAATATTCGTTCTACCTTTAGCTCCTCATTGGTTCCGACACTCTTATTTATCGAAGAAGGCTACAAACGATCCCCTACACTTGTGGGTTATCAGGTACACGGGAATTTCATCTAGTCACTTTCATCATGTTGGTTCGATTTGTGTTCGCTACTTTGATAATTTGATATGTGGGTGGACCGGTGCTTAGGTGCTGTTATTACTTGAACAAACCTCCTAATTATGATTAACCCCCACGCAAGCATCCGCAACTACGAGAAAAGTATTAAGAATAAATTCTAACCATAGCATTAAACTTTTGGATCCAATCGGTCCCTTACGGAATAGCGCATAAACTAGGGTTTAAGCTTCTGTCACTCTCGCAACCCATCATGTAATAACTACTCCACAATGCATTCCCTTCGGCCCAAATATGGTGAAGTGTCATGTAGTCGACGTTGACATGACACCACTAAGGGAATCACAACATACATACTATCAAAATATTGAACACGTATATAATTCACATGATTACTTGCAACAAGATTTCTCCTGTGACCTCAAGAACAAAAGTAACTACTCACAAATGATAATCATGCTCAAGATCAGAGGGGTATTAAATAGCATATTGGATCTGAACATATAATCTTCCACCAAATAAACCATATAGTAATCAACTATAAGATGTAATCAACACTACTAGTGACCCACAAGTACCAATCTATAGTTCCGGTACAAATATTGAACACAAGAGATGAACTAGGGTTTGAGAGGAGATGGTGATGTTGAAGATGTTGATGGAGATTGCCCTCCCCAAGATGGGAGAGTTGTTGGTGATGATGAACGATGATGGTTTCCCCCTCCAGGAGGGAAGTTCCCCCGGCAGAATCGCTCCACCGGAGGGCCAAAGTGCTCCTGCCCAAGTTCCGCCTTGAGACTGCGACGCTTCGTCCCAAAAGTCCTCTCCTTATTTTTTCTAGGTCAAAATGACTTGTATACTAGAAGATGGGCACTTGAGGTGGGCTGGGCTGAGCACAACCCACCAGGGCGCGCCCTGGTGTCTTGTGCTCACCAGGTGGCCCCCCTCCGGTAGTTATTTGCTCTAGTATTTCTTATTTATTCCATAAAATTCCTCGTGAAGTTTCAGCTCGTTTGGAGTTGTGCAGAATAGGTAGCCTGACGTAGCCTTTTCAGGTCAAGATTTCCAGCTGCCGGAATTCTCCCTCTTTGTGTGAACCTTGCATATTATGAGAGAAAAGGCAGTAGAATTACTACAAAAAGCATTATTATGCATAAAAACAATATAAATAACAGTAGGTAAACATGATGCAAAATGGACGTATCACCAACTCAACAGACACCTTCGGAGATACCTATAGAGCATCTTTATGATCACGCAGTTACGTTGTGACGTTTGATAGCACATAAGGTATTCCTCCGGTATCCAGGAGTTGCATGATCTCATGGTCGAAGGAACATGTATTTGACATTAAGAAAGCAGTACCAATAAATTGAACGATCATATGCTATGCTAACGGTTGGGTCTTGTTCATCACATCATTCTCCTAATGATGTGATCCTATTATCAAATGACAACTCATGTCTATGGTTAGGAAACCTTAACCATCTTTGATCAACGAGCTAGTCTAGTAGAGGCTCACTAGGGACACGGTATTTGTTTATGTATCCACACATGTATTTAAGTTTCCGGTCAATACAATTCTAGCATGAATAATAAACCTTTATTACGATTAAGGAAATATAATAATAACCATTTTATTATTGCTTCTAGGGCATATTTCCATCAGTCTCTGTTGGGGAATGTAGTAATTCGAAAAAATCCTACGATCACGCAAGATCTATCTAGGAGATGCATAGCAACGAGAGGGGAGAGTGTGTCCATGTACCCTCGTAGACCGAAAGCAGAAGCGTTATGTTAACACGGTTGATGTAGTCGAACGTCTTCACGATCCAACCAATCCAAGTACCGAATGTACGGCACCTCCGTGTTCAGCACACATTCAGCATGATGATGTCCCTTGAGCTCTTGATCCAGTAGAGGGTCGAGGGAGAGTTCCGTCAGCACGACGGCGTGGCGACGGTATTGGTGATCTGATCCGCGCAGGGCTTCGCCTAAGCACTACGACAATATGACCGAGGTGGTAAACTGTGGAGGGGGGCACCGCACACAGCTAAGAAACAACTGTTGTGCTTTGGGGTGCCCCCTGCCCCCGTATATAAAGGAGAAGGGGAGGATGCCGCCGGCCTAAGGGGGCGCGCCATGGTGGGGAGTCCTACTAGGACTCCCAAGTCCTAGTAGGATTCCCCTTTCCTTTCCGAAGTAGGAAAGAGGGAAAGGGAGAGGAAGTAGGAAAGGGCAAGGGGGCGCCGCCCCCTCACCTAGTCCAATTCGGACTCCATGGGGGGCGCGCCACCTCCCCTTGGCCTGCTTCCTCTTCTCCTGTATGGCCCAATAAGGCCCATTACTTCCCCGGGGGGTTCCGGTAACCTCCCGGTACTCCGAAAAATACCCGAACCTTCTCGAAACCATTCTGGTGTCTGAATACCTTTGTCCAATATATCAATCTTTACCTCTCTACCATTTCGAGACTCCTCGTCATGTCCATGATCTCATCCGGGACTCCGAACAAACTTCGGTCACCAAAACACATAACTCATAATACAAATCATCATCGAACGTTAAGCGTGCGGACCCTACGGGTTCGAGAACTATGTAGACATGACCGAGACACATCTCCAGTCAATAACCAATAGCGGAACCTGGATGCTCATATTGGCTCCTACATATTCTACGAAGATCTTTATCGGTCAAACCGCATAACACCATACATTGTTCCCTTTGTCGTCGGTATGTTACTTGCCCGAGATTCGATCATCGGTATCCTCATACCTAGTTGAATCTCGTTACCGGAAGTCTCTTTACTCGTTCCGTAATGCATCATCCCGCAACTAACTCATTAGGCACATTGCTTGCAAGGCTTATAGTGATGTGCATTACCGAGAGGGCCCAGAGATACCTCTCCGATACACGGAGTGACAAATCCTAATCTTGATCTATGCCAACCCAACAAACACCTTCGGAGACACCTGTAGAGCATCTTTATAATCACCCAGTTACGTTGTTACGTTTGATAGCACACAAGGTGTTCCTCCGGTATTCGGGAGTTGCATAATCTCATAGTCAGAGGAATATGTATAGGTCATGAAGAAAGCAATAGCAATAAAACTAAACGATCATTATGCTAAGCTAACGGAGGGGTCTTGTCCATCACATCATTCTCTAATGATGTGATCCTGTTCATCAAATGACAACACATGTCTATGGTTAGGAAACTTAACCATCTTTGATTAACGAGCTAGTCAAGTAGAGGCATACTAGAGACACTCTGTTTGTCTATGTATTCACACATGTACTAACTTTTCGGTTAATAAAATTCTAGCATGAATAATAAACATTTATCATGATATAAGGAAATATAAATAACAACTTTATTATTGCCTCTAGGGCATATTTCCTTCAGTCTCCCACTTGCACTAGAGTCAATAATCTAGATTATATACTAATGATTCTAACACCTATGGAGTCTTAGTGATGATCATGTTTTGCTAGTGGAAGAGGCTTAGTCAACGGGTCTGCAACATTCAGATCCATGTGTATTTTGCAAATCTCTATGTCTCCCTCCTTGACTTGATCGCGGATGGAATTGAATCTCTTGATGTGTTTGATTCTTTTGTGAAATCTGGATTCCTTTGCCAAGGCTATTGCTCCAGTATTGTCACGAAAGATTTTCATTGGACCCAATGCACTAGGTACTACACCTAGATCGGATATGAACTCCTTCATCTAGACTCCTTCATTTGCTACTTCCGAAGCAGCTATGTACTCCGCTTCACATGTAGATCCTGCCACGACGCTTTGCTTGGAACTGCACCAAGTTATAGCTTCACCATTCAATATAAATATGTATCTGGTTTGTGACTTAGAGTCATCCGGATCAATGTCAAAACTTGCATCGATGTAACCATTTACGACGAGCTCTTTGTCACCTCCATAAACGACAAACATATCCTTAGTCGTTTTCAGGTATTTCAGGATGTTCTTGACCGCTGTCCAGTGATCCACTCCTGGATTACTTTGGTACCTCCCTGCTATACTTATAGCAAGGCACACATCAGGTCTGGTACACAACATTGCATACATGATAGAACCTATGGCTGAGGCATAGGGAATGACTTCCATTTTCTCTCTATCTTCTACAGTGGTCGGGCATTGAGTCTGACTCAACTTCACACCTTGTAACATAGGCAAGAATCCTTGCTTTGACTGATCCATTTTGAACTTCTTCAAAACTTTATCAAGGTATTTGCTTTGTGAAAGTCCAATTAAGCGTCTTGATCTATCTCTATAGATCTTGATGCCTAATATATAAGCATCTTCACCGAGGTCTTTCATTGAAAAATTCTTATTCAAGTATCCTTTTATGCTATCTAGAAATTCTGTATCATTTCCAATCAACAATATGTCATCCACATATAATATTAGAAATGCTAAAGAGCTCCCACTCACTTTCTTGTAAATACAGGCTTCTCCAAAAGTCTGTATAAAACCATATGCTTTGATCACATTATCAAAATGTATATTCCAACTCCGAGAGGCTTGCACCAGTTCATAAATGGATCGCTGGAGCTTGCACACTTTGTTACCACCTTTAGGATTGACAAAACCTTCTGGTTGCATCATATACAACTATTCTTGAAGATATACATTAAGGAATGCAGTTTTGACATCCATTTGCCAAATTTTATAATCATAAAATGCGGCAATTTCTAACATGATTCGCACAGACTCAAGCATCGCTACGGGTGAGAAGGTATCATCGTAGTCAACTCGTTGAACTTGTCGAAAACCTTTCGCAACAAGTCGAGCTTTGTAAACAGTAACATTATCGTCAGCGTCAGTCTTCTTCTTGAAGATCCATTTATTCTCAATGGCTTGCCAATCATCGGGCAAGTCAACCAAAGTCCACACTTTGCTCTCATACATGGATACCATCTCAGATTTCATGGCCTCAAGCCACTTCACGGAATCTGGGCTCATCATCGCTTCCTCATAGTTTGTAGTTCATCATGGTCTAGTAAGATGACTTCCAGAACAGGATTACCATACCACTCTGGTGCGGATCATACTCTGGTTGACCTATGAGGTTCGATAGTAACTTGATCTGAAGTTTCATGATCATCATCATTATCTTCCTCACTGATTGGTGTAGGAATTAGTGGAACTTATTTCTACGATGAACTACTTTCCAATTCGGGAGAAGGTACAATTACCTAATCAAGTTCTACTTTCCTCCCACTCACTTCTTTCGAGAGAAACTCCTTCTCTAGAAAGGATCCATTCTTAGCAACGAATATTTTGCCTTCGGATCTGTGATAGAAGGTGTACCCAACAGTCTCCTTTGGGTATCCTATGAAGACACATTTCTCTGTTTTGGGTTCGAGCTTATCAAGTTGAAGTTTTTTCACATAAGCATCACAGCCCCAAACTTTAAGAAACGACAGCTTAGGTTTCTTGCCAAGCCACATTTCATATGGTGTTGTCTCAACGGATTTAGATGGTGCCCTATTTAACGTGAATGCAGCCATCTCTAAAGCATAACCCCAAAACGATAGCGGTAAATCAGTAAGAGACATCATAGATCGCACCATATCTAATAAAGTACGGTTACGACGTTCGGACACACCATTACGCTGTGGTGTTCCAGGTGGCGTGAGTTGCGAAACTATTCCACATTGTTTCAAATGAAGACCAAACTCATAACTCAAATATTCACCTCCACGATGAGATCGTAGAAACTTTATTTTCTTGTTACGATGATTTTCCACTTCACTATGAAATTCTTTGAACTTTTCAAATGTTTCAGACTTATGTTTCATTAAGTAGATATATCTATACCTGCTCAAATCATCTGTGAAGGTCAGAAAATAACGATATCCGCCGCGAGCCTCAACACTCATCGGACAACATACATCAGTATGTATTATTTCCAATAAGTCAGTTGCTCGCTCCATTGTTTCGGAGAACAGAGTTTTAGTCATCTTGCCCATGAGGCATGGTTCGTAAGCATCAAGGGATTCATAATCAAGGGATTCCCAAAGCCCATCAGCATGGAGTTTCTTCATGCGCTTTACACCAATATGACCTAAATGGCAGTGCCACAAATAAGTTGCACTATCATTATTAACTTTGCATCTTTTGGCTTCAATATTATGAATATGTGTATCACTACAATCGAGATTCAACAGAAATATACCACTCATCAAGGGTGCATGACCATAAAAGATATTACTCATATAAATAGAACAACCATTATTCTCTGATTTAATTGAAGAACCATCTCGCATCAAACAAGATCCAGATATAATGTTCATGCTCAACGCTGGCACCAAATAACAGTTATTCAGGTCTAAAATTAATCCCGATGGTAGATGTAGAGGTAGTGTGCCGACAGCGATCACATCGACTTTGGAACCATTTCCCAAGCGTATCGTCACCTCGTCCTTAGCCAATCTTCGTTTAATCCGTAGCCCCTGTTTCAAGTTGCAAATGTGAGCAACAGAACCAGTATCAAATACCCAGGCGCTACTACGAGCATTAGTAAGGTACACATTAACATGTATATCAAATATACCTTTCACTTTGCCATCCTTCTTATCCGCCAAATACTTGGGCCAGTTCCGCTTCCAGTGACCAGTCCCTTTGCAGTAGAAGCACTCAGTTTCAGGCTTAGGTCCAGACTTGGGCTTCTTCCCGGGAGTAGCAACTTGCTTGCTATTCTTTTTGAAGTTCCCCTTCTTCCCTTTGCCCTTTTTCTTGAAACTAGTGGTCTTGTTAACCATCAACACTTGATGCTCCTTCTTGATTTCTACCTCCGCAGCCTTTAGCATTGCGAAGAGCTCGGGAATTGTCTTTTCCATCCCTTGCATATTATAGTTCATAACAAAGCCTTTATAGCTTGGTGGCAGTGATTGAAGAACTCTATCAATGACACTATCATCAGGAACATTAACTCCCAGCTGAGTCAAGTGGTTATGGTACCCAGACATTTTGAGTATATGTTCACTGACAGAACAATTCTCCTCCATTTTGCAGCTATAGAACTTGTTGGAGACTTCATATCTCTCAACTCGGGCATTTGCTTGAAATATTAACTTCAACTCCTGGAACATCTCATATGCTCCACGACGTTCAAAACGTCTTTGAAGTCCCAATTCTAAGTCGTAAAGCATGGCACACTGAACTATCGAGTAGTCATCAACACGTGACTGCCACGCATTCACAATGTCTGCAGTTGCTGGCACAGGTGGTACACCTAGAGGTGCTTCCAGGACGTAATTCTTTTGTGCAGCAATGAGGATAACCTCAAGTTACGAACCCAGTCCGTGTAGTTGCTACCATCATCTTTAAAGTTAGCTTTCTCTAGGAACGCATTAAAATTCAAGGGAATGGTAGCACGAGCCATTGATCTACAACTACATAGATATGCAAAAACTATCAAGTACTAAGTTCATGATAAATTAAAGTTAAATTAACCATATAACTTAAGAACTCCCACTTAGATAGACATCCCTCTAGTCATCTAAATGATCACGTGATCCATATCAACTAAACCATGTCCGATCATCACGTGAGATGGAGCAGTTTTCAATGGTGAACATCACTATGTTGATCATATCTACTATATGATTCACGTTCGACCTTTCGGTCTCAGTGTTCCGAGGCCATATCTGCATATGCTAGGCTCGTCAAGTTTAACGCGAGTATTCTGCACGTGCAAAACTGGCTTGCACCCGTTGTATGTGAACATAGAGCTTATCACACCCGATCATCACGTGGTGTCTCGGCACGACAAACTGTAGCAATGGTGCATACTCAGGGAGAACACTTATACCTTGAAATTTAGTGAGGGATCATCTTATAATGCTACCGCCGAACTAAGCAAAAAAAGATGCATAAATGATAAACATCACATGCAATCAAAATATGTGACATGATATGGCCATCATCATCTTGTGCCTTTGATCTCCATCACCAAAGCACCGTCGTGATCTCCATCGTCACCGGCTTGACACCTTGATCTCCATCGTAGCATCGTTGTTGTCTCGCCAACTATTGCTTCTACGACTATTGCTACCGCTTAGTGATAAAGTAAAGCAATTACATGGCGATTGCATTTCATACAAAAGCTACAACCATAAGGCTCCTGCCAGTTGCCGATAACTTTTACAAAACATGATCATCTCATACAACAAATTATATCTCATCACGTCTTGACCATATCACATCACAACATGCCCTGCGAAAACAAGTTAGACGTCCTCTACTTTGTTGTTGCAAGTTTTACGTGGCTGCTACGGGTTTCTAGCAAGAACCGTTCTTACCTACGCATCAAAACCACAACGATTTCTGTCAAGTGTGCTGTTTTAACCTTCAACAAGGACCGGCCGTAGTCAAACTCGATTCAACTAAAGTTGGAGAAACAGACACCCGCTAGCCACCTGTGTGCGAAGCACGTCGATAGAACCAGTCTCATGAACGTGGTCATATAATGTTGGTCCGGGCCACTTCATCCAGCAATACCGCCGAATCAAAGTAAGACGTTGGTGGTAAGCAGTATGTCTATTATCGCCCACAACTCATTGTGTTATACTCGTGCATATATCATCTACGCATAGACCTGGCTCTGATGCCACTGTTGGGGAACGTAGTAATTCAAAAAAATTCCTACAATCACGCAAGATCTATCTAGGAGATGCATAGCAACGAGAGGGGAGAGTGTGTCCACGTACCCTCGTAGACCGAAAGCGGAAGCGTTATGTTAAAGCGGTTGATGTAGTCGAACGTCTTCACGATCCAACCGATCCAAGTACCGAACGTACGGCACCTCTATGTTCAGCACACGTTCAGCACGATGACGTCCCTCGAGCTCTTGATCCGGTAGAGGGTTGACAGAGAGTTCCGTTAGCACGACAGCGTGGCGATGGTGTTGGTGATGTGATCCGCGCAGGGCTTCGCATAAGCACTACGACAATATGACCGAGGTGGTAAACTATGGAGAGGGGGCACCGCACACGGCTAAGAAACAACTATTGTGCTTTGGGGTGCCCCTGCCCCTGTATATAAAGGAGGAGGGGAGGAGGCCGACGGCCTAAGGGGGCGCGCCATGGTGGGGAGTCCTACTAGGACTCCCAAGTCCTAGTAGGATTCCCCTTTCCTTTCCGGAGTAGGAAAGAGGAAAGGGAGATCGACTAGGAAAGGGCAAGGGGGCGCCGCCCCCTCACCTAGTCCAATTCAGACTCCATGGGGGGGGGGGCGCCACCACCCCTTGGCCTGCTTCCTCTTCTCCCCCACGGCCCAATAAGGCCCATTACTTCCCCGGGGGGTTCCGGTAACCTCCCGGTACTCTGAAAAATACCCGAACCTTCCCGAAACCATTCTGGTGACCGAATACCTTTGTTCAATATATCAATCTTTACCACTCGACCATTTCGAGACTCCTCGTCATGTCCGTGATCTCATCCAAGACTCCGAACAAACTTCGGTCACCAAAACACATAATTCATAATACAAATCGTCATCGAACGTTAAGCGTGCGGACCCTACGGGTTCGAGAACTATGTAGACATGACCGAGACACACCTCCATTCACTAACCAATAGCGGAACCTGGATGCTCATATTGGCTCCTACATATTCTACGAAGATCTTTATCGGTCAAACCGCATAACAACATACGTTGTTCCCGTTGTCGTCGGTATGTTACTTGCCCGAGATTCGATCGTCGGTATCCTCATACCTAGTTCAATCTCGTTACCGGCAAGTCTCTTTACTCGTTCCGTAATGCATCATCCCGCAACTAACTCATTAGTCACATTGCTTGCAAGGCTTATAGTGATGTGCATTACCGAGAGGGCCCAGAGATACCTCACCGATGCACGGAGTGACAAATCCTAATCTCGTTCTATGCCAACCCAACAAACACCTTTGGAGACACCTGTAGAGCATCTTTATAATCACCCAATTATGTTGTGACGTTTGATAGGACACAAGGTGTTCCTCCGGTATTCGGGAGTTGCGTAATCTCATAGTCACAGGAACATGTATAAGTCATGAAGAAAGCAATAGCAATAAAACTAAACGACCATTATGCTAAGCTAACGGATGGGTCTTGTCCATCACACCATTCTCTAATGATGTGATCCCGTTCATCAAATGACAAAACATGTCTATGGTTAGGAAACTTAACCATCTTTGATTCACACATGTACTAAGTTTCCGGTTAATACAATTCTAGCATGAATAATAAACATTTATCATGATATAAGGAAATATAAATAACAACTTTATTATTGCCTCTACGGCATATTTCCTTCAGTCTCCCACTTGCACTAGAGTCAATAATCTAGTTCAGATCGCCATGTGATTAACACCCAAAGAGTTCACTAGAGTCAATAATCTAGTTCACATCGCCATGTGATTAACACCCACAGAGTTCTAAGGTGTGATCATGTTTTGCTTGTGAGAGAAGTTTAGTTAACGGGCCTGCCACATTCAGATCCGTATGTATTTTGCAAATTTCTATGTCTACAATGCTCTGCATGGAGCTACTCTAGTTGATTGCTCCCACTTTCAATACATATCCAGATTGAGACTCAGAGTCATCCAGTGTCAAAGCTTGCATCGACATAACCCTTTATGACGAACTCTTTATCACCTCCATAACCGAGAAAAATTTCCTTAGTCCTCTTAGGTTCCTAAGGATAATTTTGACCGTTGTCTAGTGATCCACTCCTGGATCACTATTGTATCCCCTTGCCAGGCTCATGGCAAGGCACACAACAGGTCTGGTACACAGCATGGCTTACTTTATAGAACCTATGGCTGAGGCATAAGGAATGACTTTCATTCTCTCTCTATCTTCTGTTGTGGTTGGGCTTTGAGTCTTACTCAACTTCATACCTTGCAACACAAGCAAGAACCCTTTCTTTGACGGATCCATTTTGAACTTCTTCAAAACTTTGTCAAGGTATGTGCTTTGTGAAAGTCCTATTAAGTGTCTTGATCTATCCCTATAGATCTTGATGCCCAATATGTAAGCAGCTTCACCGAGGTCTTTCATTGCAAAATTCTTATTCAAGTATCCATTTATGCTATCAAGAAATTCTATATCATTTCCAATCAGTAATATGCCATCCACATATAACACCAGAAATGCTACAGAGCTCCCACTCACTTTCTTGTATACACATGCTTCTCTGTAAGTCTTTATAAAACCATATGCTTTGATCACATCATCAAAGAAAATATTCCAACTCTGAGATGCTTGCACCAATCCATAAATAGATCGCTGGAGGTTGCACACTTTGTTAGCTCCTTTAGGATCGACAAAACCTTCTGATTGCATAATATACAACTCTTCCTTAAGAAACCCGTTAAGGAATGCAGTTGTTGTCATCCATCTGCTAGATTTAATAATCATAAAATGCGACAATTGCTAACATGATTCGGGCCGACTTAAGCATCGCTACGGGTGAGAAAGTCTCATCGTAGTCAACCCCTTTAACTTGTCGAAAACCTTTTACAACAAGTCAGGCTTTGTAGACAGTGATATTACCATCAGCGTCTGTCTTCCTCTTAAAGATCCATTTATTCTTAATGGCTTGCCGATCATCGGGCAAATCCACCAAAGTCCACACTTTGTTCTCATACATGGATCCTATCTCAGATTTCATGTTCTCAAGCCATTTTTGGAATCTGGGCTCATCATAGCTTCTTCATAGTTCGTAGGTTCGTCGTTGTCCAACAACATGAGTTCCAGGACAGGGTTGCCGTACCACTCTGGTGTGGTACGCATTCTAGTCGACCTACGAGGTTCAGTAATAACTTGATCCGAAGTTTCATGATCATCATCATTAGCTTCCTCTCTAGTTGGTGTAGGCATCACGGGAACGGTTTTCTTTGATGTGCTACTTTACAATTCAAGAGAAGGTACAATTACCTAATCAAGTTCTACTTTCCTCCCACTCACTTCTTTTGAGAGAAACCCCTTCTCTAGAAATGACCCATTTTTAGCAAAAAAGATCTTGCCTTCGGATCTGTGGTAGAAGGCGTACCCAATAGTTTCTTTAGGGTGTCCTATGAAGAGACACTTCTCCGCTTTGGGTTCGAGTTTGTCAGGCTGAAGTCTGTTGACATAAGCGTCGCATCCCCAAACTTTTAAGAAACGACAGCTCAGGTTTCTCGTCAAACCGCAGTTCATACGGTGTCATCTCAACGGATTTAGACGGTGCCCTATTTAACGTGAATGTGGTTGTCTCTAATGCATAACCCCAAATCGATAGTTGCAAATCGGTAAGAGACATCATAGAACGCACCATATCTAATAAAGTACGGTTATGATGTTCAGACACACCATTACGCTATGGTGTTTTAGGTGGCGTGAGTTATGAAACTATTCCATTTTGTTTTAAATGAAGGCCAAACTCATAAATAAAATATTCGCCTCTGCGATCAGGTCATAGAAACTTTATTTTTCTTGTTATGATGATTCTCCACTTCACTCTGAATTTTTTTGAACTTTTCAAACGTTTCAGACTTGTGTTTCATCAAGTAGATATACCCATACCTACTCAAATGATCTCCACTACTATTAAAAAATCAAACAAGAACTTTCTTACGTCCACCCCGCAAAACGTCCACAGACGCATCAGCACCACAGGATGAAGCCCACACGACCCAATCTAACAGCCATCGTTAATTTATTCAAGATCTGGTGTGCGCTTAGCAGTTTCAATAGACTGACCGTACTCCACCAGATGAAAATATGAAACTCTCCGTCCCGCATCCGCAGCCCCTCAAATCACGCTAATCTAACCATCTAACCAACTCGCAAAAAAAGGAAACCGAACCTAATCGTGTCCCTGGCCCCTCTCCCTGCCTTTCCTCGCCACAGCCCCAGACGAAGCTCAGTAGCCCTGTCGCCTCCCTGCACGGCGGCCTCGATCCCTGCATCGCATCATCGCCTCGCTGGACGGTTCCCTCGCCGTCCTGCAGCGCCCACCTAACAAGATACAACCTCACCTTCGTTTCTAATATTCGTCCGACAGATCGCCAATGCCTAGGAGCCTGCTCCGGCACCCGCGCCCCCCTGAAATTCCCCTGAACCAGCCACCCACACGCAACTATAATTCTTCCCTGCACTTCTTCAGGTTCGACTTCTTTGACCTGTTGCAACATTAGTCAGGATTAGAATTTTGACAACAGAGTTCTAAAAAATAAATAGTTGCACATCGGAATGCTATAAGCCGTTCGTTTTTACATCTCATTAATGGTTTTCTATGTTGAAAAATGGTGAATGCAGGGCCTAACATCCAAATTTCAGGGGTTAAGGTACCCCAACTCAGCAGAATACGAGACCCATATTGCACAATTGAAGATGGTTAGTTCGTCGATTTAATTATGTTGCAACTGTGTCGACAATGTTTATTTGACCGTACATTCAGGTTCTCTTTCCTTTGTTCATGTATGGAGCCTTTTACTGCCTCAAATCAACTTGAAAAATACGCCGGATAATGATAAGAGAGGCTCTGTTGAACCTGGTACTCAAAACACTAAAAATCTGCAAATTACTTTTGTCAATCCTACGTCTACTACAATACCTACATTGTTATGCTCTACTAATCTTATGATTTTCTATCTTGGGCAATGACCAGACAAATGATCCATACATGATGACGCATCAAGATGTAGCTTTTGAATCGTACCAACTTGGACGCAATACTCCCATAGCAAATACTGATGAATACATGAATTTTGTTCTTAGAGAATGCATGCATCTCTAAGATAAGGAATTTAGCTCTATACCAAGATGGGTATTAAAGAGGGCTACAACTTATTTGGAACATGATATGGTGAGCCTCAGTTCCATACATATTACTATTAATTCAATAGAGGACGGATGTTTGTATAGATGGGACCTAAACTAAAAAAATGCCTATTTTCAGTGTATCCAGGTGCTCGACTCGCTAGGCCCAGGAATGCACCGCAAAGACCTCACCGCTATGGTTAGTTATTAGTCCGACTGCACCATCGTTTGATAAGACGATTTCTGTTATTCTTCGCTTGTGATGCTAATACTTTGTCATTTATTCATGCAATAGCTGGAAGGACTGAAAAATGTATTCCAATATGCATCGCTTCAAATAGAACTAAAATCTGATAAGTCAAAAGACGTAAACATCACAACATGGCCAAGGGAAGAGTGTATTAAGAGCAGACTAGAGATAGATGGGTATACCTCCTAACTCAAAGCAATCGGCATCATGTATTTTGTATGTCCTCATTAGTTGCATTACAAAAGAAGTTTCTCCGCAATTAAGAATAAATTATGCATATGTGAAAGTATACATGCTGACTATATGTGATCGAAGCAGTCAATCTTGACTTTGACCATTAGTACATGTGAAAATATACATGCTCACTATATGAGGATAATGAAACTGGATTTGTGTTGCAAAATGCCTTTACTATATCAAGTGAAGACAGGAAAGTAACATTTTACTATATCAAGTACCATCAACATGACCACCAACACAATCGTTCTACAAAGTAATATAGCATCTATCCAGCTCCAGGATGTTACACTAAATAGTATAAATCTGTATAAACCCACTTTTTGCACACATGATGATTGAGAATCTATCTATCTATCTATTGGAGAGTCTTCATAATCTCTTCCCGGCAGCTCTTCTTCGTCCAACGCCCTAATACCATCGTTATCAACTCCATAGGCTGCCACCAAAGGCTAGTGCGGTAACTTCCTTATCTCTTTTGCCGATCCCGCGTCCTTGCCATAATGTGGTGGAGAATCACATGGGCAGATGACCCCCTATGGCGGCAGGAGACAGAGTCCTCTTATTTCTTATTTGGGGGACAAAGAAGGCAAGGGCAAGAACACCTTACTGCTGGTGAAGGAATGCTTAGTTCGTGGCTGCTGTATGCACAGATGCATGCCCTCTTGCCGGCAAAACAGCAGCAACAGTCACCTCTGGTAATTGCTCTTACATAATATATTTACAGTAGGCGATGAACATTGCACACAGTGAGGCTACGCACCGATTTGACGGGGACAAGCAGGCGGTGGGATCGGAGAGACTAACCTGGACCCGTACGAGCGAGGAGAAGCATAGGGAGGGCCCCGAGCAGCAGCACATCATGCGGAGGTCTTTGTGGTCATCCATGGAAAGAAGGAACTGGAGGTCGGGAGTAGCAGCTGCTCCTGCTCCAGACTGAATCGAACAAGCAAATAAAGATGGTGTCGGAGAGCAGAGCGTTTATTGGAATTCACATGAAGATGGTGTCGGAGAGCACGGCACATAGGGCTGAGGAAGGTTGACTGAGTTTTTTTTTAGCTGACTGAGTTTTTTTAATACTACTACTTCTTACTAATAATACTTCTATTAGGCAGTGACCAGAGAGGGATTGTGAGTGGGTGCGGCATTGTCCATACAAAAAAGAATTATCATCGATTATTTATTATAGGGCATGTCCAATTCACCTGCGTGGGTGAGATTTTTTTTATCATCACAGCTTGTTACTCATGATCATTTGATGATTTTAAAAGTATTTTAATACAAATATCAATAGAATTGATAAAAAAATTGAGTAGATTTAAGTTTAGTAATCATGCAGGTCATCTTGTGGTATGTGGATGGTATATTTTATGGAGTACTTCACAAGAGATATTTTGTCTGATACTCCACAAGTATTTTTTGTTGTGTATCATTATATTTATTCTATGTTGTATCACTATTTAACTCTGATATTATTTTAATAGGATTATATGACATATTTTAGAACAAAATTAGTTGTCATTTTAGTGGACTCGGAATTGAATGATGATGATGATGATATAAGAAATCATCACATGGAAGACGACGTTCAAGGCGCCACAAATCACATGGATTGTATGATTCTTGGATAGACCCTCTGAGAACCTCAAAACATCAAATACATCATCAGAAGTTGAGCTCATCTCGCAATCATTTACCCTTTCAACGTCTCTCAATCCAACAAATGATGACTTATTGGATGAACTTTGCTTTTTTTATCAGTATGGTTAATGATGTCGCTCTACTAGAGTGAGACATATTTTTTTAGTTCATTTTGAATTCCAATAAATTACTACTCTGATGTCATTATAACTGAGAGAATTCTGATTTTACATTAGTGAATGGGTGAAAAGGTATAATCTTTATCCTATTAGTTTAAATTTGAGACAAGTAAAAAACATACGAGACAATGATGAATACATGGATGTTGACTGATTTACATAGCGCGCCACGAAGTCCAGCTATTGAGACACATTTCATCTCACTACATGGATCTAAACTTTTGTATAAGTTACTATAGTCACATATTACATTTTGCCTCATGTCACCAATGTTTTCTTATTCTTGTCTTAGTCGATGTACCAGTATGCACGAGATAGTCATCGTGACAATATGGACATAGCTAAAATAAAAATTAGATTCAGAATATATGTTTATTATAGATTATGATATGTGCCTTCGATCACAAATATGTCACATTTTTAGAAATACAATTTGAGTGACTTGACGACATTTTTTAGCGATCTAAAATTTTGGATAAATATTATTTTAGTATTGTACCATGTGAACTTATTTTGTTTCAGACGTGCGTTGCACGTGCATGCTTACTAGTCTGTGAAGGTGAGAAAATAATGATACCCGCCGCGTGCTTCAACACTCATCGGACCGCATACATCGGTATGTATTATTTCCAATAAGTCATTAGCTCGCTCCATTGTTCCGGAGAACGGAGTATTAGTCATCTTGCCCATGAGGCATGCTACGCAAGTATCAAATGATTCATAATCAAGTGATTCCAAAAGTCCATCCGCATGGAGTTTCTTCATGTGCTTTACACCAATATGTCTTAAACGGCAGTGCCACAAGTATGTTGCACTATCATTATCAACTTTGCATCTTTTGGCATCGATATTATGAATATGTGTATCACTATGATCAAGATTCAATAAACCATTTACATTGGGTGTATGACCATAAAAGGTTTTATTCATGTAAACATGACAACAATTATTCTCTAACTTATATGAATAACCGTAATGCAATAAACATGATCTAATCATGTTCATGCTCAATGCGAACACCAAAAAACATTTATTTAGGCTCAACACTAATCCCGAAGGTAGAGGGAGTGTGCGGTGGTGATCATATCAATCTTGGAAACATTTCCAACACACATCGTCACCTCGCCCTTGACTAATCTCCGTTTATTCCGCAACTCCTGTTTTGAGTTACAAATATGAGCAACTGAACCAGTATCAAATACTCAGGCGCTACTACGAGCACTAGTAACGAACACATCAATAACATGTATATCAAATATACCTTTGTTCACTTTGCCATCCTTCTTATCCGCCAAATATTTGGGTAGTTCCGCTTCCAGTGACCATTACCTTGAAGTAGAAGCACTCAGTCTCAGGCTTGGGTCTAGCTTTGGACTCAGGAGCGACAACTTCCTTGTTGTCCTTCTTGAAGTTCCCTTTCTTTCCCCTGCCCTTTCTTAAAACTGGTGGTCTTGTTAACCATCAACACTTGATGATCTTTCTTGATTTCTACCTCCGTCGATTTCAGCATCGCGAAGAGCTTGGGAATCGTTTTTTTCATCCCTTGCATATTATAGTTCATCATGAAGCTCTAGTAGCTTGGTGATAGTGACTGGAGAACTCTGTCAATCACTATCTTATCTGGAAGATTAACTCCCACTTGATTCAAGCGATTGTAGTACCCAGACATTCTAAGCACATGCTCACTGGCTGAGCTATCTTCCTCTATCTTGTAGGCAAAGTACTTGTCAGAGGTCTCATACCTCTCAACATGGGCATTAGCCTGAAATACCAATTTCGGCCCTTGGAACATCTCATATGTTCCATGGCGTTCAAAATGTCTTTGGAGCCACGATTCTAAGCCGTAAAGCATGGCACACTGAACTATTGAGTAGTCATTAGATCGAGTCTGCTAGACGTTCATAACATCTGTAGTAGCTCCTGCAGCAGGTCTGTCACCTAGCGGTGCATCAAGGACATAATTCTTCTGTGCAGCAATGAGGATAATCCTCAAGTTATGGACCCAGTCCATGTAGTTGCTAACATCATCTTTCAACTTAGCTTTCTCTAGGAATGCATTAAAATTCAAGGGAATGGTAGCATGGGCCATTGATCTACAACATAGATATGCAAAAACTATTAAGACTAAGTTCATAATAAATTTTAGTTCAGATAATCAAATTACTAATGAACTCCCACTTAAATCAACATCCCTCAAGTTGTCTAAGTGATACGTGATCCAAATCAACTAACCCATGTCCGATCATCACGTGAGATGGGGTAGTCTTCAATGGTGAACATCTCTATCTTGATCATATCTACTATATGACTCATGTTTGACCTTTCGGTCTCCAGTGTTCTGAGACCATGTCTATACATGCTAGGATCGTCAAGTTTAACCCAAGTATTCTGCGTGTGCAAAACTGGCTTACACCCGTTGTATGTGAACGTAGAGTCTATCGCACCCGATCATCACGTGGTGCTTCGAAACGACGAACTTTGGCAATGGTGCATACTTAGGGAGAACACTTTTATCTTGAAATTAAGTGAAAGGATCATCTTATAATGCTGCCGTCGTTCTAAGCAAAATAAGATGCATAAAGGATAAACATCACATGTAATCAAAATATGTGACATGATATGGCCATCATCATCTTGTGCTTTTGATCTCCATCTCCAAAGCATCGGCATGACCTCCATTTTCACCGGTACGAAACCTTGATCTCTATCGTAGCGTCGGGGTCGTCTTGACAACTATTGCTTCTACAACTATTGCTAACGCATAGTGATAAAGTAAAGCAATTACATGGCTCTTAAGTGATAGACACGTGGGTCATACAATAAATTAAAGACAACCCTAAGGCTCCTGCCTGTTGTCGAACTCATCGACATGCAAGTCGTGAACTTATTACAAAACATGATCATCTCATACATTAACATATGTCACATCACATCTTGACCATATCACATCACAACATGCCCTGCAAAAACAAATTAGCCGTCCTCTACTTTGTTGTTGCAAGTTTTACGTGGCTGCAACGGGCAACTGATACGTCCATTTTGCATCATGTTTTCCTACTGTTATTTATATTGTTTTTATGTATAATAATACTTTTTGGAGTAATTCTGATGCCTTTTCTCTCATAATATGCAAGGTTCACACAAAGAGGGAGAATACCGGCAGCTGGAATTCTGGACCTGATCAGCTATGTCAAGCCACCTATTCTGCACAACTCCAAATGAGCTGAAACTTTACAGAGATTTTTTATGGAATATATAAGAATTACTCGAGCAAATAAGTACCAAAGGGGGCCCACCAGGTGGGCACAACCCACCTGGGCGCGCCCTGGTGGGTTGTGCTCCCCCCAGCCCACCTATGGTTCCCATCTTCTGGTATATAAGTCATTTTGACCTAGAAAAATCAGGAGAGGACTTTTGGGATGAAGCGCCACTGTCTCGAGGTGAAACTTGGGCAGGAGCACTTTTGCCCTCCGGTGAGCGATTCCGCCGGGGGAACTTCCCTCCCGGAGGGGGAAATCATCGTCATCATCATCACCAACAACTCTCCCATTTTGGGGAGGGCAATCTCCATCAACATCTTCAACATCACCATCTCCTCTCAAACCCTAGTTCATCTCTTGTGTTCAATCTTTGTACCGGAACCTTAGATTGGTGCTTGTGGGTGACTAGTAGTGTTGATTACATCTTGTAGTTGATTACTATATGGTTTATTTGGTGGAAGATTATATGTTTAGACCCATTATGCTATTTAATACCCCTCTGATCTTGAGCATGATTTTCATTTGTGAGTAGTTACTTTTGTTCTTGAGGTCACGGGAGAAATCTTGTTGCAAGTAATCATGTGAACTTGATATGTGTTCGATATTTTGATGGTATGTATGTTGTGATTCCCTTAGTGGTGTCATGTGAACGTCTACTACATGACACTTCACCATATTTGGGCCTAAGGGGATGCATTGTGTAGTAGTTATTAGATGATGGGTTGCGAGAGTGACAGAAGCTAAAACCCTAGTTTATGCGCTATTCCGCAAGGGACCGATTTGGATCCAAAAGTTCAATGCTATGGTTTGATTTATTCTTAATACTTTTCTCGTAGTTGCGGATGCTTGCGAGGGGGTTAATCATAAGTAGGAGGCCTGTTCAAGTAAGAGCAGCACCTATGCACTGATCCACCCACATATCAAATTATCAAAGTAGCGAACACAAATCAAACAAACATGATGAAAGTGACTAGATGAAATTCCCGTGTACCCTCGAGCACACTATGTTTATCATAAGAGACCGTTTTGGCCTGTCCTTTGCCTCAAAAGGATTGGGCTACCTTGCTGCACTTTTGTTGCCATTACCGTTACTTGCTCGTTACAAATTATCTTGCTATCAAACTACTCGTTACTTATAATTTCAGTGTTTGCGCAGAATACCTTGCTGAAAACTACTTGTCATTTCCTTCTGCTCCTCGTTGCACTATTAGGAAAAGGGCTATAGATAATATGGACACTAATGGCGCACCAGACATGCGGTGCGCCACTACTATATAGCAGTGGCGCACAGTGTGCTGGTGCGCCATTAGTGTGATAGACACTAATGGCGCACCACAACCATGGTGCGCCACTACTAACAATTTTTTTTCTTTTTTCCAAAAATACTAATGGCGCAACGTGTGCTGGTGCGCCATTAGTGTGATAGACACTAATGGCGCACCACAAACATGCTGCGCCACTACTAACAAAATTTGTTTTTCTTTTTTTTTTTCCAAAAATACTAATGGCGCACCGTGGCACAGTGCGCCATTACTAGTTTTAACTAGTAATGGCGCACCAGTCACCCCGTGCGCCACTACTATCATTTTTGTTTTTTTGCAAAACTACTAATGGCGCACCGCCAGCTGGTGCACCATTAGTAACCAGGGTTACTAATGGCGCATTTGTTGGTGGTGCGCCATTAGTAACCTGGGACCAGCTAGATATTTTGGACAGCCACCTACACACTCACCTTCCCCACTTCATTCTCTCCACCTCCTCCTCCAAGCTTGTCTCGACTGCCTCCTCCTCCTCACCTCATTTGCACCATAGATCCATCCAAATTAAGTGGTTAAATTACCTTTTTGATAGGTAAGTAAGGGGAAAGCTTTCTTTATGTTGTAGATCTACTTTTTTCTCCCTACAACAACGTGCACATGCACTTTTTATGGCCTAGCTAGATCTATGTATGTTTGTGGTGTTGCATATGTTTGTGGTGTTGCATATATGTTTGTGTTTGCAGGTACCGGTATTTGAAATGCGATAGTTGCCAATATTTTACCGGAATGTTGATTCATTTCCGTTTCGGCGAGAATTTTGGCACTATGCATTCTTTTTGGTCCTATTTTTAGGCAAAGTCATGCCAAATTTTTTCTTGGTTCTAAAATATCGTTTTGCTCTACCCCGCAGGCGACCATGGTCCGCACGATGACCGAAGGCATCGTGAATAGGTTTTTGAGCTCCGCGAAGGCCGAGATGCTTCAAAAGAACGAGACGGAGATAAGATGTCCGTGTCGAAGATGCAAGCTGAGGAGCCTTATGGACCTGGATTCCGTACAGGTGCGGGACCACCTGCTCTTGCGTGGTTTCATGAATGGCTATCGGTGGCAAGGTGATGAAGATGATTATGAAGTCGTCCATGGGGTCCGGCCGGCAAGAAATGAGGAAGGGCAGCACGACAACCACGGCGAGGGCGGGCGAGAAGACAAAGAATATCCAGGACATGATCACGAAGTAGATGCAGTACACAGTCATCATGTAGAAGATGCCGGACATGATGATGAGGAAGATGCCGGAGCAGACGAAGGGCATGATCATGAAGATGAAGATGCCGGAGCAGACGATGATGGACCATCGATGGGCTGGGTGCAGGACCCTCATATTCAAGAGCTGCTTCTCAAGCAGACGGATAACGCAAGAGCTGCCGCCCGAGAGGAAGCCAAGCTGGATCAACTGGAGATAGACGCGGTTACTCCATTGTATGAAGGATGCAGGCCCGAGGATACCCGCCTGAAAGTAACGCTCATGGCTCTGGAGATGAAGGTAAAACACAAAATGACTGACGCATGCTTCGACGAGAACATGTCATTCTGGCACGAACGTCTTCCCAAGAGGAACAAGTGCCCGACCAGTTTCGAGGAGGCGAAGAAAATCGTGTGTCCTCTGGATTTACTGCACGTGAAATACCATGTGTGCATGAACAATTGCATCATTTATCGGGACGAGCACGCGGAGTCTACCATATGTCCGGTGTGCGGCATCACTCGATACAAGAAGAGGAAGAAAGCTCCTCGAAAAGTGGTGTGGTACTTTCCGATCACTCATCGTCTGCAGCGGTATTTCGCGGACCCTAAGGTAGCAAAGCTCCTGCATTGGCACGCAGATAGGGAGGAGAAGAAGCGAGAAGATGGCACAAATGATCCGGAGATAAATAAAAAAGACAAGATGCTGAGTCACCCTAAGGATGGGAGCCAGTGGCAAGCGTTGAACTTCGATCACCCAGAATTTTGGGAACGATCCAAGGAACATCGTGCTGGGCGCGAGCACCGATGGAGTCAATCCGTTTGGCAGCCAGAGAAGAACACATAGCACCTGGCCTGTGTATGTGTGGATGTACAACATTCCCCCCTGGTTGTGCATGAAGAGGAAGTACATTCACATGAGTATGCTAATTGAAGGGCCGAAACAACCAGGGAACGACATCAATCTGTATCTGGGGCTGCTGAAAGAGGAGCTAGACACGCTGTGGAAAACGCCAGCCAATACGTGGGACGCCGCAGAGAAAGAATATTTCCCTATGAGAGCCGCACTGCTCACGACGGTGCACGACTATCTCGGTTACGGATATCTTGCGGGGCGGGTGGTTCACGGATTTTTTGGATGCGTCAGGTGCATGGATGACACAACGTATCTGTTGGAGTTAAACACGATCACGTCCGTGTCCTTGCCGTGCACGTATATGTGTGTGTCCGTGTAGGATTCCTAAACAAGCACCGTGTAGGACTAGTACTAGTTGGCTTAGCTAGTATATATAGTCAAGTATCCCCTTGTAACAAAACCGTGAGTTGAAGCAATAAAGTAATCACCAGGGACGATACGTTCCTGTGGCAATACATCGGTTATACGCGTGCGTGCTTCCGGCCGGCTGGACGTTGTGTATGTACGTGTGCTGTTTTGTGTTGCTTGCAGCAACTACGACGCTTGATCGATCAAGAGCAATATTAGCTAAAGGAGGCTAGCTTTGCACTGCGGTTGATCGGTGCATCTCGGCGTAAAGCACTTCGTCGAGTTCGTCAGCGAGCTCCGTTCGTCATTGTCGTTCGTCGTCGGTCGTATCACCGTCGCCGGAAAGTACTCGGCGTCGGGTCTGGGCCAACAATTGGTATCAGAGCAAGGTTGATCTTCTAGTAACGGAGGATCATGGCGAACGACGAGAAGACCAAGCAGCTGGCGGAGTACTCCGGTGCGGCTAAAGTAATTGCTGCTCCGGCGAGTTCGTCGTATCCACGGTTTGATCGCGAGAACTTCGGGGGTCTGGAAGGTACTCATGGAGTGTGGTCTCCGCGCCAACGAGCTATGGGACGCGGTGGATCCCGGAGGCGACGCGTTCAAGAAGGAGGGAGCCGAGCACCGGAAGGATCGGCAGGCGGTGTCGGCGATTTACTCGGTGATGCCGATGGATGTCCTCCAGCACCTGATCGCCAAAGCAACGGCGAAGGAGGTGTGGGATACGCTGAAACTCATGTTCGAGGGACACACTCACGTCAAGCAAGCCAATCTCCAAACTCTCCTAAGGAACTATGAGACTTTGGTCATGGGCGACAATGAGTCCGTGGATGCGTTCGCTTCACGGGTGGCTACTCTTGTCAATCGGATTCGCGCGCTTGGAGAGAACCTCACGGAGGCCTCGGTTGTCCGGCGGTTCTTGCGTGCGGCCCCTCCCTGGTACCTGCAAATTGTCACGGCGATCGAGAAGTGCATCGATCTCGCGACTCTTTCCATCAACGATCTCGTCGGACGGTACAAGGCTCACGACGAGCGGATGCGGTACAGTCTTGGGGACGGGAGGAACGACGAGCTTGTGATGCTCACGAAGACGCAGTGGGACGCTCTAGAAAAGCAAGGCGGATCCAGGAGCAGCAGCAAGAAGAAGGGGAAGCAGTGTTCGGTGAGAAAGAACTTCGCCGACTCGGACGACGACTCGGAGGATGAGGCTGCACCACCACCGAGGAGAAAGTTTGACATCAGAAAAGTGAGGTGTTATAACTGTGGCCTCCTCGGCCACTTCAAGGCTGACTGCGAGAAAGCACCGAAGCAGAAGGCGCTCATAGCCCAGCAAGGAGATGATAGTGACATGATGTTGATGTGTGAACTCGTGGACAAGCAGGATCCAGTTCTTCAAGAGCCGGCTAAAGAAATTGTTGTGCTCGTGAAAGAAAAAGTTCACCTTCATAATCATGGTTCGGAAACTCGTGTCGATGCTACTGATGTGGGAGGTGACTCCGAAACTTACGTCGATGCTACAGACATAAGTGCTAACTTTGCTGGATCGAATACAACGAAAACAGCATGTGCTCGACCATGGAGAAGCAGTCTTTGTGTTGGTCAACTGGAGGAGAGGCCCGTAGGCGGCCGCAAAAGCGACACAAAAGACAATGACGTAATGGCGTACGTGGCGCCAGATGTCCACGAAAACAACTCGGTAAAGAGCGTTGCAGGCGGTCGCCAAGTAGCGAGTCGAGGCGAGCGAGGCACACGCGTTCTGTTGCAAAGCCCAGCCATGTATGTCGGAGGGCGCAGCCTAGCAAAGGACGGGTACCCAGAAGAAGCCGATCACTCCAGCGAGTTGGGCGGTGGTGGCCACTGCAAGCTAGCAGCTCAAGCATCACCACGTGGAGGCATGGTGCATGGGCCAGAACGTGGGCAACATCCAGAGGAAGGAAAAGACCCACTTGGGGAAGTGTCTCATGGTTCATACGTGGTGGCACCTGGAACTTTACTACGTGTAAATGATGCAGCACCAATCTCATGCGCAGGGGGTGCAGTAGCATCACTTGGTGGTGGCCAGTCAGCAAGTATGTCCAGTACTCTATTTGTCAGCCTAGAAGCGAGCATCGGTTGTGGCTCGCAGTTGCTAGCAGAATTGTACGCAGAAGATGACGTCACTTCGGCACCTATGTCGCCTCCGAAAGTACTGGAGAAAACGACACGTCCATCTACAACTGATCATCTACATCCGGAGTTACACTCATATCCGGAGAAATTTCTTCAGACGATTAACCCAGTAATGGTGAACGGGAGTGGGCGACGGTGTCTAGCAAGCGCCGAGGAACCGGCGGAATTTGTGGACGCAAATACGAAAGTGTTGGTGTCATGCTATGAAAGAAGAGTTGGGGTCGATCCATGACAATAATACATGGGAGCTTGTGGATCTTTCCAACAATGAAAAGGCGATAGAGCTCAAGTGGCAATTTAAGGTCAGGAAAGATGTTGAAGGGTGCATGAAGCACAAAGTGAGGTTTGTGGCCAAAGAGTATGTGCAAGAGGAAAGTATGGACTTCGAAGAAGTGTTCGTTCTCATTACAAAGATGGAGTCGGTGAGAGTACTCATCGCTCTCGCGGCTCAGGAATCATGGAAGATACATCACATGGATGTAAACTCCGCGTTTTTGAACGGCGAGATAGAAGGAGATGTGTATGTGAATCAACCGCCGGGTTTCATCAAAGAGGGAGAAGAGCACAAGGTACTGAAGTTACACAAAATCTTGTATGGGCTATGGCAAGGACCTCGGGAGTGGAACATCAAACTTGATCGGACATTGATTTCTCTTGGATTTGAGAAAGCCCCACTAGAGCATGCAATGTACAAGAGAGGTGAAGGAAGGGATCGTCTACTAGTTGGCATCTACGTCGACGACCTATTGATTACTGGAGCAGATGAAGAGGTGATTGCAAAGTTCAAGTTACAAATGAAGGAGATTTTCAAGAGGGATGATCTAGGTCTTTTGAGCTTCTACCCCAGGATAGAGGTACATCAAAAGACAGAGGAGATCACACTATGCCAGGAGGCATACACAAGGAAGATACTTGAAAACTGTGGCATGAAAGATTGCAATCTAATTGAAGCTTCAATGAAACCTCGTCTTGAACTGAGCAAGAAGAGTAAAGCACCCGCAGTTGATGCAATAGAGTATATTGCAGCTGCCACTGCGATGTGTCAAGGTGTGTGGCTAGGGAGGCTGCACGGTGATCTCATGGATCGAGATCCGGAACAAGTGGTGCTCAATGTTGATGGAAAGTCTACAACTTTTCTACGCGAAGAACCAGTGCGACATGATAGGAGCAAGCACATTGATACGGTGCATCACTACATAAAGGACTGCGTGGAAGAAGGTAAGATGAAGGTCAACTACGTTTGCACCGATGATCAGATGGCGGATATCCTAACCAAGAGTTTGGATCGAGAGAAGTTCTTGGAGAAGCGGAGAAGGATCGGCGTCGGAGCGGTCACGTGACGACGTCGTGTTTAGGGGATGATTGTTGGAGTTAAACACGATCACGTCCGTGTCCTTGCCGTGCACGTATATGTGTGTGTCCGTGTAGGATTCCTAAACAAGCACCGTGTAGGACTAGTACTAGTTGGCTTAGCTAGTATATATAGTCAAGTATCCCCTTGTAACAAAACCGTGAGTTGAAGCAATAAAGTAAGCACCAGGGACGATACGTTCCTGTGGCAATACATCGGTTATACGCGTGCGTGCTTCCGGCCGGCTGGCCGTTGTGTATGTACGTGTGCTGTTTTGTGTTGCTTGCAGCAACTACGACGCTTGATCGATCAAGAGCAAGATTAGATAAAGGAGGCTAGCTTTGCACTACGGTTGATCGGTGCATCTCGGCGTAAAGCACTTCGTCGAGTTCGTCAGCGAGCTCCGTTCGTCATCGTCGTTCGTCGTCGGTCGTATCACCGTCGCCGGAAAGTACTCGGCGTCGGGTCTGGGCCAACAGTATCGCCAGCTAGATAGAGATCTCGGGTCTTTGAAAACCGTGTTCATGGGACATCGAAGGTGGCTTCGCGATGATGACTCATGGAGGAATCGCAAGGATCTATTCGATGGTGAAACCGAAACCCAAAGACGCCCGCGTACGAGGAGCGGCGAGGAAATAGACGAGCTGTTGAAAAATTGGAAAGATTGCCCACTGCCGGGAAAGAAGCAAAAGGCGCCAGAGCCGGGAAAGAAGCGAAAGGCGCAAGAGCCATTGCTGAAGGTATGGAAAACAAGGTCTGTTTTCTGGGACTTGCCGTACTGGAAGATCCACCGTGTGCCTCATAGCCTTGATGTCATGCATATCACGAAGAACGTGTGCGAGAGTCTGCTTGGTACCCTGCTCAACATGCCAGAGAGGACCAAAGATGGGCTGAAAGCAAGGGCAGACTTGAAATCAATGGGCATCAGGGAGGAGCTTCACGCTAATGATGATGATGAGGCGAAGCAGGACACGGAAAGTCGTCGCAAAGGCAAAAAGGCCAAGAAGACCGGAAATGACTTCCCTCCCGCGTGCTTCACTCTAAGTCAGGAGGAGATCGATCAGTTTTTCACCTGCCTCGTAGGAGTAAAACTTCCTTATGGTTACGCGGGGAAGATAAGTAGATACCTAGACTCAGCGAAGCAGAAGTTCAGCGGGATGAAGTCTCACGACTGTCACGTGTTGATGACGCAGATACTTCCAGTTGCAATCCGTGGGATCATGGACGCGCACGTCCGTGAAACGCTATTTGGCCTATGCAACTTTTTCGACGTCATCTCTCGGAAGTCGGTTGGCGTGAGGCAACTCAGAAGGATACAGGAAGAGATCATGGTGATACTATGCGAGCTTGAGATGTACTTCCCGCCCGCATTCTTCGACGTTATGGTGCATCTACTGGTCCATATCATGGAGGATATCATCCAACTCGGGCCGACGTTCCTGCATAGCATGATGCCGTTCGAAAGGATGAATGGTGTCATCAAAGGATACGTTCGCAACATGTCACGTCTAGAGGGAAGCATAGCCAGGGGCTTTTTGACCGAAGAGTGCATCTCCTACTGCATGAATTATCTAGGCATCGAGAACCCCGTTGGTCTGCCCGTCAACAGGCACCTCGGCAGGCTCGCTGGATGGGGTCACCATGAGGGTCACCGCGAAATGCATGTCGACTTCGAGGGTCGACTCGCCAACTTTGAAAGAGCAAACCTAGTCACGCTACAACACATAGACGTGGTTGATCCTTGGCTGGTAGAGCACAAAACCTTTATTGAGAAGACGTACAATGACCGAGGCCAACAGAGGACGGACGGAGATATAATCAAATAGCACAACTCATGTTTCACGCGTTGGTTCAAGTAGAAGCTTTTGTCGTACCCTTTACATGAGGATTCTTCCACGGAAGAACAACTCATATTCGCCTTGTCACAGAGTGCCGAGCACAACCTGATGACGTATGAGGCATACGATATCAACGGCTACACATTCTACGCCGAGGGAAAGGACATGAAGAGCGATGGTTATCAGAACTCCGGGGTAACGATGGAATCCTACACCGGTAACGACAAGGACAGATACTACGGAAGGATCGAGGAGATCTGGGAGCTGAGCTACGCTGGAGAGAAGGTCCCGATGTTCCGTGTCAGATGGGCCAAGAGCGTCCTAAAAGAAGACCGGTATTTCACCACCATGGTTATACCCGAAGCCAAATCCAAGACCGCGGGCGCAAACGTCACCGCGAAAAATGAGCCATGGGTACTGGCTTCCCAAGTGGACCAATGCTTCTTCATTACTGACCCGTCAAAGCCCAGTCGTGTTGTCGTGAGGAGAGGCAAAAGGAAGATCATCGGAATGGCTGGAGTCGCCAATGAGCAAGACTTCGACAAGTACGGCGACCCAAAGATGGAACATGACGAGGACGATGAAGTACTAGAATACACCACAAGAAGAAGCAGGACCACCCTACCTAAAGGACATCCATTCAAGAGAAGAACTCCATTTACGAAAAATAAGGGCAAGAAGATTGTGAACAGATGGCTAGCTAAGATCGATTGTATTTAAATTGTAGCCTTCATTTCTCGATTGTATTTCGACATATTGAAATGATATTTCTTCTGTTCTAGTGTTCTCATGAATATTTATTTATGTTTATTATGGTATTGAATTTCTAACTCACAAAAAGTATTGAATTTGTTAATATTTTTTGAACTCATGAATATTTTTAAATTTCATGGGCACTTTTGAATTCATGAATATTTTTTCAAATTTGATGATATTTTTTCATATTCAATATGAAAAAATATTGAATATTCATGAGGACGCTCGATCTCGATCCCCCTCCATCTCGATCGCTACCCCCCTGCCAGATCCCCCTCGCCGCCGAGCACCCCCCACCCTCCCCCGCTCCACCGCCGCCGCCGACCCCCCGCACCCTTCCTCGCTCCACCGCCGCCGAGCACCCACTGCACCCTCCCCCGCTCCACCGCCGCCGCCGACCCCCCGCACCCTCCCCGCTCCACCGCCGCCGCCGACCCCCCGCACCCTCCCCGCTCCACCGCCGCCGACGGCCCCCCGCACCCTCCCCTGTCTCCTCGCTCGGTTCCCCCTCCCTCCCCCCCCTGAGCGCCATTGCTATACAAAAAAAGATTACTAATGGCGCACCTCTCTGGGGTGCGCCATTGCTATTCAAAAAAAAAACATTACTAATGGCGCACCTCTCTAGGATGCGCCATTGCTATACAAAAAAAGATTTCTAATGGCGCACCGCACGTGGATGCGCCATTGCTATAAAAAAATCTAATGGTGCACCGCTCGGGGGTGCGCCCTTGCTAACCCTTCCCCCCACTAAAATCCCCAGTCCCCTTTCTATCTTCCCCATCTCTCACCCGCCCACAGCTGCCCCGACCCGCCCACTGCCCCGACTTGTACTGCGCCGCCGCCGCCCCCGCGCCCCGCGCCCCCGCGCCCCCGCCGCGCCGGATCAACACCCCACCTCCACAAGGAGAGGAGGAGCCCCACCGCCGCCACCGAGGGGAAGAGGCCACCGCGGCCACCGAGGGGAGGAGCCCCGCCGCCACCGAGAGGAGGAACCTCGCCGCCAGGTCTTCAACACCCCACGGCCGCGAGAACGTCGACGTCCTCCTCCGCCGGTTCGAGGCGCCGCAGGTGAGGCCACCTCCTCCGGATTGGGTTGGATTGGACAGGATTGGGTGGCTGGATCCCCATCTGTTTGCTGGCTGATGATTTGATTCTGCTCTGTTCTCATGTCTTAAGCGTGCAGCTTCCGGAAGACATCCGGTGGCATTTCGTCGGGCACATGCAGAGCAACAAGGTGAAATCACTACTAGGTATGGTTAAGCTTTGCCTTCTCTTGGCAACCGGCATGTCGCGTCTGTTTTCATGGAAGATTTGACAAATGGTTTGTGGAAGGATTTGTTTTTCTTTGCCATAACACCACATCTCACGTAGGATGATTTGGTATTTTTATATGCTATCAAAGTAGGGGAACAGCAAAGTTAGCTAATTAGTTAGTGACACTAGTAGGTTGTCATACATTTGGTACCACTGACGTGCTGTTCAGGACATAAGAAACTGATTTATGAACATCAACACATTTCAACTTTGCCTCTGGAATAGTGTTTTATCAGCATGTTTATTCTCTGGTTCATGCACCTTTTATTTCCCAAATGCTACATAAAAGAGTATAAGTTGTAAACTCAGACTTAGCACAGCAGTAGTGGAGCCAAATTAAGTGATTCAAGTAATTCAAATCACATGACGTCTCTACTACAACCATTCACATGACAGTCCAGTCTCCAGTCAATTGGATTGTGGGCTCTTCAGTCTTTACCATTGGGGCTTCAAGTACATAGATTGTCATACTTATTAGGCTAGAACACAACTATAACAGTACATAGATTGTCATACTTATTTTACAATCTGCTGCAAAAATATAATAAAATAAAACAGCCACATAAGTAGGAATGTTTTTGTTAAACATAATGCTAATAGGCAAATATTTGATAGACAAATGGCATTATCATAGACTCATAATCCACCAGAGTGTCAAATGGAGCCCGATGTTTGAGATTCTAGATTTAATAAAGTCTTTTCCCCCAATACATGGAGTGCTTGTGTGGATTGTTTATCATATATTAATCTTTCTGGGTGCTAAGTGCTAACTAGAGAAGACATAGCAGGCATGCACATAGGCTATACTTGTTGAACAGGGGAAGCTTACCTGGAAATATTAGTTTAGTCTAATCCATGCAAACTAAGTCTTCAATTTACTGAATTTAGATTAGATGTTGCCTTCTTTCTACCTGGAGATGTTGGATGCAGACGCACACCACCTGAATGAGGCAGAGGATCAGCCTGGCCTCGCTTCAGGGCATACTGCAGTCAGATTCCACTTCTCAAAGTTTTCGATTGAGATTATGGTTTATCGAGCTACAGTGGTGCAGTGTTGTGATGCACTGAGCTTTTAGTGGTGCATACAAATGGGAATTGTGGCGGCGGCGGCTTGTCATGATCTCCAGTGCTTTGCTTATATGCTTACTGCCATGGAATTATTTGTGGGAATCCATTGACATCATTCACTCACTTGACTCGAAAGACAGCAGCACTGCATTGCATCCTCTTTTATTCTTTCTTTTGATTGTTGTGGTTGCTCAACAAGTTATCTCTCATTTAGAGTAGATGGAGCTTCTTTCTTTTTCATCTCGTTTAATAAGTGGCTAATCATTTTCTATCACTTGGCAAAAATGAAAAGAAAGGAAAGAATCGTTGTTCGTAGGCAATGTGATGTGATTTCAATGTGATGTTGACAGTAGTTAATTAAACCTGCTGGTGCTGCTGTTATGCCTGTATTCACTGCTGCTGCTGCTGTACTTGTGATGATGCTACTTGTGATCTTCTGAAATGACCCATTGGCGACTTCATTACGCGGGGATAATGATTTTGCAGGTACCCCGAGAGGCCCTTGAGTTTGCCGGAATGTCGATTAACTTCCGTTCCGGCAAATTCGGGTACTCCATATGTCCTATTTTCAGCAAAGGTCATGCTGAAATTTCCCATGAATTTTAGCATGACTTTGCTAAAAATAGGACATATGGGGTACTTGCGACTAATGCATGGGCCGGGGTATCTTAGTACTTAATTAAGTAGGATCAACTGCCCCTTTATTCTTGCTGCATTAAATCATAGGTGGAAATAGAGCCAAGTGATTAGGCCCAACTTAGAATTCTCCTTCCCTTTTCTTGATAGGGTATATTATTAGAAGATACCCATATATAAGAGTCAACCTAGGGTGCCTCGGCATCGATAAACCCTAAATGATGAAAACTTAACTTAGCATTTAGGGTGCCTCAGCGTCGACAAACCCTAAATTATAAAACCTTGGCTTTTAGGGTGCCTCGGTGTCGATAAAAACCTAAATGATGAAAGCTTAGGCTTTTAGGGTGCCTCGGTGTCGACAAACCCTAAATGATAAAAGCTTAGCTTTTAGGATGCCTCGGTGTCGACAAACCCTAAATGATGAGACCATGATCTTGTTCCTTGACAATAACCAACTTTTTGACCAAACTTTTTTCCTATTTAGAGCGAAACATGGCCCACAACGATGAGGCCGGCGGTTCGGGCGGCAAGGCATTCTGGGAGCTGTCCCAGGAGATGGAGGAAGAACCTCACTGCTATGAGGACGCCGCGGAAGACACTGATCCTGACTACACAACCCCTAGTGGCGTCAGGGATGACAACACTGATGGTGCCGCCGAAGATGCCACCACTGATGATGGCAGTGCACGCACAGATGGCAGCCAACCGAAGAGGCAACAGAAGGACTGGCGCCCGAACGTGCTCGGCACCGTCAAGGAGGAATTTACTGAAGTGAACTGCGACGGGGATCCAACGGCGCCCAAAGAATTAGTCAAGGGGTACTCGGTTCAGCTCGGGTGCATTCTCCGGAGCACCGTCTCGATCAACACCGAGAACCTAAGGCATAAGGACCGAGGGAATTTCCGCAACCTCCTCTTCACGAAGCTGCACGAACGATACAAGTTCCCTGCTGACTTTGCAAACACACCCCTCTCAGGGAATAAAGTGAACAGTGCCGCCCTCACTAAGATGAGCACGGCCCTGTCTACTTGGAGAAGCGCGGTGAAGAGAATGATTAACAAAGGTGATAGTTATGAGAAGATCAAGGCGAAAAATCCTTCGATCAGCGAAGATGACTACAAGGAGTTCAAGATCAAGTGCGAGAGAGGCGCATCCGAGGAATCAAGTCAGTGGGGGAAAGAGATGCGGGACTTGAACTTAGGGGTCCACAAACTCGGTCCCGGCGGTTACAGAGTGGCGGAACCTATATGGGACAAGGAGGACGCGGAGCGTGCCGAGCAAGGCCTACCGCCCCGCTTCGAGAAATACCGTGAGAAGCAGACCAGGAACTATGTCAGGGCCCGGTACAAGGAGGACCCGGTAACAAAGGAGCTTACCATGGATCCGAAGACCAAGGCGCTTGAAAAAGTTCTGGTAAGGAATACACCCCCGCGTAATTAGCTACATATATGGTTGCATTCTAGTCAATGAAGCCAAATTTCTAAATGGTTCACATCTGTAACGCCCATGATGCGGCTATATCTCCCACGTGTCGAGGCACGACTTAGAGGCATAACCGCATAGTGGTTTTGTCGCAAGAAGGGTCATCTTCACACAATCCCATGTAATGAACAAGAATGGGATAAAGAGTTGGCTTACAATCGCCACTTCACACAATACATAAATATAATCCATACATCATCCAAAATACACACATAGACCGACTACGGTTAAGATCCAAATGAAAATAAGATAACCCCAAATGCTAGATCCCCGATCGTCCCAACTGGGCTCCACTACTGATCATCAGGAAAAGACACATAGTAACGACCATGTTCCTCATCGAACTCCCACTTGAGATCGACCCCATCATCTGCACTGGCATCGTTGGCACCTGCAACTGTTTTGGTAGAATCTGTGAGTCACGAGGACTCAGCAATCTCACACCCGCGAGATCAAGACTATTTAAGCTTATAGGAAAGGATGGTGAAATGAGGTGGAGCTGCAGCAGGCAATAAGCATATATGGTGGCTAACATACGCAAAAGAGAGCGAGAAGAGAGGCAACGGAACGGTCGTCATCTAGCAATGACCAAGAAGTGATCCTGAACTCCTACTTACGTCATACATAACTCAAACCGTGTTCACTTCCCGGACTCCGCCGAGAAGAGACCATCATGGCTACACACACAGTTGATGTATTTTAATTGGGTCAAGTGACAAGTTCTCTACAACCGGACATTAACAAATTCCCATCTGCCTCATAACCGCGGGCACGGCTTTCGAAAGATATTACCCTGCAGGGGTGTCCCAACTTAGCCCATCATAAGCTCTCACGGTCAACGAAGGATAAACCTTCTCCCAAAAAGACCCGATCAGTCTCGGAATCCCGGTTTACAAGACATCTCGACAATGGTAAAACAAGACCAGCAAAGCCGCCCGAATGTGCCGACAAATCCCGATAGGAGCTGCACATATCTCGTTCTCAGGGCACACCGGATGGGCAAGACGTCGGGTTGGCATAGACCCTGGTTGCCCAGGGGGCGCCGGACATCGCCCAGTTTGGGCCAGCACTCGAAGGAGCACTGGTCCGGGGGTTTAAAATAAAGATGACCCTCGGGCTCGCGAAAACCCGGGGGAAAAGGCTTAGGTGGCAAATGGTAAAACCAAGGTTGGGCCTTGCTGGAGGAGTTTTATTCAAGGCGAACTGTCAAGGGGGTCCCATAAATCACCCGACCGTGTAAGGAACACAAACTCAAGGAACATAATCCCGGTATGACAGAAACTAGGGGGACAAGAGTGGAACAAAACACCAGGCATAAGGCCGAGCCTTCCACCCTTTACCAAATATATAGATGCATTAATTTAATAAGAGATATTGTGATATCCCAACATATCCATGTTCCAACATGGAACAACTTCAACTTCACCTGCAACTAGCAACGCTATAAGAAGGGCTGAGCAAAAGCGGTAACTTAGCCAAACAACGGTTTGCTGGGAAAGGATGGTTAGAGGCTGACATGGCAATATGGGCGGCATGATATAGCAAGTGATAGGTAGCGGAGCATGGCAATAGAGCGAACAACTAGCAAAGCAAAGATAGAAGTGATTTCGAGGGGTGGTCATCTTGCCTGCAAGGTTCTCAGAGTTGTCGAAAGCTTGATCCTCGCAAGCGTACTCAACAGGTTCCTCATTCACGAACTCGTCTCTCGGCTCTACCCAAGACAAGAACACGAAACAACGGAAGCACAATCAATCACGAGAAATGCACAAGCAACATGATGCAAAACATGTATGATATGCAAGATATGATATGCGATGCATATGCGTGCTCCGGAAGGAAAAAGATGAACAAGACAGTAACTTGGCAAACCAAGCATGCCACTAGAAAGATGAGATGATTTCGGTCGAAATCGATATAAAGATCACCGGAAACGGATGCACGGTTTGCAAATGGCAAGCAAAACAAGAATGACACGAATCTGCGATTAACAGCATGATAGCACTTAACATGCAACAAGTAACAATGCTACAACACTCCAACATAGCAACAAAGCATATGACATTAATCTACAGGAGATGCTTGACAAAAGATGAACACTGATCTACGGCTAGATCACAAGATTACAAGCTCAAACAAGCATGGCAAAAGTGCAAAAGATAACAGGTTCACAGACTTAGTGAAATTACTGGACATGGCAGAAAACAGCATCAGGTAGGAATGTTCAGAGCATGAAATCAACATGCTACAGGAACTTAACATAGCAAAACAAGGAATGGAAGTGTTCTACTAAATGCATATGACAAAAGTCCCTTACTGACCATAATCCAAAAAGGACCAGAAAATATGATGGCAAGCATGTAAGCATATCAAGTTTCGTTATCAGGTTTCAGACTGAGCAGAAAACAGAGCATGGCAGAAACAATAATATGAAGGCATGTTTGTGAGCTTGATGCACTCACCACAAAGCAATGCATGAGAAAACTAGCATACCTACAGCAAGATGGCATGTTTATGAAGCTATCCATGGCAAGAACAAGAGCAGAGCATGTATGGATCAACTACAATAAGCTTGGCACAATTGCATATCATGTTAAGAATCTGCCAGAAATATTTTATTGCAAAAGTAGAGCAAGATTGAGTCATGCTATGGCACTCGATAATTGAAAACAAGGGTAGGAATGGGTCTATTACAACTATAGCTAAAAACATCCTTACTGAACATCTCCAAAATATGCATGGCTATCTCTGTAGCATCAAGTTTACATGGCAACAAAATAACAGCAGACAAAGACTTAGAGAAATCACTAAGTCCCTGAAATCAGAAACATTACGGGGCCTAGTTTGCATGCTTGTGCTAGTCACCACAGAGATCACAAAAATACATGGCATACACCACTGGAAAGATGGCATGGCATACAACAAAACACATGTAGAGCTCATGCCCATAAGATGCACAGATTAAATGATACAAAATGACAAATCTCCAAGTTCTGTTAAGAACCAGCAGATAATAGCAACTAGCACTATTGCAACAGAGATTTGGGCATCAAGATGGCCTCTAATGAACATGGTGCAATTGAACAAAATGTAGAGAATCACGAGACGAACAATTTGACATATTACACGCACAAAACGAAGCTATGCACAATGAGTTATGCAATGAAGAACAAGTGCACATATCGTAAAATTGCAAAGACTTGGAATATTTCGGGGGGTGAGGAAGTCAACGTACGGTTACTGTACCGATCTGGATCGAGCTAGGGTTCCCGAGCGGCGAGGAGGCCGCCGGAGAGGAGGCCGGAGAGGAGGCCGGAGAAGCGGGAGGAGGACGCCGGAGGGAGGGGACGAGGCACCGGCGAGGGCGACCGGACCGGATCCGGCCGTCGGCGGCGGCGAGGCTGCGCCGGCGCCGGACGGGAAGACGAGGGGCGGCGGACGGTGAGGCGAGCGACGACCGGAGCGAGGCGGCGCTCGGCGGCGGCGCACGGCAGCGGCGCGGCGAGGAGGGAGGCGGCGGGGCACGGCGAGGCAGCCGCGGCGCGGCCGGGCGGCGATGCGGGCCGGGGGGCCCAGCCCGGGCTGCGGCGGGCCGGCGGCGGGCGCGGTGGAGATGGTGACGTGGCGGGCGCTGGTTCGCCGGGCGCGGCGGCGGGGAGATGTCCAGAGGGCGCCGGACACGTCCGGTGGCGGCGGGGAAAGTTAGGGTTTCGGGGACTGCGAATGTTTTTTCGGGAGGGTCACATATAAATAGGTAGAGGGAGCTAGGAGACTCCAAATGAGGTGTGGTTTTCGCCCACACGATCGTGATCGAACGACCTACAGCATGGAAGAGAGTTTGATGGGTTTTGGGCTGATTTTGAGGGGGGTTTTGCTGCACACACAAATGGACTTTGCGGTTACCCGGTTAACCGTTGGAGTACCAAACGACCTTCAAATGGAACGAAACTTGACCGGTGGTCTACCGGTGGTATACCAAGGCCACTTGACAAGCCTCGGTCCATTCCAAGAAAGTTTGACACCCGCACACGAAAGAAAACAAGAGGGGTGCACCGGAGGAGATAGGAGCGCCGTATTGCAAAACGGACAACGGGGAAAATGCTCGGATGCATGAGACGAACACGTATGCAAATGCAATGCACATGATGACATGATATGATATGCATGACATGAACAAAATGCAAAACGACAAACAAAACCCGACCACAGAGGGAATATCATGACACATAGCCGAAAATGGCAAGAGTTGGAGTTACAAATATGGAAAGTTACATGCGGGGTGTTACAACACTCCACCACTACGAGAGGATCTCGTCCTGAGATCTAGGACTGAAAGAACTCCGGATATTCGGAACGGAGATGGTCCTCGCGTTCCCAGGTGGCTTCCCGGTCGGAATGGTGCGACCACTTCACTTTCAGGAATTTGATTGACTTGTTGCGAGTCTTGCGCTCAGTTTCTTCAAGAATAGCAACGGGGTGCTCATGATAAGACAGATCTTCTTGGAGGTCAATCTCTTCGAAGTTGATGGTGCGCTCAGGCGTCTTGAAGCACTTGCGGAGCTGTGACACGTGGAACACATCGTGCACGTTCGCGAAGTTGGAAGGAAGCTCAAGTTGATAGGCGAGGTCGCCTCTTTTGCCAATGATCTTGAAAGGACCCACGTATCTAGGGCAAGCTTCCCTTTGATACCGAAGCGACGAGTGCCTTTCATTGGAGAGACGCGGAGGTAGACATGGTCTCCGATCTCGAAAGCCACATCACGGTGCTTACTATCATAGTAACTCTTCTGGCGCGATTGCGCGGCTTTGAGATTATCACGGATGACTTTACACATTTCTTCAGCTTCAGTGATTAAGTCATTGCCAAGAAGTTGGCGTTCACCCGTCTCTGACCAATTGAGAGGAGTACGGCACTTTCTGACATAGGGAATCTCGAATGGGGCCTTGCCCGAACTCGCTTGGAAGCTGTTGTTGTAGGAGAATTCGGCATATGGAAGACAATCTTCCCATTTCATGCCAAAGGAAATGACACAAGCCCTGAGCATATCTTCAAGAATTTGATTGACTCGCTCGACTTGGCCACTAGTTTGAGGATAGAAAGCTGTGCTGAAGCGAATATTTGTGCCCATGGCCTTCTGGAAGGAGTCCCAGAACTTAGAGGTGAAGATGCTTCCACGATCTGAAGAAATCAATTGTGGAATGCCGTGCAAAGAGACAATCCTGGAGGTGTATAGCTCTGCCAACTGAGCTGCTGTGATGGATTCTTTGATTGGAAGGAAATGAGCCACTTTAGAAAGCTTGTCGATGACAACGAAGATAGCATCATTTCCACGCCTGGACTTTGGAAATCCAGTCACGAAGTCCATTTCGATATGATCAAACTTCCACTCTGGGATAGCAAGAGGTTGGAGGAGACCAGCTGGTCGTTGGTGTTCTGCTTTCACTCTTCGACAGACATCACACTCATTCAAGAATTGAGCGATTTCTCGCTTCATTCGAGTCCACCAATACGACTGCTTGAGGTCATGATACATCTTCGTACTTCCAGGATGAATGGAAAGGAGAGAATTGTGCGCTTCGTTCATAATGACTTTCCTTAGATCACCTTTAGGAACCACAATCCGGTCCTCGAAGAATAAAGTGTCTCTGTGAACAATGCGATAGCACTTGTATTTGGAAAGACCCTTGTCGATACCACGTTTCACCTTCTTCACCATGGCATCAAGAAGTTGTGCCTCACGAATTTGATCTTCCAAAGTAGGAGAGACTATGAGGTTGGAAAGAAAGCCTTGAGGAACAACTTGGAGATTCAGCTTGCGGAAAGCTTCACAAAGATCCGGTTGGAATGGCTTGAGAATTAAGCTGTTGCAATAAGCCTTCCTGCTTAAAGCATCTGCAATGACATTGGCCTTGCCTGGAGTATATTCAATACTCGGATTGTACTCTTGAATCATTTCGACCCATCGAGTCTGCCTGAGGTTGAGGTTGGGCTGAGTGAAGATGTACTTGAGACTCTTGTGATCGGTGAAAATGTCCACTTGTCTTCCCAACAAGAGATGTCTCCACGTTATTAATGCATGGACAACTGCCGCCAACTCAAGATCGTGAGTGGGGTAGTTCTTCTCATTGGGCTTCAACTAACGAGAGGTATAGGCCACAACTTTCTTCTCTTGCATTAACACAGCACCGAGACCTTGGAGAGAAGCATCACAGAAAACTTCAAATGGCTTGGATTCATCAGCAGGAGTCAAGACAGGAGCTGTGACTAGTTTCTCTTTGAGAGTGTTGAAAGCAACGTCACACTCAGGAGACCAGACATACTTCACATGCTTCTGGAGGAGGTTGGAAAGAGGCTTTGCAATCTTGGAGAAATTCTCAACGAATCTTCGGCAATAGCTTGCAAGACCAAGAAAACTGCGGAGCTGCTTGACATTCTGAGGAGGTTCCCAATTCACAATTGCGGACACCTTCTCGGGGTTAACAGCGATGCCCTTGGCAGAGATGATGTGACCAAGGAAAAGAACTTCGTCAAGCCAAAACTCACATTTGGAGAACTTCGCATAGAATTGATACTCTCTGAGCTTGTCGAGCACCAATCGCAAATGTTTGGCATGATCCTTCTTATTCTTGGAGAAGACCAAGATATCATCGAGATACACCAGGACGAATTCATTGGTATATGGGTTGAAGATGAAATTCATCATCCGAGAGAATACTGGAGGAGCATTGACAAGGCCGAAAGACACGACAGTATATTCATAAGAACCAAGGCTTGTTCTGAATGCTGTCTTGGGAATATCTTCTTCACGAATGTGAATCTGATGATAACCCATACAAAGGTCAAGCTTGGAGAAAACTTTAGCACCTTTGAGTTGCTCGAATAGCTCATTGATGTTGGGAAGTGGATACTTGTTCTTGATTGTCTTCTTATTCAATGGACGGTAGTCGACACAAAGTCGGTCCGTGCCATCCTTCTTCTTGACAAAAAGAACACCACAACCCCATGGAGATGAACTCGGTCTGATCAAACCCAGACGCTCTTGTTCATCGAGCTGTTTCTTCAATTCCTTCAGCTCGTTGGGTCCAAGCTTGTATGGACGCTTGCAAACCGGTTCAGTGCCTGGCTCAAGTTCGATAACGAACTCAACGGGCCGGTGAGGAGGCATACCCGGAAGCTCTTCTGGAAAGACATCTTGATACTCACAAACGACTGGAATCTGAGAGATGGCATTCAATTCGCCCTTCTCATTGAGAGAAAATAACCGAGTGGTTTCATCACGAGCGGCATAAATAATCACATCCTCAGAAGAGTGTGTCAATTGAATTTCCCTGGCAGCACAATCAAGTTGAGCCTTGTGCTTAGAAAGCCAGTCCATCCCGAGAATTAAATCAATATCCGAGTCACCAAGAACCATTGGAGAAGACGGGCATTTATAATTGCCCATCTAGATTGCGGAATCCCGAACGAATGCTCGAGAAGTCAGTTGTCGAGCCGGAGAAACAATAGACAGAGGACTCGGCAAAACTTCAGTAACCAGATCATGCATAGCCACAAAAGGTCTAGAAATGAAAGAATGCGATGCACCAGTATCAAAAAGAACTTTTGCAGGAATATCATTAACAGGAAGATTACCCATTATCACATCAGTAGATTCCTCCGCTTGAGCTGCATTCATCATGTTCACCTTTGCAGACTTTGGATTATGCTTGACCACTGCATTGCAGGAAGATCTGACAGGAGGAGGAGGAGAAAGACGCCTTTGGTTGAAGCACTTGTTAGCATAGTGACCTTTCTGTTGACACTTGTTGCAAGTCACCTCTGAGAGTGGACGGTGATAAGGAGCATTGGACTTTGGAGCTTGATTCTGAGATTTGTTCTGATAGCCAGAGTTGGAAGAGTTGGAAGAACCATGGCCACCTTTTTTCTTCTGCTGGTAAGGCTGACGAAACGGAGGAGGAGGAGGCAACCAGAACTTTTGTTGCTTAGCTGCCACAAGTGAGGAAGAAGAAGACTGAACTGCATCCCTGACTCTTTTCTTAGAAGCCTCACACTTGAGCTGAGCAGCCTCTTGCTTCAGTGCCATGTTATAGAATTGATCAAACTGAGTAGGCTCAAGAAGAACGAGAGCTAACTGCAGATCCTCTCTAAGGCCACCTCTGAAGTGATAGATCATGCTCTTTTCAACAGGAACGTCTTGTTTAGCGAACCGAGCAAGTTTCTGAAACTGGATGTTGTATTGATACACGGACATGTTGCCTTGCTTGAGATTGCGGAACTCCTCACGCTTTCTCTCAAGAACACTTTGTGGAATGTGGTGCGCTTTGAAGTCCCGACAGAAGTCAGTCCAAGTGATCACACGACCTCCTCTGGAATCTTTGTATTGTTGAAACCAATCAGCAGCTTGGTCCTTGAGCTGAAAAGAAGCAAACTTGACATAGTCCTCAGGCCTGACATTGCTACATTCAAAATGCTTGTTGATGTCCACGAGCCAATCATCGGAATCCGTGGCCTCGGCACAGTAGCTGAAAGACTTGGGCTGATTTGCGAGAAACTGGTTGAGTGTAGCGAAGTGAGGCTGATTGTTGCCTTGACCTTGATTGCCTTGATTGCCTTGCCCTTGGATGTGTTCTTGCAAGAATTGCAGAATCATCTGAGCATTGGCGTTGGTGGCTGCCATGATAGCTTGCCATGCCTCCGGAGGCGGAGGTGCTGGCGGAGGGTTCGCTTGACTCCCATCATTGCGTTCCGGATTCTGATGCGTTGGCGGAGCCATCCTGAAGAGGGTGACATCCGTAAGCATCTTGATAGACAAATAGACAAGTAGAATCAACGGATAGAAATTGCAACATATAGTCTTCACAATAAACATTCGAACGAGGATGAACGAATGAATTCCATAGTAAACCATCACACTTCCATTAAGTTGAGAAGCCACTTGAAAAAGATATGGAATCAACATTTGACTTCGAAGCAACTCGAATATCACAATTCAAAACAACACAAAGTATTGGCTTGCAGAATAAGCCGGAACAAACATATGATAGAGATTTCGTCCGAAGTTTTCGTGGTGGGGCCCACATGGGCTCAATCGTACAGCACCATCATGTACAAGGCTGTGCACATGACATACGAAGCGTCCCCGAGTCGGCATAGCCAAGGACTCTTTAACACACTACGAGACCACTGTAAAACCAACCGTGTACAGGCGGACCACTAGACGTCGAACCCCAATCTCATATCATGCGTCTGTCGGAAAGATATCCTAAGGCTACTTGAATTCCCACTTATAAACCCCCGAAACTTTCTGGTTATGCAATCTGGTGTTGGGGATATAGGGGACACAAAATATATCACCCAAACTAGCAATCCCTAGATCAAGCTGTATCCATCCGTCAACACATAACCAAGAAACCTTCGGAAATCGTTTACCTCAACCTTCGAAAAACATCCGTTATACAAGTTATGGCAATACTCCCGAACTCCCGCCCCAGTACTGGGTGGCGTCGAGGTGATCTCACCAACAACTGCATAAAAGAGATTTCGATGTCGGCGAAACTCAGGTATTCCATAACTGCAACGATAAAATTGTGACGACAACACCTCGGAGGTCAACTCCCCGGGACACTGCCACAACCCCTAAATGTCAGGAGGCACCAAGAACAATGTTCTCGTCACAAAACCATCGGAACGATTCCAAGATACCCGCGTGATCCTAAAAAAAAATTTAGTGAAATTTCAGGAGAGAATAGTCAAACTTCTACGTTAGGACACCTCACCAGAGCGACGAAGGGACTGAGGAGTAAAAAGAATCCTACTCTCCGATATATATAATCCTAAGACTCAAAACATTTTTATTCTAGACTCAACAACGCCAGCGATTCGATCAAGCAGGGGGCTCCTAAGTCGGGGATGGCTCTGATTACCAACTTGTAACGCCCACGATGCGGCTATATCTCCCACGTGTCGAGGCATGACTTAGAGGCATAACCGCATAGTGGTTTTGTCGCAAGAAGGGTCATCTTCACACAATCCCATGTAATGAACAAGAATGGGATAAAGAGTTGGCTTACAATCGCCACTTCACACAATACATAAATATAATCCATACATCATCCAAAATACACACATAGACCGACTACGGTCAAGATCCAAATGAAAATAAGATAACCCCAAATGCTAGATCCCCGATCGTCCCAACTGGGCTCCACTACTGATCATCAGGAAAAGACACATAGTAACGACCATGTTCCTCATCGAACTCCCACTTGAGATCGACCCCATCATCTGCACTGGCATCGTCGGCACCTGCAACTGTTTTGATAGAATCTGTGAGTCACGAGGACTCAGCAATCTCACACCCGCGAGATCAAGACTATTTAAGCTTATAGGAAAGGATGGTGAAATGAGGTGGAGCTGCAGCAGGCAATAAGCATATATGGTGGCTAACATACGCAAAAGAGAGCGAGAAGAGAGGCAACGGAACGGTCGTCATCTAGCAATGACCAAGAAGTGATCCTGAACTCCTACTTACGTCATACATAACTCAAACCGTGTTCACTTCCCGGACTCCGCCGAGAAGAGACCATCACGGCTACACACACAGTTGATGTATTTTAATTGGGTCAAGTGACAAGTTCTCTACAACCAGACATTAACAAATTCCCATCTGCCTCATAACCGCCGGCACGGCTTTCGAAAGATATTACCCTGCAGGGGTGTCCCAACTTAGCCCATCATAAGCTCTTACGGTCAACGAAGGATAAACCTTCTCCCGAAAAGACCCGATCAGTCTCGGAATCCCGGTTTACAAGACATCTCGACAATGGTAAAACAAGACCAGCAAAGCCGCCCGAATGTGCCGACAAATCCCGATAGGAGCTGCACATATCTCGTTCTCAGGGCACACCGGATGGGCAAGACGTCGGGTTGGCATAGACCCTGGTTGCCCAGGGAGCACCGGACATCGCCCAGTTTGGGCCAGCACTCGAAGGAGCACTGGTCAGGGGGTTTAAAATAAAGATGACCCTCGGGCTCGCGAAAACCCGGGGGAAAAGGCTTAGGTGGCAAATGGTAAAACCAAGGTTGGGACTTGCTGGAGGAGTTTTATTCAAGGCGAACTGTCAAGGGGGTCCCATAAATCACCCGACCGTGTAAGGAACACAAACTCAAGGAACATAATCCCGGTATGACAGAAACTAGGGCGGCAAGAGTGGAACAAAACACCAGGCATAAGGCCGAGCCTTCCACCCTTTAAAAAATATATAGATGCATTAATATAATAAGAGATATTGTGATATCACAACAAATCCATGTTCCAACATGGAACAACTTCAACTTCACCTGCAACTAGCAACGCTATAAGAAGGGCTGAGCAAAAGCGATAACTTAGCCAAACAATGGTTTGCTGGGAAAGGATGGTTAGAGGCTGACATGGCAATATGGGAGGCATGATATAGCAAGTGATAGGTAGCGGAGCATGGCAATAGAGCGAACAACTAGCAAAGCAAAGATAGAAGTGATTTCGAGGGGTGGTCATCTTGCCTGCAAGGTTCTCAGAGTTGTCGAAAGCTTGATCCTCGTAAGCGTACTCAACAGGTTCCTCGTTCACGAACTCGTCTCCCGGCTCTACCCAAGACAAGAACACGAAACAACGGAACCACAATCAACCACGAGAAATGCACAAGCAACATGATGCAAAACATGTATGATATGCAAGATATGATATGCGATGCATATGCGTGCTCCGGAAGGAAAAAGATGAACAAGGGAGTAAATTGGCAAACCAAGCATGCCACTAGAAAGATGAGATGATTTAGGTCGAAATCGATATAAAGATCACCGGAAACGGATGCACGGTTTGCAAATGGCAAGCAAAACAAGAATGACACGAATCTGCGATTAACAGCATGATAGCACTTAACATGCAACAAGTAACAATGCTACAGCACTCCAACATAGCAACAAAGCTTATGACAGTAATCTAGAGGAGATGCTTGACAAAATATGAACACTGAGCTACGGCTAGATCACAAGATTACAAGCTCAAACAAGCATGGCAAAAGTGCAAAAGATAACAGGTTCACAGACTTGGTGAAATTACTGGACATGGCAGAAAGCAGCATCAGGTAGCAATGTTCAGAGCACGAAATCAACATGCTACAAGAACTTAACATAGCAAAGCAAGGCATGACAGTGTTCTACTACATGCGTATGACAAAAGTCCCTTATTGACCATAATCCAAAAAGGACCAGAAAATATGATGGCAAGCATGTAAACATAGCAAGTTTCATTATCAGGTTACAGACTTGGCAGAAAACAGAGCATGTCAGAAACAATAATATGAAGGCATGTTTGTGAGCTTGATGCCCTCACCACAAAACAATGCATGACAAAACTAGCATACCTACAGAAAGATGGCATGTTTATGAAGCTATCCATGGAAAGAACAAGAGCATAGCATGTATGGATCAACTACAATAAGCTTGGCAACATTGCATATCATGTTAAGAATCTGTCAGAAATATTTTATAGCAAAAGTAGAGCAAGATTGAGTCATGCTATGGCACTCAATAATTGTAAACAAGGGAAGTAATGGATGAATTACAACTATAGCTACAAAACATCCTTACTGAACATCTCCGAAATATGCATGGATCTCTCTGTAGCATCAAGTTTACATGGCAACAAAATAACAGCAGACAAAGACTTAAAGAAATCTCACTAAGTCCCTGAAATCAGAAACATTACGGGGCCTAGTTTGCATGCTTGTGCTAGTCACCACAGAGACCACAAAAATACATGTCATACACCACTAGAAAGATGGCATGGCATAAAACAAAAAACATGTAGAGCTCATGCCCATAAGATGCACAGATTAAATGATACAAACATGTCAAATCTCCAAGTTCTGTTAAGAACCAGCAGATAACAGCAACTAGCACTCTCGCAACAGAGATTTGGGCATCAAGATGGCCTCTAATGAACATGGTGCAATTGAACAAAATGTATATAATCATGAGACAAACAATTTGACATATTACACGCACAAAACGGAGCTATGCACAGTGAGTTATGCAATGAAGAACAAGTGCACATATCGTAAAATTGCAAAGACTTGGAATATTTCGGGGGGTGAGGAAGTCAACGTACGGTTACTGTACCGATCTGGATCGAGCTAGGGTTCCCGAGCGGCGGCGCTGCCCGCCGGAGAGGAGGCCGGAGAAGCGGGAGGAGGACGCCGGAGGGAGGGGACGAGGCGCCGGCGAGGGCGACCGGACCGGATCCGGCCGTCGGCGGCGGCCGGGCTGCGCCTACGCCGGACGGGAAGACGAGCGGCGGCGGACGGTGAGGCGAGCGACGGCCGGAGCGAGGTGGCGCTCGGCGGCGGCGCGGTGAGGAGGGAGGCGGCGGGGCACGGCGAGGCAGCCGCGGCGCGGTCGGGCGGCGATGCGGGCCGGGGGGCCCAGCCCGGGCTGCGGCGGGCCGGCGGCGGGCGCGGTGGAGATGGTGACGTGGCGGGCGCTGGTTCGCCGGGCGCGGCGGCGGGAAGATGTCCAGAGGGCGCCGGACACGTCCGGTGGCGGCGGGGAAAGTTAGGGTTTCGGGGACTGCGAATGTTTTTTCGGGAGGGTCACATATAAATAGGTAGAGGGAGCTAGGAGACTCCAAATGAGGTGCGGTTTTCGCCCACACGATCGTGATCGAACGACCTACAGCATGGAAGAGAGTTTGGTGGGTTTTGGGCTGGTTTTGAGGGGGGTTTTTCTGCACACACAAATGGACTTTGCGGTTACCCGGTTAACCGTTGGAGTACCAAACGACCTCCAAATGGAACGAAACTTGACCGGTGGTATACCAAGGCCACTTGACAAGCCTCGGTCCATTCCGTGAAAGTTTGACACCCGCACACGAAAGAAAACAAGAGGGGTGCATCGGAGGAGATAGGAGCGCCAGATTGCAAAACGGACAACGGGGAAAATGCTCGGATGCATGAGACGAACACGTATGCAAATGCAATGCACATGATGACATGATATGATATGCATGACATGAACGAAATGCAAAACAACAAAAAAAACCCGACCACGGAGGGAATATCATGAGACATAGACGAAAATGGCAAGAGTTGGAGTTACAAATATGGAAAGTTACATGCGGGTTGTTACAACATCCCTTCCGCAGGAGACTGAAAGCAGTAGCTTGGGGTCGTCTTAGAGCTCCCCAGCTTGGGACAACACTCTAAATAGGGCGTTGAACATAATGAAAAACAAGGATAAGCTCAGTAAGCCATCGTCAGCTGGTCGTGTGGCCGGCAAAGGCTTGTCCACAAAATGGTCGTCATACTATAACGCTGGTGGGCGAAAGGAGAAAAAGACCAGCTCAGAAAGCCAGTCGCGCGAGGTTCAAGAACTCGAGGCACAAATGGCGCGGATTCCGGAGATTGTCCAAGAGCAAGTGCAACAACAACTGGGAACGACGCTCACCGCCATTGTGCCTAGCTTGATTGAGGGGCTGCAGGCGTGGATTGCGGGCGACCAACAGGGGCCGCCCCCGGTTCCCAGCTTCACGGCCAGCAACTCGCACAACGCGCAGGCGCCGCCATTGGTGTCTCCGGCGCCGGCACGGGCATTGGAGCTTAATGCACCCGGGTGTACGCCGGCCGGCACCTCGGCAGCAAGCGGCCCCTCCGTCAGTTGCACGCCCGCCGTTGGCGGTGCCTCGACATTAGCCGAGCTCGACGCCATCACGGTAACTAAGCCTCTCGGCCGATGACTTCATCTCCTTGCCTTTGACTGGGCATCCCTGACGCCCTACATGTTTTCGCAGGGCGCCACCGACGTTCCATGCACTCTCCTGCACTTCGTGGGCGGCGAGTTGATCGATGTCGCCAAGGGCAGAATTGTTCAACTGGGCAACCCCGTGTTCCATGGTAATCCGATGCCACCCACTGTGTATAGGGTTGAACTGGTTCGGGTGCTGCCAGGCTGCGACGAGTTGTTACCTCCGATTCGACCCGCTGGGGCCGACGAAGATGATGTGATGACCCTCAGCACCTGCGTAAGCTGGCCCCTGCTTTGGCCGAAGAGCCAGATTCGTTTGGGAGCATGGGACACCACCCCACAGACAACACCGCCAGTCGTGCTGGCGCCAAGCCATGGCAAGACCGCCGCAACGCTACCGGACATGCCGGACATCCCTATGGCACAGGATCCGGACATGCATATGGCACAGGATCCGGACGACGACGATGACAACGACGACGGTACATTTACCAACGTCGATAAGTACTTTGCCGAACATGGGTACGGTGACGAATTCTTCGGGCCTCCTTCTCAAGAACCCAACCCTGAAAAAGACGACCGCGATCGAGCTGGTACCGCGGAGAAACCCAATTGCAGCAGGCGTCGTCTGGCGTTCAGTTCTCAGGAGACGCCTCCAGCTGCCGCCTTCACCGAGCCTCAGATAGCCGAGGTGCGGAGTATTATCAGCCCCAACACACTCAAGAAGGTGGTCTCTGAGCAGAACGCGATCCCATTACAGGAGATGAGGAAGAATGGACGGAAACGAAAGAATAACAAGGGTGGTGCGAGCCAGCTGGCACCGAGTACGATCCATGCTCAGGACGGGCCATCTTCACCTAAGGATATCTCGAGGAGGGTGCATGTGGCGGGTAGGCCGATGCTACCGACTAATCTGCTCAATGCTGCAACCGGTGCTATGCGGAGTCTGCATGACAGTGTTCTTTCTTTGGAGAAGCGGCGTCTCTCCGAGAATGATGTGGCATACCCGGTTTTCGTGGCCAAGGTGCCAGAGGGCAACGGCTTTGTGGATAGCGCCATCTGGGGTATGATCGTCCTGCAGTTTGATGACATCTTCGCTATGTTTAACCTTCATCCGCTGCACTACACCTTCGTTCGGCTATTTTCGCTGAGTATGGAGATGCGGATCATTAGAGACAAGACCCCGGACATCGTGATAGTCGACCCCTTCTACATGTGTGCCAAGATCTTGGGCAGCGCTGGGGACCGGCAAGTCGCAAGTTCATACCTCGAAGGCATCATTCTGGCAAACCCAGATAAGGATATCTTCCTCGTGCCTTACTTTCCCGAGTAAGTCATCCCCTCACCGCCCCGTAACATATGATTTCTTAGATTTCGAACGTTCTTTTTTTTCTAACATTCCGTGTTTTGTGCAGTGACACACATTGCACACTCATCCTCTTAAGCCCAAATATTCCATGGCCAAGTATTTCGACCCGGACCGTCAGTCGAAGAACGACTACACAAATATCAAGAAAGTTCTTGATGATGTTCTCCCCGGCTACGCCAGATCTGGAGGCACCTTCAGCAGGCCAGTTCGTAGGTACGGCAAGCACATCTTCAGCCACAATACGACGTTCTCCTGCGTCAAGCAGCCGCCTGGCGGTCAGAAGGATGCCTACTACGCCCTCCATCACATGCGGGCGATCGTACGGGACCATAATCACCTTCTGCTACCAAGTAATCTCAAAGATTGGGTCGCACGCTTGTCGGCAATCCAGGACGCGGACATCAGACAAGAATTCTTTCGCATCCAGTCGGAGTTTGCGAAAATCATCCATCAAGATGTCCTTCGTACCTCGGGGCAGTTCTATCTCAGACATCAACCGTCCAACAGTGAGATAGAAACAATGCTACAAATGCAGGCTGACAACGCCCGCGATTTCATGACCATCACGAAAGACGGCGGCTTCATCCACGCTCCGTTCCCTGAGTCGAGTCGAAAGTAGTGATGCTATGTAGTTCTGAAATGTCGATTGGCTCATGTTGTAATATTAAACTTTAATGAACTTGTATGTCTCTTTGGTTTGGACAGTCGTTCAACTTATATGTAATCGATGCTATTTATTAGTAGGACCATGAATCGTGCTATTAATGTGTTGCTTTTCTCTTCCGATCCTTTTGTTGCATACTTATATATTGCTTATGTATTGTCTGTGAATTGCTACTAACTTTTTGTTTGGCTATGCATAGATATGCCATCGTATGTCATGTACAAGGGTAAGGTTCCGGGAGTCTACAACGACTTGGAGGAGTGTCGGAGACAGGTTCACCGTTTCAGCGGTAATAGTTACAAAGGGTACACCACTAGGGCGGATGCGGAAGCTAGATACGCGCGCTATCTAGCGAGAGAGAGGAGGGAGCGGAGGAGGAATCGGATGAAGACCAGTTTCATCGTGATGATGCTAATCGTGATGACCACAGCTCTCTTCTATGTGATGGTAGTTTAGATGATCGATATCGACTTGTAATGTGAAGGCAAACTCGCTACTCGCGGTTTCGAGACTTGTAATGTTCTAACTTTGTTCGGTCTTTTGAATTCGGAGACTAATATGATGAATTGTATTCGGAGACTAATCTTCTATTGTATTCGATAACTCTGCTGTTTATATGTTGTGCTTTCTATATTCTGTGCAGTAATATGTTTTGTAACCTGTGCAAATATCTAAAAAGAAAAAATCCCTAATATTCATACTAGTGGCGCACCACCCAGAACTTTAGTGGCGCACTGCAAAATGCACACTAGTGGCGCATCAGCAACAAGTGCGCCATTAGTAAGCTAGAGACATGGTTAGATATGGCCCCCTGGGAGGCATTCTAATGGCACGCCGTATGGTCTACTAATGGCGCACTACATGGTGCGCCATTAGTATCTGGTATACTAATGGCGCACCTGTGGTGCGCCATTACTATGGAGAACAATCCTTTGAGGGGTTTGTTCGGGGTATCTTCACCTCGACCGGAACCAAAATTAGTTACCCCTCAACCTACTGCACCTACTAAAAATATTGGTTATGAAATTCCTTCGGGTATGATAGAACTACTGCTAGCTAATCCTTAGGCAGGAGATGGAACCGAACATCCTGATATGCACTTGATATATGTGGATGAAATTTGTGGATTATTCATGCTTGCAGGTTTGCCCGGAGATGAAGCTAAGAAGAAGGATTTCCCTTTATCTTTGAAGGGAAAAGCATTGGCATGGTATAGGCTATGCGATGATATTGGATCCTGGAATTGGAATCGATTGAAATTGGAATTTCACCCAAAAAATATCCTATGCATCTTGTTCATCGTGATCGGAATTATATATACAATTTTTTGCCTCGTTGTCGAATTTCGGGTTCCGGCAAAACCCTTGAGGTTTGAACACTGGGGTGCGCATGAAGATCTCTCCTCCCCCTAGCTCACGCTCTCACCGCAATCTCAAAACATAGCGCATCGAACTCACAGAACAAGAGACACAAGGTTTATACTAGTTCGGGCCACCGATGTGGTGTAACACCCTACTCCAGTGTGGTGTGGTGGATTGCCTCTTGGGCTAGGGATGAACAAGTACAAGGGAAGAACAGCCTCCTGAGGAGAGGTGCTCTTATGCTTGGTGAGCTTGTGTGGTTGAGGATGATCTGAATGGCCTCGGATCCGTTTAGTTCGGTTCGGTCCAGACTAGTTTTTGTTCCGTCCCCTCTACAGTGGTGGCTAGCCCTATTTATAGTGGCCCTGGTCCTCTTCCCAAATATTGAGCGGGAAGAGATGCCACAATGCCCAATTTGAAGGGGGACAACTAGTACAAGTTATCCTGACTAAAGGTGGTCTTCGCCTGCCAAAGGCTCTGGTGGTGACGCCGTCTTGGGCTCCACGGTGACCTCCATCCTGCCCTCCTGCTGGTCTTGGTCTCATTGCACTGATATGGAAACCTTTGCCTGATGCCTCAGGACTCCTCGCCTGTGCTTGCCTCTTTAGCCCCAAAGGGGAAACAAGGACACTACGCGCGCAGGCGCCCACCTGGCCCTGGTCATCATGGCTTACGTCAGAGGAACCTCGCGAGGTGCCCCTTACCTTGATCTCTCCACCCCTCGCGAGCCAGCCTGGTGAGGCCGCCCCCGAAGAGGTCTTGCATCGTCCGCCTCGCGAGGCTTGGCCCCTCGAGAGGGTCTTGAGTGTTTGCTGGTGAAGATGGGCCGTACAGGGCCGCTGGTGGAGCCACGCCGTGGGTCGCAGACAGGCAAATCTGGGGACCCCCGATCCCAGGATGCCGACAGTAGCCCCCGCGCCCAGGGGGTGCTCGGACTTGGCTTCGAGGCGAAGCCAAAGGGAAAGTGTGGAGAGCCGCGGGCCCCAACAGCGTACGACCTCGCTTGACATGTGGCGATTGATTGGACATGGGCGTCTCCGCTTCCCCATGCTACCTCGGCAACTACCCGACTGACAAAAGACTGGAGCGGGCTGTATTTGTCCTCATTGCCTTCCTTCTTCTTGCTCCAGATCCCGTTTCTCGCCCTTCGCTTCCAGAGACTCCAGATCCACCCAGTTCCCCTTTGAGCTTGCTGTCGATGGCGCCCAAGAAAGCTCGGGCTACTCCTCCGCCATCCTGGTACGAGCCCGCGCTCGACCGCCGAGCGTGTCGGAGAAGAACCTTGCTGATGTGCGCTTGATGATGGTGGAGGGTGACGAGAAGAGGAAGACTATGCTCTGGGTCGGCTCCGCCGAGCCTGAGGCCCCTGGCAGCACTTTCTACCCCTTCTTCTTAAGTAGCATCGCCGCCGGGTTGGTTGCCCCCTTCTCTGACTTCTTCTACTCTGTCCTCAGTCACTATAAGATCCACGCTCTCCATCTTCACCCCAACTCCATCCTCCTCCTGTCGATCTTCGCATTCTACCGCGAGGCGTATGTTGGAGTGATGCCATCTGTGGCGCTGCTGCGCCACTTCTTCTTCCTTCGGATCAAGGAGGGCTACTGCTCCGGGTGCGTTGGCTTCATCGCGTCCAACAAGACCAATGCCATCTCGAAGGCCGGGAAGAAGGCCGAGGGCTTCAGGAGCAAGTGGGTCCTGATGGATGCCAAGTGCTCACACCCCCGGCTGGTGCTGCCGACAGAGATGCATGTGTCCCAAGAAGGATGGCTTCACGCGAAGCTCACCAACCCTCGGGCGACGCAGATGCTGGAGAGGATGACTGCCGACCTGAAGCCCGGCGACTCGAGGACGGCAAAGCTGACGGGGGCCATGATCGCCAAAGAATTCATGGCGCAGCGAGTGGCTCCCCTCCAAGCGCGCCCGCGCCCACTGTGGAAGCTTGGAGACGAAGGGGACGACATCCGCCTGCGCCCAGAGCCCCTTTCTGATGAGGAATTGCGCTCGACTCTTTGCTCCTTGGTTGGGGACGACTGAGGGAGTCCTGAATTAGGGGGTCCTTGGACAGCCGGACTATATCCTTCTACCGGACTGTTAGACTATGAAGATACAAGATTGAAGACTTTGTCCCGTGTCCGGATGGGACTCTCCTTGGCATGGAAGGCAAGCTTGGCAATACGGATATGTAGATCTCCTCCCTTGTAACCGACTCTGCGTAACCCTAGCCCCCTCCGGTGTCTATATAAACCGGAGGGTTTAGTCCATAGGACAACAACAATCATACCATGGGCTAGCTTCTAGGGTTTAGCCTCTATGATCTCGTGGTAGATCAACTCTTGTAATACTCATATCGTCAAGATCAATCAAGTAGGAAGTAGGGTATTACCTCCATCGAGAGGGCCCAAACCTTGGTAAACATCGTGTCCCCCGCCTCCTGTTACCATCCGCCTTAGACGCACAGTTCGGGACCCCCTACCCAAGATCCGCCGGTTTTGACACCGACATTGGTGCTTTCATTGAGAGTTCCACTGTGCCGTCACCATAAGGCTTGATGGCTCCTTCGATCATTGGCAACGATGCGATCCAGGGTGAGGTTTTCCTCCCCGGAAAAATCTTCGTATTCGACGGCTTCGTACTGCGGGCCAACTCACTTGGCCATCTGGAGCAGATCGAGAGCTACGCCCCTGGCCATCAGGTCAGGTTTGGAAACTTGAACTATACTGCCGACATCTGCGGAGACTTGATCTTCGACGGATTCGAGCCCATGTCAGGTGCGCCGCACAATCACGACAAGCATGATCTAGCTCTGATGTCGGACAGTGTTTGGGAGATCGCACCTACAACTACTCCGGCCCTCAATCCGGAACAAATTGCGCCATCTGAGGACGGGTGGATGGACCCTACCACGGAGGCTGCACACTCAACGGCGATAGAGCCGAATACTGACTTCACCTCCTACGAGACCCATGTTGCCGAACCGTTGGATTCATCCTCGGCCATGGACTCCGAGCCGCCTGCGTCCGTGCCCATCGAATCCGATTGGGCACCGATCATGGAGTTTACCTCCGCGGACATCTTCCAGCACTCGCCTTTTGGCGACGTGCTAAACTCGTTGAAGTCTCTCTCTCTGTCAGGAGACCCTTGGCTGAACTATGTCCGGCTAGAATGGGATGCGGACGACGAAGAAATTCGCTCCCCACCAACCACCCACTTAGTAGCCACTATCGACGACTTAACCGACATGCTCGACTTCAGCTCCAAAGACATCGACGGTATGGACCACGATGCAAGAGACGAACAAGAACCACCGCCCACAGGGCGCTGGACTGCCACCTCATCGTATGACATATACATGGTAGGACACCCCCAAAGAGGGGGATGGCGATAAGACAACGGAGGATAATCCCTCCAAGAAGCAATTCAAGCACCAACGTCAGCGGCGCCGCTCTAAGTCTCGCCAAAGCAAAAGCAGCGATACCGGCACAAGAGACAATAACGCTCCGGATAGTGCCGAAGACGATGATAATCCCCTCCAGCCAGACCTCGAGCGGGAGGATGAACAAGCTAGCCCTCCGGAACAGGCAGCAAACGGAGAATCAGAGGATGACAATTACATGCCTCTCTCCGAAGACGAGGTGAGCCTCGGCGACGAAGAATTTATCATGCCTGAGGATCCCGTCGAGCAGTAGCGCTTCAAGCGCCGGCTTATAGCCACAACAAACATCCTGAAGAAAAAGCAACAACAGCTTCGAGCTGATCAAGATCTGCTAGTGTATAGATGGACTGAAGTCCTGGCAGCCGAGGAATAGGAACTCGAGCGACAGACCAAGAGTTACTCAAAGCGCAGGTTGCTACCCCAACTCGAGGAGGAAGCATTGAAACCTACATCACCAGCGTATGATGCGGCTGATCGGCCACCTTGTGGCCGAGACAGAGAGGCATATCAACCCGATGTCCAGCCCGCACCCCGCCGCCATTCAACCAAAAATACCAAGGCCCGGGGCAACACGGGGGACCTGCGAGACGTATTGGAAAACAAACCAAAACATGCAAGATCGATCTACGGATCACGGGGTCGTGCCCCAACGCGTGACGACGATCATCACGTCGGATACTCTAAAAGCAAATCCGGCCGGGCCGAATACAGTAGACAAGACTCGTATGAACTGCGTCGTCATACAGCCCGGCACAGAGGCGCCGCACACCCCCTATGCTTCACTGATGAAGTAATGGATCACGAATTCCCAGAGGGTTTTAAACCTGTAAACATTGAATCATATGATGGTACAATAGATCCCGCGGTATGGATCAAGGATTTCCTCCTCCACATCCACATGGCTCACGGTGATGATCTACATGCCATCAAGTACCTCCCACTAAAACTCAAAGGACCAGCTCGGCATTGGCTGAATAGCTTGCCTACAGACTCCATTGGCAGTTGGGAGGATTTGGAAGATGCATTCCTTGACAACTTCCAAGGCACCTATGTGCGACCACCGGATGCTGATGACTTGAGCCATATAACTCAGCAGCCAGGGGAATTGGCCAGGCAATTCTGGACCCGGTTCCTAACTAAGAAAAACCAAATTGTCGACTGTCCGGATGCAGAGGCCTAAGCGGCATTTAAGCATAACTTCTGGGACGAATGGCTCGCCCGGCACCTCGGCCAGGAGAAGCCGAAGTCCATGGCAGCCCTCACGACACTCATGACCCACTTTTGCGCGGGCGAGGATAGCTAGCTGGCTCGCAGAAACAACACATCAAGAAATCCTGGCACTTTAGATACCAAAGATACTAACGGCAGACCACGTCGTAACAGACACAAGCGCCGCAACAACGGCGACAACGCCGAAGACACGGTAGTCAATGCCGGATTCAGCGGCTCTAAATCCGGTCAGCGGAAGAAGCCGTTCAAAAGAAGCAATCCGGGCCCGTCCAGTTTGGACCGCATACTCGATCGCTCGTGTCAAATTCACGGCACCCCCGATAAGCCAGCCAATCACACCAACAAAGAATGCTGGGTGTTCAAGCAGGCCAGCAAGTTGAATGCCGAAAACAGGAACAAGGGGCTGCATAGCGACGACGAGGAGGAGCCTCGGCCGGCGAACACAGGAGGACAGAAGAGGTTCCCTCCACAAGTGAAAACGGTGAACATGATATATGCAACCCACATTCCCAAGAGGGAACGGAAGCGTGCACTAAGGGACGTCTATGCGATGGAGCCAGTCTCCCCAAAGTTCAACCCATGGTACTCTTGTCCGATCACCTTCGATCGCAGGGACCACCCCACTAGTATCCGTCATGGCAGATCTGCCACATTGGTCCTTGACCCCATCATCGACGGATTTCACCTCACTCGAGTCCTTATGGACGGCGGCAGCAGCCTGAACCTGCTCTATCAGGATACAGTGCGCAAAATGGGTATAGACCCCTTGAGGATCAAACCCACTAAAACCACCTTTAAAGGTGTCATCCCAGGTGTAGAGGCCCATTGCACGGGCTCAATCACACTGGAAGTGGTCTTCGGATCTCCGGACAAATTCCGAAGCTAGGAGTTAATCTTCGATATCGTCCCGTTCCGCAGTGGCTATCACGCACTGCTCGGGCGAACCGCATTTGCCAGATTCAATGCGGTACCGCATTATGCATACCTCAAGCTCAAAATGCCAGGACCTCGTGGGGTTATAACAGTCAATGGGAACACAGAACGCTCGCTCCGCACGGAGGAGCACACTGCGGCCCTCGCAGCAGAGGCACAAAGCAGCCTTTCAAAGCAAACCGCCAATTCGGCGATAAAGCCCCCGGATACCTTCAAGCGAGTCCGGAGTAACCTGCAACAGGATCGCCTGGCACGTTCAGAGCTCGCCTAGCAATTCGGCCCCCATCCTAGTCCCAGTCAAGCGACGAAATCTGTGCCGTGCGTACATAATTACGCACTAAAAATACCATGGGCATAGGCGGGGGCACGACCAGAGCACGTCCCACAATGCGGCTCAACCGCCCCAGGGGCTGTATATCTTGATCATTTTCTCTCTTTCAGGACCTTACTCTCTGGAAGCCCTTTTCGGCAGTCTGATTGCTGGACACATTACGGGAAGGAAAAACCAAGGAGACAAGAAGCTAAGACGTACAAGGGAATCCCCAAGTGGTCTCTGATAACGATCGAAGTACCCATTTTAAATACCCATACGCAACTTGCCCTTGGACAGGACATGTCAAATAGTCCTATTTTTTGCTTATTGCACTACTTGTACCCGTACGGTTCGACGTATTATTTAATAACAATGCATAGATTTAGTATCTTATTGCATTAACCTCTTTTCATTGTCTGCTTATTTACGACAAATTGCACCCATACATTCTGGTACGACCAGTACGCCAGGGGCTTCAGTATACCCCATAATACGGCGTGAGAAGTCCGAACACTTTCGACAGTGCGGCACCCTGAACTTATAGCATTATATGCATCAGCTCCGAATCATGTCTTGGGTCAATAGTTGGGTTTGCCCGGCTCCCATGTTTTGGTACCTTACGTTCCGCAATATCGGCTAAGGTAGCGCTGGGAGAACTACTGCGATTGTGTCCCGGTTCTTCCGGACGAGCACCTCAGTAGAGAAAGCCGAAAACTGACTGTCATGATAAGGCGAGAGCTGGTCGCTGTTCGAGAGGTCTCAAGTCCTTAAAGACTTTTTCCGCTTCGAGCGAGGAGTCGGCCTTGCCCGACTTAGGCGTATATAGTGCCCCAAATTCGGCCTTCCGAATACTAGGGGCTTTGCCAAAATTTAAAATTGTAGACTTCTATGGCTAAGTGAGAGTGATAAAGCCTTATAGTCCGATTGCCTGGTTCGTTGTGTTGAACACCTCCCTCGAAGGACCCAAAATTGGGATAAAGAGTGCTCAGGTTTATCCCGAACACCTCAGTACTAGTTACATGGGGGCAGAAGCCGACGACTGGCCAACTCTCAGATTTTATAAACGGCCGCACCGAAGGTAATATTTTAAATTCACAAGCGTTGCAGAGTGCAAATGAACTCGTTTCATATTACAGGATCACATGAGTACATTCATTCGAATATTACATCCTTAGCACATTCCTCCGCCACAAGGCGAGAACCCTTCAGGACACTGTTATAATACATTTCGGGGTGGCGATGCTCCTTGCCTTCCGGCGGCCCCTCCTTCACCAGCTTCTCAGTGTCCAGCTTCGCCCAGTGCACCTTCGCCTGAGCAAAAGCCCAGCGAGCACCCTCGATGCAGACGGACCGCTTTATGACTTCAAGCCGTGGGCAGGCGTTCACAAGCCACCTCACTAGACCGAAGTAGCTATCAGGCAGGGTCTCGCCAGGCCACATCCGGACTATAAGACCCTTCATGGCCTATTCGGCCGCCTTGTGGAGCTCGACCAGTTGCTTCAGCTGGTCGCTCAAGGGCATTGGGTGTTCGGTCCCAGTATACTGAGACCAGAACAACTTCTCCGTCGAGCTCCCCTCCTCAGCCCGGTAGAACTCTGCGGCATCCGACACACTGCGGGGCAGATCTGCAAACGCTCCTGGAGAGCTCCGAACTCGGGTAAGTAAAAAGAAAGTTTCCTTCACATGCTTGCTTTGCATAATGAATGCCTTACCCGCTGCTATCTTCTTAACCGCCTCAATTTCCCGGAGGGCCTTTTGGGCTTCGGCCTTGGCATGCTGTGCGCTTTCAAGGGCCTTCGCAAGCTCGGACCCCTGCGTCTTAGAGTCACGCTCCAAGGACTCGTGCTTTTCGGCGAGAGCCTAGAGCTCTTGCTGCACCTCGCCTACTCGGGCTTCTTGCTTTTCTCGCTCGATGCGCTCCTTGGCCGCTTTCTCTTCGGCCTCGGACAGTGCCTTCTGTAGGGCCGCCACTTTGGTCGTGGTCCCTAGCAAAATTCATGACGATTCCAAAAAAGAAATTTTCTTTCTCAATATTCAGACGGGGTGTCACTCACCTTTGTTCTCTTCGAGCTGCCTCTTGGCAAGTCCGAGCTCTTCCTTGGACCGCTCAAGGTCCCGCTTCAGTGCGGCGACCTCCGCGGTACGTGCGGCAGCGGCCAGCAGTGAAGCCTGCATATACACATAGATATATTCTGATTAGACTCATGCGATTATTATTTGATCCTCTATTCGGCCTTCCTTCGCGAATGCCAAATGGAGCATCAGGGGCTACTGTCTATGTTGGAATATTTTCTTATACTTTGATTACTTACCTCAAAGCCTGTTAGAAGGCTAGCACAGGCTTCAGTCAGTCCGCTCTTGGCAGACTGAACCTTCTTGACCACCGCACTCATGATAGTGTGGTGCTCTTCATCAATGGAAGCGCCGCGAAGCGCTTCCAACAAGTGGTCCGATGCCTCTGGTTGGACAGAGGTCACCGGCACAGACGGCTCGCCCCCTTAGTGAGGGGTCGCCTGACAGAGTCCGGAACCACTGGAGGTTCCGGTACAGTATTCGGCCGGGGGCCAAACTTGCTGCCCCCGCCATTGGAGCCCTTGGGAGTTTTGCTCCCCTTGCGCCCAGCGTCCGGAATGTCGCCTCGAGGCGCCTCCAGGACTGCCTCCCCTTGGTTCGGTGCCCTTTGCAACACCTCGACGTCGTCCGTAGGGTGGGGGGGAGGAGGCGGGCGGGGGCGAATCGCTATTCATCTCCGATTGGCCCAAAGACTCCTCGGAAGAGGATACGTCGATGCGGGCTTGGGATGGACTGCATGATCATGTTCGGCATGATGAGAAACAACAAAACGAAACATACCAGAATTATTATGGTATCCGAATACTTACGACTTCGCCAGGGGCTTATCCCTGGGCAACCACTCGTCGTCGCTGTAGGTGGCGGTTGTGGAGTTGTCCGGAAGGAGGGTCCTTCCCTTCTTGGACCCTACGGCCGCCCCAGCCGGGGCGGCCTTCCTTTTCTTGTCTCCCCTAGCTGGGGGGAGAACTTTCCTCTTCTTCCTCCTCGTTTTCATGGGAGGAGTGCACCCCGGTGCTTTCGGACGATGAGTCCGATATAACCTTGCGCCGGAGACCCTTCCTAGTCCCCGTGGCCTTCTTCTTGGCCTTCTTTTCCGGCACCTCATAAGGTGCCGAAACTAGCATCTCCGTTAGGAGAGCATCTGCTGGATCTTCGGGCAGGGGAGCCGGACAATCGATCTGCTCTGCTGTCACTACCCAGTCCTGTTAAATGGCGTGGAGACTTAGATCCCGCGCCTGCACTACAAAAAAAAGACACATCCGTGACATTTTGGGCCAAACGAAATTTTTTTCTGTCATACATATGACACTTCTATGACGATAATTGTGACAAAACCCGGTATCATCATAGATGTGGTGGGCTCCTACTTCTGTGATGAAAAATCATGATAGAAAATGGGCTTTTCGTCCTGGGCGGGCCGGAGACGCAGCTGCATGACATTCTTTGGGCCGTCCATGACGGAAAAAACCATGGTAGAAGCGAGGGAGAGGAAAATTTTGGGGAGTTCCCAGTTACGGTGGGAGGTCGGGGGCTGAGCGATGCGCGTTTCTCTCGTACACGTACGCGCGTGTGTGCGAGGCGTTGGCTCTAACTGAACCCGAGCGAGGCGTTGGGCTCTAACTGAACCCGAGCGATTGCACTGCAGGCTACGCGTTACTGAACCCGAGCAATCGATCGATGGCTGTTAACTGAACCCGATCGAGCGATTCCTTCGCTACTGCTGCTAACTGAAGCCGATCGATTGGATGAACAGTGAGCGTTGCGGGGAGGGGAGGGGTTGGATGAACAGTGAGTGGTGGCATTGCCTCTGGATGAACAGGACCCCGTGGTGTGGAGGGATGGATGAACAGTAGACGATGGAGGGGTGCCCGTGGAGGGGTGGTTGAACAGGACCCCGTGGTGTGGAGGGCTGGATGAACAGTAGACGGTGGAGGGGTGCCCGTGGAGGGGTGATTGAACAGTAGCCGGTGGAGTAGCGCGCAGTGGAGGCTGGATGAACAGGAGCCCGTGGAGGCTGGAGGAGGTCGACGGTAGCCCGTGGAGGCTGGAGGAGGTTGACAATGGAGATGAACAGTATCCCGTGGAGCCCCGTTTTGCGGTACGCCACACCCCTCCCGATGAACAGGACCCCCGTTTCGACCGTAGGAGGTCTGTTTCGTCCGTTTTGCGGTACGCCACACCCCTCCCAATCAACAGGACCCCCGTTTCGACCGTAGGAGGTCCGTTTCGTCCGTTCTGCGGTACGCCACACCCCTCCCGATCAACAGGACCCCCCGTTTCGACCGTAGGAGGTCCGTTTCCTCCGTTTTGCGGTACGCCACACCCCTCCCGATCAACAGGACCCCGTTCCGAATGTAGGAGGTCTGATTCCTCCGTTTTGCGGTACGACAAGCCTCGTTTCCATCGCCTGTTCCGTCCAAGCCCTCCCGATGAACACGACCACGCATTCCGTTCCAATCCAGCCGGTTGGCTCCCACGCGTTCCGTTGCCTCACGGTGAACATGACGCATTCCGTTGCCTCCCCATGAACACGACGCATTCCGTTGCCTCCCCATGAACACGACGACGACGTTGTTTCTCCGTTCCGACCCAGCCATGTACACGAGCCCTGGCCGTACGTATGCGCGAGTAGGCGTTCGAGACCCCGCCCGTATGTACACATAAGTGGCCGTATTTTCTTTCTTGCACCCTGGCTGCTGTACGTACGTGTACATGCTACGTGTGCGCCTCTACTACGACACGTGCGCGCCTCTACATCCACCAGTATATATGTACGTACACGTTCACGACCAGAATGACAACGCTACGTACGCTTCGACCAGGTGGGTCGCGACTGTCAGGCACTTCCTTGCGTGCGAAGATCTAGCTGGTAGGTCCCAGCAGTCAGGGGGGAATCGTTTTTTCGCGAAATACGGTGGCCCGTCCGGTGGGTCCCCGCTGTTAGGTGGAGGAATAATTATTTTGCATGTAATAAGGAGGCACTTCCTTGCTGCGGCCGTGGACCCAGCTGCCAGCCTCTCCACGTACAGTCCACGTCCAATGGAAGCCATTCCTTGACCACGTTGACCACGCCGCGCCGAGAGCACCAGGGCGGTGGACGACGGCGAGGCCTAATAAGGGGACGACGCGGAGCCGGCGAAGACGCAGCAGTGGATGCCCACGCGTAGATGAGTACGAGGGTTCACTGGTTCGCTGCGGTGTGAGGCTGCCGTCGCCGCAGAATAACAGGGGGTGTGGGTGAGTAGAGGGATGGCCTGGCCAGCGGTGGGAGTAGTAGGGGCGGTGAGGCCTCCGCCGCATCGCAGCCGGCCACGGGAGGCAGGAGCACGAGGCACGACCGGCGCTGGTTTGGGCGGCTGGAGCAAGAAGGCCAGAGGTTGAAAAAGCACTACGGCCGTTGGATGGACATCGTACGGTCACTGGAGTTAGAATCGTGCATATTGACTAAGTTGACAAAGCCCTCCGTCCCTGTCAACTTAGTAGGCCCACAAGTCAGCCTGCCACTATACTGGGTCCCAGCTAATAGGGGGAGTATTCAATTTTTTGTGTAATAAGGAGGCACTTCCTTGCGTGCGAAGATATAGCTGGTGGGTCCGAGCTATCAGCGGCGGTAACGTTTTTTTCGCGAAATACAGAGGCCCTTTCGGTGGGTCCCTGATGTCAGGTGGAGTAATCATTATTTTGGGCGTAATAACGAAGCATTTCCTTGCGTGCGGCCGTGGACCCAACTGTCGGCCTCTCCACGTACAGTCCACTTCAGATGCATGTCGGTCGTTGACCACGTTGACCAGGCCGCGCCAAGAGCACCAGGGCGATGGACGACGGCGAGGCCTAGGTAGGGAATGACACAGAGGCAGGGAAAACTCGACAATTGTTTCCCACGCGGAGGGGAGTACGACTGTACGAGGGTTTACTGGTTCGTCTGTCGTCGCCGGAGAATAACAGTAGGTGTGGGTGAGTAGAGGGATGGCTAGGCCAGCGATGGGAGTACGATGGGGCGGTGAGGCCTGCGCGACAGCAGAACCGGCCGCAAGGAGGAGGGAGCAGGCAGTCCTGCCGGCGCTTGTTTGAGCGGCTGGAGCAGGAAGAGCAGAGATTGAAGAAGCACGACAGCCGTTGGATGGCCATCCAACAGTCACTGCTTGTGCGTCAACCTTTTTTTTAGGAAAGCCTCAAATCTGTGGAAAACAGCATACAACCCATCTGCCATTATTTCTAATAATTTACAGCCCATTTGCTAATTATTAAGGTTTTTTTGGAGCCCATGTTCTTTTTGTTAGCATTACAGCCCATATTGTGGCCATGGTTAAAAAATTATACGAAATTTTGCATATTTCGGTGCGGTCCGAACTGTTTTTAATCCCGAAATTTCGACTCACATTCAAACAGATTTTAAAAATAAATGTATATCAATATAAAATCCAACAAATTCTCCACGCATAAAAATTAATGTAATTTAAAATCTCGAAATGAAAAAAAAAGATATTTGAAAGTAATTGTCAGTTTGATGTGTTTTAAAAATGTACAACCTATTTCTCATTACTGATGGGCTATTTTCTCGGCCAGCCGAATGAAAGCTCTCCTCGTCTTGAAAGATTTGCAGCCCAACAGGCCTGACAAAGCGACTTACTTGGCAAATCACAAAAAAACTGGGTTGTGGCCGTGGACCCAACTGTCAGCCTCTCCACGTACAGTACTCTTCCGATGGAATGTCGTTGACCACGTTGACCACGCCGCGCTGAGAGCACCAAGGTGGTGGACGACGGCGAGGCCTAGGAAGGGGACGACGCGAAGCCGGGGAAGACGCGGCAGTGGATGCCCACGCGGAGAGGAGTATGAGGGTTCACTGGTTCGGCTGCGGTGTGAGGCTGCCGTCGCCGCAGGGCCTGGCTAGCGGTGGGAGTAGTAGGGGCGATGAGGCCTCAACGGCAGCACAGCCGTCCACTGGAGGCAGGAGCAGGCGGTCTCCCCGGCACTGGTTTGGGCGGCTAGTGCAAGAAGAGCAGCGATTGAAGAAGCAGCAGGACCGTTCGATTCAAATCCAATGGTTACTGCTGCTAGAATCGTTTGTTGACTAAGTTGACAAGCCCTGCGTACGCGTCAACTTAGTAGGCCCACAGGTCAGCCTTCCAACTGGTGCGCCCCAGATGTCAGTGGGAGGAATCATTTTTTTCGCGTAATAAGGAGGCAGTTGATTGCGTGCGGCCAGGCCATCGGAGGGAGTAGGGTGGGCCGGGGAAGCCTGCGCGGCATCACAGCGGGCCACAAGCGGAGGGAGCAGGCAGTCCCGCCGGTGCTAGTTTAGGCGGCTGGAGCAGGAAGATCAGAGATTGAAGAAGCACATCGGCCGTTGGATGGACATCCAACAGTCACTGCTGTTAGAATCATGTGTTCACTGACAAAGCCTTGCGTAAACAAGTCAGCCTCGAAATCTGTGGTGTGTACAGCCCATTTGCTATTATTTTTATATTTTTACTCATTTTCTAATTCACATGGAATTTATTGCAGCCCGTTTTCCATTTTTAGAATTGCTGGCCATTTTCCGGTCAGTACCAGGGTCAAAAAATTAACTAAATATGTGGGAACTTTTGAAAATTCCAAATTTTTGCTGGGGAACGAAATATTCTTAATCCAAAAATTAATAGCCATACAAATTTAAAAATAAATTAGTACTATGTCATGTTAAATCCAATGAAATACGTATAAGATATCAGTGAAGAACAAAAACAAAAAAAGAAACTTATATCCCATTTGCTATAAATTTTTTGGAATTTTTAACCCCTTTTGATATTACTTTTAACAGACATTGACCATACTCTTAAGCCAGGCTGGAATGCATCCCTCCTCGTCTTGAAAGATTTGCAGGACAGTAATTCGGAGAAAACAAATAGGCCTAGCTTGGGTATTCTTCAAAAAGAAATACTGGGCTACCTATTTTCCCAAAGAACTGGTGCATGAGCATTTAGCTTTATTTATTTATTTATTTACTTATTTATGTTTAGGGGACCATGAGCATGTACCTGGGCCGGATTCATGTGAGAGCCTCCCTTCCAGTTAATTATGGGCTTCTCTATTGGGCCTTGATCAGTGGGCTGCATGTTATTAACAAGTGGAAAATGTGTTTCGTACGAAAAATAGTATGTGCTACGTACGATACGGGGCACTAAAGGATCGAACCATGCAACGACTTCCAAAACATTGTGTTTGTCGTTCTAACAACACATTTATTCAACCAACAGACGAAATATACTACTGATTGTACATTGAAAGCAGCAGCAGTAGCAACCAGGGCTGGGGGTGCAACAGAAGCAGTAAGCAGGCCAGAAGAGTGAAGACGTAGCTCTCTCTTCCAAACCAAACATCAGCCATCATTACAAAAGGGCTACCAAAAAAGAACAAGTGTATGCATCAAACTAAATAAAGATCCTACTACACCAAGTGTACGCATCTAACTAACTGGCTCAGTTAGACGTCACTATTTATTAAGCTGTGGAGATTGGCTGACGGCTTGAACCAGATGGGTGCCTAATAGGGGAAACACCAGCCAGCAGGTCGAAGTCTGATACTTGCGACCCTCTCTCCTACTTTGGGCTGCAGAGCGTGGCGGCACATATCAGGGTATGGTGCATGCAGAGACACATGGTATGCTGTGTACACACAGTTTTGCCTAATGAACGAAACCGTGCTGCCATCATGATCCTTGCCGTCAGTTATCTCCTAGTTAATCGGATAATTCAGTCCGACAAACAGAGAGCGTGTACCAAGGCTACTTACTAGCCTCCAGTCAAAAATTCCTGAGGGCCCAGAGAAGCTGGGATCCTGCTCAAACACTTTGCAGTGACTGTGATTGTATTCCGCAAAACAACACGTCCGGTATGTGCGAACGATCATCAATCTTTCGCCGTCATCTGATCGAGCCAGGAACCACCTGCAACTGCCATGCCGCTTTTCTTTGAAAGGTTCTGGGATTAGGAAGGGTAGGAACGCCAGGCGGCCTACAACATCATATCAAGTTGGAGTCAAATAAAAAAGGGCTCTTGATTTAGTCAATCTTAAGAACAGCATGTTATGAGCATGAATATTTTTTCAGCAAATGTTGACAGTAATATAAGCAAGCCATCATGATATCATAGGAAAGTAACATACTGCTGTAACAGCTGTTTGTAGCGATGACTGGAGTAGGCCAGCAATACGTCCAGCCATAGAAGGAGTCGATAGCGTAAATGAAGCCCTTGTGTTCAATGGCATCAGAGAACCATGGAGGTTGTATGATCCTGCGATGGACGTGCAGATTTATCCACTTACCGCAATGACCTGTCAGATAGGCGAGACCGCGGTTGAAGAACGCAATTAGCCTGAAGTCTTTATAATTCGCAGATCTTGTGGGCACTTGGCAGATTACAACCTTGAGAAAATCAAACTTGGTATCATGTTGGCTACTGTAAGATTCCGAGTATTCTGGGTCGCGGTGCCAAAGCAGTGCAGTGTTAATCGAATGAAGGGGGTCAATCGCCGGGTGTCGACCTCCACGAGCATCCAGCTGCCGCGACCGTCGATGAGCACCATCCAAGACGTGTTCATGCCGACCCAGTACATACCGTTAATGTAGTTGAGGCTGACAGGGATCGAATCGCAGTCAAGGGGGTTGATGCTCGCCACGCTACGATCGTTATGCTGCGTGACACGCCGTTTCTGAAGATCAGGCGGCATCAGCAAGCAAGGAGCTGGCTTAAAAAGCTCCGGCCTGAGGGCTTTGAGTAAACGGTACAGCCCCGACGAGCATGCGGCGAGCGGCATGGTACTGAGATTGTCCACGCGTGAAACAATGAGCTTGATTACCTCTGTGGGGAGCGAATTCCAGCCACTGTCTCGGCGGACACTGCTCGGTTCTGCCATTGTTAGTGCTTGGGTTTCGGATGAGGGGGGAGGCGCCTTAGCGGGGATGGAAGATTGGACGAGATTATGTGCGGACAAATATGGAGAAGCGAATACGTGCTGCGGGAAGTGGACAGGTGATGATGACTACAACACGCCGCTTGACTTACGAGACACATACCAACAGCGTAGGGTCATGTCGATGCCAGACAACTTGCTTGAGTGATCACAGTACTGGTACTCCCTACAGTGCTATGCCCTAACTTGCTTGAGTAGAGTAGTAGAGTAGGACTCTGCTCTACTACTAGCACCGGAGGGAGTAGTATATTCTAATCTAAAATAGTTACAAACTTCAATGCCCGAGTGTGGAACGACTACGAACCGTGCTCAAAGACCATGTCTACGTGGTGTTTGGACATGGGCGACAACCTCAACGCCAACGGTGCTGCTCCCGTTGCACCGTATGTGTTTCTGTCCTTCCTGTTCGAAATCGTGGTAGATTTCATGTTTCTACTCTGTATCCTACTACTATGCTAGTCCACATGATTAGTTTCATCTCTGTTATAGCCGTCATGATTTATTTTGTGCTTATTCGGATTAAATCTCGTAGTAACTTGCTCATATATTCAACTCGCGCAACGTCCCCTACAGCCACTCCCATTTCATGGACGGCCTGGTCGATGCCTCCAAGGAGCCCTTCGTCCACTGCTATGAGTGCTCGATGCCGTTTTGTGGCTCGCCGGCGGACATGGTGCATCACCTCACGGATGCGTGCAGCGGTCACTGCTGGCCCTTGGCGGAGAACATCAAGTACGAGACGTGCTACCCGTTCACCATGCCGGAGTCGCTGGAGGATCACCGCCGCCTGCTAGTCTCGGAGGAGGACGACAGCGTCTTCCTCTTGATCGTGGGCACCGGCGAGGCCCGCGTAGGCCGCTGCCCCGTCTCTGTAATGTGCGTCGACGCCGCTGACGCCGACACTGACACGAGGCCGATGTACGGGTGCGTGGTCAGTGTTACTACCCCTCCGGGTCGCGTGGGCGGCGACACCGGCCTCATCGAACGGACTTGGACTTTGGGGAGCTGGGACTATCCCGCCAATGTGGACTTGGAAAACCCATGGCATCCTTTACCCGCCGATGCGGTGCACGGGGACTCCAAGGAGGTTCACCTTGACATACGCATTATCAAGTTAAATGTTGATCATTAGTCTTCGCTCAATGTAATCCGCTGTCTAAGCATGTGGAGACTTCCATGCAGGATCTTGCTCTATTGGAGTATCGTGCATTAATAAAAGTGTATCCGTTTATGGTTTAGTCTAGAATCTTCCATGTATGAATTTTTACTACAGTACTGGTGAAAGACTTACGATGAACCATTTCTTACATCTCCTCTGCCCGCTTGCAAGTCATCCTGATTTAATCCCTCCGTCTAGGTGTATAAGGGCATGGTTAATATTACTTAATAGTATAGCCAACTGTTGACTATAAGAAAGTGCCATGTCATCTGTAGCCAACATGTATAACAATTGATAATCAAAAACTAATTCTTAAAGATCATTTCTTGCAAAGCACGATAAGTGTTATTTCTTCACAAGTTTTGGATGCAGGTTGAACAGTTGAATGCATTTGTTTGCAAAAGATACCTTTTTATCTATTTCACCCGGATGTTTGTGAGCTCTACAGATGAAATAATATCCGAAGAAACCTATCGATACCCGTTACACATGAGATGACCCCCACATCCTTTGTCAAAATAAACAACTCCCCGATCAATGCATTTCACTCTTCGGTGCAACGCACGGGCACCTTACTACTATAGATTAGTACGGCCAAAAATTGAACTAACATTATATATAGTACGATAAATGCTGATGCATGTCACCTAAAATTATATCATTCAAAACTATGTTCAAATACGAATCCAACGATATAGTTTTTGTTGACATGCACTAACATTTTGTCAGTTAAATCTTCAGTCAAATTCAATGGGGGACTAATAAACCACGACCGATGTAGTACAAGTGTAGAGGGCGGCGCTGCATGGGAGTCTCACCTCTCACCCCGCTCGTGGCACGGCAGTAAAGCCGTCATATCACAAAACCCAACCACTCCCAGTAATAAGTGGCCTGGTAAAATAAACGGACAAGCAACCATCACATCCCTCCGTCTTTTTTGCATTTCATCTCTCTGCATTTACTTTCTCCGGTTCATCTCGCACACTCGATCCCTAGCTACTACTCCTAGGGCCAGTTCTTTTGGCGGCTTCCCCGGCTTTTCCCACAAGACTAGTCACAGTGGAGAGTAACAATAAGGCGCCTCACTAATTTATTTGGGCTTCTAAACTACTACTCCGTCCTGGTTTATTCCTCACCATTGTAATTTGTGCTAAATTTTGACCAAAGATTTAACTGGTTTATTCCTCACCATTGTAATGCCTCCGTCTAGGTGTGTAAGTCATCTTACGAAAACCAAATAATCCCAAAACACTTAGGCGTGGTGCATTAACTTCTACTCCGTACCTCGTTTCTTGTTTCTTGACATATCAACCAATAAGAGATAAAGAGTGTGCATGCTTTTAATGACTTGAGATATCAAACACGACATGCAGTGGTTAGTTCATTGCATGCAATACTATTAATTAGCAAATAAACATTAACATTTATCGTTTTCTCCTCCTCCTTGGTCACGGTGCACAGCCTAAGATGACTTACTCACCTAGATGGATGGAGTAGTGCATGTGACATGCACTAACATTTCATTAGTTAAATTTATGATCAAAATTTGAGACAGATTACAATGGGGACAAATAAACCAGGATGGAGGTAGTAGTTATGGGATTACTAATCTAGAAGCCTAAAAGAACTGGCCCCTGGTACTCCTACTAGTAGTAGTACTCAAGTTGGAATTCCAATTGCACGGCACAACTTGTTAGGCAAAAAATTCGATACAGGGTGTAGGAAGCGGTTTGGGAATTTGCATGCCTTTCCAACCAGTGAGATACTCCGTACAAAGTACGATAGAGAAATAACCACAGAGAAGGAAGCTAAAAGTAAACAATCAAACGAGCATTTTTGTATTTGTTTTGCATTGAATCGTTTCACAAGCTTGACTAGTGCTGTTTTTCTACTCTTACAAAAACCGCATCGTAATGTTAAACATTTGCACGTACATAAGTAATAGTAGTACTCCCTCCATCTAGGTGTATAACTCTTCCCTCCTTCTTGGTCACGGTGCACAACCCAAGATGACTTATTGACCTGGACGGCGGGAGTAGCACAGTCTGCAAGCTTATATCGAGAGAGACGTGTAGTGAGATAGTATATAGTAAAGTTTGTGATATATGCACGTACTTGCAAAATGCATACGAATACACAAGGTTTCCAAACTTTCCCTTTTACATACTTAATTAAGGACGCTAAAAATTCCTGAACGTTCGGGATTTATCATTTGCGTCCCAAAACTAATGAGATCGCCTTATGAAACAAAAATTATACTCCTCCTAAAAGCCACAGCGCTCGCAGGAGCGCTTGCGGCGCGCCACGAGTGCCCTGGTGTGCGGCCGTTTCCCAGCGCGCCGACACAACGCCTCTTCCTCAGCCTCGCAACTCGCGAGGTGCTGATTGGCGGCTTGCTGGTGGGCGAGCGTGATCTCACCGGTGTGGTGATCCGGCGCCAACAGGTACTCCTCCTCGCTGGCAGCGTGCACCAGGTCCACGTACCGCCAAGCGTAGATGAGGCGCTTGGGCCCGACTGCACTCAGGGCATCGGCATAGGCGTCTTCCGCCACCCTCACGGCCCTCGCACGAGCCTTCTGCCAAAGAGCCAATTGCCTGACTCTCTCGGACGCGACATAGGCCTCCCAGGCAGCTTGTTCCGTGGTGCGCTTCTCTTCCTCGGCCTTCTTCTCCGCCTCTATTTTGGCGCGCTCTGCTGGAGGCAAAGCCTCCCACAAGGCGACATCCATTTCTTTCCAAAGCTCCTCAAGGCTGGGGGGCTCGGCGGGCGGCGCGACATTCTCCTCGTAGCGGGGAGCCGACGCGTCCTCCGGCGCACGTGCTGGCGAGATTGGGAACGCCAACGCGTCCACCTCGACGCGTCGCGGCGAGGAGAGGAACACCGACGCGTCCTCCTCGACTAGTGGCGGCGAGGAACGGAATGGCGACGCGTCGCGTCGCGGCGAGGAGTGGAACACTGACGCGTCCTCCTCGACTAGTGGCGACGAGGAACGGAACGACGACGCGTCGCGTAGTGGCGAGGAGCGGAACACCGACGCGTCCTCCTCGACTAGTGGCGGCGAGGAACGGAACGGCGACGCGTGACCGTCCGCGCGGTGCAGCGAGGGGCTCCTAGGGCTTGGGAGGGGCGATGCCATGGTGGTCGATGTGAGAGGGAGGGGGAGGAGATAGCGATGAACGTGAACGTGAGGGGGAGGAGATAGCGATGTCGTGGGAGGCGCAGTATTTATAGCGAGCAATGGCACACCTACGTAAGATATGGACTGAGCTGCACTGACTTAACTGCAGGTCCAGTTGCGTCACTGACATGTGGGCCAGACCCCTGTTGGGCCCATATGTCAGTGACCCAATGCACCTGCAGTTAAGTAACAGCTATGTGGGCATATTTTTTGGAGTAAATTACGGGGGAGCGAAGAGGTGGAAATATTGCTGGTCACAACGGATTGGACGAGCGTGGGGGGAGGAGAGTCATGCATGCAGATTTTTTCACACGGGGTGGAGTGGTGGGACCGCCGGAGGGAGAAGGAGAGTTTGGCAGGCATATTGTTTCCACACATGGAGAGGAAAAGATTTGGAGACGAACGGGCTTCCTGCAGGTATGGGGAACGGTGCATAATAAGTCATCTTGCATGCCGGGCTAGGTATAGTCTCAAGTCATTAAAAACATACACGCCCCACACATGTTCATATTTCAAGGTGCACTAAATTATTGCATGCGATGATTAAGGCTGGCCATAATGGTGGTATCTTAGCTGGTATCATGCACACGGGAATAGCAAACATGCTGATGTGGCAAAGAATTAAAGAAGAGAGGGGGTTAGAGTAACTAGTGTTCATGCATGCATTGGTAAACACATTTTTTTGTGAAGAACGACAGCACTAGTTGAGTACTTTTGCAGACTTCAAAAACTATTCCACCGCCTCTACTATCTTGCTAAGAGTAGGTGAAATTTTTGAATCAAGCCCTTTAAACTAGAAGGGAGGTAGTGGTACTCTAAGGCTGGTCATAGTGGGGAGTAACTTAGACTAGTAACATGCATATGTTACTAGTCTATGTTACTACCTCTATAGTGCATAGTATCATAGATTAGTATCATAGGTAGTCTCATTTATTGCCATGCATGACACATAGTAGCATCACATTTATTATGTTACGGTATATACCTATGTTACTATAACCATCTCTCTCTTCTTTAATTGCCTACCACATTAGCATGTTTGCGAGTCCCAAGTGCATGATACTACTTATGTTACCCCCACTATGGCCAGCCTAATAGCTAACCTTGTTGTGATGACAAGATAGGACATGGCACGCACCTGGACGGAGGAACTAGTCTGCATTGTGCATTTAAGTTTTGTCTGAAGTCAATGTACCTCTACTTTCACCAGACTTATAGAAAAATGTGTCAACATTCACAATGTCAAATCAATATTTTTACACTCATTATAAAACGTAGTTCTTATACTCATTATAATCAGTATTGTAGATATTGATATTTATAGTATAAATTTGGTCGTGGGATTTCATTGATGCCTGTCAAAGCGTGGAGGAAGCGGAGCTTAGGGCTTGCATTGCCGGTCTCTACATAGGTATTTCTCTTCATAATCCTGTAATTTTAGAGACTGATTGCGCTTTTGTGGTAGCGTCTCTTGCATCGGGGGACTATGACAGGTCTGCTATGCGTGACCTGAAGATGAAAGTGTTGATCATCTCGAAGTTGATCAATAATCTTCAATTGTCAAAGATTAGCCGTTCGGCCAATAAGGTGGCACACTTAATCGCTAAGTATAGCTTCGACAATAGATTAGATGGTATTCTTGTAAATAACATACCGCCCTATGTGGTGAATATTGTATCGAATGAGTGTACTGGTGTGGCTGGTTAATTAATATAAGGTGGTGTTCAAAAAAAAGTATAAATTTGGTCAAACACTTTGCAAACGGTTGACGGGAGTAAAAAGGACCAGAGGGAGTATCATGCATGCGGAGTAGGCAAAAAAATTGCTTGTCTAAAAAAGGCAAAAAAAATTGCTCATTTATAGCCGGTGGAAGTCTCAAAGGGCGCGACCGCGCGAGGGAGGCGAAGGTCGTGGGAGGCGCGACGTTTGACGGAATTAAGTGAAGTTACATCCACGCGCCGGCATGGCGTGCGAACAAGCAGAAGCTATACCGTCAGGCCTACGATATGGGTCTAGTAGACATGACATCTAGTGGGTCCCGCATAGTTCTCGAGAACTCTTTGGGGGCTTGCAGCCGTTTATGCACCGGGCAAGCCAGCAACCCCACGCCGTTCGCACGCCCTACTCGTCCCCGTCTTCTACCTTACAATAGTTCGCTCCCAGTCGTCCCGTCCTTTCACATTAGTTCGCTCCTAGTTTTTTTTGCAGGGTACAACAGTTCAACTTCTCCTAACCCTCCTCCAAAATCCATGGCCTCCCAAATCTCCATGGTCGCCGCTGAGTACCAGGTTAGAGCCACCACCGGCGATCAGTTCATCGTCATCTACACATGTGGATCCGAGACGGTGAAAGCATGGCTTGCTCGCTTCCTACGCATGTTCAACAGTTCAACGGATGAGTGGGTCACTGGGCTAGATGTTGAGTACACCACAGTCCTGGGACGAGAGAAGGATCTAAAGGACGAAGAGAGGAAGAAGCCCGCCGTGATCCAGGTTTGAGTACATAACGTTTGCTTGGTCTACCACATATGCCATGCCGACATTGAGTGCCAGGATTTTAAGAACTTCCTCAAGGGCAAAAGAGTGAAATTCGTTACTGTAGGCTTTAAGAACGACATGGATGTCCTGCGTCGGATAGGTCTCGTTGTAGGCCAGCCCTTCGATCTCCAGAAGGCAAGCCTGGTGTCCTCCTCTCAACCTTCAATGCTGACCTTGGCAGCAGCCATGATTGATCCTTCGTACGCTAAACTGAAGAAACCTCATCACGAGTTTCATCATGCATGGGAGTTGAAGACATTAGATGAAGATCACATCCTGTACGCAGCAATGGATGCCTACCTTTGTTTAAATATCTACAAGGGTTGGATGAAGAAGCAGATCCCAGTGTACGGTTCAAGCAAAGAAGCGTCAGCGAAGAGGAAGAGGAAGAGGGACGAGGACGAAGTCGAGGACGTGGACTCGGACTCCGAGTAGGTGGAAGTGCCGTCACTCATGCTGGTTCTACTGCAGTGTCAAGCGGACTAGTTGCTTAGTTTATTTTCAAGGGTGTGTTGTGCTGAGGCCCCAGCAGAACTATGTTTATGTTCTTTCTCGTTATTTGAACTCTTTAGTACGTACAGTAGTACTAGTACTATGTCTTACTACTGTTCTTCTTGCAGTTGGTACTACTGCTTGTATCTTCGTGTTCCTACTATACTTAATACGTTCGTACTAGTAGTATAATTTGGGTCAGTCGATTTGTGAAAGAAGTTCGACGGAGCGAAGGAAGAAGACGACAGAAGAGGTGGAAGAAGCCCTTCTAGCCATCCATGTTGCATCAAACGGCTCACATGAGTCGACTGACCCAAATTGCTCCTTCAGATTGCAGGATCCACGTGGCATTCAAGGTCTCGAAGGTAGATTCCGCGTCCGCACCCGGTTTGCAGGCTTGACGCGCGCGCGACCGGCTTCCGCTGCGAGAGCCACCATGCGCGCCTCCTCCGCGCGGGCGGAGACGACAATGACACGCTAGTTCCTCCTCGCC